>NC_139044.1:98692369-99409869 GCF_965140915.1 Aythya marila | reverse complement strand
CAGTTTAGCAATCAAAAAAATGCATCAGGCCATCACCAAGGATTATTTTATTTTACTTTTGCTTTGATCTCCTCTTTATGAACATATCATGGAAAAAACGTTCAGTTTATGCATAAATTTGTTATTAAAAGTGAAATTAAAAAAAAAAAAAAAGATGGAAAAACTGTATTACAGCTTTGACGATAGTAAATATTTTACAAAAAAAAAAAAAAAAAAAAAAAGAAACGAAATTTGTGGAAGTAACTTGCTAAACTGAACATGTTCAATTACAATCTATTCAACTCGGATTTTTAATTAGTTCTGGGAAAACTAAGACAAGTTCACAAAAAAAAAACAGAACACCGTAAAACAGCTGTACTCATTGACTATGCCAGTTCTGGACCCTAGTGGTTGAAATTAAGAGGCTTGTGTGTATATTTGACATTATCCTTCAGCAAGGGATATCCAACTGGTAATTTAGGATTAAAAAATAAAGACAAATGAGGGAAAAGTTAGATGTAGAAGGAAACTGGTGATGTGGTCAAAGCAGGATAACAGTGGCAGGTTAGAAAACAAGTCTGTATCTGCCATAGAAACAAAAATTAAATATTGTGAGAACACAGAGAAGACTGAGGGCCAGATGTTTCTTTTGATTAGTAATCAGAAATGCCCATTTATATCAATGAAGATTTCTGCTTAGAAAATGAAAGTATGGTCTCATCTCACCACTTCTAGAAGTGCTAAAGAACAACCCTCACTGTAATTCCCACTTGCTCATTGAGGGTAGATTGTTAGTGTGTGGGATCGCATAGCCTTCCTATCCCACAACACATGGGATTGATAAAAAATAGAGTCAAGGTCACCCAGTGAGCTATATTTGTGAGGTCTTCCTCCCTAAATGTGCATTGCTCCTCAAGGTCCTGCAAGTTTTTAGAGCAAGTGTAATCCAAAATCCCTCCTGCAACCTTTTGAATGAGAAGACAGCAGCTCCCCTGCTTTGGAAGCAGGACTTGACATTTTGACAAGTGTTTGCCTGGATGTCAGAGGTATCTGCATTGGTGTAAATGTGTTAATATTTACTCCAGTTGTAAGCATCTGAACAATCTTTATTTACATAAGCATTGCAGCCAGTGGTTGAATGCCACCAGAATTCAAATTATCTGATGATTTTTACAGAATAATCATGAGAAGTACAGACTGTAGTATAATCTGGCTCCATGGAGGACAGTTACAACTATCAAGATCATAGATTTGAGATGAGTCAAATAACTAGTTAGGGAATTTTGGATTTTTATTTTATTTTATTTTATTTTATTTTATTTTATTTTATTTTATTTTATTTTATTTTATTTTATTTTATTTTTTAAGGAAGAAAAAGGAAAAACTTGTGCTAAGGGAGTGCTAAGGGAGAGTGAAGACTCGGGATCTTATCTGTTGCTAAGTAGAAAAAAAACACATTTATATTAATGAGGACTTGTGCTTAAAAATTGATGGCATTGTCTTGCCCACAGTAAGAACTGTTAAAGTACCATCAATAGCAAGGAACAAAAAGAGATTAGGCCATCACTCAAGAGGTTACTCTGGATTTGTTCTCTAAACCTTTTCCAAAGTCTAGTTTCAAAATCCCTTCACCATCAAACTATAAAGAACTGGTGGTATCATAAACCTCTGCAGATGGCTTTCACATTCAAAATTCACATACTTGACAAGCTGCATCACTTATAAGCCTTACAGATGTGATCTATGATCTCTTTTCTTTCCATCCAACACTTTTGTAAAATCTCAAAATCCTAAACTATTTCAGATTGAAAGGGACCCCAGGGGTTCATTAAGTTAACTCCCCTGCTCACTTTATTAATTTTATAGCTAAACTTAAGCTACCATTTCAAAGTACAATGAAAGTAATCCAAAAATATCTAATAGTTATATCAAATTTCCTGAGCACCCTTTACACCCAAAGACAAAATTCCACCCTTATAACCTAAGTATGAGACTCAGGTCAATATAAAACTCCTTCCAATATTTGGCTGACTGTGGTAGAAAATTAGACGTGATTCTGGAGCGAATAAATCATCTAAATATGTATTATTTATCTATTTATATTGATGTCCAGAACCTTTTCATATCAGAAAAAGCTTCACTGGAAGCAATAAAACTATTTTTTTTTTCCTGTCTATCTTGTAGTTTCCTGTTCTTGGGGTGAGGACTATTGAGTTAGTAGGCAATACAGTAGGTTATGCCTATCTGGAGGAGGCCAGATTTCTTGCTAGAAAGTCAGAGAGTGAAGCTTTCAGTTCCATTTTAAGAACAGCTTCTAAGATTATATCTTTGAAGTTATTAGCCAAATATTGTGGATTTTAGAGGGAGTGTTGGATGTGACTGTGAAAAAAAAGAAATGATGGAAATGATCTCTGTACCTGAGGGAAGAAGGTTAAAAAAAAACAGGGAGGGAGTGGGGGAGTAAGAGATTGTAGAATTTGGCTTAATTGAGAGATAGTTCAAAAATAAGATTTCCAAATACCACCGCAAACCAGAGAACTTTCCTAGGCATCTGTAGCAAAGGTTATTGCTGTCTTCATAATACATTATATGACCATAAAGTTTTGGAGAGAACTCCAGTAATGGATTTTCAACCTTGACACTAAATTTCAATAAACCTTGCTTTTTAGAATAAAATTTGACATTTTTGAGCTGTTCCAGCATTATTATTATTATTTTTTAATGGAAATTACCAAAATGCAGAAACAAACAAACAAACAAAAACATATCCAGTCTCTTACCTATTCTGCTGTCAATATCTTAGTGAATATGCAGTAATATCCAGTGTTTTCACAGTATCTAGGATGTTTCTTTAACCAAGTGCAGAGATCATTTCTTTAATTACACAATCAGATCCATCACTCTCATCTGCATAGTTCCCTGTTCTAATTAACACTTTTTTTCTGGAAAGTTCACAGCCCATTTAAAGTACATCACTTGAAAAATTATATCCAACCTGTTAAGGTTTCATTATGATATATTTATATTTACAGACCAAATTTTCTTTGAGTGATGTTAGTGGCAAATGGATATGAACAATAACCCTAAAAATAAGTATTAATAAAGATTTTCAGAAAAATTCTGAAAATTTGTCAGAAATTTTCTCTGGAATTAAAAAAAAAAAAGTAATACATAAAGGTGCTGTAAAAATTATGTGGTTTAAGTAGTATAATAAGCCTGAAATTAATATATATATAATAATCTCTTTATAATTACCTTCCTGGATTGCACATTTTTACTTCCTGCAACCTACAACACTGATGTTACCATTTTAATACATGCAAAATTACATATTTTTCATCTTATGTTTTTATTTTCTCATTAGACATCCAGGTGTCTCATAATTTACTTAGAACTGATTGTGCTGAAAACTTTCCTTAGAGATTTTGCAACTGTATAGGAAAATTTTGATTTAGGATGCAAGTCTGAGCTTACTAGACTTACATTCTGCTAGAAGACTTCAAGACTGATTAAAAGCTCCTTGAATGGCCTTTATCAATTTAGCAAATATTACAAGACCAGCAGAGGGAATCTGAAAAGATTTCCTAAACCAGCAAGTTTATATGCTTGTGCTGGATAAAACCTGAGATTGGTTAACGTAAAATAAAAAGTGTCTTTTCTTATTAAACTTTCTTGCAAGAACGCAACAAGCTTACATTAAATTCATCTTTTCCTAAAATCCCCTGTCATTTCCTCATTTTAGGTATAGCTTGAAGCAGTGGTTGTGAATAACAAAACTGCTCTCAGATTTTCTTTTATCATACAGCAAAAACACATAGCCTATAAATACAAGCATACCTCTGAACGTTTTTCTTTTCTTTCACTGAAGTCATGTCATAGAAAGAGCATAAGAATTTATATTTTTAATTGTCCAATATTGTGCAGCTAATTTCCAGAAAAGGAAACGTCTGGGTGAGTGACACACATGTATTAAATGGTCTTAGGAAAAAAAGAGATGAACACTCAGAAGGTTTTATTTTTATTAAATTAGCTATATCAGGGAATTTTTAAGTTTTCATTAAATTCTTAGATTACTGTTGGAGCTGACAGTTTTCATTCAGAACTAACCAATATTTAACATTGTATGAATACACAATATTCTGTTTGAATTACTTATGAATAATCCAAAAACCAAGAACTAATTACTAAATTTATTCTGAAAAATAATTTTGAATAAGTAAAATGTAGAGAAGGTTTTAATTGATGGGTAGACAATACAAGTACAACCAAAATGGGAAGGTTAATTGATTTTTTTTTAATATGAATGATTCACCTGGCTCTAAAATTATACAGTTTAATAAATGAAATCACAACCATTTGTAATGTTGTAGCTTTAGTTTCCATGTTAATTCATGTCAGCAAAGCAGATTTTCAATTTAAAAAGACTTATTGCAGGAGAATTGAAATAATTGAAATTGTAACATCAGAAGAGACAGAAATGTCAGCCAAAATGGAAAAAAGAAAACAGCTGTGCTCTACTTTCATGCTAACGTATAAGCTATTTTATGTATATGCACAACTTGTCAGCAGAAACTACATTTTCCAGGTTGGTTATTATCTTTTAGAGATAAATAATTAAGTCAAAGTTGTTTTTGTTGTTGTTTTTGTATTGTTTTTCTTTGCTTTACTTTGATTTGTTTTGTGGTTGTGTAGGGGCTGTATTTTGTATATATTTATGAATGGAGATGAAGAATGGAGAATATGATGAAGGAGAAATAGCAACAAGCCTAGCACAGACATCCTGGAGTGCCACCTAGCACACTGGAGTGCCACACTCCAGGAATACCAGCAGTCAGTGCTGCTCTTACTCTGCTGGGCCCCTCTGTTTATTCTGTGTATTCATTGACTTCATCGATGATCTGGACGAGGGCATTGAGTACACCCTCAGTAAGTTTGCAGATGACACCAAGTTAGGTGCGTGTGCCGATCTGCTTGAGGGTAGGAAAGCTCTGCAGGAGGATCTGGATAGGCTGCACCGATGGGCTGAGGTCAACTGCATGAAGTTCAACAAGGCCAAGTGCCGGGTCCTGCACCTGGGGCGCAATAACCCCAAGCAGAGCTACAGGCTGGGAGAGGAATGGTTGGAGAGCTGCCAGGCAGAGAAGGACCTGGGAGTGATGGTGGATAGTCGGCTGAATATGAGCCAGCAGTGTGCTCAGGTGGCCAAGAAGGCCAACGGCATCCTGGCTTGTATCAGGAACAGTGTGACCAGCAGGGCTAGGGAGGTGATCGTCCCCCTGTACTCAGCTCTGGTGAGGCCGCACCTCGAGTACTGTGTTCAGTTTTGGGCCCCTCGCTACAAGAAGGACATCGAGGTGCTTGAGCGGGTGCAGAGAAGGGCGACAAAGCTGGTGAGGGGCCTGGAGAACAAGTCCTACGAGGAGCGGCTGAGGGAGCTGGGATTGTTCAGCCTGGAGAAGAGGAGGCTCAGGGGCGACCTTATCGCTCTCTGTAGGTACCTCAAGGGAGGCTGTAGCGAGGTGGGGGTTGGCCTGTTCTCCCACGTGTCTGGTGACAGGACGAGGGGGAATGGGCTTAAGTTGAGCCAGGGGAGTTTTAGGTTAGATGTTAGGAAGAACTTCTTTACTGAAAGGGTTGTGAGGCATTGGAACAGGCTGCCCAGGGAAGTGGTGGAGTCACCATCCCTGGAAGTCTTCAAAAGACGTTTAGATGTAGAGCTTAGGGATATGGTTTAGTGGGGACTGTTAGCGTTAGGTCAGAGGTTGGACTCGATGATCTTGAGGTCTCTTCCAACCTAGAAATTCTGTGATTCTGTGATTCTGTATGTTACTGGAGAAAGCAAACGGGTAATAATATAAATGCTTTCCCAGGCAAAGCTGAGTTTGTTGCAGAATTTCATCACATTCCCTGCAATGTCTGTCATGCTACCTATGTAATAAAATGCCTTCTCAAATTAGTCCACTACTTTTTGCTACATTCAATGTGTCTTTTTTTTTTTGGTTGCAATGCTTTTAGAACAAGGCAGGTGCCCAGTTTAGTTCAATTGCTCATTCAGATGAGAGCTTGTCAAAGACAGATATTGTTATTTCTCATTTGATGATAATTTTGATGTTTTGGAAACATCATTTGGCAGAACAAAGATAATTGTCTTTACTGCAAGCCATTATTTCTGTCATGTCTTATAAGGAAGAGAGGCACAGAGAGGTTAAGCACAAAAGCTGTTAGGTTATGAATGAGGCAGAATTAAATGGTCGTGCATGAGAATGATTCATATGGAATCAGGTGCCCACCCATACTAAAAATCCCTAAATACATGCATGTACCTGAACATGCTCAGAAACATTTCAGAAGCATGCTATCCAAGAGCATTTCCAAGTTGCGTTTGTGGATAGCTCCAAGCTGGAGGGAATGGTTGGTACACTGGAGGCCAGCACTGCCACTCAGATGACCTAAACAACTGGAGGAACAGTTGCCAAGAAAAAACTTGTGAAGGTACATGTACATATGAAGTCTTCGATTTGGGACAGAATAGCTCTCTCTATGTTGATGCAGTCTGTGAACAACTTCCTTGCCGTCAAATTTCATAAGTACAACCAGCAGGTTAAGGCAAGGGATTTTAACCCTCTCTTCAGCTTTTGTAAGGCTGCATTTGGGATTCTGTGAATAGCTTTGATCCGGTAGAAGAGATAATGATGAAGTGGAGTGGAGCAAGAAGCAAAGTGCCACCAAAACTGTTAGGAGGCTGGAGCATGTTACATAGGAGGAACATATTACACATGAGAAGAGACTGAGGGAACTTGGTTTATTTAACCTTGAGAAGATTATGGTAAAAAGGGATTTAATTACTGTCTTCCATGGTCTAAAGGGGGAAGTAATAGAAAAGGCTGAAATACTCCCATAGAGGTGCAACAGTACTAAGGAATCTGTTCCCCAAGATGATTGATTAAATGGTCACCCTCTCCATGTTTAATTCAGAGCTAAAATGTAGACAATCACAATAGTTTTTTACTGCTCACAGTCACCTGTTATTAATCAGAAATACCATTCATTAGTTTAGGAGAGAGAGATTCCCGTTTGAGGACATCACATGAAAATGAGTTTGTCAGTATCATTGTAGTTTCTTGAAATCAAAGATTGCCATGAAAGAGCATTCCTATTTACCTGTGTGTCATGGTTCCGCTCGAGTGGGCAGCCGAGCTCCACCACAGCCGCTCTCTCACTCCCCCTCCTCAAAGAGGAATGGGGAGAAAATATGTGAAAAGGGCTCAAGGGTTGAGATAAGGACGAGAAAATCACGCAATAATTATTGTAATGGGCAAAACAGACTCGGCATAAGGAGATAGTAAGATTTATTGCCTATTACTAACAAGCGAGAGAAGTGAGAAAACAAAGGGAAAAAAAAACAAAAGCACCTTCCCCCCCATCCACCCTCTTCCACCTCCTCCCCCCGAGCGGCGCAGGGGAACGGGGGAATGGGGGTTATGGTCAGTCTACAGCACTTCTTCTCTGCCGCGTCTTCTCGGTCACTCTTGTCCCCTGTGCTGTGGGGTCCCACCCACGGGATGCAGTCCTTGATGAACTGATCCGGCGTGGGCTTCCCACAGGCAGCAGCTCTTCCAGAACTGCTCCAGATATGGGTCCGTACTACGGGGTCCATCCCTCAGGAGAAAACTGCTCCAACCTGGCTCCCCTACGGGCAGCAGCTCCTGCCGGGTCACCTGCTCCTGCGTGGGCTCCTCTCCATGAGCTACAGGTCCGGCCTGGAATCTGCTCCGGCAGGGATCTTCCACAGGCGGCAGCCTCCGTCGGTGCAGGGCCACCTGCTCCACCGTGGACTCCTCCACGGGCTGCAGCGTGGAACCCTGCTCCACCATGGTACTCCATGGGCTGCAGGGGGACATCCTGCTTCACCATGGTCCTCACCACAGGCCGCAGGGGACTTCTGCTCCGGCGCCTGGAGCACCTCTCCCCCTCCTTCTACACTGACCTTGGCACCTGCAAGGCTGTTCTCTCACTCCCGGCTGCTGTCTGGCGCAGCGTTTTTTTTCCCTGTCTTAAATATGCTCTCACAGAGGCGCAAACAACATCGTTTATTGGCTCAGATCTGGAAAACAATGAGGCCCTTCCCAAACATGGGGCAGCTTCTAGATCTTTCTCACAGAAACCACCCCTATGGCTCCCTGCTACCAAAACCTTGCCACGTAAACCCACTACACTGTGAATGAGAAAATGGGAAAACGGGAAAGTTTTTTTTTTTTCCTTTTTCTGGTCTGGAGAAAGAAAAAAAAAGAAGCACAGTAAAATATAACTTTTTTTTTTTTTTTTTTCTTCACTGGAAAATACATTATATTTGACACCGAAATAATGAAATTCACATTATGAACTTCTGAGAAGCAGAATCTATTTCAAATTCATACTGAAACTTGCTTTAAGTTGTATTTGTGCACAATCAAGACAACGAAATGCAGATGAGGACAGACAGCAACCAAAACTAGATGCACTCTCATTTTCATGTGCAAGTAATAAAATCACACAGAAGACAATGCAGAAGAATAAAAAGGACAGTAATAACAGTTGAATGCATCAAAGTATTCCTACTTATTTTTCTCTGTCTGATTCATGCTGTATCCTTCTTCTGTGTTGCCAGATTGATATAAGGAATGAAACAGCTGAAATAATAGTTGCAGTATAAGCGTGCAAACAGATCCTGGCCTGGCATCAGAAAGGCTAAGACTTCCATTTTTGTTATTTTGTACACTGTATACACTTACAGGAGTGTATCCAATAGTCAAGACAGAGGTATCGATGTAAACAAGGAGTTATACATATAACTTGAAGAAGTCACAGGCAACAGGTTTGGGATCCCTCACTGCAAAACTGAAGTAATCCTGTTTATCCATTCTGTATAAATTCTACTAGTGTATAAAATGCATTATTTGAAGCAGATTTTGAAAGAGGGCTAGAATTGGTATTCCATTTACCACCGAGGAATGGCTTGGTGATTATAAGAAAATGCAAATCTGGCAGGTATTCATTATCAGAGAGTCAGTTCTTGGATAAACATTTTCATGTCCCTGAGCAGAGTGCCCTGTAGTGTTGCTATTCTGAGAATTTTCAAACTACAGGGCCATTCATAGCATTACACAAAGTACTACCCAGCCTTCCCTCAGGGTGAAATTCACCCTCTGTGGAGGACTTGCACAAGTCTATGCATCACTGAAGTCATGTTAATGGTGTGTTTTCTTCAGCTGGAGTGGGAGCTAAATGGTGTGTAGACCTTTTGTACTTTTCTCCTGTAAAAGGAGAATAACGTTTGTCATCCAAACAATTCTCTGCAATTGAGCATTTTGGAAATATCTACAGGATTCTTCAAATAAAGAACCACAAATAGGAGATTAGAAAAAAATCGTTATTTTTTTTTTTTTTTTTAAACCTGTCTCTTTTATAGCCTGTTGATTAAACGATTACAGATCCCCACACAATAATGCTCTATTTGAAAGGTTGTTATGAAAAAGAAAAAAAAAAAAAAGAGAAAGAATAGTTTATGTATTGTCTTTACTTAGCTATTATGCAGTTAAGTTGAAATACAGAGTAAATTTACTAAGGGAATTAAACTGTGTGAACCTCTCAGGTGATTCAAAGATCGAAGCCGAAATTCCTTTAAGTGGTATATTCTTTATTGCAGCGCTGGATGCACGGGGGATCTCTCCACCTATCGTGCATACCCAAAGCGGAAAGCAGTCTTGAATTTATACAATCAATCTATCAATATTCTACAAGAACCTATACATATGCATTACCTATCCCCGCCTTCCCTCGCTTCTCATGCTAATTAGCCTTTTGGCACCTTGCGCCTGTGTAGAGCCTTCCAAGAATTGTGGGCAGGGGTCTTTGGGACGTGGGCAGGGGTCCTTGGGAAGAAGACCCTGAGTCTTCCTCACAGTGTACTTTTCACCTTTGGTCAGGAATCTGCTGAATTGGCAGGTTTCTTAATTGCAAGAGCTGGTTGTTGCTAATTCTTCCGTTTGTTGTATCTTTATAATGAATTCCAATGTCCAGTTTTGAGATTTATAGTCCTTACGTTTGTTTCTCTGTCCGTCTGCCGCTTCCTTATCATGAGTTCCAGTGTCTTGTTTCGAGATATACAGTCCATGTCTGGGGATTGTCCTTGCCTCCCCAATGCCTCCCCAATACCTCCTTAATCACAGGTATGGGGCTGTTATATATGGAGTGGTAATACATGTCGAGAAAATGGTTGATATTAATAAAGAAGGGGGAGATTTGGGAGTGTGGCCATGAGGGTCGGCAAGCCCCATCTTGATGGTAACATCAGACTCTTAACGATGAGGCCATCAGGAATGTAAAGGAGTTTAGAGGGAACAAAGAAGGGTGATTCAGGAGACTCCATGCAGTCTCGGGTTGCTTGTTCTCCAGCCGTTAAGGCATGGAAGTTCCTGGGTGTTTGCTGTTGCTGTTATTTGCAAAGTTGTTTGACCAATGAAAAGTTGTTTTGAAAAGAACAGAATGATGTGGGGAGAAGGGTGTAAGAGGGGAGCCTGCCCTCAAGATAAAAAAAGGCAACACGATATAATGAAGTTATGTCATCAATAAAGAAGCAGAAAGAAGGAATGAAAAGGAACAGGCTAGCAGAATGGAGACCAGGACGGGAACAGGCACATTGATCAACTCATGAAGATAGCTTCGGCCAAACTCAGCAAACCGCTCAGAGAAGCTCGTACTGAAAGTCGCTGGAAGTAGGCGCACTGGAGCTGGAAAGAAGCTCAAGCTGAGAGAAGGGGACCTGTGCACACAACTGCCCCTCACTGGTAAGCAGCTGTGCATTATGGGGAATCATAAGTCCTTAGAAACAAAGACTGTCCTGGTAACCTTACAGCTTATTCTCCTTATTAACAATCAGACAGTTTATGATCCTGAAACATGGGACCAAATTGAGGTCAAGGTGTGGGACTCTGCAACCGAAAATGACAAGGTTGCAGTGGGATTGCTCGGCACCTGGCGAGCAATCTCTGAGGCCTTAAAGACCCATGTGGGGCCACAATCAGAAATGTGTGGTTTGCCAGATAGTGAGGGAGCTGTGGGCTCCTTTACTGATCCGACTGCTACGCCATCGGCCCCCCCCACCGCTACTGCCATCGAAGGCTTTTGCTGTTACTCCCCCTGGCGACCTGAACATGCCTTTTGACCCAGGCCCTATTGGCCTTGAAAAGGGGATGGATGTGCTTTTCTTCGATCCGGGGAGAACGGGATACATAAGGCCCGAACGCCGAGTTGCTTGACAACTTAAAGCAAGACATATTGTTCAAAAGGAATGGAAAATGGAGACTTGTTTGTAATTAAGAAAAGGAATGGAAAATGGAGACTGTTAAGTCATGGAACTTAAAGGATTGTTTGTTACCTTTTCTGATTGTACATATGTATAGGCGTACTTGAGTTAGTAAGTCATGGAACTGTTGGTGGAGCATAGACTCCCCGCACAACCAGCGCTGTTTACTTGCCTTTTATCCCTTTTATAAATATTCTTTTATAAATATTACTAAATTCAGATTGAGTTGAGACTTCATTTATAACAGGGCTTATCAGGAAATGGTATCAAGGGAATGGAGTAGAAATTTCTTCTGAAAACTCGAGTCTCTGAGCTACAGAACTGCTTGTTGAATTTTCTAGAGTATATGTCATGTTATCAATACATTTTATGGATACTATATTTTGTTCTCAATACCCTCACCACTTACAGCTTTTTAATGCCAGTGTTGGGTGCCATTATTATTATTGTTGCTGTTGCTACTACTAGCATTACAGCTTGCTAATATTAATTTGTATTACAGCAAGACTTCTAGACTTCACATCAAAGTTTGTTATGCTATACACTCTGGAAAGAAGTAATGCTTTTTAATTAATTTTCACGTATTTAAGTTATTTGGCTTAAGCTATGAATGTGTTTTATTTGTGACTAGAAAACAGTAGTAGAGACTATAAACTCTCACTTATACTGCCTGATTTAACATTAAAGGGAAGTAAAGATTGAAGGTGAAATTTGAAGATGTAATAGATGAGCAAAAAGACACTCAAAGTAAACTCTAAATATTCGATTCTCTGTTATAAATAAAGATACAACTCAATCTAAATTTAGTAATATTTATAAAAGGCAAGTAAACAGCACTGGGTGCGTGGGGAGTCTACACTCTACCAACATGCATGCACTAACATTGAACTTTCTAAATATACAAGTACAGAACATTGTTTTTAATTATTCATACAAAACCCGCCTATACATATGTACAATCAGAAAAAGTATCAATTGAAACACATACATAGCAAAGTTTTCCAAATTCTGGCAAGTGTTTAACAAACAATAATTCTGGCAAGTGTTTACTATTAATGTCCATGACTGGGGGAGCATAGTTGGAGTTGGTAATCCTGGTTGAAGTGCTCCCATATATTCCATGACTTCATTAATATTTCTCAGGTCATATAACAGTCTCCATTTTCCATTCCTTTTCTTGATTACAAACACCAGAGAATTCCAGGGCTAGTTGTGGGAACAATATGCCTTGCTTTAAGTTGTTAAGCAACTCGGCCTTTGGGCCTTACACATCCTATTCTTCCTGGACTGAAAGGTAACAGATCTGGCTCCTTTTCAAGGCCAATAGAGCCTGGGTCAAAAGGCACGTTCAGGTCACCAGGGGACAAATATAACAAATACATATTTTTTATGTTATTTGGCAAATATAACAAATAGAACAACAAAGGCCTGCGATAGCAGTAGCAGCGGGGGAGGGCGATGGTGTAGCAGAAGGATCAGAGCCCGCAGCTCCCTCACTACCTGGCAAACCACACATTTCTGACTGTGGCCCCACATGGCTTTTTAAGGCCTCAGAGACTGTTTGCCAGGTGCCGAGCAATCCCGCCAACCATGGGGCTTGTCAATCCCCATAGCCACACTCCCACATCTCCCCCTTCTTTATTAACATCAACCATCTTCTTGACATGAATTATTACTCTGTATATCACATCTCCCATCATTATATTAATATTTACTTAAGGAAAAAATAATTTATTTATACTGGTTGCAGAATTAGTCACTCAATCATATAGAAGTAGCCCCGGGAAGGCAAATAAAATGTCAGGAAATCATTTTTTTCCCCATTTACCATTCAAGAACTCTGGTAAATTGTTTGGGGTTTTGCAGGGGTTCTTTTGTTTGGCTGATGTTGATTTTTTTTTAAATTTCTTTTTTTTTTTTTCTTAATGTTTTCCATTTTTCCTCAGAAGTGAGACGGTGTTGCTACTAGGAATCATACTGAATCATCCTCTGCCTTGCATGTTGCCAATAACTTTGCCTGACAAGGCAATTGGTGCTACTGTCCTGGTTGCGTGTAAATGAATCTCCACTTCATCCATTGTTTTGCCGAGCAAATTTATCCCCGAGTGCCTCTGCCATAGGGCAGAGGACATGCTAACAGATGAGATAATTCTTGCATGTGCAGCCAGTAGATAGCAAATGGAGGCTCAAGCCTTGGCAGTCAAACCATCAAACTGGCTACATATGTTAGAGGAAAATCTGAAAATACTGTGATAGCTACTACATCTGACTTTGCAACCCCCTGCAGTGATTAAATGTTCTGTCTTGGCAGCAACTCAGTAAGACTAGGGAATTTATATAGTTGAAACTAGCTAAGAGTTTTCTGCCAGGCTAATAAAAATTATCCTTCCTGTTGAGATGCTCATCTATAAATCTTCAGCCAAGCTCCTAACATCTTCCCTCTCTGCTACTGAAACAACTTTTTTCACTTGTCTTGACTTTCTGCACTTTTGACCTATACTGCAAAGCCTATTGCTTTGACCATATATCCCCTCTCCATTCATGCCTCTGCCAGCTGCCTTGTGTTCCAGAGATGAACTATTTTTCTTTGCTTTCCTGATCCTTTTTGCTGCTCAGCAAATTAGCCCTCCAGTTTGTACCAAATGGTCATTTGCTGCCCTTAGCCAATATCTTATGCCAGCCTCCCCCAAACAGGCTTGTTTGATTTTTGTAAACTCTTCTAGATATCTGCAAAGTTACTTGGTCATCTTGCTTAAGTACTCTTCTGATCTGCTTTTAGATAATCAGGCTGCTGGCCTGCTGAGATTACAGCCTCTCATTTTAAATAGAAATATTTTTTATGGACAGTATAAAGAAGTACAAGTAAATTCCTGATTCAAAGCTGACTGTGTGTCAGGCAGTCTTAGGATATTTAGCCAGTAAGTACAGGACTTTGCTAATGAACAAGCTCTAAAAGGCTGGGCATGTTTCTTACATAGAATGTGATATGCTGAATTCCTGAGTGGATCTAAGAAATGCACAGAGTTTTTGTTTTGTTTTGTTTTGTTTTTCTGTCTTATCAACTCCTTGCTTTTTTTTTTTTTTTTCTTTTATTTTTTCTTTTTCTTTGTACTCTTTTCTGCTGTTTCTCTATACTCTGTTTTGTCCTCAGATTGCAACTGTCCTTGTCCTTAGATTGCAAGTAGCTGGAGCAGAACCCATGTGTTTTTTGTTGGTTTGTTTTCTTTTGTCTTCCCTGACTTTTGTATATGAACTAACACAACATGGCTTGGCAACACTGCCCTGGTTCATAGGTGTTCTGGCTGTACAAATTCAGAATAAATCACATCATGCTCTCTATTAATAATAAAGTATTTATATATATATATATATAAAAGATATCCAAGAAGCATTTTAATAGCTATTGAACTGAGCATTTGTGCTTCCACAAGGCTTCTGATTCTAGTAGGCATTGAGTCCCCTCAACCAGAAATAAATTAGTTGCAGAGCAGTGCTGCTAAACTACATGACCAGCTGAAGCCTGAGCTTTTCAGTGCCAAGTCTGGCACAGAAAATGTTAGGGCACCTTTCCAGGGAACACACAAAAACATAATGTGCTCTTCCTGTCATGTGGTCATGGCCAAATGTCTATGGCCAAATATCTGAATGCGCCCAGGCATATTTGCACAGGCCCAGCAGCTGTTAAACTTCACACAGGGCTGAGAATGGGTTCTTGTCCCAGGATGAGGCCACAGCGGAGGAAGGCCGTGGTCAGAAAGAGCTTATGGTCCAGATCTGATGGACATGAGGCCAGCTTGATTATTTACTGCTGGAACTTTTCCAGGTACTTCAGTTCCAAACCTAGAATATCTATGGACACATCCTGAGGTGGGCTTTGCACCAGATAGAGTGCAGCTGCTAATATGTACACAGCTTCCGCCCCCAAACAAAACCAACAAACAAACAAAAGAAAAACAGCCAAATGTAAAAAAACAACCACCCAGATTTTAGTATAAGCTCAAAATTAAAGTGAAAGCAAAAGCACGGCTACTGTGTTCTCTCAATGAGTTTTCCTCTGGCACTTGGAGTTATTGCTTGTACATATTTCCTGGAGAAGAGGAGGCTCAGGGGCAACCTTATCGCTCTCTATAGGTACCTCAAGGGAGGCTGTAGCGAGGTGGGGGTTGGTCTGTTCTCCCACGTGCCTGGTGACAGGACGAGGGGGAATGGGCTTAAGTTGCGCCAGGGGAGTTTTAGGTTAGATGTTAGGAAGAACTTCTTTACTGAAAGGGTTGTTAGGCATTGGAACAGGCTGCCCAGGGAAGTGGTGGAGTCACATCCCTGGAAGTCTTCAAAAGACATTTAGATGTAGAGCTTAGACATATGGTTTAGTGGGGACTGCTAGCGTTAGGTCAGAGGTTGGACTCGATGATCTTGAGGTCTCTTCCAACCTAGAAATTCTGTGTGATATTTCTTATCTGTGTGATATTTGTGGCTACCACAACTGTAACTATGAGATAATAGCACAACACTGACAAAGGTTTTATACGTCTCTAACAAATGTTAGTTTTTTTGCCTTAATATTCTGGCAAAGTCTAGCTTGCTTGGTAATTGAAGTGCTAACAACACCAACAAAAATATCCAGACTCAGAGTTTTGTAAAAGGAACCAAATTAGGTAGTTCATAACTACCCAAATCAGATGTTAGTACAGATACACCAATAAAGGATTATACTTGTAAGACTGACTACAGACTATGTTAGTGGTCATTTGTAATTTTGAAGTCTTCTTTTTAAATACATCAGTGAAGAACATGTGACAAAGATTCTCAAAAAAGCACCTGATGAGATGTGATTATTATGTAGCAACTTATGCCTGGAGGACCACACACATAGTGAATAATGTCCTCTGCTGTTATCTGTGCAGGTGTAGACTCCTAACTATATTTGTTTCTGTCCTAGAGCAGCAGAATATTCCCTGAGAACAGAGAGCATGTCCTTTCTGGCATTTTCCTTTTCTTTACTGTGGTGTATTTTCTGAGAGGAAAGATAATTAAGAAAGTAGTACCATCATACATACTTTTTAATCTAGCAATGTTGACACAAGATTAATTTCCCAAATGTCAGGAGCTGAAACAAAAGATCTGAATCTATTCTGAATATCTTGGGAAAGGAATGTAAGTTAGCATCATCAACTGTTGCTCACAGAAATTTCATACAGATGTGAAAAATAGTACCATGAGTACAAAAAGAGGTATTTTCTATGTTTAGTTATCACTAACACTTTACTGAATGAATCCTTGTGTTATGGAAAAGAAAAAGTTTTTTGGGGAATAATCATAAAGAATACATTTTAGATTAACTGATCTCTGTTTTTTCATCCAAATCCTGATTCTAAATGCTGCTGTTCATTTAATCAGAAGCATAAGTCTAATTTCCTATTGAAATTCACTAGGTGCTATATGCCTAAAAATGTTCTTAGAATCTAAATCCTACTGCTTAATTATGTTTTGAGAGTCCAAGATTATTCTACAAAATTTAAAGAGGGTGAAGAACTTCTATCACTGAAGGCAAACAAATGAGTTAAGTTCTGCTAGTAGTATCATGTACTTAATATATATATATGTATTAATAATTGCTTGATGAAGTGAAGATTTGGGTAAAAAAAATCTAGTAGGCAATTCCATATATTATTTTTTTTTTCAAAAAAAGCTTTTCTAAAATTTCTGATTCAATTGATTATTTCAATGTTAATTTGCAAAAAAAAAATAATAAATTAAAAAATCAATTAAACACAAATTGATTGAAAAAAATAGAACTGCAGATCACAGTAATTCTAATACCAAACATTTATTTAGATAATCAACCTGAAATCTAACAAGGGAATCTGACAAGGTTTCTGGAAATTTATTTTATTTGAAATAACCACAGAAAGAACAGAAAACAGCATGGGATAGTTATCAGGACAAATTGAGTCTCTGGAATAAATTACTGTCTTGTTGGAAGGGACAGAAATCAACAAAAGCTTTCTATTACATTTACATTTACTTTATGCTAAACAATAGCAACGCCATATAAATGACAAAGTGATACAGTGTGACTTTCAGACCTTTAGCAACAGAGTCCAATTTCAATCTTTTTCAGTTTATAGAATTACAGAATCATGTAGGGACCTCTGGAAGCTACCTAATCCAGCCTCCTGCTGGAAGCAGGCTTAATGGGTGATGCTGCCCAGGGCATCATGCAGCTGAATTTTGAGCATTTCCAGTGATGGAAATTTCACTACCACTCTTGGAAACTTGAACCAATATTTGACCATTGAAATACTTGATAATTTGTGTGGTGAAGTCTTTTCTTATATCTGGTAGGAACTGTCCATGTTCCAAGTTGTGTTTTTGCCTTTTCACCTGTTACTGTTTGTCTTTGAGAAAAGTCTAGATCCATTTTCTGTTCCCTCCTATTAAGTAGTTGAAGACAGCAATAAACTAGCCTCTTCTCAAGTCTGAACAAAACAAATTCTCTTGATTCTTATGGTTAAGTAGGTGCACTAGCTATGCAGAACACGTGTGCCTTGATCCTTACCTAGACTGGAGCACATGGCATGGAAGAATGTTTTAAGATGTCTATCTGTATGTCTGTGTAGTGGGTTTAGTAGTGGCAAGGTTTTGATATCAGGGGGCCAAAGGGGTTGCTTCTGTGAGAAGGATCTAGAAGCTGCCCCATGTTTGGTAAGGGCTCGACTGCTGACCAGAGCCGAGACAATAACTGATGCTGTTTTGCCCCTCTGTGAGAGTATATTTAAGACAGGGAAAAAAAAAAAAAAAACAAAAAACAAAACAAAAAAAAAACACTGTGCCACACAGCTGGGAGAGTGAGAGTGAGAAACAGCCTTGCAGGCGCCAAGGTCAGTGAAGAAGGAGAGGGAGAGGTGCTTCAGGCGCCGGAGCAGAAGTCCCCTGCAGCCTGTGGTGAGGACCATGGTGAAGCAGGATGTCCCCCTGCAGCCCATGGAGTACCACGGTGGAGCAGGGTTCCACGCTGCAGCCCGTGGAGGAGTCCATGGTGGAGCAGGTAGCCCTGCACCAATGGAGGCTGTCACCTGTGGAAGACCCCTGCCGGAGCAGATTCTGGGCCGGACCTGTAGCCCGTGAAGAGGAGCTCACGCAGGAGCAGGTGACCCGGCAGGAGCTGCTGCCCGTAGGGGAGCCAGGTTGGAGCAGTTTTCTCCTGAGGGATGGACCCCGTGGTACGGACCCATACCTGGAGCAGTTCTGGAAGAGCTGCTGCCTGTGGGAAGCCCACGCCGGATCAGTTCATCAAGGACTGCATCCCGTGGGTGGGACCCCACAGCACAGGGGACGAGAGTGACCAAGAAGGAGAGGCAGAGAAGCCTCTCCCATTCCCCCGTTCCCCTGCGCTGCTCAGGGGGAGGAGGTGGAAGAGGGTTGATGGGGGGGGGGAAGGTGTTTTTGGTTTCTTTCCTTTGTTTCTCACTTCTCTAGCTTGTTAGTAATAGGCAATAAATCTTACTATCTCCCTACGCTGAGTCTGTTTTGCCCATCGTGATAATTACTGCACGATCTCCTCATCCTTATCTCAACCCTTGAGCCCTTTTCCTCGTATTTTATCCCCGTTTCTCTTTGAGGAGGGGGAGAGAGAGAGCAGTTGTGGTGGAGCTCAGCCACCCACCCGAGTAAAACCACCACAGTCTGGGAAAACCTGGGCAAAAATACAGGCATATTTCCAGTTCAATGATAAATACTGCACAGGTAGATAGTGTGCAGAGATTGTCTACTATAAATTTGTAGAGAATTCACAGTGGGTGGAAGAGGAACAGATCAAATATACTGCAGATATGCAGATCAGCTTGTACATGCAATGAACATTTGCCTACGATTTCTGGGAGCCATGTAGCACATTCAAAACTATTCCTACTGTAAATGGGTTATTTGGCATTTAGAAATCCTGGACAGACATACCATATCAACCAGGATCAATGAGAAAACTATACTATATATAAAGCTATATATAAATTCCACTACACTACAACTTCATCTGCCACCTATAATTGCTCTGGGCGATTAAAGCTGGAAGGATTAGTACATGAGAATAACACACAATCTGCAGTTTTCTGTTTGCTTATTTTCTATGTACAATCTTCATCTGATTTACATTCTTCTGAGTAACCATCCTTTTTGCCACTATTTGCTTTATATTCTTGAATGTGTTGCGTTAGTGTCATAAACACTTCCCCCCCCCCCTTATTTTATGTATAGAATACATTTAGGCAGAGAACAGACACTACTGAATCTCATGTAATGGGAAAATGTTTTTGAAGGCAATATATTGACACAAAGTATCCAAGATAAATAGATTTTAACCTATAATTCAAGCAGCTGTTCTCTAACTACACACTGTGATTTTGTACATATTATAAATCAGCAGTTATGAACATGCAGTTTTGATAGTGAAATTTTTGAATGTGAAAAGAAAAAGTAATAATGAGAAACTTATATAAAGCTCTTGAATGACATCAATATTTGTATTTTAATTCCCTGAGACAGGTTATCAAGCATCTTTGCCAAACAAAAGTTATGCTATTCACTATTTTTCTTATGATACCAGATTCAAAAAAAAAAAAAAAAAAAAAAAAAGAGTTAAAAAGTGAACTTCTTGCAAAGAACTAACACTGTTTTCCTTTAATATACCTATTTTCTATCATATATATGTATGCGCATATATTACTACAATATTGTCTGAATCCCATTCTAGTCTTCCTTGTCATTTGGTTCTTGTGATGAACATATCTTTGATGAACATATCCCACATGAGGAACCTAAGGCTTTTGGTCTGTGCTCTTATACATAGTTTAAAGGTAAAGCCATCTCACCCATTTCCAAAAGGAATCTCACTCTTATGTGGTACAAGAGGTACTTTTCAGGTAAATTTTTTTCAACTTTCTTGGACCCATCTATATGTAGATCTATATATAGATGGCTCCAAGAAGAAGCAGAAGTAGTGGAAGGACCAAACTGCATATTTGTTGTCATATGGTTACCACTGAGGTACCTGAAGCAATGCCCTTTAGGCCTTGCTGTAATTTATTTTTGGTAACTTTTAAAATTTATTTTTAAATTTAAACTTTTTAAATTTATTTTTTAATTTATTTTTGGTAACTTTTCCAATCAGCAGTATCTCTCCTGCAGCCCATCAGATTTTGTTAACATTCTGGGGTAAGGAAAAGCCTCTATTTACCTCTAGATTCCAGCTTGTGGCTTTGTAAATGATGATTTTTCCCCTTGTTTTTACAGCATCTGTCCTTTACGTAGTCTCTCTCTTTCCCTTTACTCAAATTGTCTACAGCAGAAAAATGCAAAGCCCATGTTCAAGTACTCACAGAGATGGGGAATGGGAAGAGAAATATTCCAAATTTCTCTCCAAATATGTTTCTGTAAATACAGCCAAATATGTTTCTGTAAATACAGCCTATTTATTTGAAGGCAAGGCATATGGGAGCTATTTAATGCTGTCAAGTCCTTGAGTACACTCCTGAGACTTTCCACACATACATTTCACTTTATGTGTTTGCTGCCACTGAACAGAAGTCACACAATGCCACACAAACCTAGACAGTATAAGTTGACAAAGACATAACCCCTAGTCCTTTTTAGAAAGGACCAGGATCACTCAGCAGAGCTGATTTATTTCCATGTTTCCAAACTTTTGGCTAAACATTCCAAAATGCTTCTAGAAACAACCTTGCCAGATGAAGCTCTTGTATTCATTGCTGGACAATGACCCAAATGTCATGGTTATGGAGTCCATTAGTTCAAAACAACACAAGACTAGATGTCAGTTCTAGGTTTATTGCAAAAGAGAGTTGTTCTTTTCCAGAAAGATCCACTAATAGCTTTAACTTTTTTTTTCTCCAGTCGTAAGCTGAAAAATTTGCAATCATTACACTGAACATACTTGATTTTTGTAATTTCATTCCATACTGCATAAAAATATTTTTTCAGTTAACTATTCTTAACATTCATCCTTTTCTGCTAAGCATGTAAAATTCCCCAAAGTAGATTCTCTACATTGCATTATCAGAAGTAATTATGCATTTATATAAAGTTTCTGAACTGCTTGTTAAATTAATAGCAAAGTCAGTAAGTAGTCTAACTTAGATAAAAATGATTCTTTTCACAAATATCTATAATTTAATAAACTATGCATTATTCTAGCAGACTACATGGAATAAACATTAAGTTTCTATGACTATAATTTTATATAAAAAATTGATAGGTTAACAATCAATCCCTCAAGAGTTATGAAAATACTCAAATTATGATTCAACTATGTATCTAGAAATAGAATGCATACTTTGGATGTACAGCTTCTTGATTTATTTCATTATTTTATTATTAATCAGGATGCAATATCATGCTTAAAAGTTCCTATCAACTAAGAAGAAACATGATATTTATTCTCCTACTAAAGATCTAGTTCTTAAATATTTATATATGGTTTTCCTTGGAAAAAAAAAGTATAAATGGAAAATAATAATTATATAAAAAACATAAATGACAAAACAAAATGTTATTTTGGTGAACTTCTAACTAAACTACTCTTTTGAATACAGATTGCTTTCAAAATACTAAGTGTCTTATTCCTATCAGAGCAAATACCCGAGAGACATACGATGGCTAGGGCAATAGAAATCTGCAGATTAGCCTGGGAAACTGTACAAAAAATATTTTATCCAAAGTATTTTGAATTATTTATCTGGATTCTTATTTATATATTTGTATACTAATGGTTTCTAAGGCATGACATTTAAAATAAGCCTGTAACTACAGACATGAAATTCAATGAGGAAGGAGAAGCAATTCGTGAGCTGATAGCAGATCCTGAGGCAAAACATAAGCCTTGCCTTCTTAACCAGACACGTCAAGTTATTTTCCTGGAAGAAATTTTCATCTGCTTGGATCATACACTGAGTGAAAGCAAGAAGTGTCAGAAGGAAAAAGCATGAAAAAAAAAAAAAAAAAAAGGAAACATTATCTTGCACCTGTACCCCAATAACTGATCAGAAATGATCTATATCAGCACATAAGCAGGAAGAGTGTTTCACAACTATTGGTCGTAGACAAACATTTATTTGGTATTTATCTTATCCAGATGTACCATCTACACATTAGACAATGAAGTTGGTGCACCACACTACCTTTCTAATTGATGGAGAGACAGAGACATATTCTGAGGAAACTTCACGCCATTCCAAGATACACTTGTTCTTGGAGTGGACAAAATCACCCTCTAAAGGCATCTGTCTCCTTCTATTTACAACAGAGGCCTAAACAATTATTTTCAACCGCCCATTTATATTTTATAAAGCTAATATTAGTGAAGATGAGTTCCACCTGGAACGTGATGAATATCTCAAACCCTCACAGTGAAAATGGACAACCAAAACATATAAAAGTGAATGAGTCAATCATTAAATCCAAACAAAAAAATTGTTAGTTACCTTATTCCAAGCAATTTCACAAACCTGATGCCTCTTACCAAGTGTCACAGCTAACCTGAAGTTCTACCTTCCCTATTTAAATTTACAAACCCGATTAGTGCCTCCTTCCATTAGCTGAGCTAATGTTATAAATATGAATCACATCGCTGGTGCATACACGAGCAATAGGTATTAAACAGTAGCAGATGTTTCTGGTGCAACATAATACATAAGCAATCAGCATGTAGAAAGAGGGTCTTACAGAAATTTCTTATGCTGAGCCCTGCATACTTACAGTAATTCATAGTGATTCACAGTTCTTTGTTTCATGTCTTCCATCTGCGTACAAATGATTGCAACAAGATCCCTGTCCTAAAGCAGCAGATGTTTGCTTGTGAGACAGAAGAAATCATTCTGAGCCTTTTGTTTTCTTTTAGTGAAAAATACAATTAAAAGATCATGTCACTTATGCAAATAGATCAGCCACTTTAGAATTCTGAAATAAAACCCAAGTATCTTATAAATCTAAAAGCACTTCCTTAAGAAGAAAAATCTCTAAGTAATCTGCTATTTAAATAAAAGGATGATTTGGCAGTGACTGGGATGTGTGAGTTGGATGAAAAGCAGTTGTAGGGCAGAATGGCACAGAGATAATGCCTAAGTGAAAGAAAATGGCACTTTTAAAACTCACTTTTAATCTGGCTTATTTTTTTTTGTTCCCAACCAGCTGATTAGAAACATTTTTAACTGCTTTACTAATGTTTACTAATGTTCTTTATTCTGTAAATACAGAGGATCAATCACAGATGCAGATCCAGGGCACTCTATCCCTTAACTCTTACAAGGTCTTGCCACATCATTTTCTATCGAAGAAGAATCTATTGGCAGAATCAAGTATTTATTTGATTCAACAACAGTTATTTAAATAGAATTGATTCGAAGAGTTCTCTTTTCCTGATAGTTGTGACAGACCTTAAGGTATAGTTGGGAATTACATCAATCAATCAAAGTATATTCTCATTCCAAAATGAACGTAAAGGTCACAGGAAGTCATCCCTCTGTAGCCTTACATAAATCACAGTTCTCAATTTACAATTTTATGTTGAAGATTTTACATTATTATTTACACTTTATCTTAATGACTTGGAATAGGCATTCTACTCTTCCACAATTTTACTATTTATGGTTCATGATTTGCCAGTTGAATGAATGAATTGAATTTTAATGAACCTTAGGAAAAAAAGAGGGGTGATCACAGAATCACAGAATGGTTAAGGTTGAAAGGGACCTCTTGAGGTTGTCTGGTACAACTGCCCTGCTGGACGCAAACCTAGAGTAGGTTGCCCAGAACCATGTCCAGGTGGCTTTTGAAAATCACCAAAAAGGTAATGTTCTTCCTTAGCTGAAGATTCTTTGCAGTGCACATGTGGAAGATGAACTAGGGTCTGAGCTGGGATATTGTTACTAGTTGTCAGAAAATTGGGGGCAGGGGAAGGCCTTTTGGAACTGATCTTGCATAAAGTAAATTTAGTATGGTTACTCTTCCTTGTCACTCATGTCCTTGTGTTGGGAATTGGCATAATTGTTCGATCTAAGCTTGCTTTAAGCAACCAGGGGTAGGCCTTAGAAATCTCAGGGCCTGCTGTAGCTGAGCAAACCAAGCTGCCAGAGTAACTGTGAGAAGCTCCCACTGCAATGACTCCCACATCACCCAATTAAGGAACTCGGATAATACTGTTATCAGCAGCTGGCCTCAAGGACTAGGTCTACCTGGCCGTTAAGCACAAAGGGGGTTGTTTTCCTAACTTCTAATCAAAAGGGGGGTTCTTTTCTTGCAGGTGGTGTTATTTTCTTAACGGTTTGTCTGAGTGCTTTTGACCAATAATCTTGTGTGAAACACTGTCCACCCCTGTAAAATTCACTATAAAAGTTGGGCTATTCGGGCAATAAAAGGGTGAAGCATGATCTGACTCTGCTGGTGTCTGTCGTGCTTTCGTCCGTGCTTCGCAACATCCTCGTAATTAATCCCTGTTATATTATATATTTTGTGAATAAATGCTTTCATTTGGTTTTATTTCAACCTGACTTCTAAAAACGTGCAATGTACCTGTGGGCAAACATCCAGCAGGCTGGATTTCATACAACCGATAACCTTGTTCTAAGCAAGCTTTTGGAGCACTTTTCCAGTGGCTAGGATCCACATGCATAATTTTCAAGGTATCCAGTGGGAAAATCTGTGCCTTTCCACTTAACCAAATAATGTGCCTAGAGAGCCATTGACAGAGTGTTTTAGGAGGAAGAAGTGTCTTCTAATAGCAAGCATAAGCAGAAAAGCTTTTTAGCATGACTAGGGAGATCATAAGTCATACTTTATACAGGGAAAAAGAAAATGCCAAAGTTTCCTTGTTTAGAAATTAAAATTCTTTCCATACAGTCCTGTGCTTAAAAGAACCTTATTTCTCCCAAGACCAAACTCACGCTGCTTATCTTACTGTTAGCTTGCTTTCTGGTTCCTCCCACGTATACTCAGATAGTTAACTGTAATCAAAACAATGCCAAAGCTTTAACAATTGCAAAAAGTCCCAGAGGAAACCTTTCAGACTACACGGCTGAGCTTCTATTCAGACATTGCCACAGTGGTCTGCTCCTTGGGAAGAGGATCCTATTGTTCCAGCCCTGATTAAATAAAAATCACTTAATTGCTTCTTAATTTAGTATAAAAGCAGAGGAAAAGCACTTTTGTATGCAAGATTTGGATACATCCATTAACAATGTAGGACACGCTTTCTGGAAGAACTGTACCTGCAAGCATAACAGTTGCATTCTGGCTGTAGAGGCACAAGGTACTTACTCAGTCTAAGAAAAGGCTTTTCTGTTCCTTACATAATAAAATGACATTTAAAAACGTCTACAGACATTTGCAAATGAGAAAATTACAAATTATCCAAAAGATAAGCCTAAATTACTATTTTAATTACATATTAGGTAAATTCTCTTTCTTTTGCCAGCTTAGTCCCTCAGCCCCACGGTGATGTGGAGAATACAGTAGATCTCTAGAACCTGCTGAACTTGTCCAGTATAGGCTGCTAAAGACACTAAAAGAGCTTTGAGGGATTTCAATTTCTGCTCCTGGAAGAGAGGAACTGAGTACTTCAGCTGCTATCACAAGACTCACAGTGTTAAGAGTGACCTTCATAACACTGGTATATATTTCCTTCATTGTTTTCATTAGAGCACAACTGCTTTCTTTCACCAGTTTGATCTATTGAAAAAAACTGCATTAGTAAGCATTACTTCTCATCAGTAAAATTCAAGAATCTTTTCAAAAAGCCTTACCAGTCTTAAAAATGTCTGAGATGCTTTAAAATAAAAGCAGTGTGGAACTGTGAACACTGAATTGCTCAGAGATTGTACAAAAAAAAACTCCAATTGCCCTAATTATTTACTTTGTAAAAGGCACAGAAAGAATTATTCCTACAGATAAGCTTCATTAGAAATTTTAGTATTCTGAAAGGCAGGCTGAGTGGCAGATGCTAGTGGTTAATTACAGATGTTGAAGATTCCTTCTATTCCTAAAGGAAGAGAAGTGAGAGGTTCAGAAGTCACACTCCTTTCATTAGCTGACTGTAACACTAATTTGCTGTGCCTGGTCTTTTTGTACACTACTGAGATAGATTGAAGGGAGATCGTGTGTATCTCACCTTCCTGCTTTGTACTGTTTTAAAGGCCAGAAGAGTCCGTATTTGAATCCAGAAGCTTCTGTAAGACATGCTGCTCACACAGAAAAGTAGTGCATGGCTTTATTTATTTTATTTTATTTTTTCCTGGTTCTGCTCTTGTGGAGTACAATTGGACTGATACTCCTAAAAGGTACCACCTATATGTTGCTACATATTGGAATAAATTAAATGGTATTACACTGATGCAATGTAAAAACATGTTTTACCTCCAGAAAAACTTTTGCACAACAGTTAAGCAGTTATGGTGAGAAAGATGGACAAGCTTAATGTAGCTTTTTTTATTATTATTGTTATTTATTTTTTATTTTTTTTTGGGGGGGGGGCAGAGGAGGAAGGGGCGAGGCTGCTATAACATCAAATTGTTTCTCTGTTGAAGTATTGGCTTTTTGGATAACACGGTCTTGTTGCCACCTTGCTGGTATGCATTTATTGATGTTTCACCCAATCTACTTATGTGCCTTCATGGCCAGAGTGTGCAACACATTACTTATAAGTTGTTTATCTTTCACAGAAGGAAAACATACAATTACATATATAAAATAATATATAAATATATTAATATGATGGATAGGTATTTTCACTTTCAACTAAAGTATGTAAAACTCACTTACTTAAAATAATAATGCACAGTCTGAAATAGAAAATCAGTGTCTGAATTACTATATAAAGAACCAAACAGTTAAGAAAAGTGCCAGTTACTTCTACACTTCAGGAAGTTACAGTAGTATATGTGATAAAATTTTCTTAATATTCCTATCTAAAAAGACTTTACTGTAGAATAGGCTGACTTAAGACTAAGTCTCTAAGTTTACTTTCAAAGATGTTAAAAAAATGCTATGTAGAAGTTCAAATCTAGATGATTTCTCATGATGACTGACAGTCAGACTGCTAGTCCTCTGAAAGAAAATAAAGTTATGCATGTATATGTGAAAAGTAGTCATGTGCAAGGAAATGTAAATTCAAAATCTTACTGAATTTTGTGGCTTCCACTTATTAGTCTTATCTGTTTCATATTCTAGAACATTTATTTGTTACTGGAAAATAATCCTGCTGATATTCCACTGTTTTCACTGTCAAATGTGCATGAAACTAAAGCCACAATACGATACATTGTTTTCCTTTTATAGAACACTAAGACAACTTCACAGTTTTAACATAATTAGGATTTTAACTTGATCGAGGAAAAAAAAGAATTCTTAACACGTGCATTTGGTGTTCTTTTGGTATGAGATTATCTATATCTGAAATTCTATTACAGTTACATCTGAAATACATTGTTGTAAATATGCTAATACCAAGTGAAATCGCTGTTATCCTTTTCCCAGTGTTAATTCTCATCTTCTGCATAACGCATGGCATAGAATATTGAGAAGAAAGAAAATGGAATATGAAGAAATGTAACACCTAAATTATTTATTTACTATGTTCAATAATGAGTGAGTATAATGAGCTGGTCGCACTGATTTCTTTTTCTTCTAAAAGCCATAAAAAGAATCACTGAAGTGTTACTTCAAGGCTAAGTAACCCCTTTTCTGAACTTTTCACACAAGGAATATGCACCTAAGACTGGAAGTATCTGTATGCCTGCATTCAACTGTATGAAATAACTACAATTTGCAGGGAAAGTAAATGTAGAAAATCTCACAAAGATGTTTTTATCTTCCAGCACAGAAATACTGTGCATAGCTGCCTGAAAGTCAGGTTATTATTCCATGCAACTTTTTCTTCACACGCACACAGAAATATATATATATATGTATACAAACACTCAGCATTTTTTAAAATTCTTCTGAAATGGTCCAGTTATACCTTGGGTTACAGTAGATGCACGAAATAAAAAGAGTCAGTTACCAAAATATTTTAAAGCTGGTACCTAGGTTATGTTTCTGAGCAATTAAAATAATAGTTGTTTCTGAAGGGACCTCTAGATGCAGCTGTTCAGATTTTAATATCTTTAGGTTTAGTTGTATTGTGCTTTTTGTTTGTTTTTAATATATATTTACCTCATTTATCATAATTGATTCTTATGACATAGGGTACTACAATATAAAAATAATGACAACTTGGATTACATTTCATACAGGGTTTTATTGATTTTTTATTTATTTATTTTTATTGTAATGTGTTATTATTATTTTTCAAAATAAAAAAAAAAAAAGGATAAGAAAAGGATAAAACACACATCTTCATAATACAATAATTGGGACCTTTCTAAAGTTTTTAGAATTAATTGACATGTAAACATATCTACACCAGGAGTGATAAAATGGAATATTTCTGGATAAAAATTTTCCAGACTGTCCAAACTGTCAGCTTGAGAAATGAAGACGAGTGTCCAAAAGGTGAGGGCTATCTGGAGCAGACAATTCCACTGGCACACATGAGGGAAGCACGCCAGCCCCAAAGCACAATGCTGTCTGCTGCTTCCCAAGTGAGAGCCATTAATGTGATCATCAAGAACCATGCACATTCATTCACATTCTGCACCATTCACACAAACACACACAAAACCACCAACATGCATAAGTGAAAGAAAACCAAGAACGGCATGCCAGAGCTGGTCAAACACTTCTGCCAGCTAGCTCTAAGACAAAATTTGAAGTTAGATGAGTAGTGGAGAATAAAAATGAAAAAAAAGAACAACGCTCTCTTTGTTGGAGCGTTTTTGTTATCTACCATAATGGTCCACCCAAGAACTTGTCCCTAAGAACACCAAGCTCTTTCTGAAAGAAGTTGTGCACCAACAACAGATTCTGCCCTGGGGAGTCTCTGGCCGGTCTTCTTGGGTAAGGAAAGCCAGGATGCTGTCTTGGTTGCCTTGGTTTCCATATGCCCACACGTAGAGGCAGTAACTTGGACACTGTGGACTGATCGTGTGCTCACAATACAGATAGGCAGGGTAAAAGGTGGCACCTCTTCCTGCGGTCATCACTTCTTGGAAGTGAGATTGTGACAGATGAAGTAGGATGAGGCTTTTCTCCAATGCATACTGTGAACTGTCGATCTAGCTTCATGTTCATTAGTCAAATGAGACCATTGAATAAGAGAATGTTTAAATTTGCCTTCCTTTAAACAGGCATGCAATGTGTGCAGCAGTGTCACAAGAGGAAAATTCAACTGAGAAGAGCCAAGCGGTAAGATTAGCTCCTTATGAATACACAAGTTCATGCAATTTTTTGGACATAGGTGGCCTAGCGCAAAGCCTGGTACTGTTCATGTGATAAATAGGCAACAGGGAGCAAAAGAAAAAAATGAAATGCTGCAGATACTTGTGGCTGTGCTTACTTCAGAAGAAAAACTGCAAGCTTTTCCAGTCAGAAGCGTGCAGCTAGTTCTCACGTGCACTTTCAGGGAGTCTTTAGTGGAGAAGAGATCCTCTAGTAACGTGGCCAGTGAATATTAGTCATCAGAAACAGGGAACAACCAAACAAAAAGCAGACAAACCCTTAGTTTGTGCCTTCCTCTGGCACGATTTAAGCATGGTAACTTTACAAGTGGCCAGACAAAGTTAAGAAGTACAGTCAGCAAAGGCAGTATGAAATGTTAAAGGCCATTAAAGCCCAACTCCAAATCTCTTTGGGTTTTCTTATACCCCTGATTTTCTTCCTGCACTTTCACAAAGGCTTAGAAGCCCAGGAAACAATTCAAATCCCTGACAATGTCAGACGTGAAGTCTTCACCAAGTATTTGACTTAAGAATGAATTGCCATCAGCATTCTGTAGTGATTTAAATGACCATTAAGCGAGCAGGTTGGGAAAGTGGCTTAAAGTCGGGTTGAGACCTGAAGTCAAAGTCTATGCTGAGAAGTGCACGTCACACGGGAATTTCCTTCATGAGAACCTTTGGGTTGCAGAAACCTAGCGCTTCTCCTGTGCTTCTTCCTCCCCCATGAAATACTGCAGACCACTCAAATCCTTATGAAAGATTTGTCCCAAAACAAATAAAGCAAATAAACAAGTCCTAACAAGTCAGCAACGCAGACGGAAGCTCAGTCTGAAGTACAAGCTATGTCATGAGGTTCCTGTTGTACTGGCAGGGTGTGATGGAGCTGCCCGCGCACAAGGGCTCTGTGAAGCTCCTCATGAAGAGATGGGAGTCCACCAGCGCTCTGACACTCAGCCTGGCCTTCCAGTGCCTGCCAGCCCCATGGTTCCTGACACCAGAGAAAACCAGCAGTGGCAACACCATGGAGGAAGTCTTGGTGGAAAGCGTGAGGGCAGACGTGACCAAGGCAGAGCCCCTGGGCGGCCCTTGCCAGATTGAGACCTTCCCCATCTCTGCCAAGGAGCTGCAGAGCCAGTTTGAGAGCCTCAGTGGCAGGAAGGTGAGTGCATGCAGGTTCTGCAGCTGAAAATGATTCCCGCACTCTCACTGAGGACTTGGAAAACCCTACTGCCAGAACAGCACACCCTTCCAATCTGCTGCCTTTCCATATCTTTTCTGCCCCCTGAAAACCCTACCTGGCTCCTACCAGTAGCTTCTAACTCACACACCCTCCACGTCTTCCAACAGGAAAGTGGCAGAAGCTCACTGCCACCAGCACTGACTACTCAGCCTGGGAGCTAGACAGACATTTCTCTGATGGAAATGTCCAGCGTGGAACAGGGGAGGGCAATCTTTGAGAAGATGTCCTCAAGCAATGGAAAGACCATCAACGCTGAAGGTTAGCCTTACAGCTTTGATCTGATTTCTCCCTTTAGTTCAACGCAGTCCATCTCTGACATGACAAGGGACAAGCACACTCACCTCATCAGGGCAGCCCCCAGGCTGCCCAGTGAGAGAACCTGGTGTTCTTTCTCAATGCAAAACAAGCTTTCCAGCCTTCTCCATTTTGTCTTTTGTATTATGGAGGAGTGCCTGATGCCCATTAAATACTTTTTGAACAAAACACAACAGAATGATGTCTTATGTTTTGAGAAGATAACTTTTGATGAAGACAGCCCAAATTACAAGTATGATATCAAAAACATGAGCAGCATTCATAAATTATGAAAAAGTGACATCTTCATTTTCTCATTTGGTGAAGATAGTTTGGATTTGGCAACGTGTTGCTTTGGTAACAACGTGTTAACTTTTATTTGTGGCTTTCTGGTTTCCACAAATCAAATGCTCCATACTTGATGTGCTCTAAAAACTAAGACACAGTTGGTAAAATGTTGGCAATAGTTTGTTTTGCTTACTGCTTTTCTTTCAAGATTTGAAACACATGCACCCATCTCCCTCTCCCCAACTATGACGTCTCTTTGTCATTGCAGTGGGTGCTTGCAAAGCACGACTTTGTAGGCGGACTTCCAGAAGAGAACCCTCCCAACACTGGAAACACACTGATGGACTTCAGGAGAATGTCTCCTTGAAAGACAAAATGGCTCTCTATCAGGCTGCAGTGTCCAAGGCAGAGAGCAGCAACCACTTTGCCAATGTAAGATACCAATGTCTCATTATCTTCTTAATTCTACGTCTGCTTTGCCCAGGGACAGATTGCAACCATCTTTATTTCTACAAGCAAGCTATCAGATGGATCACAGGGTGGATCAAAATTTAAATCCCAAATTAGGAAACCTACATAGCAAACAGTCATCCATCAGTCTCTGTCTCTACCAAATGAGAGTTGTCATGCTGTATGTCTTTGGTCTTTTGGACAATCCCCATTATTTCATGGAAGTGCTCTTCCTTTTAGTCCACCTTTGCCTAACTTCATGTATGAGGACCATTGGCATGAGAGAGATCAGCAACATGGTTATCCTATTTGCTCATGATGAAAAAACAAGGCAGTTTCTTTATCACAACAACTATTCTCTATCGCCAAATAATAAAATCATATTCAGGAGTGCTGTGACTTTAGAGCTCTTGCTGCTCAAACTGAAGAATTTGAAATCACCGCATTATAAAATAGCTCAGGTGTGGGTGCTCAGGTAGCCCAGAAGCCACCCAGGGGAATCAGCCACCAGCCACACTCACCTTCAGAGTCTAGGTGGTTTCAAACCATGTAATTCCTGCCTACTGGCTTCTTGATTTACGAATTGCCCTTGCGTATTCAGAGCAGATTCCTGCAGTTCTTTGGGCCAAGAAAGTTCCTATTCCCTTGTCCCAACACTGCCAACAATGGTGCCGTTAGCTCTCTCTCCCCAAAAGGAAGAACTGTAGGAAGCCTGACCCAACTAAACCATGTTGAGAACATAGAAACTGCTCCTTTTAGGCTCTAGAACCCCTTGCCCTTTCTTGTTGAAATGGACGGTATGTTCTTACTACCAATGCAAAACACCTGGCCTTATTTGATCACTCTAGACTTCAGAGGAAACCAAGTCCTGCACTGTGCCCGGGGGCCTGGATGGAGTGAGGAAACACTTTGAGAATGGGCAGATGATCCCTTCAAGGACCACATTTGCTCACTCCCAGCACTAGCACAGATCTGCAGAGGTAACAATAGCATTTTGAATACTATACAAATACAAATGAGGTCTGTTCTGTTAAAAGCTCGAGGGAAAAATACCATTATTTGCTTTATTCTGGGTTTCACTGTTCCTGGGGGTGTTCAAGGAAAGGTTGGACATGGTGCCTAGTGACATAGTTTAGCAGGTGACATTGGTGGTAGGGTGATGGTTGGACCAGATGATCTTGGAGGTCTCTTCCAACCTTGTTGATTCTATAATCCTCCATGATCTTCCTTAAACAGAGAAGACATGGAAAAATTTGCACCCCATTTTCTTTTCAACTTGCCCTCCTTGAGCTTCACCTAACTTTGACAGTTCAAACTTCTCGCCACATGGGTTCCTTGTGGTGCTCATAACCCCCTAAATCATCAAGGTACACCGCCATAAAGGAACCATTTGGGGTTAACACTTCTTACAGCAGAACTGTTTTGTGACAGTCCTTCACAGGCAGAAACAAAAATCCGTATTACTGTTAGTTCTCCAATTCTTTGTATTTGTGTTCAGGAGACCTCGAGTACCACTCAGCTCCCACTATCAAGCAGCACAAGGAAAGCTGAGTGCAGTGCAACGGCCACCAAAGAAGCCCCACTGGAAGCCTTTCAAAGCCAAGAGGTAACTTTATCAATTAACAATTACATCATTCGGCAGTTATACCGAGATGCTGATCCTTATTTGCTTTGCGTCTTCATCCAGCACTACTTGGTACAGCAAGAGCTTGATGTTGTGCTGATTGCCACCCTCCTTTGGCAGGGCATAACAACGGTTTTAGAACGGTGTCCTCGACAGGGTTGTTTGGATGTGGTAATAAATGGGGCTTCCCATTTAGACTTCTCTGTGATGTTTCAAAGACAGTGACAGAAATATGGAATATTCTTCCATGTTGCACTAAATCCCACAGTAACGTGAAGGTTTTGTGCACAGGTTTCTCTCAGGGAGCAAGTGACTCCAGAGACAAATGGGGTTTCTACACTGACCCAGCATACTGATGAAGCAGGTAAGAAGTGGCTTGAGAGTAAAGGTTCACAAAGGACCACGACAGACCAAGTTCTTGGCAACTGTCTTGAACAAATGTGGGACTGCTCTTAGAATACAGATACAGGCCATTGTTCCAAGTTGTTCTGTGCCTCGTTCCTCAGCTAAGCACAATCATTGGTCTCAGCGGGACCTAAGAAATGGGTTTACGTGTTGGCACACAGGTAGGAGTTTGGCAGAAGGAGGTACCTTCAAATATGTGCTGAGCTGCTGGAAAGAGCAGGGCATTTTAAGAGTTGTCTGAAGACACACACAGATGCTTGCCCCTGTATAGCCAAAATTGTGGATGATAAAGGCTCAATTTATAGCCAAGCTGAACAGGCCTGGAGACCATGAGCATGGTGTTGAGGTGCTGCTTCTGCAGTCTAGTCCTGCCATTAGAATTCACACATTCGGTTAACAGAAAGACCTCAGTGCTCTGTGAGCCCTGACATTCAGGCAATTCAGGTACAGTTAAACAGTAGGTGATAGAAAACATGTCTCTCAACACTTCTTCCATCCATTTCCTTCATATTTCTTCTCTTCACGTAGTTCATTGTTCATTCACTTTTTTTTTTTTTTTTTTTTTTGATTGCAGTAATAGATGCAGCTATGAACGAGGAGGTCCCAAAGACTTCCACAGAGGTCTGTGACCATCAGATGGAAAGGAAAACAGAAGAAAATGCTGTTCCCAAAAACAGAGAGACTGCAACATCTGCACAAGATGGCAAGGTCTGTGCCTTTTATTGAAGTGTGTAAGATTAGACATCGGTTTGTCTAATATAGTCTGAATTTCTATTTTTACGATGTAGTTGCAATTAAAAATGCAACCTGTGAAAGTGGCGGGAATATACGGACCTTAGCAAGCAGGGGCACACAAAGTAGTATTTAGTACAGCCTGTAATTCAGCGAGTACTTCTACTATGTGACAAACACAACTGAAAGTAGAACTCAAACGCTGCTGCTTTTCCCTTCCTTCTCTGCTGAAGGCAGCCTCTTCTTTCACTGTTTTCAGTCTCTAAAAGGCTATGTTTTCTGTCACCAGATTCTCAGATGCACAGAAACTCTCAACTTGAGGGAAACTGAAGACAAGTGTCCAAAAGGTGAGTGCTATCCAGACCAGACAATTCCACTGGTACAGCCGAGGGAAGCACTATGCCAGCCCAAAAGCGCCATGCTGTCTTCTGCTGCCAGAATGAGAGCCATGAACGAAATTATCAAGAGCCATGAACATTCTGTAAGATGACCACATCACCAAGGAGTTGCTGGGCTGCCAGTTCAAGGTGTGAACAAGAAAACCCAAAGGTTCAAAGAGGCGACATCTGTTTAGAGGAGAGGCTCAGTAAGCCTCAGGAGCCGCAGATGAGGGAGCCACTGAGAGCGCCCAAAAGCAAAAGCACTTGTGCAGCTTCCAGAATTAAGGCTATCAATGAAATCCACAGGAATCAAAAACATTCTCAAAGGCGTCCAAACCAGGAAGGAGCTACTTCTCTGGCAGAGTATGTGCAAGGGTTCAACACCACAGACTCCAACCTAAAGAATTTTGTTAGACATTGGAACAGGCTGCCCAGGGAAGTGGTGGAGTCACCATCCCTGGAAGTCTTCAAAAGAGGTTTAGATGTAGAGCTTAGGGATATGGTTTAGTGAGGACTGTTAGTGTTAGGTCAGAGGTTGGACTCGATGATCTTGAGGTCTCTTCCAACCTAGAAATTCTGTGATTCTGTGATTCTGTGAATGAAAACGCCAGCTTCACAGTCTATGTGTTGTGCAGTAATGCTCAACAAGTTGACAATAATGAGATGAAATGACTCAAAACTAACAGACATATCTGAACTTTTGTTGCCCATCTCTCGGACCTTGACAGGTTGGATGATCGGGTGGGGTGAAATTTAATGAAATATAACGAGGGCAAGTGTAGAGACCTGCATCGGGGCAAGAACGACCCCATACACCAGGATAAGTTGGGGACTGCCCTGCTGGACTGCAGCAAAGGGGAAGTGACATAGTGGTCCTGGTGGAGAGCCGGATGACCATGAGCCAGCATTGTGCCCTTGTGGCCAAGAAGGCCAATGGCAACTGGGGGTGTATTAGCAGGGGTGTGGTCGAGAGAGGTTCTACTCTCCCTCTACTCTGCCCTAGTAAGACCACATCTGCAATACTGCATCCAGTTCTTGGCCCCCCAGTTCAAGAAGGGGGAACTGCTTGAGAGAGTCCAGTGCAGAGCCACGAGGATGAATAAGAGAGTGGAGCATCTCCCTTTCAAGGAAAGGCTGAGGGAGCTAGGTCTCTTTAGTTAGAGGAGACTGAGGGGTGACCTTACTAATGTTTACAAATATGTAAAGGGTGAATGTAGAGGGTGACGGAGCCAGGCTCTTCTCGGTGACATATAATGATGGCAAGGTCTGTGCTTTTAGTTTAAGGTATCTTCCTGTGTAAATCAGAAGTCTGTAAGATTAGACATCAGTCCATCCAATATAGTCTGAATTTCTATTATGTAGTTGCGATTAAAAATGGAACCTGTGAAAGTGGTTGGAATATACGGACCTTAGCGATCAGGGGTACACAACGCAGTATTTAGTACAGCCTGTACTAAATTCAACAAGTAATTCCACTATGTCACAAACACGACTGAAAGTAGAACTCAAACGCTGCTTCTTTTCCTTTCCTTCTCTGCTGAAGGCAGCCTCTTCTTTCCTTGTTTTCAGTCTCTAAAAGTCTACATTTTCTGTCACCAGTTTCTCAGAGATGCACAGAAACTCTCAACTTGAGGGAAACTGAAGACAAGTGTCCAAAAGGTGAGTGCTATCCGGACCAGACAATTCCAAGGGCACAGAGGAAGGAAGCACTACGCGAGGCCAAAAGCACCATGCTGTCTACTGCTTCCAAAATTAGAGCCATTAATGCAATCATCAAGAACCATGCACATTATGTAAGACGGCCACATCACCAAGGAGTTGCTGGGCTGCCAGTTCCATATGTCTTTGAAGGAGAAAATCCAAAGTATCAAAAAGGTGAAATCTATCCAGATGCTCCCTAAGCCTACGGAGCTGCAGATGAGGGAGCCACTGAGACAGCCCAAAAAGAAAATCAGTTCTGTGGCTTCCAGAATTAAAGCAATCAATGAAATCCACAGGAATCAAAAACATTCTCAAAGATATCCAAACCAGGAAGGAGCTGCTTTTCTGGCAGAGAATGTGCAAGGGTTCAAAACCACAGACTCCAACCTGAAGAACAAAGACGCAAGCTTCACAGTCTGTGTGTTGTGCAGTAATGCACAACAAGTTGACAATAAAGAGATTAAATGACTTAAAACTAACAGATTTGTCTGAACTTTTGCTGCCTGTCTCTCTTGCCAGGAGTCTCAGCAGTCTTCTACCATCTTTCTTCGGCAAAGGCATGTCTAAAAGAAAAACCGTGAAAAGCACAATCAGAGGAAGAACTCTGGATCTCCAAAAGGAGCCTCTGGGACCCTGAGCCACAGCTGCACAAGTCTGGTGGTGCCCTGGGGCAGTTACTGCCAGAACAGTCACTACTGTATTCAGATATTACTTTTTAAAAGAAGTTTCCTACATATAGGTGAAACTGTACTATCAGAGCCCATCTTTCCTCTATACAAATACCCTTTTAAGTAAACGATTCCTTCATATAAAAGTTCATGCATTTGTTTGGATGTAGGTGATGTAGCACAAAGCCTGATACTGTTCATGTGATAAATAGGCAGGAGGGGGCAAGAGAATAAAACTGAAATGCTGAAGGTATTTGCAGCTCTGCTTACCTGCAGAAGAAACTGCAAGCTCTTCCAGTGATGGTGTCAGAAGCGTGCAGCTAGCTCTCATGTGCACTTCCAGGGAGTCTTATTTCATCAGAAAAGGCTGGTAATATAAACATGATGTTTATAAATAACCTGTCACACAATACACATAGGAAATGGCAGGAAAGTATAAATTACAGAGCGATTGAGAGGGAATATGTGAAGTTGTCAGGCAGTCATAAACATCAGTAGAGGTTTATACATAACCATTTTTAAAAAGTAATGAAAAGGCATCATTTGCAGTTTGACAAAAGATATATTTTAGAAAAGTTAGCATTTCAACCCTGTGTACAATAACATCTATATAGTCCTTTACTATGTGTTTACTACTTAGAAAGGTCAATAAATAGTAAGACATAAACAGTAAAGTATAAACTGTTGCAATATAGACTTCGCATCCTACGGAAGTCAGAAGTATGGCCTTCATAATATCTGTTTTCACCAGAATTATATTGGTGACAATGAGCTAAACAGTAACCTTCTGCTTGTTTTAAATCATAGTATAGTGTCTTGTCCGGGACATGAGAAGGTTTTATTCATAGCTGAGAAATGGGCAGAAAAGAACATAAATGTCAAGTAAGTACGGAGAGAACTTTAAAGAAAATCTGCAGAGCTTTGGAAGCAGTCAGGAGACTGGTAATTTTGAATGTAAAACCACCACACTCCTGAGACCAGAAGGGGACACGAGACCTTGCAGCTTCAATATTTTCCAAAAGCCAGAGATCTCAGGCTCCTCAATTCAGATTTTGAGTAAACAGGAGATTCTTCTATGCAAAAGTCATACTGAAGCTTTTGAATTTTGACATTAGGGTACACTGTCTTTGCAAGCAAAGTAACAGTTCAGTAGCAGATTTACTGGGTCTGCCAGGCACACAACTAATTCAAGCAGTTGCTTTCCCTGTAAGAAATGAGTCAAATCATAGTATTTTATAGAAGGAAAAATCCAGCTACTTATTTCAAAAGCTTCATGCCTCCTGTGTCCCTCACAATGCAAATGACAATCTTTCAAAGTACATTTTAAATATTATATGATAAAGAAAATGATATAATTTTATCTCATTTCGTTTTGGACTGTAACATAGAGATAACTTTTTACCTCATGCATAATGTTTATTGTAGTGGAGTGTTAGGCAATCATTTCAGAGAACACTGTAATATTAACAAATATAGAAAGAAGGAAGAATGGGAACGTACACCAAAACAAGTGTATGTCGTTTCTGAGACTTAAAAAATACATTAATTTTCCTTTGAATAAAGAAAACTTTGAAAAATGTTTATGAAAAGGCACTTTAAATGGAAACCCTGAAGGGAGAATGGGGGAAAGAGAAAGGAGGAATGAGTGATAGTTACTGTAAATTATGTTCCTTTCTTAGCAGTATTGTTCTCATGGCTTGCTAAATGGTTGTCATATCTAAATACTGCCATCATATTAGGAGATTTTTTTTTCTCCCCATGATGACAAAGTAACCTGAGGACAGAAAATTATGTAAACTACAGAAAAAAAAAATGGCAATTACCAGATACCTTACAACATTCAATGCAGTTTTATCATCATTTGTTTTGATTTATTTAGCTGCAGAATAAGCTTCACAAAGCAAAGTCCACTAATGAGCTATCAAAATGGCAACAAACAACAAACACTAATGAGTTAGGGTGGAATTCAACTTTTCTAATTTATACATCTAAAAGTTAGACATTGAAGACTTTGTCATCAGTAGAGAAAAATGGGCATCTTCATAGGGTTATTCATCTCATCCTAACATGTGTCTAGATTATGCAGCATGAATTGTGCTTCAGAAATGCTTATTTCTTCTATTGACTTTAAAGGGATCCAACGGTGCCTAGCTGAGATTCAGATGTTTCACTTTTGAATAATACCTAAGGGTAGCTGAGGTTATTTCTATCTATTATACATTCAGTAGGAAAAGTCTGTCATACGGCAAACTAGTGTACAGCCAGCCAAGTAAATCTTCACTGTTCGGAAGAAAAAGAGAGTAGAAACTAAAATACCAGGAATTCTCATGGTACCATGTTAAGACAAGTGATTTTTTGTTTTGACCCCGCAGGCATAATAGGTAGATATTTCCTTATTAGTTATCTTATTTAAATGATTCTCTGTGCTTTCAAATTTAAATCATTATGGCTTTGGCTTCATGAACATTCTAGGGTACTTTGCACAGGGACTCAAATGAACCATAAATCCTCCTGGGAAGAATCCCGCTCTTCCACAGAACAAAAATGATTTGTACTATCTGTTAAGCATAAGCTAATGTATGCGTTCAGTCTTATGATTTTTACCTTTACCTTTTGTGTCTGCTTTTCAATGGTTTATCTACGCACAGAATGTTTTTGACTCAGTTGCAAGAGAGTTTTTTACTGTACTGAACTTTTACACCACACATAGACACTTGTATTGAGGTTACGAGTCCAAAACCAGACATGGTATTCAGATATGAAGCCACTGTGGCTTTGTACAATACTGGTGAGCAACACTTCCTATTTATATCACTGGTGACACAACTCTTTTCAGCTGAAGTTACCACTACGTGTATCACAATGCTGTCTCAGATGTGGCCTAAGAAATGAATTTAGGATATGAAAAGATGTCACAAAAATTGTTCAGTCCTGACCTAGGCAATGTCCAAAAGTTGAAACTTCCATGTATCCTATTATATATCCCTTGATGCATTCAGGTGTCTGCTGTTATTTTGGCAGATAAATGTATTTCACAAATAGTCACAAAGACTTCACAGCAATGAAGAAAAAATGTCATTGTTAGGGGAAATTGTAACGCTATTAGGAAAGGTAAAAATTTGGAAAGAAAGGCTGAACACATCTAAAGGAACCAAAGCTGGCTCATACATAAACAAAAACATGGCCAGTAAACATACTAATTGGACTATGTTTTAAGTGACTTATGAGTATTTTTGACATCAAAGCCACATGGTATGATTGACAATAAAAGAAGGATTAAAAGAAAATATTTCAAACTTACGGAATAACTGTAGGATTTAAAAGAAATTGGAAAGGCAGGAACGTTTCTGAAAGGATAAAGCACAAAACCTAAGAAAGCCAGAAACAAGAAACAGGGAAAAAATCTTTTAAAACTATATTTCAGGGGAAGAAACATCAAAACACTGTCTCTTTGCACCTTGTCAGGAAGCGCTTGATTGAGTTTTACACAGTGAGTACATAAGAATTTGTTTTCTAGAGAATAATGCTTTGAGCAGTATGTATTAGAAAAACCCTTTCAACCTTAAACATCACAGCAATAACTTTGTAATTGACATCCATGCTCATTTAGAGTATGTGGAGGAAACAGAAAAACAATCCTCCAACTCCTTTTTAATTTGAGATCTTCTTGTAACCTTTGATTATTCTTCAGGTTCTCTGAATTGAGGTTTGCTGTAGTCTTATGTTAACCTACTGAAACATGCTTTGTTTACTAAGTGTTTTTAATCAAGATATCAGACCAAAATAATCCTTTATTCTAATTTTGGTTTCAAGTATTTCACTATGATTTTCAGCTGTTTAGATAATATAGGAAGTTACTGTATTTGGGTTAATTTGATCACCTCTAAATGGCATTAATATAATAATTACCAAAGCCTTCCTATTTTACAGATTTACAAGTCCAGATGTTGTGAAATGAGTAGACTGTCCAGAGGTCTATTTCAGGTCTATTCGAAAGCTGAGTTTAAATGAATAAAAAGTTTGTGTTGATTCTGATGGATTTATAGCCAAACCTTATCCTCACTCTCCCCACCATAGTAATGGGATAAACCTTAGATGATACTTAGATCTTCTTTCTTTTTCAATACCTTTTAATTTCTCCCATCTTACATGCACAATCTTTTATTTTTTTTCATAAACTGACTTGCAACTCATTGTCTAACAGTGACATTACTGTTTCTGAAACCCAGCAGAATGGGAAAGAGGAAGACATCTCTACGGAAGTTCTGATGGGTATCTTGTAAAATGATCAGGAAATAGGATTTATACCACCCCGCATAATATAATTTGTCTAAATCCATAAAAATTAAAGGAGTATCTGTCTACTCTTTTTTCTCCTTTTTTTTTTTTTTGTTTGTCATCTGTTATTAAAATAGACATGAGATATACTACAGCTAGAGTATCATGTGATTTTGCCCTAGTAACATGAGATCTCCCAAAGGGAATATTGCAGTAGGTAAGCTGTATCACCCAAATGGTAAAATAAACATAACGAAACTCTTCCCAAGAGTGCATTTTCTGTAATGAATATTGCATTACATGTGATACAAAGAAGAGACAAGTAAAACAGATGTTTTTTTTTTGTTTTTAGATTGCTATTCAGAAATAAAGGAAAATAAAACACAGGCAATTTATATCCTGACTGGACATTATCCTGCATCTTATAGATACTTTGCACTGAAATAAAAGCATTTAATTCACACAATATTTACTGTATTTACTTTCACTTTACTTGTTTCTTCCATTTTCTGTCCACTTTGTGTAGCGTATGTAGTGTACAGATGAGACCACCTACCACTTTAGGTTTGTACAGTATTTAATTGTACAAGGAGTCACATACTAATTACTGTTGCCTTTTGAGCTGAGTTTAATAGCCTGCATTTGTTCATCCACCAGGCTGAAGTGCTAAAATGAGATAGACAAGCAAGTACTGCATTGGTTATTCATGAGAAGCTTGACGTGTTTCCATGTGTATCTAGGAGCAAAACAGTAACATGTCCATTTATTTTGAAAAGAAAAATAAAAAAAAATGGAGCACCTAGTGCTTATATGTGTCTCTACAGTTAAATGACAGCTGAATGGAAGCAATAAGGCTGCCACTTCGAATCCTTTACTTGAATTTCATTAACTCCCCTTATGTGGATTAACCTCCAATTTATTTTTCTTAACCTCTTTGTATTCCTCACTAGTAAGGCCTGAAATATAGTTATCCAGTGGTATGTTCATTTAACGGAATGAAGATTGAATCTTTGTGTCAACCTGGAAGTGCTAATCAAAACAAGCATTAATCATCTTCAGAGAGCTGTTGTGGAGAACATTTTCACGTGGATTTACTTCTCTAATTAAGCTGCCTAGCTGAAACACCTCAGTTAGAGGAACATCGTTAGGTAGTCCCCCTCTGTAGTCAGTGAAGAGAGAAAGGCCACACAACAGGGCAATTCACATCGATTAAATCAATGGTTTGAAACAAGGTCTTCTCTCTGAGAAGACTATCAATCAGAAAGGAATGTATTTTTCATTAAAATCAACTCTATAACGGACTAACTTCCATATCAGTAAATTGAATATGTTCATAAGTGCTTTATTATCTCAGGAATAAAAGGTATGACAAGAAAAATTACTGCTTTACAATACATACCAGCAAACAATTTCTTGCTGTGAATTATGCTTCTATTTAAATAGAGAGCTGATAGCCAATTCTGAGATTCAGTTGGATGAAAATAGCTTTTACTTTAAATCCTAATCCTGATATGTAAATTTGAAGTAATTCTTATGACCAATCACCATACTCAAAATATGAAATCTATGTAGCCTTCTACAAAAAAGAGCTTTTAGGACACAATTAGTCTTTCTGAGGTTCAGCTTGTATTCCTGCTTTCATTTGAATCCACAATGACAAAGCAATGTCATGCACTGACCTGTGGTCATCTGACTGTCTAGACTGACTAGCAACAGCTGAAAAAGCTCTCTGGCTTTGGAATATGGTAAAGTAGTGCCAAATGATCAAAGCCTCTAGATCTACTAGATCATTTTTTCGCATTAAAAAAAAAAAAAGTTGTCATATCGGATTATGTATCTAAGAACTATGGCACAGCGCTGGAGATCATTTTTTAATCATTTAATGTGTTCAAAAGATATTATTTGTGACTGATCTTCCTGGAAAGCTTGAATAGTTCCTTTACAGTAAGTCTTTTATTTGCATCATTCTGATACCCTAGTTCTCATGCTGCAATTCTGGGGGAAAAAAATAATAAAACAAAACAACAGCAATGTCAACAGCCTAAGGTTCTTTGAAAAAAATGTTATTTTGTTGTTTGTGATCATATTCACCCAACAATCTAAGATATTTTCACACAAAACAGAACATTAAACTAGATCTTGCTCTACAAATATGTTTTAAACTCTTGATACAGGCTTCCAGGATGAGTCAAATGTTGCTGTATCTTGCCTTAGGTTTTTCATTCTGTTTAGTTTGTAACTTGCTTCTATGACAATAAGCATAAAAATGATGTACATTACCAATTTCCTCCTGCTTAGCGCTTTTCCTTTTAACTGTATAATCCACACATAAAGTGCTCATACTACAAAAAGCATAAACTCGCTTGTGATATTGAAGGAAAAACTACATTTGAAAACATCAGTGTTGTCATTCATTATGGTCCACCTTCAGATAAATAACTACCTTTGTAGAGCTATTAAGATAATCAAGGCTAAAATTTACTTTTTATATACTCTATGAGATCCTTCAATAACTATGACCAAAACCAAACAAAGAAATAAACAAAATGAAACAAAACAAACAAACAAAAACAAACAAACAAACAAACAAAAAAAAACCAATTATTTCCTGAACTATTTGGCAGCTTTTAGCTGAGCTAATGATTCTCTGTAGAGAAGCAACCAGATAATGCTATGGTGGGAGGACAGTAAAAGCAGAAAAATCAAAGAACACGATCAGAACCAAAAGATCAGGAGTATGAACATAGAGTTGGAAAAAGCAAATGGAATAATAAAATAAAAATGACTGGAAATAGAGTTCAACATTTTCAAACAATAGTTTCAAATTAAGCATCACCTACAACTCTAATTTTTAAATTTTACAGTTCTTGCAAATTCTCAAGTCAATGCTTGTTTTTTCTTTTGCAGGTTTTGCTGAATCAAATGTATTTTCACTAAAACGACAACCGTAGCTTCATTCTTCCTAGCTAATATGAAAATTGCCACAAACAACAAAAGAATAGCATTTTTACCAAACAACCGTTTGGTAAAAGGCGTGTATTTTTTCGCTTCACAATGGCAAAGAGTCGATAGGAAAGCAGGCCCTGTATGGATCTCTGAAAGGCTGGGGAAAAGATGAGGATTGAGAAAGAATGATCTTAGGTTTTCTGTTGAAGGAAAGAGAAATTAAAGGCAGAAATAGATCGGGAAAGTCATTTTAAATATATGAGCTAAGCTGGGCCTGGTGAAGGGTAAGCGAGGAGTGTCTGTGAGAGAAGCAGTTTAGAAACCTGGTATATGGCAACTAGTACTGTTTAAAAGGTCTGCAATGTTTAAAATGGTTTAAAATCGTTCTTCTAGATGAACTGGTGCCATACAAAGCTGAAAAAAAAAAAAGAGTGGATAAAATGGGTATTGTAGATCACTGAAAACAAACAGGAAAACAACTAATGGCTGTTCATATTGATGTGTAGTGCAGGAGATTTCATAACATTTTAATTGGGAACTTTTTTGTTTTAGATTGTTTTGCCTATATTGCAATTTTCACAAAAGCAGGAAGTAACTAACCTCTTGAAAGACCTAATTAATTGGAAGTTATAACACACAGAATGAGAAGTAAGGCTTTGGAAATTACATCTTCCTGCTGCCGATAGCAGGAAGATTGCAATAGATTACTGATTGAGATGCAATCAATAACTGAACATTAGATGAGATGATGGAGTAAACACTAAAGATTTTAAGATGCTTGCCAGATTAGGCTCTGAAAACTGCACATTAGGTTATTGCTATGTATCTGTTAATGCTGAAGCAATATAAATATGACTAACCAAGTAAGGTATTCCAGCATACTAGATATGTTATGTAACTATATACACAGGTCATGAGTAATAAGAAAGTCTGCTTCCAAGGGATAAAAAAAAAAAAAAGGCTGTTGTCCCTGAATCTGATAGCTGTTATTCACCATTTACCTTCTGTACTGAAGGAATTAAAAGATTAAAAGTAGGAGTAAGAAATCAGCGGCTTGGTATTGCTAGCATGCTTATATGATTTTAGCAATAAGAAGTTTTAAAGCGTAGAACTGGTTTGTTCTTGTTGCACAGTTGCAGTGTTCTGTAAGACTGAACTTAAAAACCAACCAACCAACCAACCAAAACCCAAAGGAATAATTATAGTTTTTCTAGTGATCCAACTTTGAACTTGAGGGGGAAGTGGCAAATGCTCACCTTGCCTCCTCAGCTTTTAGTCATGACACTATGGCAGAAATTCTAGATGTGCAGTAACTCAAGGTCCTACATACCCTGCCTAGGTACTATTTAGCTTGAAAATACTGCAAGTAAGGCAAAAAAGCTGGGTCACCTCAACTTTAGGAAAGGAAATAAAAAGAAAATGACACTCATGAGGATTCTGGTATTAATTATTTTGAGCATATAATCAAGTTCTTAGTTCCCCCAACGGAAAATATCTGAGACACAAGAATTGAACTAAATTGGACTGCCGTGCAAGCTGTTCACTCATTAAAAGCCTGGAGGCCTGGACAGACCAGAAACATTGAGCAATGGTTGCTCTTCGCGATGAGGATGAAGCTTTGCAGTATCAATTGTACTAATAAATACTTGGTTAAAACATCTTCTTCTGTGATAATCAACGTCCAAATCTCTCCATGTTGGTTCTACAATAAAGAGCTTATAAATTTGAGGGAACCATACATGTTGCTTCTTACCTGAAAACTCTTGAAAGAAATAAATTAGTTCTATTTATTAAACCAAATAAAATTATGTCAAATGCTTCAAGATAAGAAATTAGGCATTCCTGAAATATGCTTTATCTACGAAGCTGTTTCTTCTCCTGGGTGTGTAGCTCCATGATTTTCTTCTCAAACATGATTTAGAAAAAAAAATAGTAGAAAAAATCAGCACATTTTCTCATGCTTTTTTATATTAAGTGATTTTTTTATATTGTTTCCTTTCTTCTGTAAGGAATGTTCTTCATAAAATAAACATAAAATATAAAATCAGGAATCTGCCATATTCTCTAAGAATTTAATTTCTAAAGGCCTACAAGATTTATACTAAGATTGGAAATCAGTCTTTTTTTTTCCCATTAAACAATTGTTTCAAATATATTTATTCAGGTAATTTTACTAAAAAAAAAAAGATGTCTTTTCCATCTATAAAGGATTCTGTGAAGTATCTTATGATATACAAAACTCAAAAAAAAAAAAAAATAAATTGTTTATTCTGGAATATTGCATCTGGTTTGAGGACTCATGAGCGCTGAAATCTTATTTGGATTACCTAGTAATTACCTAGTTTATTTGGATTTTACCTAGTAATTACCTAGTCTTATTTGGATTACCTAGTAATCCAAATAAGGTTTTAGAGAAAAGCTATGTATGTACTTGTTGAAAAGCAGACTCTACATTCTTGGAGCACAGTTCATTAAATTTATCAAAAAAACTCTATGTAGAATACATATTAAGAAGTGGAAGAAGGAAAATTACAATAAGAGCCAATCACTGGAAAAAGAAATAAGACAAATTAAGATGAGCAATAAGGAAGAATAACTTTTCATTGTAATCAGGATTAGCCACTCAAAAAACCACAATGCATTTTAATGAGATCACCTTCAGTGACATTTTTTCACCTCTGTTTGGCAATGTTTCTAAATGATATGTTGTATTTGATATAACAGTATGTAAAAGGAGAGTGTATGCTCTTTTAAGGGTATAAGGTCCAGGACCTTTTCCAAGGCCACACGGGAGGCAGTGATGTGAACTGAGTCTGGTCAGTCACAATAATTTATGAGTGCATGTGAGAATGTAGGAGTTTCCACTACAGCAGGGTTATCTGGTTGAGGACTTCTAAGATGAGAGACAACGACCAGACCCCTGGTCTCGCTAATTTGTGGGCTATGAAACTACAGGCACTGTTTTCAGTACGATCAACATGGACTTTATAGCTGATAAGATCAAGAACCAGGGGTTTCTGGACTGGGAGGCTGAAGAAAACGCAGAGCTCTGCTGCAGGTGTGCAGGGGGAAAGGGAAGCAGGAGGAACAAAATGGAGAATAGGTAGAAAATGGTAGAAAAGGACTGTTTGTGTGTAAAACAGGACTGGTCAGTATGCTCGACTGGCTGAGCCCAGCTCCTGATCACTGCAGTCAGTCCTTGCATTTCCTCCTTAAACTTTTTCTTACTTCTCCTTCCTTTTATTTGCACTTTCTCCTGTGTGTATGTGCATGGCAAGGACAACATGCCTGCTTACTGGCGAGACCTGTGTGCATGAGCAAAATTGTCCTCTGCAACTGCGGTCATGTCTGGGGGTGTAGGCCTGTGGGACGTGGTGCCTGTTACTGGAGCAAGTGGGGGTCTTGGCATGAGTAGTTGGGGGGAGAAGGGGAAGGGATTGCTGTCTTCATCTACAAATGTCCTACAGACTTTGTGCCTGGAGTGCCAGCTACTGGGGACCACTGTCAGTGAACTGGATGCCAGCTACTGGAGTCAGACTGGGGGGTGTGGGTACCCTCAGTCTGTGGCGTCAGCTAATGATGCAGGTGAGGGCCTTTAGTGTTCCCAAAATAGCTACTGGGGTAAAGGAACCAGCGTTGAGTGAGGTGAGGGCAGGAGACCCATGAAGGAGGCAAGGGGGCCTGTGATACAGGCAAGTGTGCTAGATGGACAGAGGGGCCATGACAGCTACTCGAAGGATCCACAAATGGATCCTTCTGTTTCAATGGATCCATCCATGATCCAAATGTGTTGTGTGTTTGTGAATCTGGAGTGTGCTGTGTGTGTGCCTGCACCAGTGAATTTCCATCTCTACCAGCCACAGAGGAGCAAGGGTCTCAGCTGCCTATGGCTATGTTTTACTGGAGTCCTGTGTGTAGGTGCTGTTGAAGGCAGCCAGCCCTTAGTGTGTATGCCCAGCTGTGGCAGTGTCCTCTCTCTATCTGCATGTCTGTGTGTCTCTGGGATTTGCTCAGATTTGCTACTGGCTAAACCTGCAAAGGGAAAGTGGCAGCTACATCCCTGGGCACTGAGCTGGGCCTCACTGGCCAGACTGGAATGGTCCCAGGCTGGACCTTTACCTCACGTAACACCTGAAATAGGAAATAATTCAGGAAATGCCTTAACATGGTTTTTAGGTGAAATTAGTCTAGATAGATCACAACGGCCCATACTGCCTTTATGAAGCTATAAAACACTGTGAAGGTACTAATATCTGTTAAGAATTACTTTTCCTCAATTGTTTGAAGCTCAAGGCACACAAATCTAAGTGTCTTTAAGTCTCATTTTCGAAGAACAAATTGCAGTAAGATTTTTACTATATTGAGCACTGTTTGCCCTTTCTGTAGAAATTGTATAATGATGAATTCTACAAGGTACCTTTCCAATTTCCATTACATACCCTGTAGGATAGTATGCTAGATTTGATAGGTGAGTGCACTGATCCAGAATGCCAAATTCAGCGTTCCCAGATTCTTTTACTTGTTTATTTTATTAAAGTGTTAACCAAACTGCCATGTAAAAAGAAAATAAGGAAATGTCCTCAGTGCAGAGATGAAATTCTTTGTCATGACTTTAAACAGGATCAATGGTGCAATACTGTTTAGGTAACAGCAAAGGAGATTTAAAATAAAAACACCAGATCAGTTTTATTTACTTCTTTTTTTTTTGTACTTCTTCACACAAATTTGTCATCTAAGTTGTGAAAGACAGAAAAACTACTTACTACTTAAGATACTAAAGAAAGAATTTGACTCAGCATTTTGTCTTTTTTTTCCTTCTTTTTCTTAAAATATTACAGTATAGCCTGGAGTAGCACTATAATGAGGTACGTTACAGTTAAGGGAATAATGTCTCCTACCTGTAATTATCAGGTGCGGAAGGATGGTGGTGGTGTAAAGATATTTCTTAATGGTTGTTACTTAGCAGGTACACTTCCAGAAGGAGTTTCTCTATGTTCCATACATTTAGGCTGTAAATTAGAAAACTCACTTTGCTTTGCTAGTACATTTGATGTTTCTATTCATCTTCCCCCCCCTCTGGTACTGAACAGTAAACAACACCTCAAAGATGTTTTTCCTCCATGTAAGCATAAATTAGATCACCATAACCATTCCTGGAGTTCATACTTTTAGAAGACTCACCAGGAAAAAAGAAAAAAAAAAAAAAAAGACCAAAAACAAGCAAAGGAGAGTGCGCTCAAAAGGGAGATCAAAAGGGTTCAATTCATTCAGATTATCAGGATGAAGAAGTAACTTGATTAAAGAATGACAGTTATTTCACAAAGCAGAAATATCAAATATTACAAGGACAATTATTTATTGATAAAAGCTGTAATAAGAATATAGAAGAAAGACAAATTCAAATAAAAACAAGGTGTTCACTTTAATGGTAATGAACTACTACAACAAAGTACCAAGGGGAATGGAGAATTCTTTACAGGCTGATGTATTCATCTCAAAGTTTTATGATTTTTTGGAGGACACTTTAGGCTGACGGTTTTTAAAGCTAGTAGATGGCCACAGTGTTGCCTAGCTTGACCTTGTGCACAGTGTTAACCATAGGAGTGCATTGCAACAATGGATCATAGTTTTAATTTTTAGAAAATAATTTATTTTTAAAAACCCATCTAAAAACACATTTTAAAGATGTAGAGTCTATAATAAACCTTGGTAAATTGCTATAATGGATATCCTCCTTCACAGCTGATGCCCCCCAAAATACTTTTTCATGGCAACTTGGATTTTCTGTGGGCAACATAGGGTGATGGCGCTACTTGAGATTAACTGATGACAAACATTTCAATTTCTCACATAACAGTAGATACCTACTCTTTGCAGATAAATGATCACCCTTCTTTTTAAAGAGTTCATGTATACAGAGTCATAAAGAATTCATTTTTAACACCAAGTCACACAGATCCTATCACCAAGGTTTAATACTACCCAATAGGTCATATCTATGCTCCTAAGTGAGAAATTCCTATGCACCATATGTTTTATCCAGCATCATGATACTTGATGAATACTTACAATATGTATTTTTTTAATTATTTTTTTGCCCTTTCTGGCATCTTAACCAATTTTGATCTCAAAACACACTGAATCTATGCCAAGCACATGTTCCTTTATTTAACTGAAAACAAATTATAGTTTGATTAAAGACAAGCTACTGACCTCTTTAAAGGTAACGCAGATGAAATTTAACAGTTTCTGATCCGGTTGGGGTCAGGATCTAACATCTAATGATGCCATGCCATCATGACCTCTGTAAGTAATCATAGTAATAGTCACTTATTTTCTACAGAGAAGGTTAATCAAATTTACCTTTCACACAATCCCCAATTGTAGATTCTTTCTATGGCTAGAACAAATTTTGCTTGGAGTATAAGTTAGGTATCCTAGAAGCAGTTTGCTAAAATCTCCTGTGAGATTTTTGGGCTGTTTTCACCTTCTAAATTTTCCTCTTTGTCCAGTGTTGCAGTTCTTACTGAGAACTCCTATTAGCATGGATGTGGGTACACAGAAAATTGTAGAGGCCCATCTTTGAGGAACCTGCTTGTTAAGGTGGTGAGAGCAGAAATTCTGAGATAAGGGGCAGAGCTAGAGCCAACCATTTAATGGTGTGGATGAAAGATTTAGAAGTCATGGAACAGTGGGAAGGCATCTGCTGCCTCCATTTCTCTAAAATCTACACCAGCAAACATTGTGGTATGACTTTTAGATATAATCTTCCATAGCAGTAACTTTATAAAAATTCTTACTCAGAAAATTACTGGTATATCAATTATAAAATGACTTCCTAGCTCATACCAATTTAGAATACTACACAAACCTAAGCTGTAATATTTATGATGAAGCACTGACAATACAGACTTTCAGTCCCATAACACTCACATACATTTTTCTAAAAGCCTCCATGATATCTTTCAGAACCCAAATACATAGCGACAATTAGAGAATTTCATCTTAGTGTTTATTTACTGTGAACGCTAAGTACTATTAATATATATATCATCAATTTAAGAGTTCAGTATTTTGAGCAAACAAGCTACTTTGAATTTTAGCATTTTTCTGTGTTGACAGGAACTGAACCTTATGAAACAAAGCAATTTCATAAAATTTGTAATATTAAACTCACAGCACAGAGAGGCTGACTTACCCAGAACAAAGCACTTTTGAATTTAGGTCTTTATGTGGCTGATAAATCAAATGTAAAATTTGAGTCAATGGAGATCACAGAATCACAGAATAGCTGAGGTTGGAACAGACTTTGAGCTTACCTGGCAAGGTTTTGGTAGCAGGGGTGTCCTCTGTGAGCAGAGCCCAGCAGCTGCCCCATGTCAGATCAGAGCCAGCTCCAGCTGGTTCCAACAGGGACCTGCTGCTGGACAGAGCCAAACCAAGGAGAGGTGTTGGTTGTCCTTCTTGGAGGGCAGATTGACAAAAAAAAAAATGCTGGGAGAATGAGGAGTGGGAAAATGTGAGAGAAGCAGCCCAGAGACCAGTGCAGAAGGAGGGCAGGAGGTGCTCCAGGCATGCAGCACAAGTTCCCCTGCAGCCCGTGGAGGAGCCCCCGGTGGAGCAGGTGGATGTGGCCTGGAGGAGGCTGCAGCCCATGGAGAGCCCCCGCAGGGGCAGGCCCCAGGCTGGAGCTGCAGCTGCAGCCCGTAGGGAGGAGCCCACGCAGGAGCAGGAAGACATTTCTTTTTTTTTTTTTTTTTTTTTTTTTTTTTTTTTTTTTAAGCACACAGCACTAGAGGAGCTAAGAAGTACAAAAGGGCAGAAAAGGTGAAAGATACACAATATAATGATATTTGCAAACATTTTAACACAGTCTGTAAAATGACTGCGTGAGTGCAACATAACCTGAAAATACTCGTGCTTGGGTCTAAAATTCTAGATAATTTTAACATCCATGCAGTGTTGTATACTAACCAAATGTTCCCAGAGGGACAAGGTTCAAGCATTACTAAAAGGTCTAAGTGAACTAGAGACTTACGCAAAACATTTAGGACACTTTCTAGAGTTCAAGAGCATAGACTCTGTAGATATATTCAGAAATCCGTTAAGACTGACTGCTTGCAAAGTGCTCTTTGGATTATACGCTAAGGCAGAACTACTCAGAAGGCAAGGAAGCTAAACACAGGTCATGTTCTGTGGATCTTAATGTTAAGCAAAATATCTTTATAGCTTCGTTATATGTCCACAGAAATTAAGAAAACAAAAATGCAGAATACTAGTCCTTAGTATTCTAGTATACTAGTCCTTCAACTTCAGCTACAATGAGCTTTCTTCCTATAAGCAGTACTGTTTCTTTGAATTAGTTATTAAATATTAAAAAAAAAAAAAAAAATAGTTCCACAAAATAAATAAACAGCAACCCTGCTGTTGGTCCTTTCTCCTGCTAAGCAAGCACCTTTGCTCTCTGATCCACTAATCCTACACTGACTACTTTAAATGGTGAAGATGTTGAAGAGAACACCCTGTAAATTTTTCCCTCACAGAAGCATGTATCTGATTGAATTCTCAAGGCTTGGGCTTAGTGGCTATACATCTACTAGGAGATTAAATGTACCAAGGTCTGTCCTCTATATTTGAACCTGGGAAAGAATGGTCAGCATCTGTTGTTAGCTTCCAAGGTGAAAAGACCATGTTTAAACAACATGTTTGGAAGTTTCCTGAGTCTGATTCCTAAACAGCACCAGAGAATAGTTTACCACAGTATAAAACCAAGCCAGACATTTCTAACAATTTATTAGGATAAACAATTGTATGCTAGTGCTCACTCCCTAGTGTATACTGGTAAAAATGTGCCTTTTTATTTTAGCTAACAATCCAGGCTCAGATGCTTCTTTGTGGCTGCCTGAAGGAGATCTGGAGCTTTGGTTGAGGCTGGGCCATCATGGACATGGAAGAGGATGTAGTAGGGGCTGAATCTGTGCTTTCGGGATGACCATTTCATAGTGAATAGCATGGTACTGTATTTGTGGAGTTCAGTATCAGTTTCTGTCTCTTTCTGTTGTAGTTCCAAATATGCCTCAGTTATGAAATCATTATATTTGGTGTATATATATACACACACACACACACATATATTTATGGTTATATATATGGATATATATAAATACGGATATATATAAATACAGATATATATATAACATATATATATATTATAATATTTTATATATATATGGCTTTGTCTTCATATAAAACATGAGGTCACAGACCAGAATTTCTTCAATATATGTAAAGACATCTAGGAGGCCTAGCTTCAGCTGACTTTCAGGTTACTTGAGGTATCCAGGATGGGGATAACAAATGCATACTTAGATCACCTCTTTTTTTTTTTTTTTTTTTTTTTTTTTTTTCCCTGAATGTTCATCAGTACATTTTTGTTTCTTTAAATAGGTACAGCAAGCTTCAAAACTGCCTCCATTTCTAAACTGAAGTAGGTAATTAATGTCTTTCCCCACAAATTTCAGTTGTGCTAAGGACTGAAGCTGATTATTGCCAGGAGGAAAACTGAGGGAATAAATGAACAAATTTGTTTGAGCTGTGCAAAAAATGGTTTTTGAATATGATTATCCTTATCTTTTGGATTAAAATGTCAAGTTTTATTTTTCCAAATGTACAAATGACTCTAAGTAGGAATTTTTCTACTATGATTTTGTATTCACATTCCTCTACTTCTGGGAGAGGAGGAGAAAGATTATTTAAAAAATAATTGGAATTTCTGAGCTGGCCAAAAGACCTTAATCAAGAATTTAACTCCTCCTCCCTCCTTAACATCAGAAAGATTAAATTTTAATAGCTGAATATGTTGCCAGTATTAAATGTTCAGTTCTGCCTTCTAGTACTGATTTACATACAGATAATGCAGAAAACACTGTGCCAGAAAATGCTCTGACAGAATAAAGATGTTTGCAAAAAAGGACCTCTTTACATTTAAAAATATGTATCATATCAACATTATATGCATACTGACAATGACATAGAGCACAAAAAGCATAAATGTTAGATGTCTGTCTTGAAGACACCTACAACTGAGATAGTGATCTAGAATTCCTATATAGTCAGATGAGAAAGAAGTTGAAGGACTGCTATGGTGTGAGTCATCTGATTTTTGTTTTTTTGACATCTAGATTATAACAAAAGGAATTTTACCATAAAAATGCTTGTTTTCCTGTATACACTATAAAGGAACCTAGATCACTAATTTAAACGGAGATGACTGTCTGATGACTGTCTGCCTGTCGGTGAGTCCCAGAACTTTCTCTCTCCAATGTTAATCAAATTCTCTCTGTTTTCATGTCTTTGAATATATTTCCTGTGAAAGCAATGGGTAATATAATATTAACATTATCTCGTAATGTTTTATAGGACCTTTAAAGAATGGTCCTAGCTCATTTAGTGTCATTAGAAATTCTGTGATTCTGTGATTCTGTGATTAAAACTAGGAAAAAAGCATTAATAAAATGTGAAGTCTCAAAATACTGAAGCCTATTTTTCCTTTTCACTTTCTGATTTCATTACTTTGCAACTGTAATATTTTGTTAACAGAATTATGGAAATATGAGCGCAGGTAAATATTTTTCTGTAAATGTAGTAGTCTAGCATTGTTCATTGTAAAAATAATACCCTTCCCTGAAAAAAGGAGTGTTCTTTCATTGAAGAAAATGACCCTCAATACTCTACATTTACTTCAGTCTTTTGGTCCTGAGTATTAGTCCAGTTTTGAAAGGAATTCACAGAATTTCCATTCCCTGTTTGCTGGTTGGATTCACAGACCAGCTGCTGCACACCAAGTAGTCTCAACCCACATGCACAGTAGGGACATTCTGCCATGGAGACTGCATTAAATTTAGGCTGAAATAAAACCTATGGTCTATGTAAGGCCTGAGATTTAAAGGCTTCAATTCACTTTTACACTCCTATTTCCCTGAGTTACTTCCCTCTGTAGACATATCTAGATCTGTCACACGTAAATTAAAACATATGGGAGGGAGCTTTTTGGTTGTATTTGTTTTGTTTTGTTTTTAAAAGTAAAGAATATCTGTAGTGACACATTTTGTAAAATTATACTGATGAGTTACCATAGTAATAAAATGTGTTACAACAACAGAAGATTTTATGGCAGTTTGTATCTTGGGAAGGCTAAATATTTTCCTCTTGCAAACACTTCTGGAAATTTGACTGTTTCATTGAACAACTTATGGTCGTAAAATCAATGCTGGTTACAGAGTGTTACAGCTTTGGAATAGTGCACTGGTTTATATTTTGGTCTTAGATGTTCTAGACCTACTCAGTATTGAATACGAAATGTAGCATTTTGAGGATCAGAAGCATGTATAGAACTTTATAAATCACCTGCTTTGTTATGTTGGTAGTGCAAGTGGCAGCATGTTTGCCTGTTGCATAGAAATATAGAAAGTAATTGGTTTATGTTGTCAAGAAGTTTTTGGGATGCATTTACTTTCATAGATACATTTCTTCCTAGATATTCTGAAAGGTGATACGTTTCTGGTCATAAAATAAGCTTATGCAATTGCTAATGTTTTGTATATCTATATGATATGCCCTGTATATCTACTTATGACATCAACATCATGCCTAATCCTCTGTTTTTGTTGGAAAGAAAAAAAAAAAGTGATTATATAATTAATCCTTGGAACAAAACAACAATGTAATTCAGCCATGTATAAGTCTTTTCTATACTAGGGAACATCAAATGGCAGCATTCAGCAGATGCCATAAAGATGCTTTATACAATGTCTGAGAGCAGTTTCAGATGACCTTCATGGCATGAGTATCTGCTCAGTATCAAAGAAGACTCAGCTCCTTTTTCAGGTGTTTAATCCCAGAACCAAGCTTTCAGATTCAGCCTGAACGATTTGAGCTAGCTTTGGACCTTAGTTAATTTCTAGGCCATTTACTGCTTCCTGTAAGTGATAAGACTTTTTGCTTTAGAGTGATTTGTTTGTTTTTCTTCTGGAAAGACTGAGAGATGCATACATACAGTTGGTAGTTCTTGGTTTTATTTTAACCATAACTTTAATGATCTACCACTGAAATCAATGAAAAAAGTGCCATTAAATGAAGGATCCGGTTTCCTTTGAAGACATTTTGATGAAGGATATGAAGAAAATTTCCACAAAAAATATGTCCCAGATAGATTATGGATTTAATCTTCATTTTTATGACCTATACTGGGATTATTTTATCTGAATAATCTTTCTTCAGAATGATTCTATTTAGAATAAATAATAATAATATATATAATATATAAATCAAACAAAATATCCTAAAAAAAATTATTTAAGATTTTGGAAATTATTGCATCAACTGAGGATCTGTAGTCTTACATTTAAGTCTCGTGGAAGAACAGCTCACTGTGATAATTTATTGTATCTTCTATATTTCCTATAAAAATGATCAATAATTATTATCATCACAATTTAATAACATAACATGAGTTCTTAAGCATAAATTATAGTAACAATTATGAGTTCAATATGTAACAATTCATAAGAAATACTTTCAGAAAACGAACAATGTAATTATGAAGTTTGTTTGTATAATTAAGAAAACATGAAAAAAAAAACCACACACACACAAAAACTTGACAATAGAAAAGGCACCAAAAGAACATGAAAGTAATTTGACTATATGAGGATACATTTATCTGAGTGCTTCTTGTTAATTCTTTATCTTGAATTACATGGAGCAGACAATTTGGAATAGAGGAAAGAAGAATTTGAGCACAATTTCTCAGCAGTAAAATGCAGTGAAATGCCTTATCTGTGTGAAACTGGCATCCATAAAAGGCTTTTATAGTTACTGCCTAATTTACTAATCAGTCTAAAATAATTTCACTGCCATTGAAGAGAAACTAACAGGAAAAAAAATACAAAGGAAAACATATTTTTACTTTTTATCATTGCAACTAATATAGGAAATGATTGTTTCTGCAGTGAGATGGAATGAGTGGACACTGTCTTTTGCACAACATTAAATACTGTTGAAGATAAAATCCAGAAAACTGTTTAAAAAAGTCTCATTATTCATTTGACTTTTGTCTTCTGTAAGGCAGTTCAGAAGAGAGAAATTAAAACTAACAAAAAAATCGTAACAATGTAGTTATATTGGAAACAAATGTTTATTTTTCTTTGTAATTTTCATACCAAAAATTCTGGGAAAATGTTGTTCTTGGGACAATAGATGATTTTATCATCTCTCCTGTATTTAAAATGAAATCTATTTTGTCAATACCTAGATAATTCATCTATGTTACAAAGCAAGCTGACCTGTCCAAAGCTCCTCTCTAGCTCCCTTTCAAAATTTACAGAACCAAAGTAGCCAGATCTCTTTCTTACAGAACACTTTTCAGTTTCTCTAAGTATTTGGTTTGCAGAAAACTCAGAAAATAGTCATTTTATTCCATATCCTGATGTGTAGAATTTACAGAGCAGTCTGATGGAGGGCTGAAAAAAGGAAGGAAGAAACATATTTTTAGTACAGAGACTCTTCAACTGTTGTATTGTAATCAGTAGCCATTTTTATCAGTGAAGTATCTAAGAGGAACAGAGTTTTCAAAAACCCTGATCAAAATAATCTCCTCCTTTTGTCTCTTATGTTATTGTAAACATAATGCCTGTGGGAGGCAAGAATGAAAAACAAAACAAAACAAAAATATATTTAAAAAAAATTCTGTAGGGGATTTTTAGTTCTTTATTTCACACTGACATCAGTGTGTTTTACTGCTGACTTTAGCAGAAGCAGTTATATGTATTCAGAAAGGGATACACCTACCCAGTCTCCAACATCTAGACATCTTTCTAGACATCCGTTAGTCAAGAAGAGTCCCATTAGGGGAGAATGGAAACCTACTAAGGTTGATGAATTTGATGTATGTTAGACATTGTTTGTAGATAAGTAGAATTGTCCCTAGAAATTTGTGTTCCTTTTTATTTACCATAAGATGGAACCAGATAATTAGATTAGATTAGGCTTGTTACAAATGTATATATTTTGTTCAGATTCATTTTCATTCTGCTCCCACTCATGGTACATAGAGAAGCTAAAGCATCAGTCTGGAAAAAGGGCTCCAACTTACCTCTGAATTGTAGGAGAGGAGATGGCAGTTCATCTGGCAAAGCCATACATGTAGGAGAAAGAATTCTATGTACTGGTTGAGGTTATGCACCTGCATATTTCTACTTTCTGCCTGTGTGTCAGAAGTTCTTTATCTCGTGACTTTCCAGAAAGTGTTTATTAGTATTTCAAATATAGCATGGATTCTAAAAGTTTAAATATGAAGGAGATTGTTCAGGTGATCGTGTTGTAGTGCTGTTGATAGAATACAACAAAAACAGACAGGAAAAGACAGTGTGGGAAGGGCAGCTGAGAGTTCTTTTCTTCATTAGCTAGTGCTCATCATTATGTGATTTTTTTTATACAGCTTAACATTCCAAAGGTAAGTTAAAGAAGACAGGGAACTTTATGCATTCATAACCACCTAGTCAGTTACCATTAGTTCCAGCCCTCATCCAAAAGTCTGGGGCTATTAAAAAGAAGTAATTTGCTACTCATAAATCCTTACAGAGTGTATAATAAGGAATAATAATAATAAGGTAAGGCGGAAAGTTGCATTGAGATGGGAAAACAAAGTAGCAATATTTCTAAATGTAAGAATGAAAAATAATACCCATTACCCATTTTTGGTAATAGTACCAAAATTACTAAAATTTTCTACGTTCTGATGTGAAATATTCATTATCCTTATATTTTCCTTACCAAACCAATAAACTCCACTCACAGTTCAGGGCTTGTGAACAGGGCAATCTCAGGATCCCAAAAGACATTTATGCAAACAAGTACTTAATCTCTCATCTCTGCATGTATTCTCTGCAACTTCACCAAAGGTCTACATTGAATAACATGAAAGAGCTACTTTGCATCACCTCACATGATAAGTTCCTCCTGGTAGCAGAGGAACGCCAGGACTAACACCCAGAAGAGGATTCTTGCCACCACGAGGAAGATTCTTTCCCTTCGTCTTTCAGTTCAGTTCTGCATACACTATTCTCATATTCTAGTATATTCAGAAATGTCCTTGTAGAAAATTCATAAACCAGCTTTTATGGTATCTATGTTTTCCTCTGTTTGACAGTAGTTGAGACCACTCTTTTTCTTTCTGGTGCTTCTTAGACTTCTGATTCTAACAAAGAATCTCCGTGGTCATTCCTCCTCCCATTCCCTAACTAAAGGGAGTGGAGTGCTCCCTAACCCTGAGGACTTCGAATGTTTATGCCTATATAATTATATATTCCAAGTAAATAGTTCATAAACTCAATAAATTGAGTTGAAAGAAGAAAATGTATAAAAAAATCGGGAATAAGTAATGTCACCAGAAAGGTTAACAGAAAGAGCTGGAAGGCTGAGCTTGGAAATGGGGTTTTGATTTCAATAAACTTAGAGTCAGAGAGAGTGAGAGAGGACAATTATAGGAATAGAATAAAGGATTTTTGTCTTCTTTTTCTTGTTTTTAAGTATTCATGATTTCATCTATTTAGAGATAAAATGCTGTTTTCCTTTTAAATATCGGCAGTAAGATTTTAATTTTAACCAGGAAATTCATGGCTTTGAAAGAGATAAAAGTACTCTAATGATTGTAGAATCACAGAATCATAGAATCATTCAGGTTGTATCCCAAGCACCACTCCTTTTGTTTTGAGTGCAAAGTAAAATGACATCTTGCTGGACTGCAAATATGTCATCCTGTCCAATAAATACTTTATAGTATTTGTTCTATTTTAGTGCATTGCCATTCTTCTGTTATAAACCTAAACTGTTAATTAATAAAATTGTGTTGAAAAGCTACCCTTTGATTTTGTCACTACATGCTATGAATTTGATTGGCAGTGTACTGGGGAGCTGGGCAGAATTAGTATAATATTTATGTTCCATTATACTGTCTTCAAAAGTCATAAACAGGACTTTTAATACATGTCTTTAACTGGGAGTTCAGTCTAACTAATCTGTTTTGCATGTATTATTACATACAACCAAGGATTTTTTATTGTTAATGGAAGTCCTGTGTGATCACAAAAGACTAGTCCAGAAATATTTCGAGGCATAAAATATTCTCATAACTCTTAATTGTTGTAATTAGGGTTCACTGAGGTAATTAGGTATAGCTATTTCATGAGATGAGACATTGTACTATTCACCCCTTCTTCATTCAAAAAATTTATAGCAACAGAATATATTTACATTATTTGCAATATCCTAGTAGTATACGGTTTCCATTTGTATTTTCTCTTTGCTCTTCTCAATGAGCACTTCAGGCAGAGACTTGTAATGAGGCTCATTCTCCTAAACCTGGTGAAGATATACTTAGTCAAGCTGTGTATACTGTTGTAGTGGGTTTACGTGGCAAGGTTTTGGTAGCAGGGAGCCATAGGGGTGGTTTCTGTGAGAAAGATCTAGAAGCTGCCCCATGTTTGGGAAGGGCCCCATTGTTTTCCAGATCCGAGCCAATAAGCGATGTTGTTTTGCGCCTCTGTGAGAGCATATTTAAGACAGGGAAAAAACGCTGCGCCACACAGCAGCCGGGAGAGTCAAGGGAGTGGGAGAACAGCCTTGCACCAAGGTCAGTGTAGAAGGAGGGGGAGAGGTGCTCCAGGCGCCGGAGCAGAAGTCCCCTGCGGCCTGTGGTGAGGACCATGGTGAAGCAGGATGTCCCCCTGCAGCCCATGGAGTACCACGGTGGAGCAGGGTTCCACGCTGCAGCCCGTGGAGGAGACCACGGTGGAGCAGGTGGCCCTGCACCGACGGAGGCTGCCGCCTGTGGAAGACCCCTGCCGGAGCAGATTCCGGGCCGGACCTGTAGCCCGTGGAGAGGAGACCACGCAGGAGCAGGTGATCTGGCAGGAGCTGCTGCCCGTAGGGGAGCCAGGTTGGAGCAGTTTTCTCCTGAGGGATGGACCCCGTGGTACGGACCCATATCTGGAGCAGTTCTGGAAGAGCTGCTGCCTGTGGGAAGCCCACGCCGGATCAGTTCATCAAGGACTGCATCCCATGGGTGGGACCCCACAGCACAGGGGACGAGAGTGACCGAGAAGGAGCGGCAGAGAAGAAGTGCTGTAGACTGACCATAACCCCCATTCCCCGTTCCCCTGCGCCGCTCGGGGGGAGGAGGTGGAAGAGGGTGGATGGGGGGGAAGGTGCTTTTGGTTTTTTTTTTTCCTTTGTTTTCTCACTTCTCTCGCTTGTTAGTTGTAGGCAATAAATCTTACTATCTCCTTATGCCGAGTCTGCTTTGCCCGTTACAATAATTATTGCGTGATTTTCTCGTCCTTATCTCAATCCTTGAGCCCTTTTCACATATTTTCTCCCCATTCCTCTTTGAGGAGGGGGAGTGAGAGAGCGGCTGTGGTGGAGCTCGGCTGCGCACTCGAGCGGAACCACGACAGTCTTTTTTGGCGCCCAACGTGGGGCTCAAGGAATTTGAGATAAGATGATAGTTAGTAGAAGTAACGGGCAAAAATATGTGCAGGATGATTGTTAGGAATGTACAAGTTGTGAAGAATTAAGAAAGCAGTAACTGTGATATGTTAGTGTGGTGAAGGGACGAGGGGTGGTGTGTGTGTGTGTGTAAAATGTCCACCTTGTCGGTGCTGTGATGATGTTATGTTTACTTTGGTGTGGTGAATTCTTTTTTGTTTTGATTTAAGTGAATTTTGTGAAGGTTGTTGTGATAATTGTAAAGTAAGAGTATGTTGTGAGTAGTCTTAAATATGCTTTTAACAGAGGCGAGGGGTGGAATGTAGTGGGTTTACGTGGCAAGGTTTTGGTAGCAGGGAGCCATAGGGGTGGTTTCTGTGAGAAAGATCTAGAAGCTGCCCCATGTTTGGGAAGGGCCCCATTGTTTTCCAGATCCGAGCCAATAAGCGATGTTGTTTTGCGCCTCTGTGAGAGCATATTTAAGACAGGGAAAAAACGCTGCGCCACACAGCAGCCGGGAGAGTCAAGGGAGTGGGAGAACAGCCTTGCACCAAGGTCAGTGTAGAAGGAGGGGGAGAGGTGCTCCAGGCGCCGGAGCAGAAGTCCCCTGCGGCCTGTGGTGAGGACCATGGTGAAGCAGGATGTCCCCCTGCAGCCCATGGAGTACCACGGTGGAGCAGGGTTCCACGCTGCAGCCCGTGGAGGAGACCACGGTGGAGCAGGTGGCCCTGCACCGACGGAGGCTGCCGCCTGTGGAAGACCCCTGCCGGAGCAGATTCCGGGCCGGACCTGTAGCCCGTGGAGAGGAGACCACGCAGGAGCAGGTGATCTGGCAGGAGCTGCTGCCCGTAGGGGAGCCAGGTTGGAGCAGTTTTCTCCTGAGGGATGGACCCCGTGGTACGGACCCATATCTGGAGCAGTTCTGGAAGAGCTGCTGCCTGTGGGAAGCCCACGCCGGATCAGTTCATCAAGGACTGCATCCCATGGGTGGGACCCCACAGCACAGGGGACGAGAGTGACCGAGAAGGAGCGGCAGAGAAGAAGTGCTGTAGACTGACCATAACCCCCATTCCCCGTTCCCCTGCGCCGCTCGGGGGGAGGAGGTGGAAGAGGGTGGATGGGGGGGGAAGGTGCTTTTGGTTTTTTTTTTCCTTTGTTTTCTCACTTCTCTCGCTTGTTAGTTGTAGGCAATAAATCTTACTATCTCCTTATGCCGAGTCTGCTTTACCCGTTACAATAATTATTGCGTGATTTTCTCGTCCTTATCTCAATCCTTGAGCCCTTTTCACATATTTTCTCCCCATTCCTCTTTGAGGAGGGGGAGTGAGAGAGCGGCTGTGGTGGAGCTCGGCTGCCCACTCGAGCGGAACCACGACAACTGTTAATCATGGACTTTGTGAAAAAGAACACAGACTGTACAAAAAATAGAATAAAACTGTAGCTGAACTATCTTCTAGTCTAGAATAGATGCCTCTCCTCAGCATTTTCTATTGATGAGTGTAAGTACATCATTTTTCAACTTATTTTTTTTAACTTTTTTTTTCCTCCTCTCTGAAGGAACACAAAATTTGAGGCTGAAGGTTTCATTTGTTTACAAGATTGTTAAAATCTTTGCTACTGAAATATTTATCAGTGTGACAGCAGCCCCTTTGCAGAAATTCTCCTCTTTATGATTTCACGTAGTTTCCCCTCTGTTGTGTAAAAGCAACTGAGGCATTATGAAAATTAAGACAATATAGGAAACAGAAGCTAGAAAGAAATAAAATGTCTTGCTCTAGATGCATTGTGTTTTCCTGCTCTGGCATTATGGAAGATTAAAGAACCCTTTGCATAGACTCATTTCTAAATTGATTTTTTTTCAATATTTCCTCTCTCTCTCTCTCTCTCTCTCTCTTTTTTTTTTTTTTTTTTTTTTTTTTTTTTTTTTTTTTCCAGTTCATTTAAAGTGAGAAACTTTAAAAACTAGAGATACTGTCTTATAGTTCAAACCTGTAAAGTACAGACTGTTGCCTAAGGACTGCTTGATTTCAACTGACTTCAAAGGGAATTGAAATTTCTCAGCCTCACACTGGTTCCTTGGTTCTTATGTGAAAATTTTTAAAGCTGCTTAAGATCCTAATTCCCATGAGAACAATTAAACCTAAACAGCTTTGGGTATCTGGACTTGACGCTAAAGTCCAGATCCAGCTTACAGTAAATAAGTAATTAAGTAAGTAAATGATCCTTTCCTTGAAAAACAAAAACAAACATACAAAACAAGAATCAAATGACTAAACAAACAAACAAACAAAAAACACCACAGACCTCTGTCGGTGATTTAATGTTTCAGGTTGGGCCTTATCTAACCATTATAAAAATACTTCCTTGCTTTTAAGAAAACACGTCTGGACTCTCTCATCATGGGTTTTGTTGCTGTCTCCGGTGAAAACGCACTTTAATGATAAAATTAATGCAAAACAGCAGTGAAATGTAGCTCAAGTTACTTTCCCATCAAACATAACAGAAAACAATGGTTCTGGGAATAATGAAAATGTGATATTCAGCATTCTTGAGTTTTCAAGTACAGATGCTCTTAGAAACAACTGAAGCACAAACAATTCTGTCTGAATTATTATGTAGTATACAATTGCAATATCTACTCTAAGCCCATTCAAGTCAATGGAGTTTCATCTGGGATGAATTTGACCTATTCTGTATATGATTTCAATTTTCTAAAATTTGTACAGTTTGACAGTCTTTACATAACTTTTAACATTATTACATTTTTTATTTTTTTTTTGCCTAAGGGATTGCTTTTTTTTTTTTTTTTTTTTTCCTTGAAGAGAAATGATAAAACAGGTGATTGCTCTTCTCCATTAATAGTCATCCTTCTTTAAATGACCTTAACTTATAAAATTTTGCTTCTTAGATATTTTGAATAGAGGTTCTTTGACTATAGTGCACTAAAAGCAGAAAAAAATGCCCATTTTTTAATACAAGGGAATACCTTCTCTTCAGGGAAGAACAGCCAAAGGAAGGCAAACATTACTTTTCACACAAGTCTTCCATATATTTTTCTCTCTCTCCCTCCCTAAGAAATTGATTTTATTATCATGATGGAATACTTATCATCACCTAATTTTGATTGGAGACTTGTTCACTCACTGATTTGCAATATTTCACCTTCCATCATTTAATTATTCTACTCCAGGTGAGATTTAGTTAGTTATTAGGTACTGTACTGGGTCTGGCTGGAATGTTAACTTTCCTGGCAGCAGCCCATACAGTGCTGTACTCTGTACTTGTAGCTGGAACAGCAGTGTTATCACACCAGTGTTGTGTCTACTGCTGAGCAGCAGTGGCACAGCATTGGGCCTTTCTCTAACCCTCCTAGGGGGTGGGCAAAAAAGTGAGGAGAGAAACATCACTAGGGCAGCTGACCTAAACCAATCAAAGGGATATTCCATACCATGTGATGTCACACTCAGCAATAAAAGGTGGAAACAGGAAGAAGAGGGGAGGGGTGGGCTCTCGTTGAGAAGACGTTGGTCCTCCTCTCGAACACCGGCTGCGTGCGTTGAGGCCTTGCTTCAAGGACGTGGTCAATCATCGCTCATTTGTGGGAAGTAGAGAGTAATTTCTTTCCTCTGCACTTCCATATAGCTTTCATTTATTTTGTTTGTTTGTTTTCCTCCCTTTTTTCCCCTTTCCCTTTTATTTCCCCTTAGTTAAATTGTTTAGTTCATGGTAGTCTTTATTTAATTATTATAATTATTTCCCTTTAATTAAATTATCCTTATCTCAACCCGTGAGTTGTTCTTTGCTTTACTTCTGTAAAAGTGAGTGAGAGAGCAGTTGTGGGGTTTAGCTGCCCAGCACGGTAAAACCACCACAGGTACAGAGGAGTCTCTGATGTCCTACTAATTTACTTCCTTTAACGGACCTAAACGGACCTTCAGGAATTGGACATTTTTTTTCATGACACCACAATAGCAAATGTTCATTTTATATTTCAATGGAAATAGAATTTATTCCTCCCCTCCCTCCTCCCCCTCCCTTTTTTTTTTCTTTTAATGTATATGTGAGATGCAAAATATATGCTATTGCTAGACATGAAAATTAACTCAGAGCTCTGGTTTACCTACCAGTCCATGTTGGTATTTAGAACGTGAGATTTTATGTAGCAAAGTTATTACAGGAAGGGAAGGAATTTAAAATCTAATTTCCTGGCCAATTTTATGTCCTGTTTACTTCCTTGCTTTCTACTTTCCATGAGACAACTGAAAAAAATGATAAAAAAGGTGGATTGGGAACATGATAACTTCTTAAAATAACTTGTTTCTTTGGGCAGGAAATCACCTGAAAAAAATGTTGCATCCTGCCTGAGCAGTTCCATTTACAAGTTGTGTGGTGCAGAAAGTAAAGCTTTCAACTGAACTGCACGTGCAGTACGACAAGTATGAACATCGCATTGGGAGGACTGGACTTAAAGCTTTTCTAGTTACCATTGTAAAGAATGACTTACAAGCATGATGACATCATTTTGTATCCAACATATCTATATCTTGAAGGTAAAAAAAAAAAAAAAAAATTATTCACTCAATGAAACCATGTGTGGAAGAAATGGACACGCCTTTAGGGCTGTTTATGGCACATATTAAAATAAAACAAGACTCCAGAATGCATCTTCTGTGCTGTTGAACCTGCTGCAATAGACAATGGCATAAATGCAAGGCAATATTTTAGCTAGGGCTAACATTTATGAGGCAGTATTTAGATAGATTAGAAATGTTCATGATATGTTTGGCTAGCTGACATTTGAAGAGATATTTCATTAATTATGACAGGGCTGGCATTCCCATGACTATTTGTTTGTTTGCTTCCTTTTCCAGATTGTGGCTGCTTCTGGGTACGAATGGAAGAAAGTGGAAGACAGATGATCTAGGACAACCTAGTTTCCTAGCTATTGGAAATGAAAAATACATGTAGCTATATCTAGTGTGTAGGGATTTTCTTTCTTTCTTTCTTTCTTTTCTTTTTTTTCTTTTTTTTTTTTTTTTAAGTATAAAATTGCCATGTATAATCAGCATCTGAATCAGTGGCTATTCTTTCTTTGTAAAGGTAGAGTGACTTTGAAATGCAGACTCCTCATATTTCCTTATTTCTCTGCCCTGGGCAGGCATTTATGGTTCAATGGGAACTAAAGCAAGAGGGAGTCTGAGTTCAAATTAGCTAGGCTTTCTGCTTTCTAAAGCAGCATATTTGTCTTCTTTCACAGTGCTGAACTTAAGCCAACTCTGGCCTTTTATGATTCCTGAAGGAGTTTTTCCCTGAGCACCTAGTTGTGAAAAGTATTAAGCATACACCACTCAACTGAAGACCAGTACCACCTGTTATATAAAAAAGGTTTCAGAAAACCTGATTATATTTAAAGTGTAATGCAGAAATAAAATCAAAAGACTGAAATTCAGGACCTGAATCCAGGTCATCCAATAACTCCTCTAACCTGTAGGCAATATTAGAAGGGTTAAAAAAAATTACAAAACTATTAAGAAAGTATATTTTTGTTGTAGAAGGAGAAGGGATAAAATTTGGAAAGAATCTCTTAGCAACAAAGTTTTTTGATTTGTCATTTTGGCTAATTATTTGAAACACAGTTTTTGTGGGCAAGGAACCTGATAGAGCCTGATAGACCAGTACCAGAAATATGTCAATTGAAGGTTGAAGATTTGCATGAGAAATAGTGTAGAAGTAATCAGGCCTTATTAATACAGCTACCTTACAGTGAGGAAAACTAAATTTCAGGGGATATATTTAGCTGTACAGTTTGTGTAATAAAAAAAGAGTAGGATACAACCAAGATTAAATGTAGGAGCTGCACAGTTACAAACTGTCTCACATAATGTGGTACCATGTTCTGTATCAACCAATTCCAATGATAGTTAGAGCCTAAAAGTTCCCTAATCTTCCTTTTATTCTTGTAAACTTGTTCCCATACATGTGGCTTATCATTAATCTTCACTTTTAAGTCTAGATTGTAACAGACATTAAACGGTTATTTTAAAGTGCTGTATAGGCACTATGTGTGTCTATAAGGTAGAGGATGATTAGGGGGAAGAATTCAGCCCAAATGCTGCTGGTCTAAGGTTTAGTCAAATCACAGGATACAAATATCAATAACTAACCTCCTTCTAGCCCAGAGTTACACAAATTACACACAAATCAACTGCATCAGAGAGTGCTTTTATTGAAATTATTAGTTCTGTGGTTCCAAACTGCATAGGTGAAGTTGTGCTCTAATGTACATAATCAGATTGTAATTTTAACTCAAAAAGAACTCATGTGAGTACTGTTATTTTCTGTCCTGGCATTAACCAAATCCATAAACTTATGTTCCCCATAAACTTATCCAATATACATACCCCTCTGATTCAAATGAAGAGGAAGATGTTTGCCCACGGCAACCTGGTGGCTAGTTTGTTTTAGGGCACAAAATAACAGAAGAAATTTTCTCTTTAAACAGAGATGCCTGCAAAATCAAGTTACCCGCAACTTCATGAAAAAAAAAAATATATATATATATATATATATCCCTCTGCCAAAAGAGAGGTATGCACATGTCTATTTCTGTTTAATTCAGGATTTGTGCTTTGGTCATGTCTTTGGTCTCTCCTAATCACTTACCTTGGTAATATTCCAGCTCCAGGTCTGGCCTTGTCATGCTGATATTCTCAGTGACACTGACCTTTCTTGTCCTCACAAGCCATCTAATTTTCTCAAAGAACTGAGCAGGTTCATAGGGGCAGCACCAATTACATGAATGCAAGACAGTTAAAAAATAAAAAATAAAAAATAAAAAAATCTCATTCTCATTCACATACAGAGTATCAAGGAAATTAATAGTCATACTGCACAAATAGGAATTCACTGTATTTATAGTCAAGAAAATAATAAGTTGTCATGAACCAGGGTGTTTTGTAAGAAGGGACCTTCTACATACTGTCAGTTTAACTGAATACTAACTGAGACTACTTGTGATTCCCAAGTCAGAATTCCATTAGGCAAACTCTTAAGCTGTATTCTGGCTGGCAATTTTAATGAAGTAGTCTTTTGGTGTTGCACCATCTTGTGTCTTGGTACTTCTATTGCTCAAACTTTAACTTTATAGCTGAACTAAAGGAAAAACAAAAACCAAAACAAACAAAGAAACAACTCACATAACTGGTAAGAATTCTGTAGATTTTGTGTGTGAGAGAGAATTAAAATGCATATATCTGACATCTCTGATGGCAACTGTTTTGTGAAGAACTTATGAAAAAAACAGGGGCATCTTGTCCTCCATTCATTTCCATACCACAAGCACATTATATTACATGCAACTTAAGCCCCAAACGGTTTCAATGAGTAAGTCACTCAATATTTTCACTCTGTATTTTTATCTGAAGAATTTACTGGAATAATGACAAATCCAACAATTCTTCCTGTGCTAAGGTTATGTCATGACCACCCAGTGAAGAATTAAGCTCTCTTCACTTCTTTATTATTTAAGGATTTAAATATTTAATGGTGTTAAACAGACTGTTCCCTGTAGAAAATCAACAAATGATTTATGTTAGGGGCATAGTTCTTGCAGATTTCTAAGAAGAAACTGAAGCTGAAATTCTCAGAAGCAGATGTAGGACTTAATTTCAGCTCTCCAGTGTCTTAGAGGCTATTTGGAAAACTGTACTCTAAGATGTTATCAAAAAGAGCCAGAGCACTCAACTCAACGATGCCTATTTTCTGAAGCCAGGTAGAGTTGTAGAGGTTGGTTTCAGGAAAGGATTTACAGATGAAAATATCGCTCCATTAAATAAATAAATAAGGGTATTTGCTTATTTATTATTTTCAGGGTTTCTGAGCTTTTGCCACACTAAAGCAGGTCTCTAAAGTATGTATCTGGAGAAAAACTCCGGACATTTCTGCTGATTTGCTGCAGTTGTAAAAAGCAGGAAATCTGTACTGAATTCAGTCCTAGGAGCACAGCTATTAAATCTTCCTGTAGCTTTTCAGTAATAAATATTGTAAATTTTAGACATGCTTACCAGGGAACAGACAAAACAGCTAGCTCCATGTGCAATGGGGGTTTCCAAGAAATACTGATTTACTGTAAATTCTGAAGAAAAATATAATTATTTTTTTCAAATAAAGTTTCAAGCTTTTCAAATTTACATTTTCCAATCTTTTGTCCATCAGCTGTAACCATCAGTACCAGCAGAACTGAAGTAGAACTGTAATTAGGACACTGAAAGTTGTTAATATACAGAGAGCCTAATCCAGAGACAATTAGTACTAGCTGGGTTTCTCTCATCAGCTTTTTGGGGTTTGCATCAAAGAAAGGTTCAATGAATGTGGCAGCAAGCATGAAAGTCCTGGCAGAAAGCAGGAAATAAATTTGTTTTATTCTTTGGGTATAATACAATGAATTAAGTTGCACTTTAGGACTATGAAGTGTGTGTGTGGTGGGGGGGACAACAACAAAACATCTTGAAAAATAGTCAGGGAATATTTTGTCTTTAATAAAAATTAGGTAATTAAACAGCCTGGCATCTCTGAAGTTCTGCCTTTCAGATTATGAAAGTCATGTACTCCGAGGCAGTCATCTATGTGTAAGGAAAACAAGTGCTCGTAATGGTGTAGTTTGATGTCTGTGAGTTTAAATAAATGCAGAGCTGGAGTCTGACTCACTCTAAAACACTTTGACACTGCTTGGCAATGTAAAGGGGGCAAGAATGCGCAAAGCCCATCTTCTTAAATTCCTTTGATGATCCACTTGAATTCAAAGGTAAATTTCAGTAGAACCGTAACATTGCTGTTTCATGTTTGCTTTCAGTATTCTTTCAAGTAATTGAGCCTTACTGGCAGGAATAAATACAAAAGCAAGCATTAAGCTCAAAGTCTTTAAAACTCAAACAGTACAATGTGAAACATAATAACAATTTCATAAGAACCAATAAATAAAACAACAAATTTCTCATAAACTACTTATATTGCACAATTCAAACAGAAAACAAGCTTGTAAAAAAGCAAAAAATAAATCACCAATCATTTCAAATGATAATGCAGTTCAGAACACCATCAACGTAAAGAAAAAAGAAAGGTTAATTATTGTTAATTTAACTAAATATTTAACAACATTTTACCCTCTGAATAAGCCCTTCTCTTCACCTCTAACCAGGAAGAGATGAAAGAAATTTGACTTGACAGAGATAGCTGTCAGCTTCTTCTCGTACTGTTTTCATGGTGAGGTGACTGTCCTTTAAAGGATATGCTCTTGATAGGGGCTTAGTTGTGGACAAATTTGGATATGTTGGCATACTGTAATTCATGTAACTGCATATCACCATCATGGAAGTTAGTAATTCAGATTTTTCTTCTTACAGCTTCTCCTAAACTGTTTTTAATTGTTTTTAACACCTTCAGCATGTGCAGATAAAAAGTCAGTGATGGTTAAATACCTTCATTATTACTCAGTACTGTGAAGAAAAGATGTATTTAGCAGATATAATTGATAAAATATCTTGTAAACTTTTCCATTATTTCAAAGTCCTAGTAACCATATCTGTATTTTAAATCCTTCTACAAAACTCAGAAAAACTATGCAGTTGTACTTTAAGTAGTATTTTTTTCTAATGAAAAAAAATAATGATGTGAGAACAGCACAGGTTTCCAAAAGTGAAATGTAAAAGTACAGGCAAAAAGAAAGCTTCCAGCCTCACAGCTATTCTCAAGACACCAATTGTCATTAATTGTAGTGCTTTATACTATTTTAAAGTTTTAATATAGAATACACTTATTCTATTATCTTTCTATATGTACTTGAAAATCAAGCAACACTTTATGATCATAAAAAAATACTGGGATCAATGACTGCATTTGTGATACAAATATTTGTACAACATATATTTATTAGTCTGCATACATAAAAAGATTTTTGTGTTAGCATATAAACATACACATGTGCATACTGAACATGTATTATTATTGTAAATTATCTGATTTATCAGATAATTTTCTAAAATGTATTGCCTCCACCACTTACATAACAAGATATTAAGAGGCAGAAGTTATTTTATATGGAAATAAATGCTATAGAAAGACACCAGAATAAATAAATAATAAAAAAGTAGATAAGAAGGAAAAATAAATAATAGGTACAAATATCAGAGGTTCAGCTGAGAAATGGAATAGTTTTGGTTATTCTTTTCTAAATCCTGTTACAGAGTTATCCCTCTCTGTTTTTTGTTTGTTTGTTTTGTTTTTGTTTTTAATTATTATGATTATTTGTGGTTAAATCCAAATTCAGATCTAATGTACTATTTTAAAATAACCTTTGCCATTCTCATAAGAACATTTAGGTAAAAGCAAAGTAAATTAAATTCCAAATTCATTTGCTATTTCTGTTACAATTCACTTGTTATTTATCACTTCAAACATAAAAAGCTTCTTGTTGAGCTGTATGTGTTCACAGCCAAAACCTAAACAAAGCAAAAATCAAAATCAGTAGTAATAAAAAAATACGCACGCAATTTCACTCAAACTCTCAGCTTGCCAGAAATATAAGTGGCAGGCATTATAATGTCTCAGTGGGGGAACAATTTTAAAATACCAATCTTCAATACCCTTTTATTTCTACTGTTTTTATTGTCTGGCTATTTTTGCTATAAAACTGTACAACTAGTGCAGAGTACCATAGGTGACTGATCCAGTGTGACCACACATACATTACATCACACAGTCTTAACTCTGCAGGTGTATGCCAGATATGCAGAGTCCAGTGCTGTATGCCAATATATATTGTTGGCTGCTAAGCTGTCGATGAGGACTTCTTAGTTAATCTTAGTGGCTTGACATATAATAAAGTTTATTACTATATTTCTGCTAGCCAATACTATACTGCTAGCCAGATACTATAGTCTCTTCTATTTTCTAACAAAATCTCTAAGTCTTTCAAAAACCTAATATTCCTTTAATGATTAGAAACAAACATCTTAATCAACTTAAATTACTTGGGCTCCTGAGAACTTACTCAGGTGCTCACTATATAGATTCCATTGCCTCATTTTCTTTTGTTGGAGAAGCTTATTAACACCTTCAAATCCTTCATTAACAGCTTCTGGGAAGATTGTCTTTACATTTCTATAGCATTCCTGTCTGTTGATGCTGTTTGACAAGCAACTTGCTTTGGCAGCATTTCATAAGAGTGGAAAAAAAAAAAAAAAAAGAGGTGACTTTTCTAGGCTTAAAAGAGATGCAGTGGTTGGTTTCTGTCTCTCCCCCCCCCCCTTTTTTTTTTGCTAAGTGTGTATATTATATGCCAGGTATGTGTATATATATAATATGTGTATTTTCTCATTTGTTTGTTTAATTTATGCTTTAATCTGCTTTCAATTGAAAATCCATTTTAAATTACAGGGCATGTAGTAGAACTCAATGAATCTTTTGAAGTACATCAAGTCTCAAAAATATAACTGGGATCAAAGATAATTATAACAACAGGACCTCTGCCTTAGGTTTGGTTACAGCGTTAATTATGAACCATAGAATGGCTTGGATTGGAAGGGACCTTAAAGATTATCCAGTTCCAACACCCCTGCCATGTGCAGGGATGCTACCCATTAGACCAGGTTGCTCAAAGCCCCATCCTGGCCTTGAATGCTTCCAGGGATGGGGCATCTACAGTTTATCTGGGCAACCTGTTCCAGTGTTTCACCACACACCACTCTCAGTAAAGACTTTCCTCTGAATATCTAATCTAAAACAGCCCTCTTTTAGCTTAAAGCCATTACTCCTTATCCTATGCCCCTGAAAAAGAGTCCCTCTCCAGCTATCCCATAGATCCCCTTTAGGTACTGGCAGGCCACTCTAAGGTTTCCCTGGAGCTTTCTCTTCTTCAGGCTGAAGAACCCCAACTCCCTCAGCCTGGCTTCATAGGAGAGGTGCTCCAGCCTCATCTTCATGGTCCTCCTCTGGACTCATTCTAATAAGACCACGTCCTTTCTGGGTTGCTTCCCCAGAGCTGAATGCAGTACTCCAGGTGAGGTCTCAGAAGAGCAGAGTAGAGGAGAAGAATCACCTCTCTCAACCTCCTGGTGATGTGTCTTTTAATGCAGTCCAGGATGTGGTTGTCTTTTTGGGCTGCTGACCTTCTATTGTTTAATCCTCATACTCTCACTTATATAATTTACTTATATTAGGAAAATTAAAGTTTCCCTTTGGAAGATGCTCTGTGGCAACTTGGGTTTGGACAAAAGTCTGGCCATTAGAAAGGAGGAGTCAGATAACTTCTTCTCATTCAATGCATTCAGCATTTGTCTCGCTTCACCAAGACACATAATAAAAGAAGCAAAAACATCAACATTTTTTCATGACTGGGCAGTGGGATATAAAAAACAGCTCGCCTTCTTTAGCTTCTTTTAAATGAATGGTTAATCTAAATAGAATATAGCTCTTGAAATGTGGATGATGATAATCCATATATTTTAGATAAATCCCAGACTAATTTTTCTAATGTAAATTCCTCATTTGTCATCCTAAACTACTCAGCTGTTGCTCAAGGAGTAGATAAAGATAGTGTATATATATATAGTATATAATATATAGATATAGTATGCATACAGTGTATATATATATATAGTATATACAGGTAGTATAGATTATATGGAATTAACTTATTTGTTACTGTTAATCTTATCTCAGTTCTTATCTCAGGACTTTCTCCTCATCAGAATGGCCATCCCATTCTTCTTTCAGTGATATGTATCTCTGTTTAAAAAAAATAAAAAATATCTGGGGGGGGATCTTCATGCACTCAACTCACATAACTCTTCTTCCTGTTCATTACTGTTCAGTTTAACTTAAACTTTATTCTCCTACTTAACTTTTGTAGCTCTTTAATTTTTATGCTGCTTAAACTACACCTCTCTTCTGAATATTTTACTTATTATGCTTGAGCATACTGCATCAAAATAATCCTGCTACATCAAGGTTACTATAAACTACTTACAGATGTTCTACAAAGGTTTATGCAAGTGTTTTATTTCATATAACTTAAGCAGTACTGTTTACCTCAGTGGGATATGTCACTATGCAAAAAGATAAGCCCATAGGCTTATCTTTACAGATCTGAAACCAAAGGTAAGAAAAAAGGCTTTGACCTTCCTGGATCTAAAAGTCTCTGTGGTGCTTAGTGTTCCAGTTGCTTCAGCTCAACTTTCCTTCAATTTTATAGTGAACTCACAAACTGACATACCTTGGGGCTCAGGAATATACATAAAAGCCATGCCTTCAAAAGTGAGCAGTTTTCTTCTTTTAGTTTGTTTTCAAGACTTAGTATCAAATACTGTCTCATCTGTAAATCTGACTTAACTCAGTGGAGATACTCTTAGTGACAGTTTGACATGAAAGGCAAAATTTTAGCCCTCTGTTCTAGTCCCCCACTGGAAATTGATTACCCTGTATTCTTAACAAAATAAGCATACTATCAATCTGTTTTCACAATTGTACTTACTACACTCACTAGAGAGCATTTCATACCCACACAAGATGTTTTACTCATTTATGACCACATGAAAGCCATACTAGAAATCCATATGGATTTCTCTAGAACATAACTCCAAACTCTTTTCAATCAACTACTGAGCATGGATGGCTATGGAGATGAGAAAAGGCTCATGGCAGTGATGAACTAAAATCACATTATCATGAGAGCATACTTTTGATCTGATAGAAGATATTATATCAGGAGATAATTTATCCTGCAGGACACAAGAGGACAGTACAATTTCAAAGAGAACAGACAAAGAGTACTGTCTTGATTCCATTTGTTTTATAAGTAATTGATGTGAGACAGCAGAAATTTGTCACTGTTGGATGGTGTTCTACACATAAGCTTGGTTTAAAAAAAGGATGAAAATTTACATTGTGTAATCCAATGTAAAAAAAAAAAATGCTCAACACTAATTACAAATAGACATTATTTTTAAGGACATTTTCCAGTCTGTCTTTAGAATTAACAGTATTTTTATGTGAGGCTTCAGAGATTAAAGCAGCAATTTCCACAACCACCTTCCAACAGCTGGTGCCCTAGAAAGCACCAATAGATAAAAATATACTGAACAGAATAAGGAATGGAGAGGAATGTAAAGCCAATTCATAAGGTCTGGCTTAACATTTTTGCATAAATTAAGCATCCTAGTATAGGTGCAATCAGCTATATGCACCCATAATCTATCATTTCAATATTAGTCTGCATTGGGTTTACATGGAAACATTTTGGTAATAGGGGAGCTGCAAAGGCAGCTTCTGTGAAAGAGGCTGGGGCTGTCCTCAAGTTGGACACATCCAATTCCATCTAGCTCCAAAAGGAGAAATCACCACTGGCCAAAGCTGAGTCCATCAGTGATGCTGGAGGCTCCCCTGTGATAACAAAATTAGAACCGTGTGAAAAAAAAAAGAAAAAAGCGCTGCTCACAGAGGCCACCCCTGCAGCCACCATATTGCCAAACCCTTGCCACATAAACCCAGTACAGAAGGTTTTACTCAAAACCTTTTCTTATTTTGGTGAGAGTTTCTGGAATCCCAAGTGCTTCAGATTAGTCATTTTTAGCTCAATAAATTGGCATTTTTCAACAAATTTAATTTGTTAGAGGATTATTGAACAACACCATGAATATCACCTTCCAGACAGTGTGCAGTAGTTGAAGCTTTTCCATGAAAAGACTTGCATTTGTCTGTAAAGATACAATCTAGGATATACTAGAAATATTAATTGCCATAAAACCTTCTGCTATCTAAACATAGAGGAGTCATCAATGACCTTCACTTACTATGCTGTTAATAACTAAATGATTTTAACTACAGAATATTTGGTTAAATTTATATTAACTGATCTACCACCAAATTCTTTACTAAAGGCAGTATAAAATTCTCCAAAAATCCTCCAGCCATAAAACGTACGGTTTATAAATAATAGCTATTTTTAACAGTTCTTAATGTCATGGATCCCTTTGGAAAATCCAAATATATATCTATTTTCCCCATAGACTTAGTGCTAAAAGAACATCTAAAAGGACAACACCATTAACCAAGCAGGTAACTGGGCCATGAAAACAACCGAGGATTAAGTGAAGCTTAAGCCCATTAGATATTTTAAAATGAGTTTTAAAGTCCACTAAATTCAAATAATTTTGTAGTTCAAAAAATTCTCAAAGTTTAGTAATAAGCAAATGTTTCAATATTTATTTATTTAATAATTATTTCAATATTTATTGAAATATTTAGTAACTGTTTTGTCAGAATGATATTCCACCATTTTTGGTCATGTTGCTGTTAGCTTTAGTGGATGAGGAGGAGAGGTTGTATGAGAAATCCACTATTAACTTTGGTTAGAATTCGGATCCTACTATGATTTCTTATGAGCAACAACTGTAATGGTACTGATCCTTGAAACTTAGGCCGTTTCCCAGTCTTGCCCCATACCAAGTATATGTTGAATATGATTTCCTAGTGGAAGAAACTTTTCTGCCGTAGCAATAGCATCTTTACCATGGAATAAAAAGCCAGTTAGCTGAAGAATATTCCCACTATCATTTGTTACTTAATATATCTTTTAATGGGATGTTTGGCAAGTGGTTTAAGGATCACTCCAAATCTAGGCACAGTTTGCTGGTCCTTTAAACTCACCTCTGCATTAGACAAGCATTAAAGTAGAAGTAGGTAATTAATCTTTAGAAATCTAAAGATTAACCAAGATAAAGCACTACAGTGCTTAGAGAAATATATATATATATATATATATATAAATAAAAAAGCAACAATTACACTTCAGGTTGTCTATCTGTTTCACTTAGCTAACAAGCTGTAACCATGCTGACATGATTTACTGGCTGGAATCCATTTGTATGGCAAGACCTGCAGGTTGGTTATTGCTTTATCTTGAAGGAGATCTAGACTGTGGGATGCATTTGTCACTATACAAAACCCCTTTGCTTTTTGCAGGTTCCATTCAGATTCAGACATTTGTCCTTGCTGCACCACAACTCTGCGGTAGTTCATCACTTAATCGGGATGTCAGTTTGTAACATTGTGCCTATAGGTTTATTGACTGCCCTTCTTGCCCCAACCTGAGAAGTGCTAATGTCTCTGTCTAGACAATAAATAGAAAGTGCTAACATCTCAACCAATATTAAGTTTAAGAAATTCATTAAGTTATTTCTTCTAAATTCTTCTTCCCAACAAGGTTCAGGTTTTGGTATACAGACTTCTGTTTATATAAACTTATAATTCATATAAAAATACCTTGACAATCACTACTTGTAAAGTCATGTGTCAGGAAATGTATGTAGATCATTAGAGCATGCTCGAGAATGAACACAACAGTGAACTAACTGTTTCAGGAGTAGTGGTAGTCTTGGGATAAGTGCCCATAACTCTGGCTATGAGGTAGTCTCTGATCTATTTTGCATGATCTGTAAACAAAGAATTAGAGTTAAATTATTATTTTCATAAAGTCTGAACATCATTTCAGTCTCTCAGGGTTGGTATGAGTTAATTTCTTAGAGATCACTGCCTGTATTTTCAGGAATACTAATATAATTCCTTAGGATCATTTTCAGAGCTTTGTACACGTTTACTTGAAACAAGGTTAATTTATATATGATCCTTCTTTGATATGATCTAAGCCTGTAATGTCACAGAATCACAGAATGGCTGAGATTTGAAAAGATGTCTGGAGGTCATCTGATCCAACCCCCCTACTCAAGCAAGGTCACCTAGAGCAGGTTGCTTCTGAATGGCTTTTGAATGTCCTTTGCCTAGGCCTTCTGAATTTTGCTTGCTATTTGGTTCCCTGTACTCTGTTCTGAAATCTAGATTTGTTAAAATTGCTATTATGAGTTTTTTAATATAAAACTTCAGATTTCTGCAGGTTGTCCTTAAGAAAACAGAAACATGAAACAAAATAGACCCAATTAATCATTTTATTGTAGAAATAATTATTAAAAATATGAGGTGATACATACTAACTTTGTTATTTCAGCTATTGTGTTTAAAAAAAGGAGAAAAAAAATGGCAAGAGTTTTTCATAATTACGAACTTTGAAGCTAGGGGAAAATCATACCCATGATGCATTTGATACTTTAAAAATGCACCACTGAGCTGGCAGCTGCAGAAGGCAATGCCAACACTTCCCTGAGAGGTGTTCCAGCTCGGAGCGCAGCCCTTGGGCAACTTTACCATGCATCTGTGTTCCTCCAGCCATGAGGAGATGAAGTTTCACAGTGAAGAGGCAGTAGTTCCAGCACGCTGAACAAAGAATGAAGACCAAAGAAATGGTCCCAATCTTGACAGAGCATTTGTCACAGCTGACAGGTTGCTCTGGGAAACCTGAACACCTATCGTTTGTATCAAACCACAGAGACTGTGAGAGGTGTCCAAGCTGAGCAGCTCTGAGCAGCAAATCATTATTCACAAGGGTAGCTATGCACAGGCAGTTGCAGAAGTATTGGCTTAATTTCTCTGTTTCATTCTGTGTGCTCGTCCTGTGAGGATAACACTCGCAGAAAGTTTCTGACAATTAAAAAATGAATGTTTCTAAAGTGCTATGTAGGCGCAAAAAATTGCTGTGATTACTACAAAGCCTTCAGTGCCTGGGGACTTAGAAACTTTCAAGGGCTCCAGCTGTCTTCAGCATCATCTCTCACAGTGTTTCTAAATGCTGGCAACCAAAGAATACCTTCCCAGAAGCTGCTGGATCCTACTGCAGTGGTACAAGAGCCTTGGAGCGAAGAGCTGAAGGAAAAGTGGTCTACCCTGACAAACATTGCAGAGCCATTATCACCGCTATAGATGTATCCCTGAGCCACGCTGAACTGCAGCTCTGGACCCCACTCACAGCCGAAGCATAAAAGCAGATAAGCAAAATTTATAAAAATAATCTCTTGGCCCTTTGTTATACATAATAGGAAAACATGAATCTGTTGTCCCTTTTTAATGTTTCCTTTAATTGCTTATTGTGCAGAATGAAAATAGGGTTCTCTGAAGTGTGTTTCAAACCCACACAACTATAATTTTAGAAGTATTATGCATTCATTTGCAAAACATTTTGTTAATGTTTCCCCTTTTAGTATGACACTTACAACAGTATAACTATCCAATGAGCTGTTGCCAAACATTGTAGACAATAAGATCAAGTTGATCTCTGTATAAATATTTCTGAAGAGAAAAAAGAATAGAAACACATAAAGATTGATGTATATATAGAAATTTGCACACATATAGACTATAGGCTTGCTTAATGAAAAGTATTTATAATTTGAAAAAAAAAATGTTTTAAAGAGTGGATAGAAGTTAAATAGACATTGGCATTTTAAACATACAATGATGGATTTCAAGAAATGCATCATTTTGGAATATACTCAACATTACATTTCATAAGTGATGTTCTTTTAAAAAACTTAGAATCAGATCATAAAGCATTTCTTAAATATTTTCTGAATTTTCTCTTTAGAGACAGAGATTGTTTCAGAGAATCATAGAATATCCAAGTTGGAAGGGACCCACAAAGATTATGAAGTCCAACTACTGGGTTCCCAAAGGGCCATACAAAAGACAAACAGATCATGTATCTGAGGCATGGTGCTGTGACCACTTCCCTGGGGAATCTGTCCCAGTGCCCGACCACCTGCTTGGTGCAGAAGCTTTTCCTAACACCCAGCCTCACCCTCCCCTGTCCCAGCTGCATGTCATTCTCTTGGATCCTGTCGCTATCCACAGAGAGCAGAGCTCAAGGCCTGCCCCTCCACCCCCGTGGTGGGGAAGCTACAGGCCAACACGAGACCTCCCCTCAGTCTCCTCTTCTCTGGGCTGAACAAACTAAACTAAATCCACACCTCATATATCTTCCCCTCTAGACCCTTTGCCATCTTTGTTGCCCTCCTTTGAATACTCTCAAACAGTTTTATCTTTCTTGTACTGTGGCACCCAGAACTGAACACACTCAGGGTGAGGCCTTACCAGTGCAGAGCAGAGTGAGACAGTCTCTTCCCTCGACCAGCTAGCAGTGCCATGTCTGATGCACCCCAGAGTACAGTTGGCTCTCCTGGCTGACAAGGCACACTGCAGGCTCATGTTCAGCTTGGTTGATCATAACCCCCATATCCTTTTCTGTGGGGCTGCTCTCCAGCATCTTGCCCCCCAGTACATATCACCAGGGTTGCCCCTTCCCAGGTACAGAATCCGGCACTTGCTCTTGTTAATTTTCATATTGTTGGTGATTGCCCAGCTCTCTAATTTGTCCAGATCTCTCTACAAGGCCTTACCACCCTTGACGGAGTCAACAGCTCCACCCAATTTGGTATTGTCCATGAACTTGCTCAGAAAACCTTCAGGTCCTACATCCAAATCATTTATGAAAACATTGAAGAGGACTGATCCTAAAATGGAGCCCTGGGGATCCCCAGTAGTGACAGGTTGCCAGACTGATGTAATCCCATATACAGGAACCCCCTGGGACCGATCCATCAACCAATTGTTCATCCATTTTATTACGCTTTTATCTAACTGTGTTCTGGTCATTTTGTCCAGAAGGATATTGTGAGGGACAGTATTGAAAGCTCTACTGAAATCCAGAATTATTATATCTATAAGCTTACTTTGGTCAACAAGCTGGGTGATCTCATCATAGAAGGAAGTTAAATGTTTTAGACATGACCTTCCTCTAGTGATCCCATGTTGGCTCTGACCAATGGCTGCATTGTCCTTTAAGTATTTTTAAACAACTCTCAGAATAATCTTCTCAATAATTTTACCAGGCACTGAAGCGAGACTGACAGGCCTGGAATTGCCAGGATCTTCTCTCTTGCCCTTCTTGAAAATTGGGACCATGTTTGCCAGCTTCCAGTCAACTGAAACCTCTTCGGATTCCCAAGACCATTGAAAAATAATTGAGAGAGGTCCTGTGATGACATCAGTCAGCTCTCTGACTACTTTCAGATGAATCCTGTCAGGGCCCATGGACTTGTATGCATCCAGGTGGATCAGCAAATCCCACACAAGTTTGGGGTTTATCATTCATGAGAGTTTATCATTCCCACGGTTACAGCCCTTCAACTCAGTTCAGCTGGGGTCCCAGAGCCCATCATGTGTTGAAGACAGAAAATATCTACATTTTTATCTAAAATTTCTAAATATTTGCTGAAGAACATATTACAACAATTTGATTATGACATAATTATAATTTATCAGTGATTTTACCTGAAAATAAAAGCACCTTTCTGGTTATTCTGACAAAAGAAACACGCTCTCCCCACCCCTAATATCAACAGAAGAATGGTGCCTGCTATGGAGAACTTATTGTCTAAAATCCATTTTTAGGGAACATATTCTGATCTAGATTGTTATACCATTAATTGCAAAATATTATTACTACAATTCTGAGGTAATAATTTTGCAAGTACAGTTAGCTAAGGAGGAACTTGTAAAAAAGTGGATTTGATCTAAAAGTCATTGACATTGCAAGGTTTTAGTGGGTCCTTTATAAAGCAAAGACGATGTCAACTAGTAAATACAGTTTTGCAATTGCAAGAAGCAGGTCACTGGCTTCACGGTATCTTAATATTTAGGTCTCAGGACTTAATTGGAAATTTTCTGGAGTAGACAATAGCTTTTTTTTAGTAGTGACTGCAAAAAATAGTAAAGGACAGGACGGGGGTAGGAGGACTATTTTCTATAAGAATGCTTTTCAACATTTTATTTTGCTTAATGTCAAGACTGCAATGGCTTGGTTTAACTTTATATGGTAACAAAACTCAGTAAGTGCTATGCAAATGAACAGTGGGCTAAAGACCATGTAAAAACAGTGAAAAATAACTGCGGGAGGGCTCTGTATCCTTCGCTATCATGATCGCATTTCGTATGTAACACCTAAGCAGATGATGACTTTGTTGCAGGCTCTCACCTGCTCTGTTCTCCTTGAGGATGAAACCATCATTGACCTTACAGTGCAAAGGGAGATCAGAACAGTGATCTAAAAACAAAAAAACAAAACAAAACAAAACAAAACAAAAAAAAACCACCACAAACCACCAAAAAGCACCCAACAACATCAAATAGAGAAAAAAATCTTAAACAATCAACTTCGTGGTTAATGAGGATTTTTTTTTCCCTAATAATTGGGCAATTTGTGCAATGATTATTAGTATCATTCTAACTGAAATAATAACTCTTTTGTTTAGTTTTGATTAGACTACTAATAAATTTGTGGCCTACTTATGAAGTGTGTTTCTTTGTCTGCATAAAGTATATGACGTGAAAAAAACATAGACTATATGAAATGATTAAAGTCTCTACAGCTTTTACAGCTTTGTGATTTTGATAAAGATAGATGTCATCAAGGCATAGAAAAATCAATGTATAACTGCCTTGTTCAACATTCACTGAAATTTCTGTAGTTTAATTAAATGGGAGAAAAATGTTTGTTTTTTTTTTTTTTCTTTTCACTGCAGTCAGTCATGGCCTGAGAGATGGTAATCAGTACATTTCTCTGTTAAAAGGCTCCAAGACATGCCAGGAAGTATTGCAAGTAGAGGGGATTTTGATGTGCTGGATGTCCTGGCAGCACTGGCAATGTGATACCTTCCTATCATTCAAAGCTCATATAACCACATTTTTGTAAATAACCAAGAATTTCTCCAGTGAAATTGCTTTTCATTATGGGATGAGACTATTGCAATTTTTATCAATACATTATAAAAATTATTAAATAATATATATTTTTTTCCATTTCACCACACATTAAAATGTTGGTAGCAAAATATTTTAAATGGCTAGTATACATTATCTCCAACATGGTTGGTTCAACTCCCCATCCCTGGTGGTGTTCAGGACCAGGTTGGATGGGGCTTTGAGCAACCTGGTCTAGTGGAAGGTGTCCCTGCCAATGGCAGGGGGGTTGGAATTAGATGATCTTTACGGTCCTGTCCAACCACAACCATTCTATGGTTCTCTTGGAATTAAGAGGTTAAGTGCAAAGACCAAAGGTACACAGAAGAAAAAATAATGATAGAGATGAGCATGAAGAATTGCCAGTAACTTTACTCTGTGGAGGCCACTGAGGTAAGTTAGAATACAAGGCTCAAAAGAAAATTGAAACAAAAATTAAAAAATAAAATCCACAGAAAGCTATGGCTTTAATGACATTAGAGCCCCTTACACCCTTGTGTTCTGTTTTCTTTAGATAATTTCTAAGGCATCTGTTCATACCTCTAGAGTGCAAGAGAAAAAACAAACAAACAAAAAAAAAACATACAAAAAAAAGCACCACACACAGAGCAGAAAAACATTACTATAAATTACATTAGCAAATGACCAGCTCTTCCTGCCAGTCAAGAACTGGGCATTTCGTAGCATAATGAAAACTGTTCTAACTTAGATCCAACTGTCTACCCTCCTAAGCTCCAGCAAAAGCATTTTAATCACATCTCATTGACCTCAAGAACTCCCTTTTTGCTACACACTGAAATTGTGCCTGTCATTTTGCTAAGCAAGTCCTAGTCAGAATCTTGTGTTAAAAACTGGGAAGAAAAAGAAAGCTCACAGAAAAAGAGAAATCACAACAGAGAAGGCAATAGTATGCACCCCAATTTGGAGGACAGTGAGTGAATATCATATATTTTGCAACGTTTTCCTAACATGCAATTTTCTGAAATAAATTTAATGCAAGTTAAAATCATGCTGTAATGTGCTAAAACAATTTATAGTTCAGAAAATTTCTCAAAGTTACACTATCATTGATAATTTTATTTTTAACTATGTGCAGAGAATTGTATTTAATCAGCAACAAAAATATTAAGTTACCACTAATAGCTATTGCATTTTAAAAACAAATCATTTTTTTCAGAGTATGTTATATCCTACTAGACTGCTGAAAAGTGGAATTTAATGAAACTGCAAGAGAGAGCATGTACTGTTCCAATACTGGTGAGAAAAAGAAACAGAATTCAATTAGATGTCTTTTGTAGGAGTCTCCAGTGATAAATCAGATTAAGGTTGTGAGCCAAGTCCTGTCTGCAGTATGCTCTTTGGTCTCAGTCCTAGTAAGGCTGTGAGATCTATCAACATGTGCTGCTCTTGCCTCTTGGCCCATATGGTCACATTTCCCTGAATAGGATGAAATGGCATGTGACCATTTCTTGTCCTGAATAGGAATTTGCAGAAAGGCATGATAAAAATCCATACTTCAGGATTACCCTCAAATTGACAATATAGATATATCTCTTAACATTAATATCCAAACAGCAAATTGCACTTTGGTTAATTCTCTAGATATGGAAGGTTCAAGTTCTAACACCTGTATTGTGTAGTTTGGGACAGGTATTTTCATTCCTTCTCTTGGAATGGAAGATGTCACCCTAAGAAGTACAGAAGATGTTGGAAGATCCTTGTGTCTTAATAAGAAGCTGAGATAAATGACTGAAGATCATGAATTTGAGGTAAAGACTTAAGATGGAAGGAAGTAGTCTGTCAAGAGACATCTGCAGCCTCATTAACAGTAAATAGAGAATTCCACCATGGAGTACAGAATAATGATATTTAAAAGGAAATGAAGAAACAAGCAATGGAGCCAGTGGTTTCAAAATAAACATTCCAATAAGCACATTTATTCTTCAAAGCCGTAGGACTGATTTTCCATCTATGCAAAACTCCACGACAGAGATTCAATCTCTGGATTCCTCAATATCTGTAAAGTGGTTCCCAATTTCCTTCCTCCTCTGTTGTCTCAAAATATTATTGCTATGTAAACTTGTATCGCTACATACAATTCAATCATTTTTTCCTCATCCAATGTACAAGCATCAAGGGGTGCAAACTGCTGGCTAAAATTACTCATGTGTATGTATGCAATAGGGAGGCAGTAGAACACAGTAGCATACAACTCTAAATACCTCCTTAAAAAGATACTTAAAGATATACCTTCCAATACTCCTAACATAATGATTTTGGATGCTGGAGAAATGTGAAATAAATGATTAAAGGCAGAGGCTAGGTTTGACTGCTTGTACCACGTCACTTTGAATGTTTAAAGGAGAATATTGGGAGATATGAATCACCGTGACCCAGTCGGTCACATCATTGCTCAGCCTCTGCCAACTCCTGTACTATTCTCAGTGACAGCCTGAGATGTTGCTAGGTAGCCTAACTGTATCAGGCACCATTTAACAATTTGTCAGTTTAGACGAAGAAATTCCAGAAACAAAAAAAGTTCCCTGCCTATGTATAATTTACTAGTACACTCATACTTAGGTGAAAAAAATCATTTCATATTTATTTTTCATCACAGTCATTAACTAAAAATTCAACTTTTCTAGATTCCTAATGCAGTTCATGTGGAAGATAACATATTACTTACAAAGTATTTGCCACATAAATACTGACTTCCATTATCTAAATCTCTTGCTGTCTTTAGACACATGCTTTGCTAATGTATGGTAAATTTGCTCTTCTAAAATTAGGAATATTACTTAGTTATCAAAAATGAAACGTAGCTGTTTGAAGATTCATTTCCAGTATAACAGATTAGCAGAAGATATCAGCATATTAATGCAAGAAAAGTGATTATCTATATTTATGCTTGATAATATCTTATTTTACCTTGTTATTTTTATAGATTAAAATACCTAAAATGACTTTTATTTTGGTAAAACTATTCTTAGTTTATTAAACAAAGAATCTATTAACAATATAATTAATAACCTTATAAGGCACTTGCCTGCAACTGCACTACAATAATTCCCCAAGCCCTTTGATGTTATCATGCAACTCTGTTGTCTCTAACGAACATGCACACCATTTATAACAGAAATAAAATGATACTGCAAGATTACATAGTCATAATAAACTCCCATTCCATTTCATTGCTCTTAGAAAAGATAATACTCCAGCATCAGCCTGAGTAGATTCAGACTTTGCCAGAAATTCCTTCATGCACATTGGCAACCTTCCTTTGCACATTCTTCTTCAAGAGTCCTCTGACACTCATGGAGATTCTATTTGAGTGAAAACCAAATCTAATTTAATGTTTTTATTCTGTATTGACTGTACCGGTGGGCCAGCTAAGAAAAAAACAAAACCAAAACCAAAAACCTGCCAACAACCCAACCAACACACAAAAGGCCCCCTTAAAACTCTGAGGATATCACAAAGTGTTTTGGCAAACATCAAAAATCTTTCAATCTATTTTAATTAAGAAATAATTAAATCATCCCCCAAATCTTGTACACCTATAGGGAAGAGTAGCATTTTCATTCAGTCTCTCTCATAGTGAAACGCTAGATTTGTGTCTATTTATTGCTGTTTGTATGCAATTGCATGCATATGGAGGGTATATTCTTCATAAAGGAGACTCCCACCAAGATGGGCTTACTTTTCAGTGTTAGATAATATCAAGGAAACAAGAAAGCAAAATCAAATGGTCTGTGAGACTAAAGGACTCAGAGAAATCCTATTAGACAGGAGGTAGCCTGGTGAGCACCCATGGAGAGACTATTTGTCCAGGCTGGATTAAAGAACTTGTTTGAGGAGGTCATTATGTAAGACACTGGTGGTAGACAGAAGTAGAAAACAATGGAAATATCACTGAGACAACATCAAAGTGCAGAGCATTTGAACAGAGAGAATTAAGGTAGAGCTGTAAGCAGGGCAACATAATTGTGAGTCCCAAGGGGAACATGGAAAGTTTGAAGATGTCAAATCATAAGCCAGAAAGCTGGATGGAAGACAGTTATTGTAGGAGTAGGAGAGAAAGTAATTGTTAGTGTGGTGCATTGACATATGGAAGAGAAAGAAGCAGCTCAGAGATAAAGAGTGGCAAGGTGAAAAGAGTCTGGCCAAGGTGCCAGAGTCTGAACTGAGGGGCCTTGGTTACATTCATGCCAAGAAAGGGGCAATGTTAAAAAAAGGGGAGAAGAGAAAGATTTAAAAAAAAAAAAAAAAAAAAAAAGGAAGCACAAAGGCAAAAATCAAAGTTCATGCAAAAAAAAAAAAAAAAAAATCATATAAATTTGCTATCAAATTGATACTGCCTCTGGAAAGCATAGCGTGGTTGTGAGGGGCAACCTACATCAGCTTTGTATGGCAGACATCTACACCACCTCCACTGGGTCTGCACTGGGCCTCCCCAGCCTCTTACCTCTAAAACTGCACTTGGCCTGGGCAAGGAAAAGCCTCTGCATCCACTAGAAATTCAGTAGTGCTTGCTGCAGTAAAAAGATAACCTCTTTTACCTTTGATTTATCCTTTGTGTATGTGTGTGTGTGAAATCTCTTTTGACATAAAACCGATATTTAAAAGCAAATGATAGAATTTCAAAATTTCAAAAAGAAGAGAATTCTATTAAAGCTTCAAGAATAAAAAATATCTGCCCTTTCATGTCTAGTTCCTCTATGAGCCACTATAAGCCAACTAACTAAAGGTTCAACTTATTTTGGCAAGACACATGACTATGAGGCACCTTTTGAGCAGCTGGGGAGAAAACACAGAGTGCGGTTGTGGAAGAAGAGAAGAATCTTATGGGAATAAATGAAGAAAAGGCAGATTAGATATAATAGGTAAATCTCATATTTATTCCTAAATTTTAGGTGTTGCTAATTCATCATGAACAAGGAATGCCTATGGTACTGTATTGTTCTTTAAGCATTTTTAGTGTGTCTCCCTAGTAGCAAAGGAAGTATTTCACACTGTTGATAAGTCAGCAATTTGATAAGTCAGCAAAGTTGTTTGTTTCTTAAACTAAGAAATAGTTTGAGAAACAAAGAAACTATGAAATTTCATTCTACCACCCACTTCCTGCTGTCTTTTAATTCATAAAGAATTAAAAAGTTTGGGGGTAAAATAGTCACAACAAAGCAAATTCTGGGAGAAAGCAGAAATGTAATGTCAACGTTGCCTGCCTTATGTAAGTTACAGTACATGAAATGAAGAAGAAAGAGCACCAGTTACAGTATCTGGGACATGTAAGATATTTTATGGCACCAAACAGAAAAGGTGTGCCACTAATGGCTATGTAATTATATCAATTTAAGCACTTTACAGTTATTTTGGGGATAATAAAGCTTTAATTTGTGAAGGGTCATGCTGTGACAAAGAAATCAAGCTAGCAGCAGGAATGTCATTTTTTATGCCAAAGGTACCTAACAGTCACATAATAGATATCTAACAGGTACACACATCTGTCTATTTGACTTCAAGCATTCTACAGCTGAACTGTTCCTTTTTTTTTTCTTTGTAATTTTGTACTTCTGACAAGCCAGCAGAAGAGCAAAAAGGTTTAAGTAAAGATGCTTGAGTCTGCCTAGATTTTCAGTTTCACAGGAAATAGTCTTTATTTGCTAGCCATTTTTTTCACCCTTATTGCCTGTCTGTACCTGAAAAGGAGATATGAATCCTAGTTTAAACAAAGTTTAGTGACTGCAGCACTGGCTACTTTACTTTGGCCCCAACACTAGCTGCAAGGATAAAGGGTTGTTCTTCAGAAGTACATGTATATAGAAAGGATATGTAGACAGAGATAGAGATGATATAGAGACAGATTTTTTTTTTTTTTCCATGTATATATGTGTGTGTATGTGTGTGTGTTTTAGTAACTTTGCTTTTCAGATTATTTTTTTTTTCCACAAGAGTTATTCTTCGCATTGTATTTTTTCCCGTCTTATGGGGAACTTTGCAGGTTTTAAAACAAGACAGTTATTTAATGAGGAAATAGCTCCTGAGGGCCTGGTTCTGATTTCACATCTGCCTGTATAAATGAGGAGCATCTGCACTTAATCCAGAGTAAAACTAGTGTCAAATTCATCAGCAATGTGCCCTGCAACTTAAATTTCAAAGCCAGTTGTGCCAAAAAAGTTGAAGAGCTATACTTCAGGTAACAGGGGTAACTTTTAAAATTATACATGTATTATCTCACTTACAGGGAATGAAGAATGACCAGAACAGTATGACCAGAACTTTTAGAGTTACTTAATATACAATCAATATTTTAATCCATTTATTTTTCAATAAGATTCGTTATTATTATTATTATTATTAAGCAAATACTCATTTGCAATAGTCTACCCAAGCCACACACCAGAAGAACAAGAGGTGTAAGATGAAAAAACCTCTCATCAACATTGCCATACTTAGTGACGTAAGATAAAGTCACCTGCAAAATGTAAAGGCTCTGCTCCTTTCTGTCAAGGAGATGTCTAGATTTAGCTTCATTCTTCTGTTGCAGCAGGTCAAATTAGATTAGGTTCTTCAGATGGTCAGTATATTAATTCAGCTATTTATCTGTGCAATTAAGTCTTGGTATACATGCCTTCCTGTGCGGCCTCTCCGTGGGCCACAGCCTCCTCCAGGCCTCATCCACCTGCTCCACCGGGGGCTCCTCCACAGGCTGCAGCGTGGAGATCTGCTCCATGTAGGACCCATGGGCTGCAGGGTGACAGCCTGTTTCACTAGGGGCCTCTCCACAGGTCACAGGGGAACTGCTGCTGCAAAGCCCAGACCATTGCCACATAAACCCCAATGCACGTGACTAGTCCAGTATGCCCTCTACTCTAGTAGGTTTCTGTTAACTGACCATCAGCACCTGAAATGACTTCTAACACAAGATCAGAACCAGATATTTGTGATTGTGTGGTCCCATGATCATTCTGCTCATGGAAATCCTATTCAACTATTATTTTTTTTGCCCTCAGTGGGATGTGGAGGGGTCCTAGATTCACCTCTCATCTTCTCATCAGAGAAGTCTGAGGAAACTTGAATGAGAAATGCTGCATGAATTGCAAAAACATAAAAATCAACTGACAAGATGCTACAGGTAAAACAAACCAAAACCCCACAATGCTCAGGAGCATTATGGTAATGTAAGTGTCCCCTGTCTGAATTACATTGACCAGGAGGTGATCTGTCCCGGGACGCTATCATCAGCTACATCTGACTGCAGGCAGAGGAGAGATCACAAAAATTTCTCCAGCAATTAATGTAACTCTATCAAATAGATTTAATATGGAATATGGAACTTGTGGTATCTGAGGTAATTGAAGAACCTTATTTGTCATCAAAGTAACATTTATTTTTTTTTTTTTGTAGCACTCCAGTATAAAAACATTTTTAAAATATCTCGAAGAACTAAATTCTATTATAAACTGTAATAAATTATATAACTTCCCCTACCTTTCATGTCCATTGTCTCAAAGGCAATTTTGTTTGGCCTGCACTGAGAAAATGTGATAACATCAGTCACTATCTGACAAAAATTAATAAGAAGCATTAAAAATATATCCATAAAAAATTCTATGCTCATCCAAAACACTATCTGATGTTAAAGCATCTCTTATTATAGCAGCTATTCAAATAAAGGTCACGAATAAGAGAAATTCTGGTACTAAAATTCTTATCTAATATTCTTGAAAGACAAAGGTCAAAAATAAATATACTTTGAACAATGACAGATTGTATTTCTATAAATTAAAAAATAACTTGTAGCTGACAAAGTTTAATTTTTCCTATCTATTTTCACTAATATTAGAGAGACATGATTTGTTACATAGCAACATGTGAAAAATCTGAGATGAGTTTACACAAGATATAAAGCCACCTCTATATATTCGCTATTAGCTTTGGTTCTTTACTTACTATTTACCTTTATTTACAGTGGTACTATATTAATAGTTTGTTAGTTAACAATCTTTTCTCAAGCCTGACTAGGTCATTCTTCAACATATGAATGCTGAGAATGAAGATACTGAGAGACTCAGCTGCATTACATCAGAACAAAAGGCTAAAATTTCCAGGAGTTACCTACTGTGTCTTTATTTTTGAGAGAGACTGGATGTAATAAAAGGGCATGGATCTCCAGCCATGCAATGGATTCAGAAGGTCACCAGACATAGAAGATCTTATTTTAATTAGCTGAGAGGGTATGAAAGAAGAGGTCCAAAAAGTCACCTCATAAAGGTTCAATTTGTCTGCTCTGTAAATTATCTTTTTTACTGAATGCTTCATAATGCCAGCAATCTTGTAGGAAACCTCTTACTCTACAAAATGAATACCTGGGAATCTCTCTAAACTCCTGCAAAGACCATACTTAAGTGTACTCTGTATACACGGTCAGAAGTATTTTGAGTTCAGAACAGTACCAAATTTACATACATGCTTTACAGGCTGTAACGTATGTTCTTCCACACATGTATCATATGCCTCTGATTCTGAAAGTATAAATTCATTTTAGAATTTGAAAGCAAATGCAGTGATCATCATTTCTTCAGTTTGGGAAGACAAATATGTGTGTCACTTAATACAATGTCATCTCATTCATATTATATATTACTTCTCAGAAACAGCACCATGCAGAATCTACTACATGAATGCCACATAAGCATGTTCTGCTGATGCCAGCTTTTGACACTAAAGATACTGGCACTGTATTACAATCAATATTTTGTAGGGGAGAACAACACACTTGGAGTATGCAGAGACTCATAGTATAGTATCAGTCCTAGATGGAAAAACAGGATATTAGTAAGTAATTAAAGGATAGAAGAGATTTTATGGAAAATAAATTTTGACAAATAACTCTTACCATGTGGACAGAGAATTTTAGTTTGGCTGACAAAGAAAGTGAAAATTGTCAGACATTTGGAAAATACCGATGTGGTAAAACATGACATCAAGATAAAAAAAAAAAACCTGTCATTATATGCTATATTTAAGCATAGGTTCTCCAAAATAATTGTGAAAGTCACAGTCACATCAGTCTCAAAAGGACATATTTCAAAAGCACTGTCTGCAGTCTTGAATCTATTCAATACTGTCATCGGTGATAGAGAAACTAATATAAAAATTGCTACTGATTTGCAGCAATAAAAACTACAACAATAAAAAATGAATACAAGGCTATTAAGTACTTTAGAAATGTGAATTTCTTGGTAAACAGAATTAATTTAAATGTCTTTTTTAGCATTACTGTCTATGAGTATTTTAGGTACATATATTTTTTGAAAAAATATATATGTACATATACGTACATGTATGTGTACATAGACAGACAGTCATACATAAGTGCAGCTTATACCAGATTTCTGTGTCCATCTGTGATTAATTTGAACATATCCGAGTTAGCATTTGAGCTACTCTGACTTTGTATAGGAAGAACTTGGTATAGTTGCTCATGCTCCTTTTAATAAAGTACATAATTGTATTGAGTTTTATACTGATTCATCACTGATTCATACCCTCAGTCTTTCATTGCTTATGCGTGGCATGTGGAAGGGTTCTTTTCAATGATATAGTCTAAACTAGCCACCCACATCATTTTAAGCAGTAAATCAAAACATGATAACATTAAAAAAAAAAGCATACAGAATTGCTCTTGTAAATGTTATTAAAAGAGGAAACCTACAGAAAAGAAAATGCTATATTCTGGATCTTCCTCTTAAAAATAAAAGAATAATTATAATAATAAAACCCACCTGATGAGAGACCTGAATTGCCACTAGAAGGATAAAGAAAGATCTTCTATATCTTAATTTTCATGACTCTCCATAAATTTTAGTAGACAATATGTTGAAATTTGGACTTTTCTTTCTACTAAAAATATGCTACAAAGTGCTGATTGGGCACCCTATCAAACTGTAGTAATGTATGTAATTGCTGGCTCATGAATCTTAACTTGGCCTGGACCATGTGAAGAATGGGTTGTCCAAAAATGAAACAAATGCCATTTCTCTAGTTATTACAAAATTGCACATATATATTTAGTACACAAAAAATAATACAGTCAACATAAGCAGTCCAGCCTTAAAGGGTATCACTTTAAAAAATAAACATGAAAAAACTCATGACTGATAAGCTCATGCTTTTATTGTCAAAATATGCAATTCTTTCTTTCATTTCATTTTATGAAATATCATCACTGACTGAAAAAAAAAAAAAAGGTATATAAATACATTCCCATCCTCAGCACTTGAATACTTAGGTTGTTAGGTTTGTAAGGCTAGGTATACTTTAATTCCTTTTAGGCTGATAATCAAAAAAGAAAAAAGAAAAAAAAATCCTCTCCAGCTTGTAAAATAGGTGCATCCTCTCTGTATACTTCTAATTTTGTACTGGCAGATGTACATGGGAAAGCAACCCAAGCCTGGTGTAAGGTCTTGGAAAGCACATTCCTATGTAACAAGCCACAAAAGCCCTGGGGCAGTAATTGTCATTTTTGATACAGTCATGAACCCAAGTCTCCAGTGTAAATCTGAACCTATCTGAGCATAAAATTGTACAAGACAAAGGAAGCTGTTAGTTTAGGCAGGAGCTATTTAGTGTGATAAATCATGCAGAGTTATTCTTATGCTAACTAAAATCAAGAACCTGTAGTTCAAGTGATTTAAGAAAGATTGTTAGAAAATCATATATATAGAATATGTCAAAAGGTACAATGACAGATGTGATACATGTGGTAAATGAATAATCAGGATATTTGTTGGCATATATGTGTGTTAGCCAAGTAAGGATACTTAGAAAACCATAAAATAATTAGTAAACATACAAACCAGTGTTTACTTGTAGTATAGAAATTAAGTTTCAGTGAGTGACTTTGGAAGTCTAACTGATAGAAAGCAGGTAATGGCTATTACTTGTCTAAACTAATGCAATCGTTTGCTGCTGCTGCCTGCAACTTCCACTCCCTGGCTTCCTGTATATAAAATTCTGGCATTCTGTCAAGTTTTTGACTGATGGAAGGGAAAGATGTTGGAAGAAAAAACATGTACCCAAGAGCATATGGTAAGGTCAAGTCTGTTTGTACCTTGTGCAAACAATTAAGGGATGTCTACACTTGATTCTAGGCAAATCAGAATCATTCAAAATCGTGATGGTCATATCTTTTTACAGCACCATGAGCACTGGACTGCTTTAAGAAAAGTTTGCATTTCTTCTAGACATGTTGCTACTTTCATTCTAGCTTGAGTCAGCACTAGTGCAGGAATCTCTACAACTTCTAAACATAGTTTAAGTCTTTATTGGAGTAAGGAGTAAGGACAAAAGGGAGACAAGATCTTAACATTTCTTTTGGAACTTTCTATTATTCAGAAAATGAGTTTGTTGTTGTTGTTTTGCTTTGTGTTCTGAGCCACATTAAGTAGCTTCTGATACACTCGTTTCAGAGGATTCTTTCTTCAGCAGTTTTTCTTTCCGCAAAGTATACACTAAAGCCCTGGGATTCCAGTGCATAGAAGTTGTCTTCAGGCAGCATGCCATTACAAGGTTAGGTGTTGTATTGCCTAGTCTTCAAAAATATGGTCCTTAGTGTCTGTGAATCATTAACTGATGAAATATTTATCCTTATGTGACTGAGCTCTGAAAACAAACAAACAAACAAACAAACACAAACAAAACAAAACGAAAACAATAAACAAACAAAAGAATATGGAGAAAGTCTGCTATCTATCATGGCACACGCATCATCCTTGTCACTACAAATAACAGTTTAGTTTCAGTATCTTAATCAAACCTATTGATCGTCCTCTACACAGACAATTTCAAAGTGAACAGATAGTGTCAATACTTCAGATGAAACAGTGCAAGGTTCTCTTTCCAAGCACATAAAGCCTGCTTGTTGGGGAGCCCTGCCCTTTGGGCAGAACAGGCCCTGGGGATCTTGGTAAACACAAAGTTGAACATTTATCAACAATATACACTTGTGGAAAAAAATAATAAAAAATGGGCAGCAGTCTCCTGGGATACATTAGGAGTGTTGCTGGCAGGTAGATGGAGATGATCCTTCCTCTCAGCACTAGCAAGACACACCTTGAGAGAACTTGAACTGTGTCCAGTTCTGGGCTACCCAACATAAGCCATGGACATCCAGGTCTTCTTTATTCTTTATTCTTTGCCGTGGCATTCTTTGATGGGACAAGAGGGTAAGGACATAAACTGAAATAGAAATTCTCTTTAAACCTAAGAAAAAAAATGTTTTCCAGTGAAAGTGGTCAATCATTAGAAAAGGTTGCCCAGAGAGTTGTGGAAGTTCCACCCTTATATTCAAAAGTTGTCTCAATATGCTCCTGGGCAACCTGCTTTGTCTGACCTTGCTTTGAGCAGAATCATAGAATAGAATCATCATCAAGGTTGGAAAAGACATTCAAGATCCAATCATCACACTACTACCAACGTCACCCACTAAACCATGTCCCTAAGCACCATGTCCAACCTTTCCTTAAATACCCCCAGGGACGGTGATGCCACTACAGGGATTTGTACCAGATGATCTCCACAGGGGCGTTCTAACTTCAATAGTTCTATGAGTCTAAATTTTGCATTATCCATCACAGTCATACTCAACGTGTATGACTGCAAAATTATCCTTCATATTTCAATGTAGAGTATAATTAAAAAAAAAAAAAAAAGACACTCTTTGGGACTGCAGTCTCATCAGTATGAAACCAAAATAACTGAAGATATAATAAAAAGAACCGTGGAAAACCATCTACAGACAACTTACGTAAACATAGAGCACACACATTGACGCTGATAGTCAATGAAGTCACATCACAGTGAAATCACGTTAGACCTTTGTGAGGATCATCAGATGTTAAGACTCAACTACTTCTTTACATTGCAAGAATCAAAAGTGCATTTCTGTACTTCAGAGGTGCTCCAACTGCTGCCTACTGAAGAACCAGACATCTAACAGAAGAAACGGGAATCTTCCTGTGCTTGCTGAACTTGTGCCATTTCACAGAGCAGAGGACTCAGTAAGATAAAATGAGAGGCGAAAAGAGCATGACTCAGTAGCTTTATTGTTAGAACAGGATCATAAGTTCCAATTTATTCTTGAAGAACGGTGTCAGCTAGTATACTAATAATTCTTGAAAAAGAAGCAGATAATGCATACTGACAAAATCAACATGCATCTAAGTGTAGAAGGAAACATAATTTTATGTGTCTGAGAAACACTGCTGAGGTGATTAAGTAGTTTAGGAAACTCTAAGGTTACAAATGAAAGTTTTCAGAGTTGTCATTCTTGATGACTTTTGGTTCATGAATTCATACTAAGCCTAAATTCAGTCTCCTGCACTTTTCAAAACTCAGACAGGAGTCATATCTGTGAGAATTCTGGTTATAAAGCATTTGCAGGAAGGGTAGGTTACAGGATGAAATAATCGATGACTTCTCTAGAATTCACAGCAATAGCTAGTCTGTATCAGAAAACACACAGGGTTTTAAGTTCATATAATCAATATGTACAGACCATGTTAATATTTCATCATTGGCAAATAATCTGGCCTATCAATAACTGTAGCATAGAGGAAGAAGGATGAAAGGCAGGCATAGCACAAGATACTAAGCCATCAGACATTTTTCTACACAAAAATCAAAAGCAAAAATGTGTACATTAAGCCTGTTATATTTTGCATGATAAAATATAAAGGGGGAGGGAGGACTTCAACTTTACTTTTATTTTTCTTCATCCAAGGTTACATGTGTTGCTGCAATACTTCCAGTTTGAGTATTTTCTTAGGTTAGAATTTTCAAAAACTCCTAAAGGCACTTGAGATAAAGGGTAATTGGATTTAGGTGTCTAGGCATTTTGAAAATCCCATTAGATTCCTCTCTGTAATCTCTAACTACTCCTGAAAAATACTTTCCTTCAAAGTGAATGATAGGAAGTTAAGGAAATATAGAGCAGAGCTGAATCTTGTAGGCCTCCTGATTGTAAGCTCGTCTTTTGCTCTCTGGTGGTAAATTCCTAATGATGATACATGTTTAATAACATTACATCACAAAAGGGTACCTGCTAACATGGCTTACATGTCCTATCCAGACTCAATACTTCGTGATACCATTCTCATTATTTTACATTTCTTGCCCAGCTTCTTAACTTTTCTTGCTCTTCAACTGTTCAGATCTATGCAGCCTCCTGTTTTTTTTGTTGGTGGTGATTTTTTTTTCCCTGCTTTTAAGAGAAATTTTAAGAGAAACTTCATCTTAAAAGCATGAATACGTCCACCATAATAAAATACTTTATTTTCATGAACAAATCATCTGCTCAACTAGGCCATACACAGTGAAGTTTAAAAAGTATCAAGTTGTTTATTTTTGCAAGATGGATTGTACCATGGTTTTCAGCTACATTTACCAAGCTATATTCATTGAATTCTCTAGAGTGGCACCCATTTATGTCAACTGAAAATTTGCCCCATAATCTGTCTTCATTTCTACACTGGTTATTTATCTTCTTAATCTTAGTTTTTTTCTTGGTCATTGATGTGGAAATATGGACAATAGATAATTTAAATCATAACGTATCTGTGAAAACTGAGCAGTGGAGCTGTAAAAGAGCCAATCTTGCATCCAACTGTGCTGAAAAACAGGATAAGAGAAGACTTTCACTCATAATTTGATTTATACAATATCTACTTTTCATGAAAAAGATTGCAGTGAAATAATATTGGAGTAGAGTCAAAAGGTTACCACATTTACATGCTACCAACCACCTTAAATCAAAAAGGGCCACAGTTCTCCTGTGGATAACTGACAATTTTATTTTGTACTTTGTAACTGAATATTGAATGGTTAAAAAAAAAATCAATAAAAAAATCAAAATTAATTCACTTTCCAAAGAATTATTTGAAGTTTTTTTTTTTTTTTTTTTTTTTTTAAAAAAAAAAAAAAACCAAAGATCTATACATGATATATAATAACCTTGAAGTTGGAACATTTACAATTTTACATTTTATTAATTAAAGGCAATTGTGAGTAGAGAATTATGTTACCTGGATGTTGAAGTGTATATATGTTTTGGTACTGAAATGCTGAAATCTGTTTTGCTGACTAGCATGAGTTTTTAGACTGCTTTCTATTAAAACAGCATCTGAACACTCACAATGTTATTATTATTAGTATTAAACATATTTACTTTACAATGTGTGTATGGATGTGTGTCAATATTTTTGTATAGATATACATGTACAGAGACATTTGTATACATGTACATACATTTTTATGTTAATGTGTGTACACAGAAGCTTCTGTAGCTCTGTCTGTGTGTATGTGCTGGGGGGTGTGTGGGGGTGTGAATGGGGTAAGAGTGTATATGCACAAGTCCTACGAGGAGCGGCTGAGGGAGCTGGGCTTGTTCAGCCTGGAGAAGAGGAGGCTCAGGGGCGACCTTATCGCTCTCTATGGGTACCTCAAGGGAGGCTGTAGCGAGGTGGGGGTTGGTCTGTTCTCCCATGTGCCTGGTGACAGGACGAGGGGGAATGGGCTTAAGTTGAGCCAGGGGAGTTTTAGGTTAGATGTTAGGAAGAACTTCTTCACTGAAAGGGTTGTGAGGCACTGGAACAGGCTGCCCAGGGAAGTGGTGGAGTCACCATCCCTGGAAGTCTTCAAAAGACGTTTAGATGTAGAGCTTAGGAAAATGGTTTAGTGGGGACTGTTAGCGTTAGGTCAGAGGTTGGACTCGATGATCTTGAGGTCTCTTCCAACCTAGAAAATTCTGTGATTCTGTGATTCTGTGATCCCAGAGCTAAAGAAGTTTCTCTCCAACGTAAGAAATTGGTAATAGAAAACAAAATCAGAATGTCCTAGCGAGAGAGGTTATACATAAGAGATACTAATAAGATCCTCTCCTCTCCTCTCCTCTCCTCTCCTCTCCTCTCCTCTCCTCTCCTCTCCTCTCCTCTCCTCTCCTCTCCTCTCCTCTCCTCTCCTCTCCTCTCCTCTCCTCTCCTCTCCTCTCCTCTCCTCTCCTCTCCTCTCCTCTCCTCTCCTCTCCTCTCCTCTCCTCTCCTCTCCTCTCCTCTCCTCTCCTCTCCTCTCCTCTCCTCTCCTCTCCTCTCCTCTCCTCTCCTCTCCTCTCCTCTCCTCTCCCCTCCTCTCCCCTCCTCTCCCCTCCTCTCCCCTCCCTCTCCCTCTCCCTCTCCCTCTCCCTCTCCCTCTCCCTCTCCCTCTCCCTCTCCCTCTCCCTCTCCCTCTCCCTCTCCCTCTCCCTCTCCCTCTCCCTCTCCCTCTCCCTCTCCCTCTCCCTCTCCCTCTCCCTCTCCCTCTCCCTCTCCCTCTCCCTCTCCCTCTCCCTCTCCCTCTCCCTCTCCCTCTTTTTTTCTTTCTTTTTCTTTTTCTTTTTCTTTTTCTTTTTCTTTTTCTTTTTCTTTTTCTTTTTCTTTTTCTTTTTCTTTTTCTTTTTCTTTTTCTTTTTCTTTTTCTTTTTCTTTTTTTTTTCCTTTTCCTTTTCTTTTCTATTTGGCACACCAGTATTCAGTTTTAACTAGCCAAGAAGCTGTGTTAACTTGCTACAAATATTTACACTTCTCTTTCTGTAAAACAACCATGTTTTCTATGTTCATTACTTATTATAGTAGTACCATCGATACTACTATATTTCCTCCTTCTATTAACCAACTGTGTGAACAAATATCTATGTGCTTTCATTATGAGTGAAAATCCTCAGAGCCAGATATCACAATGTTTATGCAGCTATAAAAATGAACACACAAACAAAAGTCTGTTTGGATTTATGACAAATATTTAATTTCATTTTATAAGTCCTCCTTACACTATGGTGCTAGAGAATTTTAAATTAAGAAGATTCTGGAAGGAATCATAAGTTCAATTTTTGAAGACTATAACAAAATATTCTGAAAGAAAATATATTTGGTTATTCTGCATTTAACAACAATGTATTAGAAACTAGAATGGAAAGAGCCGCCCAAGTCAGTTTAAGCAATGCAAGTGATGATATCTCATAATACTTCCAGGCTCTGTTACAAAACTTTTTATTTATTTATTTTTGTTTCAGTTTATTTATCTGTTCTTTCAGAACTGAAAGACTTGTTAGACTTGTTTCTGGACTGCAAAATGCCTTATACTCATAGGTGAGTTTAAATACGATAGTGTTCGTAATCTCTGTTTCATGTTATTCTATGAAAATCAATGGAGTTTAGCTTGGGATTAATTTTCTCAGTCTCTCCATTTATTACAGACTAAAAGATAAAATGAGTAATAGTTTATGAAGCTGCTCTGCAAAGGCAGCTGAAAGAACTCATGAAATTTTGTACTGATATTGTAATTATGATACTAGAACAGCATAGAACCAGCAGGTTAAAATCTGATGTAAAATTTGGTAGAAAGCTATTACAAAGAGGAAATTCACAATGTGATTAAGGTCTGTATTACTGAGTAGACACACTGTAGAATTATGTAGTAGTCTTATTAGCCTCTGGACAACAGCCTTTATGCTTTGATAGACTGCATTGATGAGAGGTTAAAAAAAAAAAAAGAAAAAAGAGGGAAAGAAGAGAAGAGAAGAGAAGAGAAGAGAAGAGAAGAGAAGAGAAGAGAAGAGAAGAGAAGAGAAGAGAAGAGAAGAGAAGAGAAGAGAAGAGAAGAGAAGAGAAGAGAAGAGAAGAGAAGAGAAGAGAAGAGAAGAGAAGAGAAGAGAAGAGAAGAGGAGAAAAAGGAGAGGAAAGGAGAGGAGAGGAAAGGAGAGGAAAGGAAAGGAAAGGAAAGGAAAGGAAAGGAAAGGAAAGGAAAGGAAAGGAAAGGAAAGGAAAGGAAAGGAAAGGAAAGGAAAGGAAAGGAAAAAGAATCATTTTGTCCTCATGCATGTGGTACATAAAAGAACATTTATATATTGTAATCTGGAAGACTCTCAGCATTGATCAGCTCCCAGTTAAAGCACAGGTTAAAAATATGTTCCCTAACTGAGATTTTCTAGTGTCACTAGGAGAGAATATATGACTAGTGTGACAGAAAAGAGCAGCAAGAATGAGATTCATCAACTAAGAAGCCCGAGACCTTATCCAGGACTCAGTAACCTAAACATAGGTATCTAGTATAATTTTAAGCACTAGAATTTCTAAAGTACACAATTTTATTAGTGGAGTATTTTACCTAGACTTCAGTTGCTGTTGTAGAATGACATGTATCCCCCATAAATTGCATGTCATATCTAGAGCCCCATACACTTACCCTGATTATCCTGGAATGGCAGGGACTGCTAAGCAATAGCTAGAACAGTAATATGTTATCAACACTATTTTATTCACAAATCCAAAACATAGAACCATCTGGGCTGCTATGAAGAAAATCAACTTCATCCCAGCCAGACCTAGTACAGGTTTTCACCAAGTTTTTTATGCATTTGGATAGCTCCTTTAGGTGCTATTTGACTTGCTTTAGCAATGTCAAGTTTTATTGATCTATAATATTGCTTCGTTTTGAAACCTGGAGGCTATTATGGAGCCATTCAACTCTGTCTCAAGGCATTGATTTTGGGTATCTAAAAGTGACTAGACATAAAACTCTTGTTATAGTCGGAGAGTAAAACTGGACCCCAAGGAGACATTCAGCTCACTCATTAATGGTTTCTGAGGTGGGATATAGCTACATAAAATTAACCAAGAGAAACTGAAAACAACTCAGTTGGGTTCAAGGATGTGACATGGGTATCGGTGAGACCTGAAGAATTCTGGAAGCTGTGGTGCGTGTCAGGCCAGACAGGATGCCCCAGTGCTTATAAAATGGAATTAGGGCCCAGGTCATTTGTGTAAATAGTGCTACATGAGATAAATAGGGTTGCCAGAGACACCCCCAGGGATCTGGGTATTTCACACAAGACTTCCAAGAGGCTCTCACCTTTCTGGAGAGGAAGCTGGAAGCCAGGCAGCGTACACAAAGTCATCTAAGACAGCATTACTATCTTAGGCAGTGGTATCTACACTACATTTTATGTTGAATCTTGCATCTTGAGTCCATCGAAGACCTCATCTTTCCACAGGAGACAAATGGAGAAAGATGTGAAATATTTTTTTTTTTTTATATGCCCTCACAATATCCTCCTCTTCTATGTTTCTATGTTTTCTCAGAGAACAGATTAAATAAACAAAACTAACTTTCTTTCTTTCTTTCTTTCTTTCTTTCTTTCTTTCTTTCTTTCTTTCTTTCTTTCTTTCTTTCTTTCTTTCTTTCTTTCTTTCTTTCTTTCTTTCTTTAATTTTATTTTGTTTTAACAAAACTTGTCTTATGTCACTGCTGGAAATGAGGACTTGTTTTCTGGATTGAATTCAATATGGATTTTTTTGCCGAGACCTGTAATTTAGACTTTGATGGAACTTCTTAGTCCTTTGAGGATTAAAAGCCTGGGGAAGCTTAGATCAGTAAACAGTAGAGAGAAGCTAAGAAAGCTGTTCAGTTAAAAATTCATTCATTTGTTTGGAGTTCACTGTCTGAAATCTCTGTGTAGTCCTATAATCAAAGTGAAGTTGCTTTATATAGCCACCTGCAGGAATCATACTACCCCAAATCTGATCCTCAGTGACAAAACATAATAGCTTAATTTTGAATATTGGCCAAGTCCCAGTAATTGGTATCCAAAGAGCTTCCAAATCAAATCTATCATTTCATCTACTGTGCAGGACACTACTAAGTCTTCACCTTTCCCTAGTGTTAACCTGAATGAGCATTCATACTACTAGATTTAATTCAAAGCCAGAAGACAGTTTTAGATACAATTTGGTGCTTTTGCATTATTACTATTATTACTTTTATTACTACTATTATTATTATCATTATCATTATCATTGTTATCATTATTTATTATTATTATTATTTTACAACACAGTTCTATCTACAGTAAAAATAACATTAATGGTAGAAAAGACAGGCTAGAAATTAAATGGTTTGCCATTTGTTTGTTTTTAGGAGAGATTGAAAAATCAGCTACATCTCACCTCCAGAATATCTATCTAAGAAATGCAAGATTGCTGTGTCTTACTAAGCAATTATGAGCAGTTTGGGATTTTATGCAAGTGATACTAATCCCTGCAGCAGTACTACAGTAAAACAGCAAAGTGAGCTATGTCTGCAAAGTGGGCTGTGTCTGTAAATCTGTGGCTCCCCAAAGCTTCTAGATAATTGTTAAAGTCAACATCATCATTAATTTAATAATAATAATAATAGTAATAATAATAATAGTAGTAGAAATAATAATAATAATAATAACAACAACAACAACAACAATAACAATAATAATAATAATAATAAAACAAATCAGGCTATGATCTGACCTTGAAAACCAGAAAGAAACTAAGAATCCAAAGTTTATTATACATTATAATGTCTTTCTTTAGAAGGTACTTATATTTCTTGTGATATAAAACTATTCTTCATAACTCCTGGCCACAACAGATATCACAACCTAATATTCTGCAATATTCCCATGTTACAGAAATATAGTAAGATAAAGTATTTTTACTTATACTGTAGAATAATATTTTTGATTGTGTAGTTTCCAGTTGTCTTAAATTATCCTACCTTCAGGATTAATCCAGGTTGGAAAAAATCTCAAGAAATTTGATCAGTGAATTATAACTTCTGAATCAATTTACTTAAAAATTCTGTGCTTTTGAGCACAGATTAATTAATTCTGAAATTCAGAAGGAACAAAGAAAATGTTTGCAAGCATGCAGGCAGTCTGTTTAGTACAGCAGAAACAAAAGCAAAGAAATATGAAAAACTTTTTTTTAAAGCAAAGAATGTGTGTATATAGAGGAAAAACAAACTGATTTTTGTTTCCTGTACACTTTATTACAAAATATTTGAAATTATGTGTTATTACGAATCAAGCTTAGAGTCTACTGCTGACAGTATATTTGACAGAAACAAGCACATTTGAAAACACTTATAGCTTTTATTTATTGTGAATGAGTGTTTATTTCTTACTCAAATTTTCACAATAATGTATTAGTCAAGGTGAGATGTATATCTTGAAGAAAATTCTTGGAAATGCCAAGGAGTGAGGAACAAAAACACAGAAGGAAAACCCATAAAGGCAAGTTAACAAGGACTTAGACCAGGAAGCTAATCAATTTCATTTCAGCTCATAGTGGTGAGATAAATATGGATGGAAATTTACAGTGAAAAATGAAACAGCAGGGTTAGATCCCAGCTCCAAAAAGAGTGGAGTAAGAGTAGGGGCAACAACCAGGCTAATATAGTCGATAACCTATAAAGGTTTTACCCTAACTAGCAGATTGTGATCTAACATTTTCATTTCGGAGGTTTTATACAAAATGTGTAAATTTATGGAATCAAATTCTTGCATGCTAAAGCAAAAATACCATTTATCATGAAACTGGCTTCAGTGATGCCCTTTCTCTGGAATTATCACATAATTTTGGGGCCATTTATACTCGTGTCTTTCACATCTTTCTGCAACCTAATAAACTTTTAATACTAGTATTTTTTAATACTGATTGTCAATTATACTATTGGATATTTCTCAGGCTTTAAAATGTCATCAAAATTTTATTAACTTTGTGTATTGCAGTAAAAGCTTGCTCTCAAACATACTCACATGCTATAAGAAGCCTTTATAGAACTTTCTTGATAAACTAAGTAGAATGATCTTTAAGTTTCTTGTTAATATTTAAAAAATATATACAGAAACATTAAAAATATAATTCTACATTTTTTTCTGAAATGCATTTTTTGTCCCATAAACTATAGTCTTCTAAAATACATCAGTTATCTGCAAACTGATGTACAGTGTGTGTTTACCCATATTTCTCTTCAACAATGCCTATCATTCCTTTTAGCTATATTTGAATACTTTTCATTGAAATTTTTATTGATTGCTTTTTCTTCTTATGCTTATTATACCACTGAATTTTAATTTCATTGGTGATTTTACTTTATTTTTGATATTATACAATGACAGTACAACTGGCTGCAAATTTTTGTTTGCTTTTTTCATGAAGAATCTGTCTAAACTTAAACCTAAATTTACATTTGATATTGACTCCTAACAGACAATATTTTGTCTTAACAATATTTTAAGATCTTCCAATAAGCAATCTCTTAACCCACTCGAGAAATTTTTAATTGCTAGAATAGTGCAAATTTTGAAGTCAGAACTGGTTTCAAAGCCACCAGAAGACTTAAGTATGGGTTGATGCTACTTACCAACATGAATATCATGAATAAAAAAATAATTTTATATTAACATAAATTCTATTTAAAATAATTTTATGGGTAACAGGTTATCCAAAAAATAGTTTTATTGTTCACACATAATAACTGCCACTTCTTTTATTATTTCTAATGATACATAAAGTTATTTCAGAATACCCTGGCTGAGAAAAAGTCTGATATTCATCAGTGTGACAGAAAAATTCTTCTTGTATAGAGAAAAGCAGGATCAAATTAATGAGATTCTTTCCCTAAAATTAGGTTATTTTGTATACCAATTCTTTTAACCACCATTCTACTTTGGGGTTAAACTACCCAATTTGTATTTATCCACAGAAAGATAACTACTTTAAACAATACCATAAGCAGTATTTCTAAAAGAAGGCCCTTACCTTTATGCTATTGTTAATAAGTCAATACTTTCTATTAGTTTGTTACCTGTGATACAAACATTAAAAAGTTCTGACAATAAATGACACACAAGAACTAGTATGTCTGTTAAATATTACTGAAATACATGTATGTTATAGCCTGTGGTCGCATCAATGTGAACATTGCTTTACACTTCAACCGCAGCAGTATTTCATTCTGATCTTAAAATACTAATAGGGTATTTATTTTTATTTTTATTTTTATTTTTGTTTTTGTTTTTATTTTTATTTTATAACAGAAACCAGTGTTATAACCAGTAAACAGGGCCTGTTGACAAGGACAACTGCTGTTTCTTTGATTATTTCTTTGAGTAGAAATAATTCTGTATCATTTCTGAGAAATAAATCCTTCACCTACTAAATCTAAAAATTTCATCTAGAAATAAAGAGAGGAGAGCGATGGATGTCTGTAGTAGCTAGCAATGTCCCCACACAGGTTGTGAATGCATTTCAGCGTATTCTTTTGCCAGTGTGTTTGGATATGATTTGTGAGTAGATTAACATTAGTGCTTGGATTGTTTGAAATGCTGCTTACCTGAGTGGCAGGCAAATAGAAAATGTGGAAACATTTCCACATTAGGCCTATTCAGTAGACTGTCCTGCAGCAATACAATCAATTACCATAAAATGGAGCATATTAACATGAAATCTACGCATTAATACAATAATAAACTAAACTGAAAGCTTCTTATTCATCCATATCTTGATACCTATTGCTATAACTTTCCTTTTCCTTTTTCCCTGGTGTATGCACCATCTTTTTAACACACTCCTTCCATTTCTTGCTGCCTTACTGTCTACAGACTCAGAGACATCGAAGCATTACTATCAGGATAATTCAGTATACAGAAACTTGACTTGTATTTAGGTTTCTTAAGATCAAACAAAATTCCTACAAGACAATACATGCAAAGAAATATGAAAATGGCAGTATATTTCTCATTCCAAGTTTACTAATTGGCCCAACAGCAAAAGATTGTGTAATAAAATTTCAGTGCTTCTAAACTTTATGACAAAAAGCAAACAAAAATGTAAATCATACTAATTACTAACCATAGCACTGAGAAGATATCACCATGGAGCCAGTTCTGTCTGCAAACACACTTGCGACTTCCACACTGTTTGAATTCTATAAATTATCATTTCTACATCCTGCATGGGTTCAAAGTTAATTGCCTGTTACATTATCAAAGACAAGAACAAGTACATATTATCTGGTGTAGAGAAAGAAATTTTAACAAAACAGGAAAAATGACTCTGATATGTGTTATATTTCATATTTACAAACTGAAAAAAAAATCCTTATGCTCCACCTACATAAATATACTAATTGGAAAGAACTGTTACAGAAGCTGATTTAAAGTTATCAGAGAACAAAGATGAAAGTAACCTAATAACTTGCAAAATGCAGCTGTGCTGCCCACAATGTTTGAGCATCTTCTGTTCTTACTGGGGAAGTTACAGATATTATATGTTTCACCATTTCTCAGAAACTCTTAATATCATATTAAAAGATGAAAAAAGCAACACACACACACAAAACAACAACAATGACAAACACACAGGATGGACCCAGAAGAGAGTAAAAAAGCAACAGAGTGAACTTTATAGCTACTAAAGTATAAATCAGTATAACACTTAAAAATATTCTAATAAAATTTTTTAGTAGAGGATTTTAAGATTAACCGGCCTCCTAATTCTCTGTGCGTCATAAACCATGCTAAAAACAAAGAAAAGAATCTATGAATTCCTCCCACTCCTTTCTAAGTATAAAGTATGGTATATGACTTATGAATGTGCACGAGAAAATGTTTCAGAAAAAATGAGTAACTTAATTGACTGAAACCCATAGAGCTGAAAAATAATGTCGGAAGTAGGTTGATGAAAACAGAAGAGAAGCTCCACTTGTATTCATTCAGTCAAGAATACATATTGTTTGTGATTGCTCAGATGTTGTTTATGGATGTATTTCTGAGCTATATGCATAATTTATTTTGGCCTAATATATTTATCTTATTTGTTGTTAGTGTCAAGATTTCCACTTGTTGCAAGGAGCACTGGACTTCAAATGAAACTTTACTATGGTCTAAGTTGTGAGAGTTAGCCACAACCCAATATATATATAATAAATATTATCACATCATATAATATCATACTGTATAATATCATTTCATATGAGAATATAATGCAACAACGCAGACTACTTACCTCATGGTTCCCCAAAACTGGTGCCCGCACTTGTCGATGCTGTTGTGGTGTTCTGTCAAGCTTTAGTGCACAAAGATGAAACTGGATATGTCTGTCTAGGTATAATAGGCAAATACTAATTCTAATTGCTTACATAGCCAGAGTCTTGACAATGTTGCCTGACAGGATACTCAAAATGACACTTACGCAATGGACTAGGTTTATTAATTATCCTTTGAAACTTAGATGCTTAAACTCCTTTTTATCTGAGTATAACAAATTATGTCTTTAGACAGGGAGCAGACAGGGACCTAATACAGACTTATATATAAAGTCAGAAATAATCTAGGCCAGTAAGCATTAGGAAACATGTTCAGAAATGTTGCATTAATTTCTTATATTCTTAAAGTTTTAAATAGTTCTTATAAAAGTTCTCTCATTTTATGTCTCCCAGTCTACTGTGAGTTTTAATAGGAGGAACAGGGCAGCTATATGCAGCCAAGGGATATAATCATAGATACTGCATGATGAAGAGAGATTTTTCTGTAATGTACCTGCTAATCTACAGAGTTTAAAGATAGCTACTATTATGACTATCTCTGTACAGGTGGCAATACAGATCTCAAAACTGGGCTCCAACTGCTTAATTTAGAGACCTAAGAAACCTGCATAAAGAAACACATATGTAAATATAACATTGACATAACTTCTCCTAACTTAGATGTTTCTGTTGGAGCAGCAAATCTAGGACTCCTTAAATGAGTAAAGATTTAAATAATATCTATTTATGACTTTTCATGAACTCCCAGGGACAAAATGTTATCCTAAAGACACTTTGAACATACTGATTTTATTAGTTTCAAAATATTATTTAATCTGATTTAAAACCGTTTGATTTTGTTGATTACATCCTCTTAGTATTCAGGGTTTCAGGGATGCTTGTTGTTTTGTTTTGGGATTTTGTTTCCTTATTAGTGGATGTATAACCCTCAAAATAGTGCTAGAGCTAAACAAAAATTTGTATTTTGTAAGATTTTTTTTTTTTTTTAATGAAATTGTAAGTACCTTAATTTCTTTAAAATGTTACTTGAATTTTGCTGAAGTATCAACCAAAACAAAGAAAAAAAATTCTTCCATTGTCACTGGAAAATATAAAATAATGGAGACACTACTGGAATGAAGATCAGAATCTTTTTAGATATAGGTGTTTGACATGTGGCTGAGATAAACTGCAGAACACCATACTTGATTTACTCAAACTGAGTTTTCAGCTGTTATTTTTTTTTAACCTTTTCCATCAGGTTAATGTGCCTTTTGGAAGTATACTGGCTTAACTTTTTTGAATTCTTCTAAACTCTGAATTTTTAAGGAAAATGTATTTTTTTCTTTCCTCTGTGCATTACAATATGTTTCTTTTACAGTGCTATATAATCTGCTTTTCTACTGCTCAAATTCCCTGTTGAGTACAAGTTCACATCATCCAGAAATCTTAAAAACCCAGTGTCATACACTTTTTCCAGGTTTTTTATTAAGTGCATGTATTTAGCCATTAATATTTTCTTTGAGAATCTCAAACTAGCTGGCAGAAAAGAGACAACATCCACATAATACTGCCACCAGACAATGCAGTCCCTGTAATAAATACAAAGTTGTAGATGGTAAAAAGGTATCACATAGTATCACATCTGCAGAGGTGCTAATGGCTGTGAATAAAGTGAATTTCTCTATATAATAGTCACGTTCTAAATTTGGTACTGAGTGGGAGAAAGCTACTGACAACTCTTACCATCCTTGAAAATGTAGGATTATGTAATGCATGCATTTGTGTCACAGAAGCCTATTTGCTGAGGATTTATCATAAATCTGAAAGAAAAAAAGCCCTGCAGTGATCACAAAAGCTATTAAGTGTAGAAAGGCAAGGCAAGACAAGGAAAGATGAGAGAAGGGAGATAATGTAAGGGTGAACCTCTCTATTTTTCAGCTTTAGTTTCTGGTTCTGGCATAAAGAATTATGTTGTTCAATTCCAATATCTACGGAAGTACCCACTTTACAATTAGACCCCCCGCACACCGCAAACCATTCCCCTGACAAATACAAATTACTTTGTACAAACGCAACTGAAAGTTTGAAAAGCCAAACTGGGGACAGGGTTGGGTGGGGATGGGGAGGAGTATAGCTATGGGGGGCAGGTGGATTGAGCCCTGGGGGGGGGGGGGGAAAGCTATAAGAGGTGTTCCAGGCAGCATTTTTTCTGCCTGGATCTCTAAAGATCTCTAAACTTTTAAAGCCACCTTCTGAATAGTGGTAGCTGTAAAAGGCTGCAGGGATTGTCTTTTAGCATTTCCTATGTCTCCCTGCATTTTCCCCATATCAACCACAAAACCAAACACCAACAGAAACAAAACAACAGCAACAACAACAAAACAAACAAGCAAATAAACAAAAAAAAAAAAAAAAACCAGAGCAGATTAAGAAGAAACTACCTGCCTGAAGCAAAGTACCATCTAATTTTTAGGTTACTTGACTTGTTCAGGTAAGTGATTGATGGTGTTTTAGATGAACCTCACAGTAACATAATCTGTGGCATTGATCTGTCAGTAATATCGTTTATGCCTCCTCCTTCTGCCTTTCCTGCAGAACATGTAGACACTGCATGCAATGTGTTCTCCTGTTTTGGGTGAGAGCATGCATCTCGACAGCCAATCCTTTGTGAATCACCTACAACATAAAAAGGAAATGCATACTGAAGTAAATTAATTCCTACATAGGTGGCAAGACATATTGTCTGTCATGTTAGTCATTATCCCATTTAAACTTAATGATGTTCTCAGGTTGATATGTTATCAAGACACTAGCTTTCAACCAGAGAGTATTTAAGAATGCACTCTTAATAGCAGAGAGGCATGAGGTAAATTAATTCATTTTTCAAATGATCATTTATTGGCTTAATTAATGTTTTCTTTCTGAACATTTGGAATGCAGTTCAAATGTTATAAATACATGTGTGCTGATGTAGTTAAATGTAATGATGAAAATCAGTCCATGTATAGTTACCCTCAATACCAGAGTATTTTGTCCACAAAGCAGTCAGACACAAGACTGCAGTCATCAGGAGAGAGATATTAATCTACTTTCTCCTCTGCCATAACACTGTTAATGTTATTCTCTACCAGCTGGAAGTGGCATGGTGGCTGGGGGAGCAAGAGACAGCAGCTAATGAAGGAGGTATGGATCCATCACTATGGTGGTGGCAGGCTAGGACAGCATCTGTCACCTTGATGAGGCCTCTGCGTCAAGCACGTCTCTGGTGCTCCAGATAGCTTAGCAGCAGACATCTGGTCCTTTGCAGCAGACATCTAGGAGATGGCTCCTCTGACAAAGCTGTGTCTTGGTAATGGAAATCGGGTGTAATCTTGGTTAATGGAAAACTGGTGCTCACTGCCACTTGCTCACATGAACACGAGGCCACATCGACTTTCAGTTTGAGGCATTGGACATCTGGAAGCCTTTGTAAGGTAAGAAATTGCTGTTAGTCTATCACACATGAAAGACACTGAAAGTCACTACGTCAAAGTTGAGACTTGAGCCAGGGGCTGCATGTCTACTGCAGAAGAGAACAATGACCCAGGGAGGTCAAGCAGAGCAAAGAGCCTTGAGTATTCTCCACATAAAGATTGGTACCCTCTGAAGTGGCAGGAGAACATAGGTAGTGGGTTTACATGGCAAGGTTTTGGTGGCAGGGGCCATAGGTGTGGTTTCTGTGAGAAGGATCTAGAAGCTGCCCCATGTTTGGTAAGGGCCCCACTGCTGACCAGAACTGAGCCGAGCCAATAAGCAATGTTGTTTTGTGCCTCTGTGAGAGCATATTTAAGACAGGGAAAAAAACGCTGTGCCACACAGCAGCTGGGAGAGTGAGAGGGAGAAACAGCCTTGCAGGCACCGAGCTCAGTGAAGAAGGAGGGGAAGAGGTGCTCCAGGCACCGGAGCAGAAGTCCCCTGCGGCCTGTGGTGAGGACCATGGTGAAGCAGGATGTCCCCCTGCAGCCCATGGAGTACCACGGTGGAGCAGGGTTCCACGCTGCAGCCCGTGGAGGAGTCCATGGTGGAGCAGGTGGCCCTGCACTGACGGAGGCTGCCGCCTGTGGAAGACCCCTCCCGGAGCAGATTCCGGGCCGGACCTGTAGCCCGTGGAGAGGAGACCACGCAGGAGCAGGTGACCTGGCAGGAGCTGCTGCCCGTGGGGGACCCAGGTTGGAGCAGTTTTCTCCTGAGGGATGGAGATGGAGCCCATCTACAAGAAGGGCCGGAGGACTGACCTGGGGAACTTATAGGCCTGTCAGTTTGACCTCAGTGCCAGGGAAGCTCATGGAGCAGATCCTCCTGAGAGTCATCACGCAGCACTTGCAGGGCAAGCAGGCGATCAGGCCCAGTCAGCATGGGTTTATGAAAGGCAGGTCCTGCTTGACGAACCTGATCTCCTTCTATGACAAAGTGACGCGCTGGGTGGATGAGGGAAAGGCTGTGGATGTGGTCTACCTTGACTTCAGCAAGGCTTTTGACACCGTTTCCCACAGCATTCTCCTCAAGAAACTGGCTGCTCTTGGCTTGGAGTGGCGCACACTTCATTGGGTTAGAAACTGCCTGGATAGCCGGGCCCAAAGACTCGTGGTGAATGGAGTCAAATCCAGTTGGAGGCCGGTCACTAGTGGCGTTCCCCAGGGCTCGGTGCTGGGGCTGGTCCTCCTTAATATCTTCATGGATGATCTGGATGAGCGCATTGATTGCACCCTCAGTAAGTTTGCAGATGACACCTAGTTAGGTGCGTGTGTCGATCTGCTTGAGGGTAGGAAAGCTCTGCAGGAGTATCTGGATAGGCTGCACCAATGGGCTGAGGTCAACTGCATGAAGTTCAACAAGGCCAAGTGCCGGGTCCTGCACCTGGGGTGCAATAACCCCAAGCAGAGCTACAGGCTGGGAGAGGAATGGTTGGAGAGCTGCCAGGCAGAGAAGGACCTGGGAGTGATGGTGGATAGTCGGCTGAATATGAGCCAGCAGTGTGCTCAGGTGGCCAAGAAGGCCAACGGCATCCTGGCTTGTATCAGGAACAGTGTGACCAGCAGGGCTAGGGAAGTGATTGTCCCCCTGTACTCGGCTCTGGTGAGGCCGCACCTCGAGTACTGTGTTCAGTTTTGGGCCCCTTGCTACAAGAAGGACGTCGAGGTGTTCGAGCGAGACCAGAGAAGGGCGACGAAGCTGATGAGGGGTCTGGAGAACAAGTCCTACGAGGAGCAGCTGAGGGAGCTGGGCTTGTTCAGCCTGGAGAAAAGGAGGCTCAGGGGTGACCTTATCGCTCTCTACAGGTACCTTAAAGGAGGCTGTAGCGAGGTGGGGGTTGGTCTGTTCTCCCATGTGCCTGGTGACAGGACGAGGGGGAATGGGCTTAAGTTGCGCCAGGGGAGTTTTAGGTTATATCTTAGGAAGAACTTCTTTACCAAAAGGTTTGTTAGACATTGGAACAGGCTGCCCAGGGAAGTGGTGGAGTCACCATCCCTGGAAGTCTTCAAAAGACGTTTAGATGTAGAGCTTAGGTATATGATTTATTGGGGACTGTTAGTGTTAGGTCAGAGGTTGGACTCGATGATCTTGAAGTCTCTTCCAACCTAGAAATTCTGTGATTCTATGGACCCCATGGTACGGACCCATATCTGGAGCAGTTCTGGAAGAGCTGCTGCCTGTGGGAAGCCCACGCCGAATCAGTTCATCAAGGACTGCATCCCGTGGGTGGGATCCCACAGCACAGGGGACAAGAGTGACTGAGAAGGAGCGGCAGAGAAGAAGCACTGTAGACTGACCATAACCCCCATTCCCCCGTTCCCCTGCGCTGCTTGGGGGGAGGAGGTGGAAGAGGGTGGATGGGGGGGGAAGGTGCTTTTGGTTTCTTTCCTTTGTTTCTCACTTCTCTAGCTAGATCTATAAGCAATAGATCTTACTATCTCCCTATGCAGAGTGTGTTTTGCCTGTTACAATAATTACTGCATGATCTTCTTGTCCTTATCTCAACCTTTGAGCCCTTTTCATCGTATTTTCTCCCCATTCCTCTTTGAGGAGGGGGAGTGAGAGAGCGGCTGTGGTGGAGCTCGGCTGCCCACTTGAGTGGAACCACGACAGTAACATATCTCTCTTGGCTTGGGTCTCCTTTGGTCTACATACAGTATGCTAATGGCATTATAATTATTTGATAATAGGAAGGTCACTTCTAAGCTCTTCAGAGAAAGTGTGATTTTTATCAAAGACATGAATGGGGATCAGATCTGATTATGAATGTCTAAAATATAACTTAAAATATTCTGCTGAGACAATAGGAAATTGTTTTCTTATTGTCTCCCCCCTTTTCCTTTGTACTATTTAGAATAGCAAAGTGAAAATATATGTTAGGAAATTTGGCACAACACAATATATTTCACTGGCATGAGTTGTAACTACAGACTACTTAGTGAAAATGAAGATAAAAAGACTTTGATGCACATGCACAACTTGTTTGCACAAAATGTTTATTGTTCTATAAGTCACACAGTACACAATTTAAGAAAAAAAAAAAAGTATCCTGGCAAGCTCTATGATAAATCTTACTGATTAAATAATTGCATGTTCTAGTATTTCAATTAATTGATACCTTGTTATGCAGTAACAGCAGTAACATAATAGAGCAGCATAATAATTTATATCAAATAGACCTACTGTTGTGTTTTTATAAGTGTTCATCTTCCTGTCAAACATTCAGAGTAAGCCCCATGAAAACCAAGCTACAGGTATCACTAAACCTCTGGTCTGACTTCACCTTGATAACCTGGACTTTACAGGGCTTGTGTTTCTTGTGTTCCTTTGTTTGAAGAATTGAGTGTACCTTTATCGTTGTATCATTGTTTGCAGCAAGCTCTCAACTGTCCCCACTTTGCTTTACTTGGAGCAACCAAAGTTTATACGGACTGGCTTTCTTTCAGGTGTACCTAACCCGGTACTCTAGGCCCATTCCCAATATACTCCAATTGCTAACTGCTTGGTCATTCCGCAAGTCTATTCAAGTCCAAATAGAGTAAAACCTGAAATACATGCAGTATCAATATTGGGATCTTGGCATCAACTGTATCACTCTCAAATACACTTCTGTTGGGGTGCATCTCTTGTAACGGTAGAAAAAACTGGACATAGGTAGTCTGTTCATTGAGGTTGTAGCAGAAAAATATTAGCCTTTATTCTTCAAGCCTGTTGTCACCACTCCAACAGTATACTAACAAACCAGACTGGGATGAAAATAGGGAAATGGTGTTGTAAACTGGATTCAAGATTAAACAGATAGAAATGAAGAGACTTTCATATTTTGTGTTGGTTACATTTCAGATGAAAAATTTCTCAACTATGCCTCTGCATGGGGTCAAACAGTTACAATGTATAAGTGGAATATATTTAAAAGTAAACAAATATAACATCTGAATTATTAATTATTTCATCTGGAATCATAAATTATTTCAGTTACTAGTAAGCAATCACTTCTATTTCAAAATAAATAGCGATCTCATAAAGCTATCATTGGAAATGTTGGATAAATGGGGATCATAAATGTATTTTTAATGTAAATAGCATTTGTGATATTCTTTGTTTTTAATATGGCAGATGAAAAATATCCATATCAGGTAATACTTAAGTTATGTCTAAAAAGATGAAGTATATATTCCATTGGAAAATTGAAAACTCTATTCCAGTGACAGCTGAGACAGAAAAATCATGTAATTAGAGAAGACAATTAAAGAATGGATTTGGGCTATTTGGTAGTATATTTGCCTAATATTCCTGTGAGCTGTCATACAAGAGGAAGACAACCTGTTACTCCTCATTGGTATCTGATATATTTCATAAACATCCACAGCCAGAAAGGACTCAGCAAGCAGTGTTTGACCTCAACAACTTTCCACATTTGATCAGCTTCCACTAGGCTTATCAGCATTTCTTTTACTGCAGAACCTTGTCCAAGGCCTTAGTAGCCTTATCCTATTCCTGCATTTATTTATTTATTTTATTTATTTATTTATTTATTTATTTATTTATTTATTGCCAGAATCAAACTACTTCCAGGTGGAATTATTCAGGAATTGAATCATAGAAGATCAGAGGAGGGACATGAAGATGATCAAAGGGCTGGAGCACCTCTCCTATGAAGAGAGACTGAGGAAGTTGGGGTTGTTCAGCCTGGAGAAGAGAAGCCTCAGGTACCTTATAGGTACCTTCCAGTACCTAAAGAGGGCCTACAAGAAAGCTTTGTTTGGACAAGAGGTAATGATTTTAAATTAAAAAGAGGTAGATTTAGTTTAGGGAAGAAATTCTTTACTGTGATGATGGTGAGGCACTGGAACGGGTTGCCCAGAGAATCTGTGGATACACCATCTCTGGAAGTGTTTAAGACCAGGCTGGATGTGGCTTTGAGCAACCTGTTCTAGTGAGAGATGTGTATGATCTTTATGTATGTGTATGATGAGAGATGATCTTTAAGGTCGTTTTTAATCCAAGCCATTCTATGAAGATTATGGAAAGGAAGAAATAATTTACTAGAAGAGGTAGTATTTAGTAGAAATAGTAAATGAAATTTGTCTTCACCTACAAGACACAAAGAATTCACATTTTACAAAATTTTCAAAGGAGCTGTACAAAAGCTAACATGCAAGGGATATATTTTACATTGCCTGTCTAAATATTTAGGAAATATTCTACCAGCATATGAGTGTCTTCATTAACAGGATTATTCTGCAAAATATGCCATTAGAAAAAAATGTATAAGGTATTCTTCACTCATTAGGCCCATTGTTTGAAATGCCACTATTTTATTGATCTTTTCAGTCTTTATTTGTTACAAGAAGCCAATAAGATTTTAATTAAATGCCTTCAGAAAATCAGAAGGATAGATGGGAGATGGAAGTTACGATATTTGCCTGAGATTATGTTGTAACTAATTTAATAGAGGTTTTCTGTGAAAATTTATTTTACTGGAGTATTTTCATAATTTCTTAGGAAAAGAAGGGGGGAAAGGAAGGTAGTGTTGCTTTTTATACTTTCGACACCAAGTAAGTATACTTTCGACATAGTAAGACAGGGGCAGGGGCACCTTCCAATAGAGCAGGTTGCTCAAAGCGCCATCCAACCAGGCCTTGAACACTTCAACCTGTTCCAGTGCCTCACCACCCTCAGAGTAAAGAATTTATCCCTAAATTTCTTGACAATTAAGTATTTCTAGCACATCTAGAAGTGGAATATGAATGACCTAAGCATTAAATTCAAATAGACCTCTATATGTTCCAGATAAGACAATCATTTACATCTGGGTTTTTCTATAATTAATTATTTGAATATTGAATTTCACTATTTTTATTACTTATTATTATTATTATTTTTTAATTATCAATACTATTAATGTAGTATTTAATATATTGATACTGTTATCATTAATATATTAACAATTTTCTTATATCAGAAACCATTTATTAACTTATTGATTTCATTGAGAAAAATAGAGATAAACATTATTTTGCACTTAGATTTGCTCTTTTGTTTAGATTTTTAAGTTAAATTTGACAATAACAAAAATGAATAAATTATTTATATTTAATAAGCACTGTATATATTTTATTGATGTCAGAGCAATTATGTGAGGGATGTCAGTTTACTTAATCTATTCAATTGCTACACTTCCTTTATCCTATTCAGAATAATCTAAAAATAATTCAATAAATTCTGGAGCAAGTTACTTGATATCATCATAAATGCACTGTGATTTAATAGCACAAATTCAAGATGAGATCACATGATCATGAAGCTACTATTAACTCAAACTTATTCATACATGTAAAGATTTTGAAAATCATTTTGGTAGCTGTTTTCTGTTTTATTTTTAATGACAACATAATTTCACAATCTGACTTTCAGAACTTGTTTGGACAAAATTCCTAGTATATGGTGTGATGCTATTAATAAGCCTGTGGCAGACACTTTAATTAAATGATTATTCTTACAAGCAGTAGAAGAGACAGCTGTCAAAAAACAAACAAAACCAACCAACCAACCAAACAAAAATCAAGTGAAAAGGATATAAAGTATAAAGGATATTGGACAGATACAGATGAATCTGTAAGCAATTGAATTTAGCATCTATTCCATAAAATTTCCATAATTAAATTATTGCATCAGTCAAGCAAAAGAAATGTATTTCACCTGGTTCAAATATTTTTCACAGCACAAAACTGGTCATGCCCTCAATGAAATTGAGAGTAAACAATGTAATAAGATTAAATAAATAATAATGAGTTTCTTACCACCTAAACAATTCAGTTAAAAGTATTGATGTAAAAAAAAAATTAAAAGCATGACAAAAGTATGATATAGAATTTTTTTCTCAATGCAGAAAACTCATTTAATAGTATTGTAAGTATTAGAAATACCCCCAAATTATTTTAAAGTGTTTGTTGACATACAAGCTAGCAATGTTTTATTCTGTTAAATTGTTTTGCTCTCTTTCATTCTAAAGAACAAAAACATTTAATGCACAGTTAACTTTAAATTAACTACTTTGTTTGGCTTGTAATATATGACTTTCATTATTCAGTGAAATCTTAGAGCATTAAATCTCAATCTTTTCTTCTCAACACAGCAAAATGGCAAGAATATTTGAAATTATTGTGAAGTTTCAGCACATTTCTTAAAATACCCTGGGAGGTGGTGGTGTCACTGTCTGTGGGGGTGTTTAAGGGAAGGCTGGATGTGGTGCTTAGGGACATGGATTAGTGGGTCACATTGATGGTAAGGTGATGGTCGGACCAAATAATCCTGGAGGTCTTTTCCAACCTTAACAATTCTATGATTCTATTCTATGATTCTGTTAAAAGAGTACAAGAAACATTTCCCTTCCTTAAGAAACAGTTTTATCCTTAACAAAATTGTAAATACAAATTTTATGACATATGAATTGGAAAAAAAAAAATCATGAGGAACTGCACCCATTTTGCAATTGAGCATCAGAAAATCCATAAAATAAATGCATTTCTCAGACTGAAGAAAAAATATGATCTGTGATTTTATGTATGCACTGTACTACTATAATATGGAAATGGCTGTTGACATGTGTCTCTTCCATGGATACATTCTAACTAAAAAAACCAGCAAAACAGAATTACTAGACTCAGGGATTCAGACAAGAGAAGGGAGCAAAACCCACAGAAATCCTAAATTAGCAATCAGAGAAAAGGTCACTGTTTAAACAAAATTCATTTTTAAAAACAAATTTATGTTTTTTTCATGATACTTAAGCCAATTTTGAATAGTATTGAAGAATTATTTCAACATCTTTCAGATACGGCATGCAAATCAGGAAGATTTCTATACTAGTTTTATATCTCCAGAAATTAATGAAAATAATTTATCTGTGTGTGCCAAGATTTTAACTGTCTGATTTAGTTTTAAAGCCAAAACCAAAGGTAATCCTGCCTTTCAGCCCAGTGCAAGGTTCACTGGATGCTGATCACTGCAAGTTCCAGGACTATCCAGGGAGGTCCCATGCAGGAACAGTAGTAGATGTAGACACAGCAGGTATTAACCTGTGAGGTAAGAAGACTTATGTAATGAAGAAAAAAATAATTAGACAACTTTTGGAGATACTGAAACAAAAGGGTCTTTGAATGCACAGACGTGCAGCTAAGTGGCTCATTCTACAAAATGCAGGGATGTTTATAACAGAAATTATACAAAGCTACAATGGAGCCTTACTGCCTGCATCCTAGTGCCAAAACCTAAATCTGAGCTAAAATTGCAGAGTTTAATGAGTTTAACTTCAGACATCATGGAGCAGGGACCCAGAAAGTCACAAATAGAAAAACTGATTTCAAGTGGAGCTTCATGTGTGTGACTTCAACTAGATCTACAGGGAGCCCCATGCAGTTGCTTGGTGAAAGCAGAGTTTCCGCTCTTGAATCCATTGATGTGGAAAAGGAAATTACCTCTTTGGAAGGAGAAGTTAGAGAAAAGTTATTTCTTGCCTTTTCCTCCCATCAGTAGAAATACAGATCAAATTCACATTTCTACATTCAAATTTCTACAGAAATTCTGTAGAAATACAGATCAAATTCACTCATAAACATTCTCTCTCTTGCTCCTCCCTTCAGTGTCATGGCTTGTTCAGGATGATGCACTGAGTTACTAGCACGCAAACGCTTTTCAGAGAAAGAGAGAGAATGTCAAATATTAGATCCAGACAGTATTAAGTAATTAAAGTTTTTATTGTGTGTTCCTTCTGAAGGTCAGTGGTTCCTTTCTACTACAAAGAAGCTGTACAAGGAAGATATCAGCCACAGGAACAACATGTAGACGTGGTGTTCAAAAGTGCACAGCAAGGAAAAACCAAAGGAACTGTTAGAAATTTGCTAGTATGTTCTATCTGAAAGAATCATATTTCTGCGGTCTTCATTAACTGAACATAGTGTTCCATCTCATCAGACAGTGTATTTCTTAGCGTATATTCTCAAATCAAAGTGAATGGCTCCCACATATTAAAATAGTATATTATCAGGACTCAGAAAAGCAGATAAATCACTTGAGTGTCCCTAAGCTACACTGTTTTTCTGTGTTCTGAAATCTTTCCATATGTTATGCAGTGCTTTTCAAATCATCCAGTCATTCCATGGTTGGAATAATAAAGCATTCATGCATATCAAAATAGGCAAATATGTGAGTAAGCTCCTGCTTTATCCTAAGGGAGAGAGAGAAGGAACTGCAGGTTTGGTAAATGTGAGTTGGTATGATTTTTCAGGTTTGGAAATAAAATTACAGAAGCATCTGGAAGCTGTTATGCTTATTATTGTCAATCCCTATAACAGCAATATATTTGCTTGTTCTATTTCTTGAAAAAAAAAAAAAGGTAGTGGCATCTGAATTGTTCTTGATGTCATCCTTTGAATATGTGATAAACGGTTCAGAAACTTTGCTGAGCTCCAGTGAAGTTTCTGTGTGTGGTGAAGACAGAAAGCAGCTGGGCATGTATGTGAAGCATAAGAGCTGGATCTGAGTGTTCCACAGGGTGTATGTTGCAGAAACAAACAGTCCAAGTATGCCTCCAACTCCCTTTTGATCCTCCATCACCCTCCCAAAATCTTCCCTTTGATTTTAGTTATGTATATGACAAGAAAACTGTCTTTCTGGATTCTTGCACTTATATATATAAATATATTTCACTGAACATAAGCAACAAGTATCGACTTTGGTCAGGCTTCATGTGGAACAAGATGCTACACAAAACATGTGATGATTCCAGTAGCATAGACTCTTTTTTTTTTTTTTTTTTTTTTTTTTTTTTTTTTTGTCCTGGAAGATAAAAAACTATACTTAAAAGAGAATTATCCTGCATAATGTATTAAGTAGGATAGTCAAAGATACTGCTAAAAGAATTTTTAAACTCCATCTTTCCACTTGTTCTGGATACACCTATTCATACTGAAATTTCATTCTGTGGCTGTAGATCTTTTTATATGTTTATTTTTGTGATAAAAAATTGAGTAAGATATCTTATTTTCATGCTATCCTAAGCCTTTCAGTAAAGGATGCTAGACTGTAGAGTTAAATTTACTAGTATCTTCCTAAAATCAACTAATTCATTTTGTTATTAGTACAATAATTTTTCAACTGTCTTTGCTATCTAGTAAGTAGTCTCTGAGGGTGGGATTTGCTCCTGAATTAAACTATCAACAACATGGATTTTAACACTTGGATGAGTCAAACTACTCATAAGTCAATGGACAGATATTCTAGGGCACACTTTTGAAGTCCTATTTTAGATTTGAAGATATGATGAGAGGGATTGCAAGTTTAAACAATTTTATTCCTAGGGGGCATCAAGTCAGTGTGTTCAAATATATACATTTCATCAAAGGAAATGTAGGATGAAATTTTGATTAATACCTATGGCATTCAAGACAGTTAACTGGAATTTATAATGCTCATTTTTTAAAAAATCTTTGAAATTTCCATGCACAGACACTGAAGCTGCACTGATTTCTGAGTGGTCATATCCCTACATCTATACAAAACTCAGTGATATCTTTAAAGTTTACGTATTTTCTAGGTATTTTACTTAAAACACCTGTATTGCTTTGTTTGTTTGTATATTTGTTTTGGTGAGTGAATTTATCAGGCAATTAGGAATCTAGCTGTTGTAAAAGTAGTGCATATTTTGTATTCTTTCACAGTTCTAAGTCATAGTATGCAGCTTCCTGGCTCTCCTTTGAATATTGGAAAAGCTCAGCAGCTCCAGTGTGTATTGCTGAGTAATGGAATATTTAAAGTGTGCACAAAGAACAGCTGTAGATAATATTATCCTTTAATAATGAAACTCATAAAAATGTTCCTTTTTGTGCACATATTCGCAGCATTTACTTCAAAATAAATTGTCATTTTCAGATTTGTGTTACTCCACACTGGTGAGTAAAGTTATCAAGGGCAAGTTATCATTACATTATCATGTAGTTTATTAGAGGCAATCAAGTGCACAAGCAGAAGGGCCATCCTGATGAGAAGTCAGAAGTCTTGAGAAATTACTGTCATTGTGCATGAAACTGAGGTCATGCCTTGAGAGAGTCTTGGATTAATGATCTGTCACTTTCTGTAAACACACATTTCAAATACCATGAACCATCTATGACTGCAGGACAATTACTTTAAATAGAGAATGCATTGAAAGTTTGTTGGTATTACAGATATAAATATCAATGAGTTGGTTAAAAAAAACCACCTGCTTCCGAAATATGGATCCTTTGACTTAAAGTATATTCAACTGTTAAATTATTAACTATTACTTACCAGAAAACACATACCTATAGTTACTAGGAACAGAAACACACAAGCTATTACAACTGTACTTCTTGATGAGTGATTTGTTCACTAACTCATCGAAAACTAAAGCTGTGGTGTTCACCCTTCAGCTCTCTGCAACAGACAATGAAGTCAAATGGAATTTGTTCATTGCATTCAGAGGGGTGATCAGTTGAGCTTCCTGCCCTTCATGAGATGTACAAAATCTTCTCTGTAAAATCTCTCTGAATTGCTCCCTGATTACACTGAATTCTATGCTCTGATTAAATATTCTGGTTGTAACATTGACATACACTAATTCAGCAGAGCTTCTAAGCAAGATTTAGCTCATGTGTGAATGCTAGATGACAAAATTTCTTCCAGATTTTTAATCAGCCAGTATAATCTGTTTTGGCATCTCTGGGAAAATTGACTCAATCTCCAGGAACCTGTTTCCTTTCCTGCAAAGGCAGGACTGTAAAAAATAACTTTCTGCCATGGGTTGTTGATGGCACAAGGGGCTGGCTTTGGTTACAAAAGGGATTTTCTGAAATAATAAACAACACACAAGCCTGGTCTTTAACATGGGAAATCAAGTGGCTTTGTCTGAATTCCTCTAAGAATCATATTTTTTACAAGATTGCTGTTCCAGGCTTAGAAATAGAGATTTACCTAGCATCTATGCAGTACTTTCCATCCTTTATTGCTCATTTCCTGAGGATGTGTTGTCGAAAATGTGATGAGATTGATGTGTTGGGTTTACGTGGAAAGGATTTGAAAACAGGGGGGCTGCAGGGATGGCCTCTGTGAGGAGAGCCCAGCAGCTGCCCCATCAGAGCCAGCTCCAGCCGGCTCCAGCAGGGATCCGCTGCTGGCCAGACCTGAGCCAGGGATCAATGCTGGGTGGGCCTCTGGGAGAGCAGATTTAAGGATAGAGGGAAAAACAACTGCTGCACAACAGCAGCTGGTAGAGTGGGAACCAGCCCTGCAGCCTCCAAGGTTGGAAGTGGAAGGCAGGAGGTGCTCCAGGCATGCAGCACAAGTTCCCCTGCGGCCTGTGGAGAGGCCCCTGGTGGAGCAGGCTGTCCCCCTGCAGCCCATGGGTCCCACATGGAGCAGATCTCCACACTGCAGCCCATGGAGGAGCCCCTGGTGGAGCAGGTGGATGTGGCCTGGAGGAGGCTGCGGCCCATGGAGAGTCCCCGCAGGAGCAGGCCCCGGGCCGGAGCTGCAGCCCGTGGAGAGGAGGCCACGCAGGAGTAGGATATCTGGGGGGAGCTCATGCCCGTGGGGGACCCGCTGGAGCAGTTTGCTCCTGGGGGATGGACCCCATGGTACAGAGCCATGTGGGAGCAGTTCTTGAAGAGGTGCTGCTTGTGGGAACCCCCTGCAAAATCTGTTCAGGAAGGACCTCAGCTCCCATTCCCCATTCCCTGAGTGGGGGGAGGACATGGAAGAGGGTGGATGGGGGGAAGGTGGTTTTAGTTTGCTTTTACTTTCTCATTGTTCTAGTCTGCTTGGCAGTAAATTGCATCAATCTCCTTATGCCAAGTCTGTTTTGCCCATGACAGTAATAGTTGAGTGATCTCCCAGTCCTTATCTCAGCCCTTGAGCACTTTTCATCATATTTTATTCCCATTTTCCTTGGAGGAGCGGGAGTGAGAGAGTGGTTGTGATGGAGTTCAGCTGCCCAGCTAGGTAAAACCATGACAGTTGGTCACTGCCACTTTTGTTAACAGCTCTGCTACCTAGGTCAGCCTATGTTCTCCTATGAAGAAAAGCTGGGAAGAACTGGATTATTTAGCCCAGAGAATAAAATGTTCTGCTGAGACACTTTATAGTGGCATTCCAGTATTTCAGGCCTACAGAAAAGATGGAGAGAGACTCTTTATCACATAGTGTAGTGACAGGACACTACAGGTGTCCTACAGGTGTCCACCACCAGGGGTAAATGGTTTTAAACTTAAAAAAAAGTAGGTTTGAATTAGAAGAAATTACAAAGAAATTACGAAGAAATTCTTCACTATGATGACTAAGGCTTGTCCAGAGAAATGTGGATGCTCCCTCCCTGGAAGTGTTCAAGGTTAGGTTGGATGAAGCAACCTGATCTAGTAGAAGGTGTTCTGCTTATTGCAGGGGGGTTAGAATTATATGATCTTTAAGGTCCTTTCAAATCCAAATCATTCTGTGATTCTATGTTTCACCTGGTTAAGGTTAACATGACAAGGTTCCTTCAACTATAATTCTCTGTAGTTTAGGTCTAAACTGTGTCTGTTCTAGCAGGTGTAGCATTGTTTTTCCCTCAGTGCTTAAGACAGAAAAGATCAGTTGTTACTTGGAAGGTCCATTTAGTAGAAAAGGGGATATAGGGCTACAAAAGGCTGTGCTGTTATAATTTCTCAGCTAGGACATATTCATGTCCTTATTTTTTTCCTTATTGTTGCTAAAGAGAGAAGATAGTATTTTGATCTTCTTAACCAGTTTAACCAATTACCCGAATACCCCAGATTTAAATGACAACAGTCAGAATCCTTTGATGGTACCTTGTGTGATGCAACTCAGTGCCGCTTTATGGTAAGGGTTATCTCTGTCACAGTGCTATATTCAGTACTATTTGGCATCCCATGAGATGCCATCTGGCTTGGAAGGTCAGTTCATAAAGAAATATGGAAAACAAAGTCAAACTCCTAAAGGTACAGAAAAAAAGATATCAAAATAGAAATATTTCCTGCTTTTAACTTTTTTTTTTTTTTTTTTTGAGAAGAAAGAAGCATTAAATAAAGTTATGAAGTTATGACACAACATGGAGAGAAGAATGAGAATGAGAATGAATTTTGTGGAAAATCAGCTTTGCCTTTTCTCCTTTCTGCTGTGTCAGTTAATACTTTCATGGTTTCATACCTCAAATGTAACAATTGATATTGCATATATTTTTAACTGCAACAAAGAAAATAAAATCTATATTCTCCACTAGAAATACAATTGGGTTGTTATGGATAATAATATAAAAAATAGCCTGACTTATTGCAACAGGTCTACATGTTCAGCTTGCAGAATGCCAGTCACCCTACATTTAGAAAAGTCAGACTTGTTGGTTTGCAGCAATGTTCCCTGCTGCACTGAAATGTGCTCAGAATAAACTGTAGTGGAAGAACAGCTTAAATTTTTGTCTTTCTTTTCTCCAAAACACAAATAAAATAGAGTTGTTTGGGATTTATGCTGGTTAATATACTCATTGCTTCTGACCCGCAACCAAGGACCCCCAGCCCTGGCCCAGATTAAACATTTATAGGGAGGTACTTTATCCAGCCTACCCTTCTCTGGCAGGCTCTTAGCACCTTTACTCCAAATGATATGCTAGCCTTTGTCTTTCTCCTATACAGAATTCCAATATAACTCTAATCATAAACTTTTAATCTTTGTATGTGCTGAAACAACAACATCAACAAATCCCAACCAAGCTGATCTGTATTGGGTTTATGTGTCAATGGTTTGACAATGGGGGGGGGGCTGCAGGGGTGGCCTCTGTGAGTAGAACCCAGCAGCTACTCCATGTCATATCAGAGCCAGCTCCAGATGGCTCCAAAAGGGACCCACTGCTGGCCAGAGCTGAGCCAGGAAGTGACACTGGGTGGGCCTCTGTGACAGCAGATTGAAGAAAGGGGAAAAAAAATGCAGCCCCCATTCCCCTGCACTGCTCAGGGGGAGGAGGTAGAAGAAGATGGATGGGGGGAAGGTCATTTTGGTTTGCTTTTAGTTCTCACTGCTCTATGTCTGCTAGTGATAGGCAATAAATTAAATTAATCTCTCTATGCTGAACCTGTTTTGCCCATGATGGTAATTGTTGAGTGATCTCCATCTCAGCCCTTGAGCCTTTTTCCACTGTATTTTTACCCCTCCTTTGTCTGAGGAGGGGGTGTGAGAGATCGGCTATGATAGAGTTCGGTGAGCCAGCAGGATAAAACCGTCACACTAACCTAGATGAAAAACTTACCAGGGGAGAACTTGTTGAACCCTATCCTTATCCTGACTTTCCAAAAGTCAGCCCCTTTGCAACTCCCAAATCTTAGGCTATGGCTGATTTTCTTGGGCTAAGTCTCAGCAAAATTCAAGACCAAGTTCTAAAGTCAGAGAGAAATCCTACAGTTTCTGCCATTTATGAACATATATTTGTGCACGTATATGCATGTTTCTGCTTAAATCATATATATATTATTCTTTGCCTCAGTCTTTAGCGGCAATACCGCTTGTTCTCTGGATACCCGTACCCTGAGCTGGTGGAAGGGGATGGGGAGCAGGATGTGGCCCTCACTATCCATGAAGAGCTGGTTGGTGACCTGCTACGGCACTTGGATGTGCACAAGTCGATGGGGCCGGATGGGATCCACCCAAGGGTACTGAGAGAACTGGCAGAGGAGCTGGCCAAGCCGCTTACCATCATTTATCAGCAGCCCTGGCGATCGGGGGAGGTCCCAGTTGACTGGCGGCTAGCAAACGTGACGCCCATCTACAAGAAGGGCCGGAGGGCAGACCCGGGAAACTACAGGCCTGTCAGTTTGACCTCAGTGCCAGGGAAGCTCATGGAGCAGATCCTCCTGAGAGTCATCACACAGCACTTGCAGGGCAAGCAGGCGATCAGGCCCAGTCAGCATGGGTTTATGAAAGGCAGGTCCTGCTTGACGAACCTGATCTCCTTCTATGACTAAGTAACGTGCTGGGTGGACGAGGAAAAGGCTGTGGATGTGGTCTACCTTGACTTCAGCAAGGCTTTTGACACCGTCTCCCACAGCATTCTCCTCAAGAAACTGGCTGCTCTTGGCTTGGACTGGCGCATGCTTCGTTGGGTTAGAAACTGGCTGGATAGCCGGGCCCAAAGAGTCGTGGTGAATGGATCCAAGTCCAGTTGGAGGCCAGTCACTAGTGGCGTCCCCCAGGGCTCGGTGCTGGGGCCAGTTCTCTTTAATATCTTCATTGATGATCTGGACGAGGGCATCGAGTGCACCCTCAGTAAGTTTGCAGATGACACCAAGCTAGGTGCGTGTGTCGATCTGCTTAAGGGTAGGAAAGCTCTGCAGGAGGATCTGGATAGGCTGCACCGATGGGCTGAGGTCAACTGCATGAAGTTCAACAAGGCCAAGTGCCGGGTCCTGCACCTGGAGCGCAATAACCCCAAGCAGAGCTACAGGCTGGGAGAGGAATGGTTGGAGAGCTGCCAGGCAGAGAAGGACCTGGGAGTGATGGTGGATAGTCGGCTGAATATGAGCCAGCAGTGTGCTCAGGTGGCCAAGAAGGCCAACGGCATCCTGGCTTGTATCAGAAACAGTGTGACCAGCAGGGCTAGGGAAGTGATTGTCCCCCTGTACTCAGCTCTGGTGAGGCCGCACCTCGAGTACTGTGTTCAGTTTTAGGCCCCTTGCTACAAGAAGGACATCGAGGTGCTTGAGCGGGTGCAGAGAAGGGCGACAAAGCTGGTGAGGGGCCTGGAGAACAAGTCCTACAAGGAGCGGCTGAGGGAGCTGGGCTTGTTCAGCCTGGAGAAGAGGAGGCTCAAGGGCGACCTTATCGCTTTCTATAGGTACCTCAAAGGAGGCTGTAGCGAGGTGGGGGTTGGTCTGTTCTCCCATGTGCCTGGTGACAGGACGAGGGGGAATGGGCTTAAGTTGTGCCAGGGGAGTTTTAGGTTAGATGTTAGGAAGAACTTCTTTACCGAAAAGGTTGTGAGGCATTGGAACAGGCTGCCCAGGGAAGTGGTGGAGTCACCATCTCTGGAAGTCTTTAAAAGACATTTAGATGTAGAGCTTAGGTATATGATTTATTGGGGACTGTTAGCATTATTGCTAACAATATTATAATAAAATTATTGCTAACAATTGGGGACTGTTAGGTCAGAGGTTGGACTCGATGATCTTGAGGTCTCTTCCAACCTAGAAATTCTGTGATATTTCACCTATGTATGCATATGCATATGCACTTACATACATGTGTAAGTTAAAATGCTCATTAATTCTAACTATGCAATACCAAGTACCACAAATTTAAAACAATATGTGAAATATTGTTCCCATTAGATTGTATGCATTTTGTTAATTTATTTCAAATATTCTGGATTACTGCTGAGTGAGAGAAGGTAAAGGGAAGAGTAAGTATATTCGGCTTCGTGAAGTGGTGGATAGGGGAAGAACAACTGATATCATCTATCTGTATTTGTGCAAAGCATTTGACACTGTCCCTCATGATATCATTGTTTCTAAATTAGAGAGAGACATGGATTTGATGGGTGGACCACTCTGTGCATAAGGAATTGGCTGGATGGTCACACTCAAAGAGTTGCATTCAATGGCCTGATGTCCATGTGGATATCAGTAACAAGTGGTGTTGCTCAGGGGTTGGCATTGAGACTGGCACTATTAAATGTCTTTGTTGGTGACATGGACAGTGAAGTTGAGTGCACCTTCAGCAAGTTTGCTGATTACACCATACCATTTGGTGCAGTTGGCACGCTAGAGGGAATGGATGCCATCCAGAGGGACCTTGAAAGGACTGAGAGTTGGGTGTGTGCAAACCTCATGAAGTTAGAATGCAAGGTCCTGCACTTGGGTTGGGGCAATCCCAAGCACAAATACAGGCTGGGTGGAAAATGGACTGAAAGCAGCCCTGATGAGAATGACCTAGGGGTGTTGGTTGACAAGAAGCTTGACATGAGTTAGCAATGTGTTCCTGCAGCCCAGAAAGCCAAACACATCCTCGGCTGCATCAAAAAAAAGAATGGCCAGCATAGAGAAGGAGGTGATTGTCCCCCTCTTATTCTGCTGTCCTGAGACCCCATTGGAAGCACTGCACTCAGCTCTGGGACCCCCAGCACAAGAAGCAGCACTAAAATGATTTGATGATGAAACGTAATTCTTCATCATTCCTGATGTTTACAACTGCTTCAATTTCAGCTTCTTTGTTATGTGTTTGTTTACTTTGAAACCTCAAAAAACGACTGGCAAATCTCTCTTTTTTTTTTTTTTTTTTTTTTTTTTTAATTACAAGTGTAGTAGTATATTATGAAGAAACTTTGCAAGAAAGAAAAAAAAATGTTTCTTCTTGGCAGATTTTAGAATGCTCATAATGGCAAAAGTAAATTAGGTGTTTATAATGTCACATACATTCATGCAATAAAATGTGATTTCAGCAGAGATGTACAAGATTTAGTGTCAATTAGTAAAGCCAGTAGTGTAGCAATAATTGAAGACAGCATATAGCCATGTCCTCGGTGCAACAAATAATGGTTTAGCAGACCTGTGTCTAGCATCAGATAGGATTATACTGGTAATTAATACAGACACACTAGAAACTAGAAGGCTTCTACACCATAAAGCTTTGAGATTATGAACATTAATAAAATCTACTTCTTAAAAGGAGCTCAATTAGTTTATGAAACTCTCTAATATATTGTCCTTTGGGTGGAGAGAACAGGAATGTGTACAGCAGTGACCTTTGCTCTTATGTTGCTGTAACTCACAGATCAAATATTCTGTAGAAAAGTGCTCAATTTTTAAGACAAAAGTTATATCTTTTGCTGTAGCTGGTCTATTTTGTATTAGTATATGTATTTTTTTAATATGTTGAAAAAAATTGTGAACCAGGAGTGACAGAGTAGTGTAGCAGCAGTGTTCTGCCTCTGTAAAATCATTAAGGAAGAGCCTTTAGTTTTTCTGACTTTCTCCATCACTTCTCATGTGATGTTTCTTGGTGTAGTGAAAGCTATTATAAATCTACAGAAGAAGTGATGGAACAAGTCAATAAGACTGAAGGCTTACCTTGTCAGTTATGAACTGAGCAGAGTTCTTCAATGTTTTCATTTAATTTCACTTCCTGTCAAATGCAAGGAGGATGCCTTAGAAGGAATGAAAGATTAATAAAATAAAGATTAATATTTTAGGAAAACCTCTTTTAACATTTTCAGACATTGATTGATCTTCTGTGTGAAGACTTAGCTAGTTTAATACAATGGAGGAACTTGAATTACAAGTCCCATAATGCAGCATAAGAAGACTAAGAAATTTGTCCCATCTGTGAGTTTATCTTGGCTCCACCGAGGTACCTCTTATATTCATCTTAACATCAACAACGTGATATTAGTTGTTTAATAACAGAAAAGCAATGAAATAATTGATACTCTGTGCCATGTTCTATATTTACAGAAAGCAAGCCACTATGGAGAGGTTACTGCTTCCAAAACATCACAAGAGCCTACAAAGCAGCATATACAGGCTGACGCAAGAAAATGTTAGAATAACTTTCAAAATAGTAATATCACTTGAATAACTCCATTTTAATCATTTGATACTGCAATTCAATAATTACTGGTCCAGCATCCGAACTCTTGAAATATCAGTAATATAAATCTGCAGTGAATGTTTTTACAAGATACCAAATCCAGGCACGTACAGACACTAAGGACATCCTACATATGCCAGAATAGCCTCATAAAGTTCTTCATAGACCAGCATGCCCTGTGATCAATTCCAAAAATTGCCTTGTTTATAGAAGTACCATAATCTGAGTGGTTTCACTGTTCATGTGGTAGGAATGAGATACAATACAGCCAAAAAGAAAAGACAGTAGAATATCATCATTCTGATTTATCTCTTTAAAGGAGCCCATCACTGGAGAAAAGGAGAAAGTGAAACCCACAGTAATACATGCCAGAATTAGATGTTGCTTTTATTCTGTATGTTTCATGATGACATTCTGCAAATCCCAAATAAAACCCTGAAACAAGATATAGCCAATCCGATACTATTATCTGCTTCAGCATTCACCTGAGGTCATAGATCCCTGCTGCCGCTGATTCATTTGCTACTGAATAGAGAGCCAAGACGTAAATGTCGGGATAGTCTTGTCCTTGCCCTTTGCAAGGGCACAGACAGCCCCATGTGAATAATGGGTATGAATTCACAGTGGGAAGGGGACACCAACCATGAACACCAGTAACTGTCCCAGGAGCCACCCAGCCTCCCTGATAACTGCAGGTACTTCTTGTGAAAGGTTGTCACGAACCCCTCAAAAAACAGCTCCACAGCTCTCCTACAGTCTGAACTAGTTTGTACATACATTGATACTCTCAGCAATGCAGATTGGTGGATTTGAGGTTCAGAAAGTTTGTTCACATTTGTAATAGCCACAGTTCCCTTAGAAGCAAAACTATGAGAAGAAAACTGCAGAAATGAGCACCCTTAATGTATCTGACTTCAGTCTGTCGTGCTGACAGGCATGTAGTCATACCTACAGTCATTATGCATTAAATAACTTTTGCATTAACATTTTGAGCAATGACTATACTATAGTTGGTACTAAAATAATCTTTTCCATCCCTATACATTCCTAGAATAAAGAGAATACTCAGAAATACTACACCTGTTTAAAATATTCTGTAGACACCCCTATAATGAAGGGTCATTTAAGAGTAAAATTATTATTATTATTATTATTATTTACTGAAAACAAAAATGCTTTAAACCATAAACAACAGATTATTTAGGATTGTAATTCTTTTTAGATATATATTCTATCATAGATTTTAGGTTCCCAAAAAGAGTTTGGTGCCTGAAGTACCTCTCTTACTAAAGGTTTCCTAATTCATAGTCTCTGTTATTTACAGAATTATTTTGTGTTGCATAATGTTCTCACAAATGTTTTTTGAATGAAACAAAATTTTCAAACTGTTTTTAATGCACTATTAAAAATTCAATTTAATTTGTTATTCACATTAGTTTTTCTATGGTAGGAAATAAGAAAATTGCATTACTGGTTAGTAAATACAACTACAAACAGGTAAACCTGTTTAAGAAGCTAAACATTCTTAGCTTCTGACTGTTCTTAGAGTTCCTGAGAAATACTTTTTGTTTCTGTGTGAGATCTAACTGGGCTGAGTTACAGAGCAAGAATATAAGAGATAAAAAGAAAGCATCAAGAATGTGTAGTTATAGGAGGGTCATTTTTATCTCACAGAAATATTCTGTGTAAGCCTAGAGAATGTCTATAACATTATTTAGTGTTGTTATAATGATAGGAAAATCTGCCACCACCCATTCAGAATATGCCTCAGCTCTGGCAAGCATCCCTTATACAATTTTGCTGAGAGAAACAATCCTAAAATAATCTGCCTTCCATGTCATGACCAGTCTACCAAAGTACTAAGTAATTTTAGGCTTAGTTAATGAAGCCTGCAGAAAAAGATACCCCCATCACAATTACCCCCTTGGGTAACCTCATTTCACCTATTTTAGAAAGGATAAAAGAGCTCTTGGGAATCAAGCTTCCATCAACTGATTATAAATAAAATAAATTCCTTAGGACTAAGATCTAATTGCTAGATAGTTAAGTGAGAGTGATCCTCTAAATACTTATAGATTATGGCACTACAAAAGAGATTTATTGAGAGTCTAAAATACAAGAACTGTACTCTCAGTAACATCCCTTTACCATCTGTTATTTACAACTCTTGATCAGTAGTTAAGCCATTAACCTCAGTAAGGTTATTATGACTGAAGAAGGCTTGAAAATAAATAAAGGAAAATTGCAAGCAGTCTTGGTAGACAAAATATTATTCAGCCTATGGTCAGTGGATCACATGTGCTTTGCAAAGCATCTTGGAATATTTTACTAAATGATTATTAAAAAAAAACAAAACAACAACGTGCCTGCAGACATCATCGATAGACAGTTCTTGATGGCAGATGTCAGTCATTCTGTTACTTCACATTAGCAGAGCAACTGTGAATCATCAAGCAGTGTTGATAGGATGGTCCATGCCTGGAGGTATGGTATTTCTTCAGATGAATAAATTTAAAATAAACTATTTAAACTGCAGCTGTCGGTGTAAGAAGAGTTGCCATTAAAAGAGTGACTGTATCAGGAGACCTTAGAGTTAGAAGCACCATGAAAAATGAACCATCTTCTCAGGTGAGACAGTACTTTCTAAAACAGTATTGAAGAGTAATTTCTGGCAGTGGACACTTTACCTCTACAGCCATAGTGCTTGTGCTTTTATAGACCATATTTTTCATTTAATGGTTTTCATTCTGGACAGTTCTTTGAACAATATGCTGGTTTCTTTTTAAATGTTCTAATCAATCCTACATTGATTTCTTTTCCTTAAACTGATTGTTGTAATCATATTACCATTTAATCACATTAGCATTTAAAAGCTCCCAAACTAGATTCTTGAATAACCACCTTCTTGTGCTTTATTCAAATTTTAGCAGGTATCAGAAAATTAGATAAGCAAATGGTTATATTATTTGTGAAAATGTGAAATTTAATGCAAGAAAGGACTACAAACTCGTAGAAAAAGGGATTATGAGACCTTCAGTTCAATAGCAAATGTCTGCTTTCCTGCATAATAAAGCTGAACTGGGAATAGAGATCAGAAAACTTAAAATCATTTCACATTGATTTAATCTTCATTCATAGTAGTTTGTATTTCCTTTTGAAGTAGAAACATGCATAGAAACATAGAAACATGCATAGTTTACTCATTAGGTTCTCGAATAACTCATCTTTTCAAGTCCTGACAGACTGATGCTGTGTTATTCTTTAATAAATTGCAACAATTTCTTCAACACACTATAAGACATAAAGATATAAAAGACTTAAGACATAAAGACATAAGATATAAAACATACATATGTGTGTTTTAAAAGTCTTTTTTTTTTGACAGATGATAAAACAACCAAATATGATAACTTTTCAAATGTAAATTGCCAAAAATAAATAAAATAAAATAAAATAAAATAAAATAAAATAAAATAAAATAAAATAAAATAAAATAAAATAAAATAAAATAAAATAAAATAAAATAATTAAAAAGTACAAGCTAGCTGGGATGTTCTTATGTGTGACCTATATTGATGGAGATCTGAGAAAAAAATCCTGGAAATTTGGGCTGGCTTTCTTTATTTCTTACAATCAATAACATACTATTTATTTCACCTCAATGTTTATTTGTGATTTGCACATGTGATTATAACTTTATTTCACCTAAATAAATTGAGTTGTTCCTATGCCATGGTTATTATTTAAAAGAGAATACAGTTAGAGTTTATCAAAGTAACTACTTGATTATGCATCTTAGCCCTTTCAGTGACAGCATCATAGAAAGAAATTTGCATGGTTTATTGATGTGTGAATATTTGTGTTCCTTGGTTTCTTGTTGATGCTTTCCATACAATTGTCTGAGTAAATATTCTCAACTGACATTACAGCTTGCATATTCAGGTTGAATATCTAAGAAAATGTACTTTCTACATGTCTCAAAGTACCTTTTGCTTGCTGCTGAAACAGCAGTTATGAGTAAAATACGCTCATTTAGGCATGAGTAAAATGTATTGTTTTGACTAGCTATGGAGCACATTAAAAATAGAGTTCAGCCTAATGGTACATGAAATAACACAGCTGCACTCTGTGTTTTTGATAACATTTATTGCTTATAGGGGAGTGACCAGTGTTTGATAATTAATACTGTCTGCTGATGAGGAAGCTACATTATTTCATCAGGGTAGACAAAAGCCATTGCCAGGGTCTTATTGACCAGCTCAGAGATGGAGGACGCTACTTCTGTTTCAATATGAGAGAAAGCTGATGAGCAGTCACTGTCCAGGAGCAAGTATGAAAGATCTGGAATTTAAAGTCCACCTATTCCCCTTTCCTTGTGTGGAGGTTTATTGAGCTTAATCCTTTAGGGCTACTGACTGTCTTCTGTATAGTGTTTCAGAGCTGATGCTGGTATGAATGTTTTTTAGCCAATTCTCTTTTATGACCAAGTTCCTGTGTGTCGATAAGATAAGGTATTGCTTTTATTAGCAATTCCTAGACCAAATTCCCATCAAAAGTCAAGGGAAGAGACAGTAAAGGCTAGGCTTTCTAAAGTTTTCCCAAAATATCTGTTTTGGTATACTTTGCCAATACAGTATTATTATACAGTATTATTATATAGTATTATATTATACAATATTATTATACAGTACTTATTGTATAGTCTTCTTCAGAATATTTTGCTTAAAAGATCTCTTTATATTTTTATTTATTATTTTATTTATTCTTTTATATTTGCTTAAAAGATCTCTTTATATTTCAAAATATATTTCCATTTCAAATCCAATCAAGAGCACAAATCAGAGTCTTGTATTTGTAACTGATCTTTAAAAAAAGGCATTTTGAGCCTGGGGACTGCCTCAGACTATACATCCCTAATATATTACAGCTATCATAGAATCATAGAATGGCTTGGGTTGGAAGGGACCTTAAAGATCATTTAACTCCAACCCCTCTACCATGGGCAGGGATGCCACCCACTAGATCAGGTTGCCCAGGGCCTCATCTAAACTGGTCTTGAACACCTCTGGGTATGGAGCATGCACAACCTCTCAGGGCAACCTGTTCCAGTGCCTCACCACCCTCTGAGTGAAGAATTTCATCCCGATATCTAATCTTAATCTCCCCTCTTTTAGTTTAGAACCATTCTCCCTTGTCCTGTCATTACATGGCTGAGCAAAAAGTTGTTCTCCATCTTTTTTTTATAAGATCTCTTTAAGTTCTGAAAGACCCCTAGTCTATAACTTTCCTGTTGTAAATTTTTTTTTTTTCTCCTTCAGATGTTGAAGAACAGCATTAAAAAATAAGCTTATAGATGGTCTTTCTCTCCTACTTTGCTTTCAAGCTGTGGTGATCATAGTTAAACTAGCCTAGTATGACCATCCTCTCAGAGAGAAAGGGACCCCTTACTACTCTCTCTTGCTCAGACTGATGATGACTTATTTTCCTTTGGACAAGGTCCTCAATTGTTTGTAATATTTTACAGTCTTCATGTTCTGGTCAAAATTTTCTCTGTACTCTGAAATGTCACATGCACCACTTGGTAGACTCCATAGTGACAGACAAGCCTAAATCAAAGGCCCTATGTATATGGATATTAAAATACTTTACTGAAACTGCAGATGAATGAAGGGTATTCAAGTCATTGAATTCACTCTTCAAAGAGTCCTAAGCGGTAGAGGGCTGTGCTTGGGACAGAGGCAAAGAGAAAGGGAAGAAATCAGATGGTGTATTCACTCTTGTTGATTAGAAACTCTTTCACTGAGCTTCTAAAGATATCTTAGATATTCATTTGAGAAATGAGGGATGGTTTTAGCTCAGCAAGTATGTACATTATATGCATCAGACTGAGTGAGAACAAATCCTCACTGTGAATTATCATTCAAGCATCTCAGTTCTCTACAAGTACTTATGAATTTGCATTTCAACAGTATGTGAAGCTGAATTATATGAAATCTATTTTAGATAGCATACTCAAGCTTTGAGGGAGAAAATCTTTTCTAGAGCTACAAATATTTTATCATTTTTGGCTCTTTTATGCTTGCTGTGTTACAGATAAAAGACAAGAGCTTACTGCTAGAGGTAATCCACTGAGTAGTGGAAACAAGCAAAAAAAAAAAAAAGTGAAAGAGTAAGCACTATAAGTGAAAGAGTAAGCACTATGTTAATAATAATAATAATAATTCTTTACATATTTGTTTATTTATACATTTCAGTGGATGCTATTCTGTATGGCCATGTGTGCAGTTGTGTGTATACTTCATTACATTTTATGAAACAGATTTTAAAATAAAGCAACGGAGACAAATTTTTAGATGGAGTTTCACTGAAGTGTCTAGTAGATCATCTAAGAGGGATTCTAAATAACCACCTGTTGAAGAGGCCAAGAGAGAAATTTTAACAGCCATGTTGCCTTTGTCTGTCCATTTAAATTTGCAAGGAAGCATAAATTTTGCATATCTTGAACTGAACTCTCAAAATACAAGAAGACAACAGGAGCAGGGGCATATTATTAACTGGATACATTTCAACTTCTGTTATCTCCTTCTGATATTATTGCCTATAAGTTACTTTTTAAAACATCTGCAGAACCTAGTGGGGGAAATTGGAGTTATGCTTGCTTACTTCAATTGAAGTTATGCTTGCTTACTTACTTTATTGACTTATCTGTCAGGGTAATACTTATTACTTATTAATAACTTATAATACTTATATTATAATTACTTATAATATAATAACTTATTATATTTAAGTTATATATAATTATAACTTATAATACTTATATTATATTACTTATAATACTTATTACCCTGATAGTTAATTTTGTTTATTTTACATCTGAGTTTTATGTGATTCATTTCTCTTTATTTATTTATTTATTTATTTATTTTGCTTATATAAAATGGTCCCTTCTTATATAAAATAGTCCCTTGCTTATATAAAATAGTCACAGTTAACAGTTGTGATCCATCTCTAACCTGCCAATCTGGCAACTTTTACATAATATTTTTTCTGATGATTCACATTTGCAACAAAATTTTCTCTCCTTAGTGTTCCTTGGTTTTGGTTTGAAAAGATCTGTATTAGCTGTTGTTGTCACTATTTTACACATTGCACAGTTTATTGGTCCACAAATATTGCCACAGTTTGCTATTTCATGTTTAAATAAATGTTGACCTTACACCTATTCTTTGTGATTGTCTAACCACATTCAAGGAAACCCACTAAAGAGATCTGCCCAAAGACTTGCCCACAAATCAAAGAGATTTTGGTGCATGTGGGAATTCGGGAGATTTAAGGCTTCTGAAACTAGCAGCATCCCACTATCCTTATAGTAAAAGTAGAAAACTGTATAACTTCATAAAACTGTATAACTTCAGATATATGTAAATCTGTGTCGTGGTTTAACCCGACCGGCAGCTAAACACCACGCAGCCGTTCGCTCACCCTCCCCCCTCCCTCTCTGGGACGGGGGAGAGAAATGGAAAGTGAAGCCCGTGAGTTGAGATAAAGACAGTTTAATAAGACAGGAAAAAAAAAATAACAAAAATAATAATAACAATAATAATAATGATGATACAATGGTGATAATACGAAAGTAATAATAGTATGTACAAACAAGTGATGCACAATGCAATTGCTCACCACCCGCTGACCGATGCCCAGCCTAACCCCGAGCAGTCCGGCCCCCTCCCCCCGGCTAGCCACCCCTATATATTGTTTAGCATGACGTCAGATGGTATGGAATACCCCTTTGGCTAGTTTGGGTCACCTGTCCTGGGTCTGTCCCCTCCCAGCTCTTACTGCACCCCCCAGCCTGCCCGTTGGCAGGACAGAGCAAAGGCTGAGATGTCCTTGGCTTAGTATAAGAACTGCTCTGCAACAATTAAAGCATCGGGGTGTTATCAGCACTCTTCTCATTCTAAGCCAAAACACAGCATTCCACCAGCTACTAGGAAGAAAATTAATTCTGTGCTAACTGAAACCAGGACATCTATCCACCCCTTATTCCATACCATTTATGTCATGCTCAGGTTACACTCTTTTCCATACATTCTAATTAGTCACCTATAGTAATCATGGTAGTGATAACATACAGTATAATATACTATTTAACATGGTGCAATTCAGTTCATGGGCTATTCTCACCCAGTATTAAATCTCCTTGAGGTACACACCGGACCTCTCCGTTCTTTTGCATCACCCACCAAGTATATCCAGGTCCCTGAGCGAAAACAATTCCACGAATAGGTTTGCCTTTTCCTGAGGCAGGAGTAGCCCAGACTGTTTTACCCAGCATATTTTTTACATGCACTACAGGAACTTTATCCCCATCTACAGTACGTAACAGGTTTGATTGGGCAGGTCCAGCTCGGTTGGTAGATCCCCTAGTATTGACTAACCAGGTGGCCTTTGCCAAATGCGTATCCCAGTTTTTGAACGTCCCAGCGCCCATTGCTTTCAAGGTAGTCTTTAACAGGCCATTGTATCGTTCAACTTTCCCGGAGGCTGGTGCATGATAGGGGATGTGATACACCCATTCAATACCATGTTCTTTGGCCCAAGTGTCTATAAGGTTGTTTCGGAAGTGAGTCCCATTGTCTGATTCTATTCTTTCTGGGGTGCCATGTCGCCATAGGACTTGCTTTTCAAGGCCCAGGATGGTGTTCCGGGCGGTAGCATGAGGCACAGGATATGTTTCCAGCCATCCGGTGGTTGCTTCCACCATTGTAAGTACGTGGCGCTTGCCATTGCGAGTTTGAGGGAGTGTGATGTAATCCATCTGCCAGGCCTCTCCATATTTATATTTCAGCCATCGTCCTCCATACCAAAGAGGCTTTGACCGTTTGGCTTGCTTGATTGCAGCACATGTTTCACAGTCATGAATAACCTGTGCTATAGCGTCCATGGTCAAGTCCACCCCTCGATCACGAGCCCATCTGTATGTTGCATCTCTACCTTGATGGCCTGAGGTGTCATGGGCCCATCGGGCTATAAATAATTCACCTTTATGCTGCCAATCCAGGTCCACCTGAGCTACTTCAATCTTAGCAGCCTGATCCACCTGCTGGTTGTTTTGATGTTCTTCAGTAGCCCGATTCTTGGGCACATGAGCATCTACGTGGCGTACTTTCACAGCCAGGTTCTCTACCCGAGCAGCAATATCTTGCCACAATGCAGCAGCCCAGATAGGTTTGCCCCTACGCTGCCAGTTGTTTTGCTTCCATTGCTGTAACCATCCCCACAGGGCATTTGCTACCATCCATGAATCGGTGTAGAGATAGAGAACTGGCCATTTTTCTCGTTCAGCAATGTCTAAAGCCAGCTGAATGGCTTTCACTTCTGCAAACTGACTCGATTCACCTTCTCCCTCAGCAGCTTCTGCAACTCGTCGCGTAGGACTCCATACAGCAGCCTTCCATCTCCGATGCTTCCCCACAATACGACAGGACCCATCAGTGAACAGGGCATATTTCTTTTCATTCTCTGGCAACTGGTTGTACAGTGGGGCTTCTTCAGCACGACCCACCTCCTCCTCTGATGATATCCCAAAGTATTTGCCTTCTGGCCAGTCCATGATCACTTCCAATATTCCTGGGCGACTGGGGTTTCCTATTCGAGCCCGCTGAGTAATCAGTGCAACCCACTTGCTCCATGTAGCATCAGTTGCATGATGCGTAGAGGGGACCCTTCCCTTGAACATCCAGCCTAGTACCGGTAATCGGGGTGCTAGGAGGAGCTGCGCTTCAGTACCGACCACCTCCGAAGCAGATCGAACTCCTTCATATGCTGCCAATATCTCCTTTTCAGTTGGAGTATAGCGGGCCTCAGATCCTCTGTATCCCCGACTCCAAAACCCCAGAGGCCGACCTCGAGTTTCCCCAGGTTCTTTCTGCCAGAGGCTCCAGGTGGGGCCGTTCTCCCCGGCTGCAGTGTAGAGCACATTCTTTACATCTGGTCCTGTTCGAACTGGCCCAAGGGCTACTGCATGGACTATTTCCTGCTTGATTTGTTCAAAGGCTTGTCGTTGTTCAGGGCCCCATTCAAACTCATTCTTCTTACGAGTTACTTGGTAGAGTGGGTTTACAATCAGACTGTAATTTGGGATGTGCATTCTCCAAAACCCCACAACACCTAGGAAAGTCTGTGTTTCTTTTTTGTTAGTTGGTGGAGACATAGCTGTTATTTTGTTGATCACATCCATTGGGATTTGACGACGTCCATCTTGCCATTTTATTCCTAAAAACTGGATCTCCCGTGCAGGTCCTTTGACTTTATTTTGTTTTATGGCAAAACCGGCTTTCAGAAGGATTTGGACTATTTTCTTCCCTTTCTCGAAAACTTCCTCTGCTGTGTCACCCCACACAATAATGTCATCGATGTACTGCAGGTGTTCAGGAGCTTCCCCCTGCTCTAGTGCAGACTGGATCAGCCCATGGCAAATGGTAGGGCTGTGTTTCCACCCCTGGGGCAGCCTATTCCAAGTATATTGGACTCCCCTCCAAGTGAAGGCAAATTGTGGCCTGCACTCTGCTGCTAGAGGGATGGAGAAAAATGCATTAGCGATATCAATTGTGGTGTACCACTTGGCTGCCTTCGATTCAAGTTCATACTGAAGTTCCAGCATGTCCGGCACTGCAGCACTCAGTGGTGGCGTCACTTCGTTCAGGCCGCGATAGTCCACTGTTAGTCTCCACTCGCCATTAGACTTTCGCACTGGCCATATGGGACTATTGAAAGGTGAATGAGTCTTGCTGATCACTCCTTGGCTCTCCAATTGACGAATTAGCTTATGGATGGGAATCAGGGAGTCTCGGTTGGTGCGATATTGCCGCCGGTGCACAGTTGTGGTAGCAATTGGCACTTGCTGTTCTTCGACCCTCAGCAACCCCACAACAGAGGGGTCCTCTGAGAGACCAGGCAAGGTAGATAATTGTTTAATGCCCTCTGTCTCTAAGGCAGCAATACCAAAAGCCCACCGGAACCCTTTTGGGTCCTTGCAGTATCCTCTTCTAAGATAGTCTATGCCAAGGATACATGGAGCATCCGGACCAGTCACAATGCGGTGCTTTTCCCACTCATTCCCAGTCAGACTCACTTCAGCCTCCAATACAGTCAACTGCTGAGATCCCCCTGTCACTCCACAAATATAGATGGGCTCTGGTCCTTTATAGCTCGATGGCATTATAGTACATTGTGCACCGGTGTCTACTAAAGCCTTATACTTCTGTGCGCGTGATGTGCCAGGCCATCGAATCCACACAGTCCAATAAACTCGATTGTCCCTTTCCTCCCCCTGGCTGGAGGCAGGGCCCCCCTAATCCTGGTCAGAATCTTCCTCGTTTCTGTGTTTGAAGGACTGTCTGCTGGAAGTTGGAGCAGCAAACTTTTCGGAGAATCCCTTTTTCCTGATTGTTTTCTTTTGCAACTCACGTACCCGTGCCTCTAGGGTCGCGGTAGATTTTCCATCCCACTTTCTCATGTCCTCTCCATGGTCTCGTAAGTAAAACCACAGGGTGGCACGGGGTGAGTACCCACCATATCGTCTTCCTTGTGTGGGTGAACGCCTACCCCTGACAGCTGAGACACTGCTTTGTACAGGTGCGAAGGAGAATAATCTCTCTTCAAGTTGGTGAACCTTTTCAGAAAGTTTCTCCCAAGTGTTCTCCTTTGGTCGGTGGGCACTGGTTGGTTCAGGTGGGGAGGACAATAGATTCTCTATACTTAGTTTTGGCAGAAGCCTTACCTGGATTGGCAGAAGACTCTCTGCGTTCTAAACGACTTGAATTTCTATACCATATTTTCACCTTCTCTACAGGGGCAGCTTGCACTGCTACTGCTCGTTTCTCTGACTTTGTTACAGGGTCTGCCACAGGGGTTGGAATGCCCTCTGCAGGGTCAACTTGCACTGCTACAGCTCGTTTCTCTGACACGGCCACAGGAGCTGGAGCGGCTACAGGAGCTGGAGCAGTTGCAGGAACCGGAGCTGTAGCGGCTACAGGAGCTGGAGCTGGAACTGGAGCAGCAGTAGGAGCTGGAGCTGGAGCGGCTTCAGGAGCTGGAGCTGGAGCGGCTTCAGGAGCTGGGACTGGAGCAGTTGCAGGAACTGGGACTGGAGTAGCGGCCGGAGCTGGAACTGGAGCGACTGCAGGAACTGGGACTGGAGCAGCTGCAGGAGCTGGAGCTGGAGCGGCTTCAGGAGCTGGAGCTGGAGCAGCTTCAGGAGCTGGGACTGGAGCAGTTGCAGGAACTGGGACTGGAGTAGCGGCCGGAGCTGGAACTGGAGCGACTGCAGGAACTGGGACTGGAGCAGCTGCAGGAGCTGGGACTGGAGCGACTGCAGGAGCTGGGACTGGAGCGGCTGCAGGAGCTGGAGCTGGAGCGGCTGCAGGAGCTGGGACTGGAGCGGCTGCAGGAGCTGGGACTGGAGCGGCTGCAGGAGCTGGGACTGGAGCGGCTGCAGAATCCACCGTAGGGGTCACAGTGGCCGTTGGATCTGTCACAGGGTTTGGAGTGGCCGCAGGGTCTGTCACTAAGTTGACAGCAGTATCAATGGCAGCTCGATAGGCATGAGCCAGGCCCCAGCACGTTACAATGATTTGTGTTACTTTGGAACTGCCAGAATCATTACACCTTTTTTTCAAGCATTCTGCCAGTTTTTGAGGATTTTGCCATTGTTCAGGGGTGAATTTCCAACACACTGGGGGTGCCAACTGCTCTAGATGCCTGCCCATATCCACCCATACTCCCTGCCACCCACAACTATACTGCCTCCGGGCAGATCTCCGGATGAGCTTCATAAGTAGTTGTTTAACTTTAAGCAGAATCTGAAGTGCATTCATGAGGCAGAACAACAAGACTATGGTATTCTGAGTATTCCAGAAATATTCAATATCTTGGAGAGCTATTGTGACAAGCTCAGGGGATAAGAGGGTGGTGAAGGAGGAAGGCAGAGTGACCCAGGAGGATACAGGGGTGGTGAAGGAGAAAGGGAGAGTAAGCAAGTAAGGAAAAATATCCTCCCCTTTCCCCTCCACAGATTGACTCTCTAATGGAGAAAAACAATAGGTATAATTGCTAATAGTTCCCAAGATGCTGTTTCCAAAGTACAGAGTCCACGATGTTACTGAGTATAAATACCAAGTTAGAGTCATGACCAGATATCTTATCGTCTCATAAGCCATTGCTATAACACTTAGTACCATAATGGTCTGAAACCAGGGCCCGGAGAGGAGAAACAACACTACAGAGAGCAAATACGGAAAATAATGTACTATAATACTCAATTTGGAAAACAGGCGCAGCAGAGTTGTGATTAAAGCAATCAGCATCATGACAAGTGACTATTAAGCAGGTCTAATCCTTACACCAATTTTAGTTTAACACACTGTGGTCAGATCTGCCGTTATCTCAACCTTTCGGGCCCCACGTTGGGCGCCAAAAAGACTGTCGTGGTTTAACCCGACCGGCAGCTAAACACCACGCAGCCGTTCGCTCACCCTCCCCCCTCCCTCTCTGGGACGGGGGAGAGAAATGGAAAGTGAAGCCCGTGAGTTGAGATAAAGACAGTTTAATAAGACAGGAAAAAAAAAATAACAAAAATAATAATAACAATAATAATAATGATGATACAATGGTGATAATACGAAAGTAATAATAGTATGTACAAACAAGTGATGCACAATGCAATTGCTCACCACCCGCTGACCGATGCCCAGCCTAACCCCGAGCAGTCCGGCCCCCTCCCCCCGGCTAGCCACCCCTATATATTGTTTAGCATGACGTCAGATGGTATGGAATACCCCTTTGGCTAGTTTGGGTCACCTGTCCTGGGTCTGTCCCCTCCCAGCTCTTACTGCACCCCCCAGCCTGCCCGTTGGCAGGACAGAGCAAAGGCTGAGATGTCCTTGGCTTAGTATAAGAACTGCTCTGCAACAATTAAAGCATCGGGGTGTTATCAGCACTCTTCTCATTCTAAGCCAAAACACAGCATTCCACCAGCTACTAGGAAGAAAATTAATTCTGTGCTAACTGAAACCAGGACAATCTGAAAGCACCACTACATTTCTAGAGGTAGGTGAGAACTAAAAGCTCTTACAAACCCACAAATCTTTCTTTCCCTGTGTTTTTTTTTTGTTTTTTTTTTTTCTGGCTCTTTGACAATTTCATAAATAATGCATATTCTCTATTGTATTTTTACTTTTTCCAGTTATCTCAGAGAAATATAGTAGGCAAAACATGCAAGAACATTGTTGGCATTCACCAAACTGCAAAGCAGATTTGAGTTGTGCTGTATTTCTGTGTACAGTTTTAGGCAAGCTTGGTCTTTATCCCAAACAATTCATGCATCTCTTTGTCTCCCACTCTATCTGGTGTTCACCAAAGGGAAATCATTTCTTTACTTTAGTGGGAACTGAATCTAGCTCCAAATAAATATTTTGGACTTGAAGCATGAAGCCGTCTGTTTGTTCAAAATATTTCCAGGTATTTTTTTTTGGCTTGAAAGTTATTTATATACATTATCAAGCTGATTTTCTTACTGTACTTAGCATTGGAACTTTGTACTAAATAACTATCTGCTATGTATTCATGCTTTCTTCTAGTCCTATCATTTTACTTAGTTTCCTACCTGAGGATACAAATTCTCAGTGCTATCTAGGCTCTCATGGTAGTTAATAACAGAACTGTCAAGTTCTGACTGTAGATGGAGTCATAGTGAGTATCATTGCCTCTAGAAGTAACAGAAAAGAAACCAGATCAGATAGAGACACACCAGAATAGTTGTGCAGGTTTTATTAAAATGTAATTGTTGAACACTTGAATTTTCCCCAGTCACTCACCTTAATACTAACTTGTAAGCAATACATTCAAGAATATAAAAGGTATTACTTAAAACACAGGATCAATGTGATATTATAGTGGTCTGATGAAAATGCATGAAAACAGTGTCTTAAAGCTTCATTCATCAATGGCATAAATTGCAAACTAAACTTTCTTAAATACCAGCAGAACTTCTTTGATGTTCTGCAGTTATTAAAATATTAACAATTTATTAAATCTGTAGTAACTGAAAATATATTTTTCATGTTCAGACTAGACAGGTGATGAAGATTGCTAACTGGGAAAAAAGTCGATGGCTTTCCTCAGATTCTGGAATGGATTATGGCCGGTGATGTTATAACAGACTTAGACAGTTAAAATAACTTTTCAATATACTGAGCATGACAAAAGAAGTGACTAATATCAAGGCTGACTACTGCCAGCAAAATTTCAAATATATTATCATTCATCTGTGTCCTGTCATCTTGGCTTTTCTTCATCTGCAGTATTGTGAGTGATGCTCCTTGTGGAGATTGAATTGTAATAAATATTTATATCCAAAGCCAGTAAGGTGGTAATGTGAATATCTGCACCTTCCAGAGTTGTAAAGCGAGCATATGTTATAGTTTAAAAATGAACTCTGTGATAAAAGTGCCTAAGTGATTTAACTACTTTCAAAAACAGAACTGGAATTTAAAATTCTCAATCAATGGAAAAGAGGCTACATATTTTTCTTATTTAGTATTGTAATGGAAGTTTCTAAGTCATCCAGAAAACAAAACCTGTGTTATTGTTTTAAAATTGTCAGGCATGTTTTTCTTTGGAATCAGTGAGATTTGTCTAACTGGAAAGTGTCCCCTTTCTTCTCAGATATATATATAGTCAGAAACAGAGAATGAGGGGGCAATCTGGGCCAGGAGAGCCTGAGTTGTTTTCATACCAACCTATGTGCTTATTCCCAGTGTCCCTGAATCCTGCCCTAAGCACTGTCTTTTCCATCCTCTTGTTTTGCTGTTACAAATATTGTGATCTTAGGGAAATAAATAAATAAATAAATTCCTATTTTTACATGAAAGAGTTCTTTCTTACAAGATCCAGTAAATTCTGGAGATGTTATGGACTACAAAACACAATGGAAAGATTTCTTTGAACAAGATCAACCAAGTCTTCAAGCGAGCTGGGTCAAAAAAACTGAAAGTTGTTTTTCTCAATCTATACTTGCAGGTTTTTTTAAACACTCTCAACCTTATGAATCACTCATTTTACTAACATGAGAGCTTACAAAGCCCCGTATACAGATATTAGTCCATGATCTCATACATCCATGTAAACAAAAATCATACAAGAAATACTTTGTTTAGGATCAAAGCACTCAATACCAAAGAGGCTGGAGAAGAAGGTACCCAGAAGGTACTATCTGTGTGGGTCCAGTTGTGCATGACAGCAAAATTCAGGGACACTCCCTGAAGATATACAAAAATTCCCTCCTGTTCTCAGTCCTCTTGCCCTGGACTCCCCGTCCAAGGCAAGCTTCACAGTACTTCCTTTCTACATAATCAAGGCCTCCTTGCTTGTACAAAGGTCACCTCAAAACTCTCTCTCTCTCCTCCCAAAGAGCCCAGTCTCTCTAGGGGATTCCCAAGAATAGTCACTTCTTCTGCCTGTGTCTTCTCCCTTCTCCATTAAGTTCCACATCCTTCTCCCTTAGATTTCTTGTCCCATATACCACCACCATTTTGCTCCTTCTGCCTTCCAATGGGCACCAGTGCCAGCCCTCACTGACCAGTCCCCATTCCCAAAGGGCAGTCTTTATCTCTTCACAGAGGAAAAGCCACAGCTCCTTTTCCTGCCTTGTCAATGACTTTCAAAATGCAGTTAAGAGGCTGAACTCTAGTGAAAGTGCACCCAATTAAATAAAATTAATGAAACTGTCCAAGGGGAAATGTATATATATATATACAAAGAAACAAACCAACCAACAAACAAAAATACTCCTACCTTTTTAGGACACAGAATATTTTCTAGGAAAGTCTAGGAACAACACTAAGCTCCACCGAGTCACAACATAGGTTAAAAAACAACTGTTGACACCAAATAATGGGGATAACTGTCCATATTCACCTTTTGACTGGAAATTAGAAGCTGATTTCTAAGTACTAGTGGAACAAGATTCCAGGAGAGTCTTTCAGCAGAAGGAACTGGAATATGAAGGCAGATCCTGGCAAATTAATGAAAGTCACTACATAACAGATTTGCCTGCTGGAGTTGAGGACCCCACCTGATGATTCAGCAGATCCCTTCTGGTTTTGCATTGCAGCCTGCTTGTCATCCTCTTGTCTTTCCTTCTTTTAGTTCTTACATTCTGTTATGCAATTATGTGTTTTTTAGAAAACACATAATAATGCTCACTACAACATACTACATAATGCTCACTACAACCCCAAGAACAATTTAGTGCTCTATAAGATTAATAGTCACTTGTGGACCATATTAAACACAGCCTAAACTTCTCAATAAGATCAAATCTTGTGTTACACTTCTTAGGAATAGTATAAATGCATGATAAATACAAGAGGCAAGCAATTATATGGTGTGTTCTTTTTCTGGAAGCAGAAGAGAGAGCAATTTTTCTTCATATAGTTTAGAAAAAAATGAAGGGAACTGCTTTGAAATTAACCATAATAAGCAATGCAGGTATCATCTTGTGTTCTGAGCATGTTGTCAGATAATAGATGTAATACAAGGTATACATAAAAGAAAAAGTCAGCATAAAATGTTAACTAGAAGTTGGCATAAATAAAGCTAAAAATAATAATAATAAACTCAATATTGAAAACAAACAAACAAACAAAAACAACAACAACAAACAGAAAACAATGGCAGACAAATGATAAAAGTAAGTGGTTAAATATACTCCATTGGAATCTGGATGAAAAAAAGCTTATTAAATAATGGATGTATCAATAGAAGTTGTGAATTTGACAAGAAATTGGATGAATTCTTAGAGACTGGAGTGGAGTATACAAGAAAGAATATCCCCAATAAATCAAAAGGAAATATTAAAACTGTACTGTTCAACTTGTCCAAATATAGAGACATTTATTGTTTTATCAATGCATTATAAGACACATCTCTTCACTGACTGCTGTGCTGTGCAGATGTAAGTGGGCTTACATCGTCTTTTCTTCTGCAATGGCTAGAGAGCATATCTGCTCTGATGAAAGAATTACAGAATCACAGGTTGAAGTTGTCAGGGACCTCTGAAGATCATCTAGTTCAATCCTCCTGCCAAGCAGGATCACCTAGAGCACATTGTGCAGGATGGCATCCCGGCAGGTTTTGAATATCTCTAGAGTAGGAAACTCCACAGTTTCTCTGTGCAGCCTGTTCCAGAGCTCTATCACCCTCACAGTAAATAACTGTTTTCTGTCTATAACTCTGTAACTATGAGATTCCTGCAGCTGAGTTTATCCAGCTGTCCTGTCAGCCTCATCTTTAAGAAAAGGGAACCATTCCAAGAGAAACATGTTTTGAAATATTTTTTTTTTCTTTAGAGCCCAACTTATTCCTCATTCTCCTTTTCCTCAATTGTCTTTTTAATTTACCTGTTCAGAAACCTCAACTTAATGACAACATGAGATTTATTCAGTAGTCAGTTCATTTTCTGCATGTTGCTGCAAATAAATCTTTTAAAAACCATTATCATGACTCATCACATAGTTTTTCAGTGGGGTTAAACTCAGCACCTTAAACATGAGATTTACTTTCCCCTGATCAACTACGTGTTTGTGGAAAAGCAAATTAAAAATGACTTTAGCAATACATTGACTTACATGTCAGTGTCCAAATAGATAGTCTTCTCCCCCAAGTAATAAGATAATTCAGCAAAAATAATGGTTATTTTGCTCTCTGCTTTCCTCCTATTACACACCAGCTCCTAAAACTATGTAATCCACTGCTTTCACCTTAATTTGATTTACACTGAATACTACAACATGTACAATTCTTTTCTCAAGGGTTTTCTTTGTTATATTTTCACATTCTTTCATTGTCTACTTACTAACACTGTTCAGCTTCAGTCATATTAACAAAAATCTGCTGTATGACAAATTATAGCTCTTTACTCAAGGGGTAGTTTCCCAGTAGTATCACTTGGGATTTATCGTTCTTGTTCCACCTTATTCTCACTAATCATCAAATCTTGTCTGCCTTTCCAATGTTGAATCAGCCTGACATCAATCTAACTTTTCTGTTTTTAATTTACTTTTTTTTTTTTTTTTTTTTTTTTTTTTTTTTACTAGGAAGTATGTTTGATTTTGTGTACAATCATTGGCGATGTATTTCACAGAACTGTATTATGTCAATACATAATACATCTTGAGTGTGCAGTTCTTTATCCTCAGTATTTCCTATTTAGATTCTTAATATATATATATATTTGTCTCTTTCTGTAAAATTGTTACCTCTTTGGTGCTGATTGCCAGAAGTCTTCTGGTTTCAGCTATTTTATGAATGAAAAAAGTAGATATTAAAAAGGTTACAATGACAAATTTCTTGAGCCAATGATCTCTTTGGGGACTGAATTGTTGATGCTGGAAATTAAAGTTACAATCTTTAACCAGCAATAGAACTGAATAACATATTCATAAATTTTTCACAAAAGGAAGACCCAATTTAGATAATTCATGGAGTAAAAGAAAACATGCAAAAAGTATGGGGCTGAGCATGGTAGAATGAAATAGCTAAAACAGAATCAAAGGTCTTAAGTCCCCTGCCAAAAGAATAATCTGTGGAATGCAGATAGTATGTATCTTGTCCATTTATTGACTTATTCATCCAAAGGATGATAGCTATTTATGTCAATCACTTCAGAAGCTCAAGAAAAAAAAATCTGTATCATAAATCAAGATCTTTGAATCTGGTAGATGAACTATGTGAATACTAATTTAATATGATGAACTGTGTTTGTAATTTGTTTCTGTAAAATCTGAAGAATTACATTCAAAACTACATTTTTACTGTGTTTAGTTTTTGATTAAGATTAAGGTATTATAGAAAATATAAACTTGGAATAATCAAAGAGAAATCAAAGAATATTTCTTTCTTCTTCATATGTTTGAGAAGTACATTTAAAGGTATGTTGGGTATCCAGAAACACTTAGGACTTCATGCAATGATGCCACGAAGTGATGTTTCCTATGTATACTGAGCCCTTGAACTGTCTTTTATAGCTTTTCCTGCACGTCTACTTTATCTGCATCCTCTTTAAATTGTTTAAGAAGGCTTTGCTGGCAACAATCTATTAGATTGATCTTATTATTAGCACTGTGTACAAAAGGAGGACTATCTTCCTAATTCTTTCCACCTTGTTTGTTTGTGCAACATTAATTACAGGTTTGCAGGAGAAACTTTATGGTCTCTAAATTCTTTTATTTCCAGGTGTTACCAGTGGCAGATCCTTACTCTTTTGAGACCATCAATCAGTGACCTAAGAGTTTTAATTTTTTTATTGTCTTTATTTTCCCTCATTAGGTTTTGCATACTTTGTTTTTTAATTTATTACTTTTCTGGTCTCCTGTCTTTGTTGTTGTTGTTAATTTATTTTATAAGTAGCTATTAATTAGATATCCTCAAAAAACAAACAAACAAATAAACAAAAAAACAGATATCCTTATCCACCTCTCCTTTACCTTACATAAATGCTTACAGCCCTGTTATGATATGAAAAAAAAAATCCTATTTTTTCAGCAACAATCATCTGAGAAACTCTAAGCATTTTATGAAAAACAATGAATGAATAACATAATTAAATCATGTAATATCCTGTGATGCAATCAAAAAGTGACTAATAAAAACCTAGATTTCCTTGAATTTACCCAAGGTCAGCAGAGAACGAATGGTGTGAATTTAGCATGAGAGGTCAAATTTTAGAAGACACTTGGGTGCCTAAAGACAATTAGGAGAGGAAAGAGTCTAGGAGGTTTCTAATGTGTGTGGCAGATAACTTCCTGACACAGCTGGTGACTAAGCCAACTAGGCCCACTGGACCTTCTGCTCATCAGTAGAGAAGATCTTGTAGGTGATGTGAAGGTTGGAGGCTGTCTTGGGCAAGAAAGAAATCCTAAAGGCACAGGAGCAGGCTGTCTCCCCATGCTAAAAGATGAGCTAGTGCAGAAGACTGGCCAAGCTGAACAGGAAGCTGTGTGTAGAGCTAAGGAAAAAAAAGAGAGTTCATGACCTTGGGAAGAAGTGGCGGACCACTCATGAGGACTACAAAGAGAGATTCAGAGATTTAGACAATGGCAGTACAAATTACAGTCATAATATAGAAACTTGGAATATTTTTCCTTCCTGATTTCACAGAATATGTCTGTAGTCTCTCAAAATGTTTAAATTTTGAAGTAGCAAGAAACCACTCAAAGCAAGAATATTAAATAAGAAAAATAAAAAAGCAGCTTAATGTATAAAAACAATATTTCAGATGTCACAATATTTAATTAATTTATTAATGCAAGTAACCTGTCCTCAAAATTAAAAGTGCGCTTTACCGTGAGAAGGCAAAATACTGTGCATAGCTGAGTGCAGGACATGATGAGCATACAATAAACTATCACAGACATTAATACCAAATGAAGCCCACGACTTACTTCATTCACATAATGAGTGCTAGCAGAGCACTTAACAGTTAATTAGAAATTATGGTGTTTTAAAAAGATCAAATAAATCTACAGCCTTTGACTAAGACAAAATCAATTTGATTAAAAATAATCCTTGATCAGTTACAATCAAGATTAATCAGATAGTTTAACAGGGAAACATTACAACTACAAAAAGTAAAATTTAACAACAAAAAGCAAATCGGGGAAAAGAGATATATCTACTCTATTTTGTACAGTATGTAGACAATAGTATTGCTGACATGACTTAAATAAGCAAATTGGTTCCTAATACTCAGAAAGGCAGTTAACAAATACTTGATTGTGTTTAAAGTTTATTTTATTAGCATACACGCCAACTATAATGTTCTGTTTATTTTTTTTTTTTAAAGATAACTTTTCATAAAAAAGTGAGATATCTGTCCTAATTGCTAATTTATAAGTATTCTACAATGATAAAGATGTTTTCTAGACTTAAAGCAGAAGCAAAAGATTATTAAAAAATATAATACTTTTTAGTATTAAAGCTATTATTGGCTGATATTGGCCAACAATAATCATAATGCAGTAAACATGCAATAATGCAAAAAGCTCCCCAAACCCTGTTTAACTCAACTCATCATGAAGCCCTGGTCTGTGTACAACTATAAAAGATGAAATTTGATCTAGCCAGATCCCAACCTTGTATTGTGAATAATCCTAATTCTGCATGTGCTTAACATACTTGTGCTGAGAGTCATTCCCAACAGTCATTAAATTCAAGTGATTTAATCAGCATTTTTTAGTAGAAGTGTGTTGATTTTTCAAGTGTTGTGGTAGGGTTGATGAGCCTTTACTGATGCAGCTTGGCAAAAGATCTCTGTAAGTGAGGCATTTCCATTCCCCTTACCTTCAGCTTGTGGTACTGGAAGTCAGAGCCAATATATATATTTATAAGTTGGTAAATATTTCCAGTCATCATTTCTAATGATGAGCACTATAATAAGACAATCCAAGTTGTGGTAGTGAGCTGTGATTGCTCCCTCTCTTATGATAGATCCTTGAGCTACTTCTGCCCTGATAACTTTAGTGCATAAATGATGCCACCAGACTCACAACTTTCTGTTTTACCCATTCCTCTTAGGACAATACCCACAACAGTGTTGTCCTGGTCAAGACAGCTAAGATGGAGCTTTACAATAGGGTCGTTATCTGCAAGAGAGCTCTAGACATGTACAAAAACATTACTATTTGAAGTGAAAAATGCGACTGTTTGTCTTCAAAGGGAAAAACAACCAGCTCAGATTCACATTCTTTTCAGATTAAACTTCACCCATTGTCATGGTGCTTCTTCCAGCATATTACAGATCACAGGACTGTAAGATGAGCCTTTGAAGTACACTCTGCTCTATGCCAAGCACATGAACTCAAGTCCTTACTTCACTGCTGTAAACAATGAGTCTGCACTGGCATGCAAAACCAGCATTAAATGTTCAACATTAAGGGCTCTGTTGTGGCAAAACACTAAAGCTCTTAAAACAACTTTTATCAGGACATATATATCCAAGTTTACATTTGAAGCTTTTTCCTTGGGCTTTACAATTTAAAAAAAATAAATTGTGGATCAAATATGTCTGATGCCAATTGTTACTCAAGTGGATTGTAGTTCTATGGGTATGGGAATTCTTTGCTTTCCAGGTAATTGTTTAAAATACTTTAATATATTGAATATTTAAGGCTGTAAATAAACACGAAACTGCACCAGAGGAATCTTTTACTCTATCATCTGTAACTTTCTTGTACTATAGGCTGCTCTAGTTTACAGTGCCTTTCATAAAATTAATAAGATTCTTCTGAAGGTTCAGTAAGGCTAGCCATTCCCTATCTCTTACCAGGGATACTGTTCTGATAAAATTTATGTTACAATGCATTGGCATAGCTACTTTGAAATGACACTGCATCACAGCCCTGTAATTGACTTTCTCTTCTTTTGCTCTGATCATTCCCTGCCTTTTCTAATTGATTTACTCTCTCCTTATAGGAAGATTTTCCACAGCCTTTAGTTAAGGTCTCGGGCAAAGGAATGTGTTCACTAATCAGGTCCTCAGAAGCAGATTTACTTCATGAACTACAAGCAGATGAACCCTCTAACCACTCATAGTTATGATGACATAGCAAGTTAGAAAAGCAGCCTCATTTTGCCAAAAGTTCAGCAAAATCTATTGCCTTCCTTTTAGCTGATTTACCTTTATCGTGTTAACTTACAGTGGAGATCATATATTACTGTAAGTAAACTTTTCTCATAAGTGAAATATATGCATACTTGCCAAGTTCCTGAAAATTTTCTGTAACCCTATAGAAGCATATTGTAATTTATCAATGTTTCTGCTATCAATGCTTCTGCTATCAATGCTTCTGCTATCAGTGTTTCTGATGCATCAGTGATGCATCAAAGAAACAAAAACCAAACTAATTTCATTTCTTTCTCATATATATTTTTTTTTTTTTGGCTCAATGGAATGAAAGCTAGTTATATTATTCCATTAGAGAAAAAACGTACAGATCATGTGGATTACTGAGTTTTGAAAATTCCTAATTTCATTTGTGTGACTTTACACTGAAAGTGGTCCCATTTTTGTTGATGTAACTAAATGTTAGCAAATTTGACCACTTGGTAGACTTGTTAAATTAAGTTCTCCTGAAAAAAGTGAATAAAAAGGGAATATACTTTATATGAAGAAAACAATTTCAAAAGTTTTTAGCTTTTCTTTTTATCTTAAAATATCCTTTATAAAGTTAATATTTTTTTACTATTATTATTTTTAAGTAGTCTGCATATTACTTAGATTCAATAGATGAGGTAAGAAGACTTGTGCAATAACACTTACACTTCCTTACAGCTTACACAGGACATGTCAAATTGATTCTGATTTTGTACTAACAAATTATTTTCCCATTAGATATTTTTTAAGTCTCTGATGTTAAGTATGTTAAATATATTCTAGTAATATATCAATAAAAAATATTTATTTCATTCAGATTATTGAGAAAATTAAGGCTTAAGAAGATTTTTATAAAGTCTGCTTTTTTTTTTTTTTTTTTTTTTTTTTTTTTTTTCTTTCTTTCTTTCTTTCTCTTAAAAATCACAGGAAATAAAACTTGCTCAGATTTGGATTCATATGGTAGATCATTTCAGTGGAAAGACTGTGTTCACCAGAATGGACCATGGCAGCCTAGCCATGAACTTACTAATGTTGTATATGGAGTTGATGTAGACAAAAGATATAAATAATAATAATTAAAAATCGTATACCAGCTTTCTAATAAATTATCCTGATCCTTAATTCTTTACCCTTTATTTTCTGTCTGTATGTATCAAATACAAGTGCATTTCAGGCATGTGGGTCATTGACAGTGAATGACAGTCTGGAGGTACAAGAAATTGTTTCTCTTTCTACTGTTCAGAGAATGGCAGGGCATGTAGGTCAGGGCTACGCCTGGGATAAAAAGCAATAAAGCTCCCGACTGAGAAGGGAGAGGGAAGCCCAGAAAGCTTAGAGCTCCGTATGTTCTTGACTAGCCTCATTTCTCCAGGGAAGCAGGGTGCCAGACATGGTTTCGTTTACAAAGGCAGAGCACTCACTTACTTCAACCTTAACCTTATGATTGTTCAAAATTATCTCCTCTTATCCAGTTAAAAAATTCTCTTACATTGTACAAGCTAAGCAATTCTGATTTCTGAGGAATTTTCCTTTCCACCAGCTGTTGTACAGAGAATAGGAAGTTGTACAGAGAATAGTCTTTATCCAGATTATTCTGTTTCTATTAGTGAACTGCTGTATAAAATCAATTAATCTAAACAAATGTTCATTTTCCCTTTGCATATATATACACATGCAAAGTCCAGATCTTTCTCAATTTTAATTAGGAAACTACAAACAAAAAACACAAGAATAATTGGAAATAGAATAGGCATAAAGAAATGTTCTGGGATTTTCTTCCTGGCTTCTTGCATTCATGCTGGCACCAGGCAGTATTTTAGAAGAGAAAGATATTGTCTCTTCTGTCAAAGAGCCTCTGTGTTGAGGAGCAGATTTTGATACCCAATCTCAAGTCCCTGCATCCTTGTCAGCATGGTGGGAGAATGAAATAAACCAGATCCCTGCTCCTCAGCAAGGACTATGGATTCTTGACTATTTACTTAGTGGTAAGTACCTTTGGCAGCCCAGGACTTTGTGACGGATCCAGTCCTAACAATGTGACTTGGATACGCTGAATGCGTGCGTACTTGTTCAGATCCAAGACACTGGTTTCTACATTTTGTTTAGGCTCTTTTAGGATGACAGTTTTGGATTTCAAAATCTGAATCTGTACAAATGCATACATTTAAATCTATCCTTTAGGCTTCACTTGGAAAATAAATAGACCACATACTTCCACGGAAATGTATTGCCTGTGTCATGGCTGTGTAACACTTCAATAATGTGATTTTTATCTCACAACATGTAAACTATTGCACTTCAGTCTATAAGTAGTTGTATTTGAAAGAGTATGCTATTTATTCAAGTTAAGCAGCATGCTTTTTTAGGAAAGAGATGCATTTTGTAAGAAATATAGAATTTGAACCAAATTTTTGCTTTCCATTTTCCTTGGATGCCCCTCCTCCCCTTCCCCATATTACCTTGTAGATACTCAGGGACAGTATGTATAACATATTCAGTGGTAAAAGGAAAAAGTTAGTTATATCTATGATATTACTGCTTCTGTTTCTGTTGCGATAGGTAGGAGCTTGCTTTCTTTTTCACTTGTGTGGCAAGATATAAAGTATGATTTTTATTTTTTTTTTTAGCTTCTGTGCAACTTGCCTCTGTAGGATTTGTACTATAATGAACACTAATTATTTCCTTAATACTTAATATATATAATAATAAATTTAAAAAATGCTTAATGTAGTATTTTTTCAGATCAGTGCTGTGTGGCTTCCTGTATGTTTTGTACGTTAAACAAACTAAGTTATCTGAAATAAGAACTTAAATAAAAGTTGGAGGGGCAAAAAGAAGGACGAAAGAGGATTTTGTTCACTTATTGAACTACTCAGAAGAATGCATAATCTTCTGAGGTCAACCTTTCTGGTTGTGCTACATCTGGGTCAACCTTTCTGGTTGTGCTACATCTGTAGTCAAAGCAGGCAGACATAAATTCTATCATACAATATAATATCAGTGGTTATGCTAATTTATTATTTTTTTTTCAGTACTGGGTGACACAGTATTGTTTTGTCTATTTAACAATTTTTTTTCTGCCTATCTAATAAAGTTTTGTCTAACATAGGGCCTGGTAGTGAGTCTAAATTAGATCATTCATTCTTAATTAGACAAATTTGAAATAGCAGTTCAAAGCAGCTTTTGACAAAAGCAAGATTTCAAAGGAACTTTAATTTTATGCAATCATTTGACTAAATTAGGGCTATTATTATAAAATATATATATATATTTTTTTTTACCAAGATGCTTATCTCATTTTGATAGAAGCAATTCCTGCTTTCAGTTTCCGTTCATCTACCTTTCTGAAAACAGTGAAAAAACTTATTTCAGTGGTTTTCATTTTGCAATTTATGAGGAAAAGTGAAAAGTTTAAAATGTCAACATTCCTTTTGGTGTATGAAAAAAACCAAAAACTTAAAAGAATAAAAAGATGTTTTAAAGCTGGTGTTTTATATATGTATATATTCTCTGTATTTCCATTGATTTTATCAGAATTATTCAAAGTTCAGAAATAAGTCACTGCAAAATGAAAGTATTGTCTATCTAACATGTTATCAGTTTAATTAATTGATACATTATAGAATCAGTCTGTGTTTTTCCTGAAATAGTTGTTCAAGATAAAAAGATGTAGTCAAAAAAATAGATTACCTTGACTTTGGCTAAGGCTATATGGAGGTACATATAGCTGGAATGTGCTTTCATCTTTAGAGTAAAGAAACCAGAACCAGGTAACTCAAAATATATTCATTTCTGCTGGCAATAACTGGCATGAAAACCACATAGAAGACTGAGACTGCTCACCTACTCTGTGGTATTTCAGGGCCCATTCCTTTTGACATCTGCTGACATTTTGATACCTTTAACTGTTTCATTGGAAATCTCTTCCTCTCCAGCACCAAAATACAGTAGCTTGACCCAGGAACTGGGTCTGGCCAGCCACGTGTTTCCTGAAAAACATAAGTTCTGTGTTTATAACACAAAATTATATGCAGAGAATGAGCCTCCCCTCAGACCCTAGGTCTGGTTGGTGGACAGCAGTGTTCTTACTAGTCCTGGAGGACACTGGTGCTGAAGAAGGCAGGTTGTGAGGGGGAACAGAAACCCTGTAGACCTCATGTCATCACCCTCAGGCATGACAGCTGTAAAAGAAAGGCTGCTGGGGTAGAGGCAGTGGCAAGAGGGCAGCAATCTCAGCAGGCTGCAGGCATCACTTTGCTACTCTGGCCATAGCCACCCTCGTTGCTAGGCCACAGCAAGCTAGAAAAAGCTGAGACCACATTTATCCAGGAAATTGGGATGGATTATCTTCAAATTGTATTTTTAATATACCTTAGAGCAGCCTCTTTACCTAGGGATAACTGTACGTTTCTGGGGACTTCTGTTATTTATTCAGAGAACTATTTGGATTCAGGCAGCTGCTTGTTTTCCCCAAGAAGCTCCCAACCTGCAAGGCCTCTGTCACAAAAATCCTGAAACAACTTCTCTCTTAATTAGGTTACCCAAACAATGGGCTTTACCCTTTTTTTTCCCTACATGGCCTTCAAACCCTGCTTCCCTGACTTTACCCATTTATAACACAAACAGTTGCTGGCTGACAGCACAACTGCCAACTGGCTATCGTTCAGCCATTCCCTCTCCCTCCACTTGTCCCTCGTCACATCTTTCCCCACCTCTGAGCTGTCATCACCTTTCGCTAAGCTACACCCTGGAGAAGAGGAGAAAATTAATTGTGTCATTTTCACATAACATCTTTCTACCATCATAACCCTGGCAATGTTATTTTCTTGCAATTACAGTGAGTTTGCATGGGTGTAACTTCATTTGTTTAGGTAGACCTGCTTCTGATTGACACATGCGGGTATGCAAGGAGAATCCTGGTCTACATCTTTGTCATTGTGAGTTATTTCAAATGTAAGAACATTATTTACTACTTCAGTTAAATAGGGATAAATATAAATAGATTTACATTGCTGCTGTCACTTCTGCAAAAATAAAGAATTAATGAGCACTGACCAGACACTCTTTGCTTACTTTAGGTAGGTTCAGTGGGTTTCTTTGGGGGAATATGGACACAGTTTTTTTATTGAAGGAAAAAATTTTGACTTGTTAATTTTAAATTTCCCGTAAGACTTCTGTTATAAGTTCTCTCTCAAACAGGATGGTACGAAACTTTTGTTTTGCTAGAAAATTCCTCCTTTTCAGATCTGACCTGTGGATCAGCAAAGGGTTTTTCCTGGTGCTCACCTTGTTTGTGACAGAATCCATTCAGTTTTGAAGGGCTCTCAGAGCTATGGAGTTCATTTGTTCTTTTGTTGCATTCAAAGTCCTGGTATAGGAAAAAGAAAATACATTTTTTTTATGCTAAGCCAAATTTTTATTAACCAGATTTGACTTAAAATAAAGGAAAAGAAAACAACAACAACAAAAACATCTACAACAACAAAAAATACCACTATAAAAAAAAAAAAAACAGAGTAATAACAATGCAGTTAAAATTGTTATATTCAAGCTTCCTAGCATCTGCCCCTTGCTATAGTGCTATAAGATCATATATTGTGCTGTTGGTTTCAGACCAGGGTTCCTGGGAGCTTTACATCTCATCAGCATCCCTAGTGCTTCACCAGGAAGAATGTGACTTCAATAGTGATGTTTACCTTCTCAGAAAGAGTAATGGCATTGTAATGGATTGTCCAGGGATGTGGAGGAGTCACTGTCCCTGGGGCTGTTTAAGAAAAGGTTGGATGTGGTACTTAGGGACAAGGTTTAGTGGGTAATATTGATGGGAAGGGGGCGGATGAACCAGATGATCTTGGAAGTCTTTTACAACATTAACGATTCTATGATTCACCATGCTCTAGAGTCCAGTGGGGGCTACTTCCTGACCCTTTTTGTGCATTGTTCTTTCTGCAGTGCTCTACAATGTCGTATTAAATCTAAATTTACTATATGTAGAATGTAACATATTCTGGATACATGCTGTTCTCTGTTGTCCTTAAAATTGTTTTTGCCTAATTCTCAAGTTGGCATTTCTGCAGCTGATCACTAGTGAGCTTTTTATAGGCCTAGGGACTCAGGATTAGGATATACTTCATTATTATTATCCTATAGTGGGACTCCCCTGCACATCACCCTGTGTCTGTGTTCCCACTTTCAAGGCCTTGCTCTCATCCCATACCTATAATCCTCTACACTACATCATGGTATTACGTGAATATTTCATTCTACACAAAATAGCTACTTCATACTAGTATTAATTTTAAAATACCCCTCCACTATAAAAAACAAACAAACAAACAAAAACTATGCAATAGTAAAACAAATTAGATAATAACGACAATTCTTTATAAAACTGCTGCTACCATGATACCAATAAACAAAATAAAATTAATCTCCAGGTAGTACAAGGCAAGCCCAGAACATAAGCTTGATAAGCCTTAGTCCTGAGGCCTTACAAAATTTGCACAAAGCACATGTTTTCTTACAAACATAGCTTTCTTCCAGGAAATGAAATATTCCCCGTCACTTCTATTCTGGGCAATTCCATCCAGGGTAGCATAGCCCTCCAAAATATATTTTGAGCAGTGATTGTCAACACAAGCATCTTAGCATAGATCAATATTAGCTAATGTGTTATTAGCAAAAACAAAGGGTAACTATGAGTGTTAGTTTTGATATGGTACCTAATACCAGTTGTATCTTGTTTTTATCTCATGTATTTAAAAAATAAAAAATAAAATCAACAAAGATATTCTTTCTAAATAAAATATGATTACTTCATTGTTACCTGCTTTGATTGATTGATTGATTTATTTTTCCTTGAAGCAACAAAACTGGGTCAAGTAATCATATATCACATTTATGGACATATTTTTGTACTCTGTCAACTCATTATTTCTCATTAGTTCTTTTCTTTTGGTTTTCATTTTTCCATGTTTCTTTTGAAAAGGTAAATAAGTACTTCATTACTGAGCTTTAGATAAATAAAAGTTCATGATATATTTACTGATTACTTTTAATAAAATTATGGTTTGTTGAGATGCTTGTTTTTTTTACATAATATTATAAATGATCACTGAAATTAGATGAGGCATGATTACTATTGCTTCTGTCAAAAAAAGAAAATACTACAAAGGTTCTTTGTGATTCTATTTATCACTAATTTCAACACTGTTCAAGTTTTGTAGACAAAACTGAAAAATGTTCCAAAATTAGCCGATATGTCTGTGTTCTTCAAACTAGATGGTTTAGGTAAAGCTCAGAATATAAAGCATCAAAATATATCACTTGAAAATGAAGGATACAAGTTAAATTAATTTCATCTGTGATGCATATTTAATGATTTTTTTTTTTTTGGAGGGGGAGATCACCTTACTTTGTTACAATTAGAGCAAGATTAAAGCTTAGGATTCTTTTTTTTTTTTCATCTTTGTCTTGGGGGAAGGAGAGGTTGATATGTTGATATGAAAAACTTCCACTTTCTTCATTTATTTCAAACAGAATGAATGTTTTCCCTTCATAGTTTAGAGAAAATTTATAGAAAAAAGTATTATTGAAAGGTGTTTTTTTTTTTTTGTTGTTGTTTGTTTGTTTTAACTGAGCTCTACAGTCAGTTTTATGTTTCTGAATCCTAATCATATCAAATATATCTTTTATAAGGATTTCAGGAATCTTTCAGAGGTTGTAAGAAAAATAAATATATATATATGAACTAATATATATATATAAAAACTTAATTTCAACTATGAATCAGTGAATTAATTATTGACTGACACACACAATTTTATTTGCTTATTTTATGTTGATGAAAATACTCAGTACCAACTTTAGAGAATGGAATGTCTCAGAAATTAAAATGAAATAGAAGTTCTTTGCAGTGATTTTCTTAATTTTCATTTCTTTGAGGTTCCATAAAAAAAAACCTGCAGTTGTTTATAATTGTACCCTTATGTATATGAGCATGGAAAAGAATATTTTCAGTTTAGATTTTGTAAGTCTTTATTCTTACCATACTGGATTCTGTATCGATGGTGCTAGAGGACAGATGTTGGTGTCATCTTGTCCCTTACAATATTTTCTGTGTGATTCCAGTAAGTGGCCAGATAGATACACTTGCTAATTTTGTGATAATGCTCAAAGGTTTAACCTCAGATATTAGCACAGATTTGTGTGTGTGTGTGTGTGCATGTGTGCACGCTGAGGACAACTCTTTATAGTTCATCAGCATTAAAGACAGTATACTGTTAATGCCATTGTTAGCAACATTGCTGAGCTCTCATCCTCAACCAAAAATGCTTGCAGTTTCCTACTTTACTGCCTCATCTGCCTTTCTTATTTCTCTTACCTCTGCACAGTTTGCATTAGCTGACCTACTTCTGTTTGTTCAAACTTCATGTCTCAGAAAAGAAAAATCACATCCTTGTATGAGAAAAATCAAAATAAGACTGCCACACTGAAATGTTTCTCCAGCTATGTTCATAAAGGCCACTTAATGTATGAAAATATGAAGAATTTGGCTAATGTCTATCACAGAGAGGAGCTGTTCAGTTCATGCAGTTAAACATAAATCATGATCTATGAAGTTTATTTGTAAAATAATGTCATAAAATTAATTGCAAATGAGTGAACTATGCCTTCAGGATTAATATCAGCAATGCAACAGGAAAAAAAAAACACAACACATGATACTAGAGACATACAAAATATTAATAAACATTACCAGTTTCTAAGAATTGTTCTGCTAGTGACCTCTCCAGCTTCTATGCCCATGCACAGACTGACTGGCATGCATGCACATGCCCTCTCCATGGCCCTGTGGGTTACACATGCATCTGGAGCTGGTGGTTGCCCATTTACAAAATTACACTTCCATATCCTCCTGGAGATTTGGGTGCTCCAGCACTGTCTGCCCCTGCAGCTCCCCACAGCTCAGTGGGGCTCATGCCTACAAGGTCCCTGCAGGCATATCAAAGTGGGTCCCCACATGTGGCCCCCACCTGGGAGCAGGCAGCTTGTGGTGGCCCATCGGAAGGCTGCAGTGCTACAGGGCAATGTCTGGAGGTGCCAAACCAGGCCTTGGCTGCTGCTGTTTCTCGTTCCATCTTTCCTCATGATGCAATTTTATTTATTTATTTTTTTTTTCCAGCTGACCCCTTCTTCATTTCAGTGTATTTTGAAGTTTCCTGGTTCCTTTAATCAAGCTGGTTGTGATCTTACACTTCCCCATGTCCAGTTCAGGGCAAACACCCAACAGATAATTCTGTGCGTTCAATACACATGAAGTGTTTACAGTCTAATCTTTGCAGGTTTTGTAACCCACTTTCCAGCAGTGGACGTGCAGGCTCTTAAATATCTTTTATAGTCCTCCCTAAAAGATCAGCCTTACTGAATAGATCAGTGTTACTGAATCAAGGAAGTATAATGTGTTGGTATTATTTAGAGTCTGATGAGCCACAAAATATTTGTTGGCTTCTGCTGTTCCACTGCTCACTCAAGAGGGAAAAAGCACTTTGCTTGGCAGTTGCAAATCCAAAGGTCACTTTCATTTTATTATCAATAGTTTCATGATGGTATTGATTATTATATAAGAATCTTTCCAATTTTGCTTGTTTTTTTAACTTACCCCTATTCATCACTAAATATCAAAAGCATAAATGAGCTTTTTTGGCTTACATCTCACAGTAATTTGATTCTTGCATTAAAAATATCAGAACACAATTTTATGCAACATCAAGGACCTGTATAGGACAATTCTTTCAAAGAGCTCTCTTTTGTCTTGAACTTTTCTGATCTGCTTTCAATACAGCAACCTTTCTGATGAAATCACTTCATGAAGTTTTGAATATTAAAGATGTGAAGGACAGAATTATCATTGTCCTGAAAACATAATTTATGTAAAGTATCTTCCTGACTCAGGAATAAGGTCTCACATCTTGTTTAAATTCCTGGAATCTTTTTTCCCTTTGGTATCAAAAAAGGGTGTTTTTTTATTTTTTTTTTTTTGTTTTGTTTTGTTTTGTTTTGTTTTTGAATAGGATTAGCTGTACAAATCCAGTCACCAGACTGTGAGAAATTGGTGATAAGGATCTGTGTGAAGAAATTCTGACTGTGTGATTAAATACATGTACTGTATTGAGAGTTCTTGATTCATTCATTATTTTAATCCATATTTCTTACTGTGGTAAATGGGAGCATAGAACTTCAAGAGAGATTTGTCTGTTTGCACCAGGAGTATACAGATGATCACTTCTTAGCAGGGAGAAATGGAATGGATTATAAGGATAATGAAAAAGAATTCTAAATACTTTTTGGCACTCATTTTAATATGAAGCGTCTTCTCTCTGGAAAAAACTTTGAATCAGAAGCTCAAAATTTAAATATTTTCTTGCTTGATATTTCATTTTAATCAAGTCTAGTTTAGTTTTAAATGATTTATTGGCTTTACTTGGTTTAGAAATAATTAAATCATATCCCCCTATTATTGCCTCTGGGTTGAAAGCATTCCCTTCTGTCTCCATTAGGCTTGTACCCAATTGCTCACATTTTAACTCACTGGCAGTAATTGTTTCATGCAGAGAGTCCAGCTGTTAGGCCATAATATCATTGTCCCAATCTATCATATCCAATGACTTCTGGAAAGTTAAATCACTTCTGAAGCCTACAATGATGAGATATCTAGAGATAACTTTACACAAGCAGAACAAGATGCTCTCAGTTATAACAGTGTTGTTTATTTTTTATTTTCAGTACTGCCAAAAACTAGTTTCATGAAATCCCATGGGGAGGAAACAAGAAACAGCTCAAGTTTCAATTTGGAAAACAATGTTTTTTTTTGTTGCACTCATGGAAATTAATATCTTTCTGCATTTTATATGCAGGAAAATGTTTTCTCTTTTACCACAGAAGGTAAATCTTTCAGGGTTTACTGAAGCCAGTCAGCAACACTATAACTTGCTTTATGGTTTGGAGTCAAAATAGTTTCTAATTTTATGTTTTTAGCCTTAGATTTGATACATATAAATCTGTTCAATTTTATGTGCTTTGATATTTGAAAAATCAGATAAGTTATTCACAATCCATTTTTTTTTCACTCTAAAATAAAGAATTTGTTGTAAAATTGTAAGTGAAAAGCAGAGTCCTGATTTGATGCATGTCAAATACGGCCAAATTTGGACCTTGGGGAAAGTGACTCCTGAACTTTTAGACTGTAAACTGTTTTGAAAGGTTTTAGATTTAAAAACCTTATGTAAATTCAAGTTATTACTATTATTATTATTAAATAACTTTAAGTGCCACTAAATTTTTAACTGTGAAGTTGTGTTACTGGTTTATATAAGATGTCATATCTTACCCTTTATAAAACTAGGAGCTGCCATGATGATCACTTAATATTCTTCACTCATACTGTTGAAGACCTAAGGCAGCTTGTCATCTTAGGTGTGTTAACCAGCATGACAGAGACTATAGGGATATTTTGACACATGTCAAATCAGGGTAATAGCTATATTACCCAGGCAGCATAAGGAGATGATTATGAAATTCCACTGTACTGCAAACCTGTCACCATCTGGAATAGGAATAGTACCTGAATTTTTACAGAAAAGTTTTTTTTTTTTTTTTTTTTTTTTTAATTTTTGTAAGTACAACTATCTTGTAAGGTGGTATTACTTACAACTCAGCCTAGGTATATCTATATTTCAGGTAGAGAAGTAAAGTTTTAAAGTAAAGAATCTTGCACCAATGGTATTTTTCTTTATGGAAGAAAAAAAAAAAAAAAAAGGATAATTCTTGTTGGATGCTTTTCCTAAATTACTGCAAGGAAAGAGTAAGTTACTGACCTCCTGTGCCTTAGATATTTTGAAGGAACTGCATTTGCATACCGCTTATAGCCCAGTTTTAAGCATGTGGAAAGACCCCAAAATTGGTTGTTCCTTGCCTATACATACAATGAATGCTGTAGTAAGTGGCTATTTAGATGGAGAAATTCACCATGTCCGTACAAGCAAATTAAACAGACCCCAGACACAAGCCTGAGAGCTGCTGCTGAGTCCTTAGTGGTATTGCATTCTCAGCAAGGTCTGGGGCTCTGCTGTGGTCCAAAGTTACTGGGTCCAAACTGAGAGGGAAGTCAAACCATTGACCACACCAATCACAGAATCACAGAATTGTTAAGGCTGGAAAATACCTCCCAGATCATCAGTTCCAACCATCCCCCTACCACCAATGTCACCCACTAAACCATGTCCCTAAGCACCTGATCCAACCTTTCCTTGAACACTCCCGGGGATGATGACTCTACCACTTCCCTGGGCAACCCATTCCAATGCCTGACTGCTCTTTCTGAGAAGAAATGTCTTGTAATTTACAACCTAAACCTCCCCTAGTACAACTTGAGGCCATTACCTCTGGTGCTGTCACTAGTTACCTGCAAGAAGAGGCTGACTCCCAGCTCCCCACACCTTCCTTTCAGGTAGTTGTAGAGAGCAATAAGGTCTCCCCTGACTAAACAACCTCAGCCACTCTTCACAGGACTTGTTTTCTAGGCCCTTCACCAGCTTTGTAGCCCTTCTCTGGACATATTCCAGTACCTCGATGTCCTTCGTGTACTGAGGGGCCCAAAGCTGAACACAGTACTTGAGAAGCAACGTCACCAGAGTTGAGTATAGAGGGATGATCACCTCCACTTGGCCATCCTGTTGGGGCTGCAAGAGAAGGTAGCTGTGTGGACACCAATAGAACCATGACACTCTGGCTTCAGAGTCATAAAAATCTCCCTGGCCTTTTATGTTTGCTAGTAGCTGTTGTGTCTGTAGAGCAATTCTGTCACGTGTTTTGGGTTGTTTGAATGCAAAAGGGGAACAGTCAGACACCATAGTCCTGCTGCTATGCAAGGAGCTATAAGCTGCTTCTTCAAGTGCAAACCATCCACTATATTCACCATATGCTGCAGCTTTCCTGCTCTCTTAGAAATGTCTTAGAAAACCACAAAACACTGAGGCACAAGGCATCAAAAGAGCAGATGGTGTGAGAGCACTAAGCCATTCATATCGGAGAGACAGGTCACTTTGCTGTGACAATGAAGGGAGAAGTGGGAAAGTACTGGTAGAAAAGCTCTTCGTTTGAGCTATTTTTGCTCCTAGCTCAGGTCACTGACACTGCATATGCTACTCCAAGGACGGATGGATGCTGTGATAGGCGTTTTTACACAAATGGTCAAGTTCTCCCAAATACCATCTAACAGGTACAAATGTGACTGTATGAGCTCTAGTTACAACCCTGCCCATAGCATCTCTGTAAAGAATATTCTCTAGAAAATAAAGAGAGAAAACTAGGTGTTCAATCCTTAATTTTTCCATATCAGGGAACTTTATATTGAAAATTTCTATTTTGTCTATGAATACTGCTTCATTTTCCCAAGCAAACAGGAGTTAATTAGGGAAAGAAAGGAGAAGGAGTTGAATAAGATATATATGTATATTAGTTTATAGTGTGATACAACAGAAAGACACAGCTAAGCACAGAATGCTGAGGTTGCATCCTGCTTAGTTTCTAAAGTTTTTATAATTTCCGTATGCTACCTATGATATTCCTATTAAAATTCCTTGGGGAAAAGGCCTCTTCTCCTGCATTATTACATTTGTATGCAGTGATAATTACTGAAAAGACAGAATGAAGTAGAGATGGATTGCAGTGTGTCTCTAAGGTAATATCAAGTATGAGGTACAAAAGACAGATTCCTTGAGCCAGAACAAGTTGGACTTCTTATTTATAGTATTTTGTCTTTTAATTGTCACTTTGTATATCAAAACAAAGTTGCTGATGATTTTTTTTTTTTTTTCAGATGGAAAGCCTCAGCAATATCTCTCTCATTTTTCCTCTGAATATACATAAAATACAAGATACCCCAAAGTATTACTTTGTCCACATTACTAAAATGAATATCACATTCTTTTGTTGCAGTAATTATTATGTTAACACAATTTTAGCAAACATAATCTTCTGCCAAACTGATATTCCCAATAGTGCCTTGAAAATCCTACTTATATAAAGAATGGAAAATAATTTGCATTTAAGATTGCTGCCAGTAAGTCCATTCATTAGTAGAAATTTGGAATCATTTATTTAGGGACAGACAGAATTGCACTTAGTCATATAAGTTATCACTGCAGCTAATACACAATGTAGGCACAAATCTGGCCCAAAATAAATAATTCCATGTATGGAACAACAAAGATTTACAAGCTATAAACTTGAATTCAAATTATTGAGCTACTTGTGTCAATAAGTGGTATTCAAATTAAATGAGTAGAAAACTCTTGCCCTTTTAAGTGTCGGGATGGCAGCAAAGATCTAAGAAAACAATATAAATCAGTGAACCATAGCCAGAATTATTAAAAGAAAATTGATTTTTAAAAGTGTTGAAAACAAATCTTAATAGCTGTGTATGCCACTGAATTCAGCAAATTTCTCCAATAGAATAAATTGATAAATGTAGTCCACTTCACTGCCAGATGTTACTGAAATTATTTCAAGATCTATAAGCAAGAGTAGTGTATGCATAATGACTTGTTGTCACTACTCTGGCAGCTACTCTCATCTTCACTTCATTGCATTACATGGTTCCCATTTGTCATTTAGTGTCACAAATCCTCAAGCACAAGCCATTAGAGTGCTTCAGCTAACTTGCTGCTACCTCAGTTTAAATGAAGATCAGAAAATCACTTTCTAAACGTTGTCCTTAGAGACAGACAAGTACTATTACTCATAAATGCCTAACAGAGTTGATTAACAGGTATGTTTCCATTCCAAGACTCATCTCCTTAAATTAGACCCAAAAAGTGCAAAAATGATCACACCTTTATCAATTAAGCTAATCCGTCTATTAAAGCCCTCTCTTGATATGAATGTAAACCCATTTAAGGATTTATTGCACCTTTCTTTCATTCTACTTTCTATTTATCTTGTCATTAAAGTCTTTTATGTCTCTGATTAGTTTTGAACCCATTAATTACAGGGCACTGCTCTGAAAGAAACTGTCTCTACAAATGACTAGTTAGGAATTTTTTCTTTTAAAGTACAATTTAAAATGAAAAAGAAAAAAAGAAATATTTGGTGTAGCTGTTTTCTTTTCTCTAGGGACACTGTTAAAACAAAAGGCAAAGGTTTCAATGCTCTGCTTTTTGAGACTGATGGACTATGATGATTTGGCTGGTAGTTTGTAAGACTGTCTATGAGGACTGATTTAAGCAAACATTTTATTGGAGGAGAAGAATTTCTAGTTTATGATTTCAAAACTGTCAAAGTCCTATGTACATCTAAAACATATTTCAGAAGGATCCCACTAATGTTTTCTACAAATTTGCTACAGAATTTGCTACCTCATATATCACTCTGCAGGGGTGGCTACAGAGCACTGTCCTACTATAGTGTTTCAGCAGATGCTGATTTTATTTATTTATTTATTTTTCCTGCTGATCATGGTATTACTCCTACAAATTGTACACAAAGGTATGCTAAATTTATTATGATTATGTCATGTACTCTTCTTTCTCCTGAATCCTTTTTATTTATTTTTTATTTCACTCATCCTTTCTTGCTGTTAGGTTAAACTCATCAACAGTCATTTTATGCCTGTTCAGTTCTTTAATTAATAACAAATAGTGACCTCTGAAATTTATATATGATAGAAAAAAGATGCATATGTTTGAGAGAATAAAAGTTACAAGGCCAAGCATTCTGTGTTTAGAATAACAGTTATAAGGCAAAACTTTCATATAGTTTGCTTGCACATGTACTTTATGGTAGTCTTTTATTTAGAGTCATTCATTTCTCCACTATTTTTTTCACAAGAAAGTATTTGTCAAAAATATTAATCATGTAAATAGAAGGAAGCTGGTTCTATGTAGCATTCACAGCATCTTTTATGTAGAAAACATTTCATCAATCAGCCCTGCTGAATTTACTAATTCATTGCCATTGCTGTTATGCTTGTGTATTTTTGGTCTTTTGGTACTTTTGAAATATCTTATACAGTGACACCCATCTTTGTGCTTTGCTCTGCATTTGCTTGTATTAATCATAATTTTCAGTGGATATACACCGATTTACTGTGGTATATATAAATTTGTGTCCTATATTGTTTCTTTATTTTTTTTGCATAGCATCTATATTAAAATACTGTTTATGCTTTAGGTATAAAACAATATACTACACAAATTTAAAGAAAAAATAAAATCACGATGAGTCAAAAGAATACAACTATGTTCCAAGCCTCAATTGTGTTTAAATCAGGCAAACAAATAAAACAATGCACAACTTCATTAATCATAAAAATAAGTATTCTGATTCTTTCAGACCTTGAAAATCAGAATGATGTTCACCATTTCCTTTCCTTCTACTTTTTGCTGTTTTATCAGCTACCAGTTTTATGCTTACCTAAGATTATCTCTTTTTTTCCAGAAATCAGAGGAACTATAGTTTTGCAGTGGCTAACTTTGCAAGGGAAATTTTATATTAGGAAAATAAGGACATATTTAAACTGAATTCCTACATACTATGATTATACATACGTATATATACATTTATATATGCATATATGTATAACAGATATATTTTATAACATAACTCAAAACAAATCATAGATTAAAAAAAATGATTAAAATCTGTAAGCTGTATGGAGAATTTACATGTCAGAGGAATTTGTAATATGAGTATTTGTAACTCTTGTTCAAAAAATACAATTAAGATATTGTGCCATAGTAAAAAACCATCTATTTCATACAGAAAGACCAGTACCATTTTGGAGAGAGCTAAAGCTTATACTATAATTAATTTCTGTTAAAGGAAAACATTACACTCCAGGTGGCTCGATAATGTAATTACAGCCTTGTACATACAGGAAATAACATGGAATTAAATGGGCAAATAATTAGCAGATCAAAACTCAGAGGTAATGAATAACTTTATTCTGGGGGGTTTTGGAGACAACTTGCTTATCACAAATTTTGCATTTTTTGAGGTTCTCCAAAGAGGGTGCAGACAACATGTATGCTATGGAATAAAGTCAAACAAAAGAAAAATCATAACCTATAATACAATAAATAACAAATATAAATGTATTTTCTGCACTATACCATCACAAAGAAACTGTTACATCTGGATAAAAGAATACAGAATTTCTTCTGTTTGTCATTCCTAGGAATTAAGATCTCAAACCTGCAGGTGTGCAGTCATAACTAGAGGCAAGTGACAACTAAGAATCTGCCAAGAATGCTAAATGCCACAGAAAAATAATCTAGTTTGTTTAGTTACTGTGAGTATCTGCAGTTTATATCTATTTAAAAGTAAAGGTATTAAATAAAGGTCTTTAAAGTGACAGAGTTTCCTATACTGGTGTATTCATAATGAATGGTGTGTATCATTATGAAGAGAATATGTTAAGGGATTTTATGCATGTGACTTCACCTTCCTTACAAACTAGTTTATTGGGGCACCCTAATGTACTACTTCTACTGCATAATAATAATAATAATAATAATAGTAGTTTGTCACCTCTCTTCACCTCAAAAGCACTGCCGACAATTCAAGGGGGGTGATCTTCCCTTCTGCTAAGCAGTGGTGAGAATCATCTAGAGGCTTGTGTCCAGTTCTGGACTCCCCAGTACAAGAGGAATATGAGCATGCAGAGTCCAATGGAGGGGTAATAAGATGATTAAGAGACTGGAGCATTTCTCTTACAAGGATAGGTTGAGAGAGATGGGATTGGTTAGCCTGGAGAAATGAAGGCTCAGGGGGGACCTTGTACATGATCTTGTCAAAATATCTCCTCCCTTTGATGGACGGGGATAAAAAAGTCAGAGCCAGACTCCTCTCAGTATTGCCCATTGAAGGTCAAGATGCAATGGGCATCACCTGAAACACAGAAAATTCTGTCCAAACATAAGAAACTTGTTACTGCCAGGTGGACCAAACACCAGAACAGGTTATGGGATCAGCATCTTTGGAGGTATTCAAATCCTAACTGGACAAAATCCTGGGTAACTATTAGGTCTTGTGATAAGTCTTTTCTCCATCCACAATGGACTGCAGTGGCCCAAAGGCAGGTGGGGAAACCAAATCGTATTTGCCCTAGATACTCCAAGTCCATAGCCATCAGTTTGTTAGCCTTTGGTCATACAACCAAATACAAGACCAGAGAAGCACAAGGTCATGAAGGCAGGCAGGAATCCAATTTAAGAACTCAAGAAAAAAAAGGGGCACCCTGAGAGTCTCTTCCAGGTCTTTACCAGGAGAACCTCAGCCCCATTGTCCAGGCATGAAATCCATCAAGATGAGTCAATACTAGACCCACCTCTACTAAACCGCAGGATTAAGCCCCCTTCACATCAATCTGCTCTAACTCAGTGATCTAATGTCACTTCCCACCTCAGCCATTCTGCGAGTCTGTATTTCAAGAAGTTCTCTTCTATGTTGTACATAGGCCAATTTATCTCCACAAAAAACAAAATATCCCTTAGGATAAATATCACATCTTGTCCTTTAAGTATTTAAGATTAACGAACTATTTGTAGTATTCAGAACTCAAAGGATAGGAAAAGGGCTGGGGATAGTACAGTGAAAATGAGATTGACAGTTCAAATTGTGTTGTGGCTTTTGCCTTTTCAGGGACTCAGAAGAAATTTGGATTTTGTGGCTTACATTGATGGAAGATACCTCCTGTCAGCTTCTGCCCTTTTCTGCTGAATTCATGCAGGCCCTTTGGCTTCACACAGAAAGTGTGGTGCTGATATGGCTGCCCATGTCTTGTGAGGGAACTCACGCCCATCAACAAGAATAAGATGAGAATGCCAAGTTTGCTGTCACAGTGTTAGACGACTGCTCAGGGACAAGGGAGGCAAAACTGATGAAGTCTCTTGCAAACTGTCTTTTGGGAGCAGTCCTACTGTGAACAACATTTATTGAAGCATTGTAATTTTTATATATGTGTGTGTGTGTGTGTGTGAAGGCAAAACAACCTTTGTAGCACAGCATCCTAAGTATATACATTTTCTTGGAAAAGAGACTTTTTTCTCCTAACAAGTGTGACAAAATTGTGAAGTTCTCTGTCTACTCCTGGTGTGATTTTGTGTGGTATCATTGCCATAGTCTCTGAACACTTAATGGATTTTTTAAGAACTTTGCATAAAAATGTATTTATCTTCAATGCTATAAAAAAAGTCTTCCTACATTATCCTCCCTCTTAATTTTCTTACACACTCCCACTCCCAGTACTCATCCACATCGTTTGTTTGACAGTTTTTCCTATAGTCATTATTTCACTGTCCTCTTATACATGCTCATTTGCGTGGTATGACTTCCAGGTCTTATCTGTGAGACTCATATGCTTTCCTCATTAAACATCACTCATAGACTTATTCTTGCAGCAAGCTGCCTACAAAGAAATTAAAGCTATTCAAAGCACTAATATTAGAAGTTTAATATTAGATCTCAATACATCTGTTCTGTATTCTCTGATGATGCCTGTTTGTCTACTTACCCTTCACCACAAAATTGTCAAGAAGCAAATGTCTGTTCCTGAATAATAAGTACCAAACAGACGTGAACCAGTACTAAATAATGGATAGCAATGGCAGAGAAAATGAGATTCAGACCTGTATTGAGTCAGCAGAAACTTGTGGTAGTGCCTGAATTCCTCTTATCTTCTACTGTAAGGAAGTCCATTGGATTTTTGTTAATTTGAAATTGAATGTGTTCTGTGAACAAAGCGTTAGCTATAAAAATAAGAAATAATGTTAAAAAATATTTCATATATGTATAATTGCGTGAATTTTTCATTTGTGAAGATGAGGTTCAGACTTTTTTTTTTTTTTTTTTTAAAGTGGCTTTGAGACTGTAATGAATTTCAGTTATGCAATTCTGTGAAGGGACTTCTTTGTCACAGTCTTGCCAATAATGTTTCCACAGTTAACACAGAAATGCTTGCTCATATATATGTACTATTTAATCATATTATGCAAACAAGACTAGAGTTTTTTGAAAACAAAACAAAACAAAAAAAAAAAAAAACAGAAATTAAAAGAACTTTTTATATTGATGCATTCTTCTTGCATTTTCTCTGTTATTCACTTCATCTGTAAAGTAACAGATCTGACAAAATCAAATGAGAGTAGACTTCCATAGCAGAAAATAGCTTATTTTAGAATTCTGCTTCAGGATGAGATAAATAATGCCACAGAAGTTCCACTTTATAAGTGCCGATAGTACAAGGAGTAAAAGGATGATTAGTTCAGATATAAACCTGTGCTGTGTACTAGAGATGCAATGCTAGACATCCCTTCTATTGCAGCAGAAGCAAAGCTTTGGACTTTTCCAAGTTAGAAGTTCATTCAATTTCCACTTTTGCTAAAATACAGGGCTAGTGAGATCATATTTTTAACCCTATTTATATCAAGTCAGATTCAAGCATATTTGTGTAGTTGAGAGCAGTGTAACAAGCTCCTCTATCCTCAGTTGTATCCTGCACATCCAAAGCTTTGTTCTCACTCACTTTTTCATCCAGTTTGTTCATATTTTTTCCCTATGATTAATGGAAAATAGTTGAAGATGTATCTTACATTGATCTATCTATAAATCTGAACAGCTGAAGACATCTTTTTCCATGTTTTAATCTAAAGTCATAAAATACTGCTCTGATGCTCTTATAAAGTGTTTTGAACACCCGAAGTTGTCTTTATCTGAACACCTGAGCTAGCTGTCCAAATACCTTCTACAATCAGTTGAAAAGGTGCCTGTAGGGCACAATTCATTTTGTGCTGCTTTTCCCACTCCCTTCACTATAATGGAAATTCAGACAATTTCAACCGAAATATACTTCTATAGTAGGAACATTTAAAGATAGGAATGCTACTCAAAGGAACCAATCTAATGTTTAAACTAAAACAGTGCCCTACTTGTTCAGTCTCAAACTCATCTTAAATGTGATAGTAATTTAATAGTAAATTTGATAGCAATTTGATAGTAAATTTGATAGTAACAAAACTTCATATTAGCAGTATCGTGGCATATTTGTTGAGTAATTTTTGTGGTTGTTATAACTGTACATAGCACTAAATAAGCTTTCAGCCAAATCTAAAATTGAAGTTCCTTCCTCAACCATATAATATATAACATACACTAGACTTCTCTCTGCCTCCCTCATATAACCACGTGAGCATCTGTACTTTTCTCAGACAAAAGTGGGAATTAGTAATTGATAGGGTGGTACCTGCAAAGCTACAAAGATTTCAGGGTAGACTATGAGTTATATGACATTATTATCCTACGCTTATTTTATCTTAATCTCTCTATTATTGACACTACATTGACAGAGTCAATGTACCATCTGGTGTATCATGGCATGATAAATGGGAAACTGAAGCTGTATAACATTATAAAGAAATAAAAGGAATGAATACCTTGAGATACATTCCCACTAGCTCTGTTTTCTGAGCTCCAAAGTCTTTCTTAGAAATTTAAGCACCTTAGTGACTTAATGTTTAGGTCAAAACAATGTTTACTTCAGTCCAATATCTCTTTGGAGCAAAATTAAAGAAGCTGTCATCTTTTTTATCAATCCACCTTTTTGTCTGCCAGTAAAGACATTAATATAATGCAATCATAACCATAATCATAAAAAAGCAAGCTATCACCTTTAAAAAGTCACTATATTAACTAGAATAGATGGCCTAGAATTTTGGTTTGTGGATTATATGGATTATATGGATTACTAAAACAAAAACATGCTCTTCTTCACATTTTCCCACTATATTTCTTGTTTTGTTTTAGCTTTTCTCTCATTGAGGAACCAGTTTAGTAGTTACTCGTAGAGATTATCTCAGTGTTTGCTGTTTGGAGTGCAGGCTGTGAAAGAAATGGCTGATAGATTGTTCCCCGTGGTACTGAATGACTTTAAATTTTACTGCTCTCTGCAATTTTATTCCTCCCAATTGAAATTAGAAAATGAGGACAAGACTTAGTTTATTCTATAAAAAAAAATACATAGAAAATATGCCATTTGTTTTGTAGTAAATATGGATAAAGGAATTCATAAACCTTTTGACATGGAAGGAAAATGTTATTAAAATGAGCAGTACCTTAAAATATTATTTTTTTTAATTATTTTTTAGGCTTTATGATAGTTGATGTTATCAAAGGATGTACCAAAGATGTATTATTTAATTTTATTTCACTTTTCTATTTATCTGTTATTTCACTTATCTATTTATTTTTTAGTAAAGGCACAACAGTTACAACCTTCTTAATAAAACTAGTCAAAGGAAACCAGTTAAAAACAAAAACAAAACAAAAAAGTTCTATAAGTTTAGGTATATTATGCCAACCTCTATGCAGTATATTTTATTAAATTTTCTAAATTAATATCTGATTAATATATTCTGAATACTTGTGAGTCTCAGTAGAGTTTTTTTTTTTTTCTGAATTACACATAATTATTTTATTCAAATTAATTACCCAGTTTTATGTACAATCTGGGGAGTATATTATTTCATTACCATTCAAATAAAACCCAATGATCATGAACATCCACAGAAGCTGCAGTGAACACACACCAGTGAGTGACTAATTTAAGAGATTTTTACTCTTGTTGGTATCAAATGATCCAGAAATTAGATAAACAGCAGTAAACCTTGCCCTACTCTCCCATAAGAGCTGCAGTCCTAACACCAGCACAGCATCCTCCATCAAGTCTTTCACAAACTCTAAACTGGCCTCTTGAAGTGAGTCCCAGCACTAATGAGAGAAGCACAGCCTCTGTGCCAGTGACTTCTCCTTACCCAGTCCCCAAATTTTTCTGTTTGTTTGTAGCTACCAGAACAAACATAACAGTTTTACCAGCCTCTGCTGGCTCATAAGCCAAACCCACACCAACACCAGCTCCTATCCTAACTCTAATCACAGTTTAGAAATTCTTGCTAGACTTATTCCAAATACCTCTCCATCAGTGTCTGATGGGTTAGCCTTTGGCCTAATCCTTGCTCTGTTCTGCAGTACCTGTGTTGCTGTTTGCTTCAGCACCAGTCCAGACCAGTTATGTTTTACAGATGAACCCTAATCCTATTCCTCACTCCAGGCTTCAGTTTAACTGAATTTTGTGCCAATTTATTAACAACCTTGTACCATCCTATACAGAGTTTGACCCTTGGTTATCAGCTGACCTTCTATGATATTACACCAGACTAAGCTTTTCCTAAAGCAAAGTATAGATATCTATCTTCAAAATACCTATGTTCTGGGTACCAAAGTGTCAGAAATATCTTTCTGAAAACTAAAGTGAGGAATATGAATCTTAAATGCAAAATTTCCCTTCTTGTGTGCTAACCTTTTGGTTAGAAAGTTTTTATGCTAGCTGCTCAACATTGTGACTCCTCTGATTCCCACTAGTATGTCTGAGTCATCCACTGCATAGAGACAAAACAAATCCTCATTCTAGGTTTTACCTGTTTGGATGCCTGAGTCTTTTACTGGGACTCATGGTCATATAATGTGACAGTAACATTACAAGACTGTGAAGTATCTGCACGACTTTATGGACAAATGTTAAGCAGGAATAGAAGCAGACATATCACACTTTGAGTTTACAGATTATATGTTAAAGCTAATTCAGAGATCATTCAAACCAGAATAATTTCCTTCTCACGTCCTTTTTTAAAGGATTAAACTTTTTTTCCCTGAATGTTCCAAATTAAGAGTTCTATCACTCACTATTAAGAGCCAGGGTGGGGGGAAGGAAGAAACTGATCAATGAGATTAGATCTTCATATTTTCTTAAGAAACTGAGAAAAAGCAGTATTAAAAAAAAATTGAAATTATTTCAAGTAAAAAAAGTGGTGGGAAATTGCTATTGGTTCCTTCAGAGATTCTGTCCAGATGAAAAAATTAACATTGAAGAAAATACTTAGGGAATAATAAAAATGTGTATTTATCCTAAAAGTCTGGAAAATATCCTGCTTGGAGCATGCCACTGAGCATGTGCTGCACTGAGCATCCCACCCTCAGTTTATCAGTTTGACTCCTCCTTCAATTTATGTGAAAAAATAAATATCCCCATAAAGCAATTTGCCTATCTATCTTAAATATTTATTTTAGCTTGAGATAAAACACAACCAGGACATGCCATATGCAGTCTCTGTTCCCTGATTTAGGGGCCTTAAATTCTCAACCATTCACCTTGACCATTACACACTTTGTGACAGACAAAATGAATCCCATCAAACTAGGGTAACCAGCTACTAAGAAGTAACCTTTACTTGAATCTTTCTTGGCAGATAAAAGTTGGATACAAGTAAAATCTCTGTAACTAAAAAAGCATGGTGAGCCTTGTACTTGCATGAAAATTTTCAAGTTTGAAGTGATGAAAACAGGGGAAAAAATATGCTGGATACCCTTTATATTAAATAAAACCCATCAACATTCATTGGAGAGAGGAAAGTTAAAAAAAAAAAAAAGTTTCATGGAAAGCACTTGATGTTTTTGAATTGAAATTAAAAAATTTATAATATTTTTATACTTTTATTTTTTATACTTTTTATTTTTATACTTTTTATTTTTTATACTTTATATATTTTTTATAATACTGTTCTAGTTTTAAACTCTTAGTTTCACCTCCAGCTGTCTATAAACCTAAAGCTTTCTGTGTTTTTAAATACACAAAATGGATTTTCATTTTCCAAAATAATTAACATTTGATTCCAGTTACTAGGAAGAAAGTTCTAATAAGTGCTTTAGATAAGGCATTCAGTTATTCATTCTGAACCATGGCTGAGTAAGGAGTCCAAAATAGAGATTGCTGTATACAATTATTTAAGAAAGTTATTTTACTACATAAATACAGTGAACGATATGCACCAAAAGTATTAAAAAGTTTCTAAAATTGACTGAAACTCAGCTTGAATATCAATATTTGTCAGCCCCTTCATTAGCTCAAATCAAATTCTACTTAACTGATTTTCCAAAAGTTCAATTTTATAATTAAGAAAATCTCCAATTTAATTAGATTAAAGCATTTAACACAGTTTTCCTTATGCCAACTGAATTATTTATGTTTTACACTCCATTTGAATAGTCTCTTCAACATTATTGACTTTTTCTTTGAGTGATATAGGACCATGTTACACAGGTCTCTTTGTTTCACACTCCAAAGCCCTAACTGACAGAAAATCATAGAATCATAGAATCATAGAATATCCTGAGTTGGAAGGGACCCTTAAGGATCATCAAGTCCAACTCTTGACACCGCACAGGTCTACCCAAAAGTTCAGACCATGTGACTAAGTGCACAGTCCAATCTCTTCTTAAATTCAGACAGGCTCGGTGCAGTGACCACTTCCCTGGGGAGCCTGTTCCAGTGTGCAACCACCCTCTCTGTGAAGAACCCCCTCCTGATGTTAAGCCTAAATTTCCCCTGCCTCAGCTTAACCCCGTTCCCGCGGGTCCTGTCACTGGTGTTAATGGAGAAAAGGTCTCCTGCCTCTCGACACCCCCTTACGAGGAAGTTGTAGACTGTGATGAGGTCTCCCCTCAGCCTCCTCTTCTCCAGGTTGAACAGGCACAGTGACCTCAGCCGTTCTTCGTACGTCTTCCCCTCCAGGCCTTTCACCATCTTCGTAGCCCTCCTCTGGACACTCTCCAACAGTTTCATGTCCTTTTTATACTGTGGTGCCCAGAACTGCACACAGTACTCGAGGTGAGGCCGCACCAGCGCAGAGTAGAGCGGGACAATCACCTCCCTTGACCTACTAGCGATGCCGTGCTTGATGCACCCCAGGACACGGTTGGCCCTCCTGGCTGCCAGGGCACACTGCTGGCTCATATTCAACTTGCTGTCTACCACGACCCCCAGATCCCTCTCTTCTAGGCTGCTCTCCAGCGTCTCATTGCCCAGTCTGTACGTGCAGCCAGGGTTTCCCTGTCCCAGGTGCAGGACCCGGCACTTCTCTTATTGAACTTCATGCGGTTGGTGATTGCCCAGCTCTCCAACCTATCCAGATCCCTCTGCAAGGCCTTTCCACCCTCATTCGAGTCCACAACTCCTCCAAGTTTGGTGTCATCAGCAAACTTGCTCAAAATACCTTCTATTCCTACATCCAGATCGTTTATAAAAATATTGAAAAGTACTGGCCCTAAAATGGAGCCTTGAGGGACCCCACTGGTGACTGCCCGCCAGCCTGACACAGCCCCATTTACCATAACCCTTTGGGCCCTGCCTGTTAGCCAATTGCTCACCCATCGTATGATGTTTTTATTTAGCTGTATGCTGGACATTTTGTCCAGTAGGATCCTATGGGAAACCGTGTCAAAAGCCTTGCTGAAGTCCAAAAAAATCACATCAGCTGGTTTCCCTTGGTCCACCATACGGGTGATCTTATCATAAAAGGAAATCAGGTTAGTTAGGCAGGACCTACCCTTCACAAACCCATGCTGGCTGGGACCAATGACGTCTTTGTCCCCCAGGTGCGCCTCAATAAGTTTGAGAACCATCTTCTCCCTGATTTTACCAGGCACTGATGTGAGACTGACAGGCCTGTAATTGCTAGGGTCTTCTTTCTGACCCTTCTTGAAAATCGGCACAACATTTGCCAGCTTCCAGTCTACCGGGACCTCTCCAAATTCCCAGGATTGTTGAAAAATAATTGAGAGAGGTTCCACGATGACGTCTGCCAGCTCTTTCAGCACCCGGGGATGAATCCCATCTGGACCCATGGACTTGTAGGGATCCAGGTGGAGTAGCAAATCCCGCACACGTTCAGGGTCGGTTGGGAGTTTGTCATCCCCACCGTCCCAGTCCTCCAGCTCAGGGCACCCTGGGTCCCGAAGCCCATCATCGGCATTGAAGACAGAGGCAAAGAAGGCGTTAAGCGTCTCTGCTTTGCCTATGTCATTGTCTGTGAGGAGACCTTCCCTATCAAGGAGCGGCCCTATGTATTCTTTAGTTCTCCTTTTTCCATTCATATATTTAAAAAAACCCTTTTTATTTTCTCTCACAGACACAGCCAGCTTCAACTCTAGGTGTGCTTTGGCCACACGAACTTTCTCCCTACAAACACGAACAGCATCCCTGTATTCTTTCCATGACACCTGGCCCTCCTTCCAGCAGCGAAACACTCTCTGTTTCCACCTAATCTCCATTAGAATGTTTCTGGTCAGCCATGCCGGCCTCCTGCCCCGCCTGCCTGACTTGCGATATTTAGGAATTGCCTGATCTTGTGCTTCTAGGAGGCATCGCTTAAAGAATGACCAGCACTGGTGGACATCGAGGCCTTCAAGAGCAGTTTCCCAGGGGACCTTGCTGACTAGTTCCCTGAGCAGCCTGAAGTCCGCTTTCCCCATATCTAGGGATGAGGTTTTGGTGGCACTTTTCCTTCTGTCACCGTAAATTTTGAACTCAACCACTTCATGGTCGCTATGACCGAGGCGGCCACCAATCACCACATCTCCCACCAGACCCTCTCTGTTTTCTAGGAACAGGTCTAGGAGGGCACCTTTCCTAGTTAGCTCCATTAGCACCTGCACCAAGAAGTTATCATCTAGGTGCTTCATGAACCTCCTGGACTTGCTCGTGTCAGCCATGTGGCACTCCCAAAATCATTATGTTAAAGCATTATATTAAAGTTAAATTTAATGAATCTAAATTATTTTTTTTTCATATGTGGTTGCATTAAAAATGAGTACTTGTAGAATTAAGAAACATTGACTGAATAATGTCTGAACTCCATACAAAGCTAACAATTTCAAATAAATCAAAAATAAATAAAAAATTAAATGAATCCTACTACTGTTTCTGCTCTCTGCTTAGTTCTTTTGAGCTGTATAAGCCAATCAAATCCACTTACTTAAACTTTCATAATAAGGTGAGAAAAATTTCATCAGAATAATTAACAGAAAATAAATTAGGTCAGGGTATTCCTGGAAAGAGCCACCATGCAAATAGCAAGTTGGTTAAGCAGATTGCTATCTAAGCCATGTATGAATAAGAACATTCTTCCTATATCTAATGCATAATCTGACAATACGTATGAGTCTTACCAAGAGCTCACTACTGGACAGAAGCTTAATAAACCACCTAACAACTTTTATATATGATACCTAGACATCTTAATGCATATTCTTTTGATATATAAAGTATTGGAGCTTGAAATCTTTTGATGGCTGTAATAATGTATTTGATGCCTGACCCGGAAGAAAGGAAAGAATCGGAAATACCATCAAGGAATGAAGATGGAACTATGGATAATGTATTTGTACTGTACTTGGGCCACAAACTAGGATGAGCATACCACAGAGAAGAAAAAGAGGAGAAGATGTATCCTAAGAGGATATCCTGAGAGGACTTACTGGCAGCACATTTACCCCATGATATGCTGGCTGCTTGTTCCTCTGCCTAGTATTTGCCACAGTGATTACAAATGAAGTATACAGGAGGAGCAAGGTAAGTTGGAAGGGTAATTTATTTTTGTAAAGTATTTTATATATTTTTTAACATTGTTTTCACTTCTAATACCTATCATTCTAAAATTTTATTCAAAACCCTGAGAATCAACCTACCTTTTTATGACTTGAAATTGGTTTAACATTAAAGGCTCCAGAACCAGCATTAGGATATGAGACCAGGCCAGCTCTGTATTTCTGTGATCCAAAACAGTAACATCAACATTTGCTAGTCCAAAGTTCTCCATGTCTATCATTGCCTCCACCAACATACTTTTACAGATCTTCATCTAGGAACTTCTTTCTGTAGCTTTTATTGCTAGTGAAAGCATTTTTTCCATCACTGGTTAACCTCTGAGTTTGTCAGAAAGGTTACAGGTTTTGAATATTTTGGTCAGATTTAATTCATATTTTTAGTTTGGGAGATATGATTCAGGGCTCCGTTTTGAACAGAATTCCTTACAGCATTGAAATGGCTGAACCTAAGAACCAAAAACTATGCTTTTAATCTATTTTTTTCCACCTCTGTATTCTGCAGGTGATGACAAGATCATTTACAGAATTCATCTGTTTATATTTAATTCAACTGTCTCTTCTAAATTGATAAACATATTCTTCAAAGAATTTATTTCCCTTTAGTTAAATAAATTATTCTTGAATCACAATGTTTTCCAAGCTTCCATCTTTGCTGTCTTTTCCAGCAGTCTATTTATATCATTTCAGATAAATAATAAAAATACTTCTGGATCAATCTAAAGAATCCTCTTGAAAATACGCCAAGCTTTTGACTCCTTTTTGGCTCCTCATTTTCTGGTTCTTCAGTTGTGATCACATTTAGCTCTGAACAGCCACTGGACAGGGAACTTTGCTCAGTCTTTGTGTAGAGTGCTCTCTCCACCAGAGTTGTGGCCAACAAGAATGGATTCCAAAGACAAAATCCACTCTGCCCAGGAAAAATTCCACTGCTGGCTGTAGCCTCCATTAAAAATTGTGACATTCTTCATGTGCAGATATTTGAGAAAATGTGACTGTTCTCTCAATTATGGAGCTTTGCACACTTAGAAATTGATAACCTGGTAGGACTGTGTTGCTATAAAGGACTGGGAAAAACACATCATAAAGACAGAGATTCTTCTCGTACACTTATGGAAGATAAAAACAGACCTTGGAGACAGTGGAATAAATTTATCCAGTGAAAGTGGAAGAGTTACTTTCAGGGAACGTTTCTTGCTTTTGTTTTTGTTTTCATGGAAGAATGTGGAGCAGCCAAAGCTACCTGAAACATACTGAAGCATACTGGAAACAGTATGTGGTCACAAATCTGAAATAAGCAAGGGCTGGAACTTTTCTAGCCCCCATATAAATAAAAACATTACTCACAGGAGTGTACAGCATATTTATATTTATGATTTGTTAATGTGTAATTACTTTCCAAAATAATCTTACATGTATTGTCAAATACATTTTTGATTTACAGTGTATACCTACTAGAAAGTCAGCTGCATAATGCAGTCTGTTTACAATGTTCATGAATAGATAACCATTGTCAGTAATTTTGAATTAATTTTGAAGAACAAACTGTGAATATGCAGATTAATGCATATTCATTAGACATCCCATTTCACAAGCAAGCATACCTATTCCAAATAATATCAGCCAGGAAATGACATATATTAACTTTCACTACACAGAACATGCAAAAAGATGTGTTGCTATGGTACATAGCAGTCACGTAGGGTTCACTTCTCTAATACCAGTAATCTTTAAATCCTTTCTCCACAGATACAGATTTGAGCTAGTCTTCTTGGGATAACCAAGCTAAACTGACATGCCACTAGATTACATAAATCAGTGTGGTATAACTAAGTAATAAAAGCAGAACCTACTCTAATTTTTACAAAAAAAAAAAAAAAAAAAAAAAAAAAAGGTTTTGAGCTTCAAAGAAATATTCCGTATTTTTTAAAAAAAGTGTCATTTCAACATTGTCATTCAGCATTGAAATGTCAATTTCAACATTGACATTTGGTGTTGATTACACTGTTGCTTGAATATGAACAGAAAATACATGTATACTACCCCAGTGCAGTAATTTTTGGCTTAATATAAAACAAGCAAAATTGATCAGATTTGATTAGATGCAATCATATATATATATATATGTAGGAAATTTTTTCATACTTGATTCTGACATTTAACAGAAATGTATTAAAAACACAAAAAAAAAAAAAAAGAGGGAAAGGATTTTTTGTGAGTTTTATTTTTTTTTATTTTTTTTTTTTATCCTGAGGGGAGTTGTATTTCTTTCAACAATCTCTCAGAATTGTACCTGCATTTTACAGAAATCTGAACATCAATTTTGAAAATATTTACTATTATAAGAGACAGTAAAGTTTGGCAAGTGCTAAGCCACTTAAAATTTATCGAGATGATTACCCTGGAAGCTGTAATCAAGCATCTGTAGGTTTTTAGATGCATATCTAATAATGAATGCATTCTGCCCTAAAATTAGAGAGGTTGCTATGATTTCTAATTTTGCAAATTTTACTGGAGATCTGGGGAAAGTTATAAGATTTTATAAGATGATGGATGCAACTTTAATTTAGCAAATGAACAAGCTGAATTCATGAAGATTAACATTTTTGAACAACGTATGGGTTTAGAGGTAGAGTTAATGGAGGTTTCATAGCCAAATCCCTTCTAAAGCTTAGAGAAGTTTTCACCTGTCCCAGTTTTCTTACAGGCAACTAAAGAAGAGAACATAAGCAAAAAGATATGAAAAAATGTAAAGAACATGGCAAGCAGTCATTGGAAAAGACAGGAAATTTTTGGTTGATGCAAAATAATTGTCCATAATAATAATAATAATAAATTGTGGGAAGAAACTGGTTTTATTCATTCATCAGAAAAATATAGTGATCACAGCACTAAATGAACTATTCATTTGCTGTAGCGAGGTGGGGGTTGGTTTGTTCTCCCACGTGCCTGGTGACAGGACGAGGGGGAATGGGCTAAAGTTGAGCCAGGGGAGTTTTAGGTTAGATGTTAGGAAGAACTTCTTCACTGAAAGGGTTGTGAGGCATTGGAACAGGCTGCCCAGGGAAGTGGTGGAGTCACCATCCCTGGAAGTCTTCAAAAGACGTTTAGATGTAGAGCTTAGGGATATGGTTTAATGGGGACTGCTAGCGTTAGGTCAGAGGTTGGACTCGATGATCTTGAGGTCTCTTCCAACCTAGAAATTCTGTGATTCTGCGATTCTGTGATTACACTGGTTGTATATATAAGTGCACTCAACACTTACCACAAAGGGCATGAAAGCCCTAAGACTGAAGCATGTTATCTGAAGCATGACTAGCTAATAAATGATTTTCAGTAACTTTGTATGATTTTCAGTAATTGTGACCAGCTGATCCCTGGGTTTTTAGATGACTGATCTTCCTGCTGAATGCAAAAGTGGAGGTACTTAAGCCCACTGGAATGGGGAAGACTTTAAAGACACAATAAGGCAATTTATAATTTCAAAGCAGGTGTTGCAGAAGAGACATAGAAATTATTGGCAGAATCCACACATTTCTGGTATATATTTCCCACTTTTCCTATATTATAGGTCAGCTTACTACATCTAATTGCCAACTGGTAATATCAATGGAACAAAATCTTTCAACATCAGTATGCATGTAAAGTCAATTTTATTGACATTTAAATGTGAAAGCTGTTAAGCTTGTCCTTAAATAATACAATGTGCTCTACATATATTTTTCAAATAGTCTATTATGTTTGATGTATTTAAACCAGACAACTCTATGTTAGTGATCTAGTTCTGAGCTGCTTCTGAAGTAGCCTTCATAGACACTAGAAACAAGCTTTGTGATGTCTTTGTAAAATAGAAACTTGTTAGTCTAGAAACTCTTAGCCATTTAAGGCCAGGTTGCAGGAAGCTATGTCACTTTCACAGAACTGTAGAATCACAAAATGGTTTGGGTTGGAAGGGTACTTAAGGACCATTTAATACCAGTCCTCCTGACATGGGGAGAGATACCTCCTACTAGATCAGGTTGCTCAAAACCCCATCCAGCCTGGCCTTGAACACTTCCAGGAACACATCCACAGCTTCTCACCACCTCAACACCATCACAGTAAATAATTTCTTTCTTATATCTCGCCCACTTTTTCTAAGTAGATTTGTTGTATTCAAGTATTTAAGTACCAGCAGACAATATCGTAAGTATAGAATAAAAATCTAAGAGCAACATAGTTTAGAACAGGAGAAGAGATGAGCTTCTCTAGGTCATAGAATGCAGTTTCCAGCCTAGCTCATTACCTAATTTAATGCATAAATTTTCTAACATCTACTTTTATATATGCAGGTTGGTTCCTCCTCTCCTGGTACTTGAAAGCTACTCCAGAATTAGTTCCGATGCTAGGATCAGTCTTTTAAATTATAGTCTGTACCAGGTAATCACTGTATAAACAATGCAATGAGAGTTCAGTCCTTTGTCAGAGAGAAGTACCAATTTATAAATCCACCAAGTTGTAAATAAGGGCTGTGGTTGACAGTGGAGGCATTACATCTCATCTATTACTCCCTGTATTACTTCAGACTTCCAGAATCACTTCTGGCAAACACTGTCTCTATGACATTATGATCTTACTGTGTATGAGAATTTATGTTTGCTTTCCTGTAAATATCACCTATTTTCTTCTCCTGCACTAAAAGTATGTAAAAATGATATTAATTTCTGATTTGATATTAACATTAATTGTCTTTGACTGAAAAACTGATGTAATACCATCAGAATATTTAGTCCTAACCGTCTTTTTACTAATATGTATATATATAATAAGGCTTCATAGATTTTTTAATATATATATATAAGCTATAGAATTACAGGAAATATATTAGAATTTTCTACACTTATTTATATAGCCATAATTTATGTTTATTTATGGAAATAAGAATAAAAATATTGAATTGATCACTTTATCTTAAATTCCTATTCTTGAAACACGCATATCAAAACTTTCATCAGAATATGTATCATAATTTTCCCTAGAAGAAAAATATTTTGAGCATGGAGGTTTTAACCTGGAACATAATTCTGTTTTATGCTGGGAATCTTCTCTTTCTCTGCCAGGTCAAGATTAAATGATTATTTGGACACATACTTGCTGGGCAGTCTTCTCCCCTTCCTTCTTACTGAGATTATTAAAGTCTGTAAGTATTATCAACTCCCAGTGATAATTCACATAATCAGTTTAATAATATCACTGAGCAAGCATTCCTTCCTCAGCATTGTAAATCCAGAGCTATCAGATCCTGCTCTGAAAGACATCTACATTGGTAAGATCTGGTTTTATTCTACACCGAGTTTCTCCTCACTTCAACAATATAATTTTATTTAAACATAACCAAATACTGAGAGAACCAATGGTCTTCATGTTGTCTGTAATTCTCAGTTATATGATGTTTTGTATTACCTATTGCAAGGTAATACAAAAGTTATTTAATCAATATTGCTTTTTGTAGGCCAGGAAATAATAGGCTTCACTGGGTAAGAAACTGAATTTTCTTTTTCTTATCAAAGCACTCATACTGATTCATTCATAGAGTGGAAAAGATCTATGAGAAGTAATGCATGGGAATCCCAGGATTACTGAAAAGATTGTGTGGAAATGATCTAGAAATATTTTTATCTTCTATGGAAATATTTTGTTGCAAATACAAGTTTATGTCAATTTCTCATATATAATTTTGAGGCAGAATATTGAAGTGTAACACTAAAAAAGATGACAACTGAGAAATGTAATCAAGAGATATTGCCACAACTGCCATATACCACAACTGCCATATACCCTGTTTCTTTCTAAAGATCAGATCAGAGTTGATTTCATGTTTCCTGAAAATAAATAAATAAATAAATAAATATCTTATTGGAAGCTGAAAATATTCAATATTTTTTTTTTATTTCTTTTTTTGACCAAAGGATTTCAATTTCCCCAGTCAATATCTTCAAATATATATATATAATATATATATATTTCCCCACAGAATTAAAAGAAGTGTACTTTATTACATTATTTGTTAAAAGTCTTTCTAAGTCTTACTCCAGTTACAGTAAAACAGACGTTCAATTTCATATCCTTCAAAACTGAAGTATCTAAATGGCAAATACAGAAAATGTTATTGTCAGTCTTCTGCTACTTAATCATATGAGGATTCTATTTTTTTTTAAATAGCTTGATGAGATACATGCCTGATATTTTCATCAAAAGGGCTAGTGATGTGAGAGGTAGCCTGCTGCTTGTCCTTACTATGTTGTGTTCTGCACAATATTAATCAGTTTTACTCATTGACTTTGACATATCAGTTCATAATTACTGGCACAGCAGATCATTTTTTTAGCTGCAGTGTCCTATGTTGTAGAGCTAATACCACACAGCTGAAGATTTGCTTTTAGCATGTCTGGTTAACAATTCATTGGCCAACCTCTCAGCTGTTCACACATTTTAAAATAAGAAAATAGCTCTGAGCAATCATTTTTTTCTGAGATAAGCATCAAATGTCTGGACCAGCGTAGCTCAGCCCTGGAGGAACACTGCCTGACTATTGCTTGGGATCATATTGTGCTTTACATTTTAACACTATCAAGGGCAGAAAGATAACTCATATGGAAGTGGCTGGAAGGCTTGATGTGAAAAGTGTTAATTTGTCCAAGCATTGCAACCATAAAGAAGAATTGTGACAACAGCCACATTAACATTTGTTTGAAGTCAGATACCCTTTTAATTCCAGACATGCTGATTTAATCTCTGTAGCTACAACAGCTTTTGCTATCCTCTGCATGACTTCATCGATCAAGTAAGGTAGTGAAATGTTGCTGCCAGACTGGCAGAGTTTGTCCTCTGGTTTCAGTAATGTACACATAGCTGGTGGAGCAAGTGTTCTACCTCTAAGAAGCAGGGACAGGACAGCTATTTCAGTTATGTTGAGGAGCAGGTTGAGATGATCCATCATGCAAACAAAGCAGTTAGCGTTGAGCTTTGCATACTTTGCCCTGTGCTCGTAGGACCTTTCTGTGGTCTTAAGGTCAGATGGGAGTCTCTGAGGGTTGAATCCACAAACATCTACACTGAAGAACATGGGATGGCAATGCATTGTGCCTAGATGCAACAAGGAGTTTTGCTCACAGCAATCTTACACGAGAGAGGTGGAACAATGTAGCCTCACTGAGGACTATGTGTGACAGCAACAGGCTCTGACAATGCTGCTTATTTAAAGATTGTTGCTGCCATACCATCATGAAATGAGTGAACTGTCTGCAAGTTAATCTGGATAGCTCAATTTCTGAAGCTGTCTCCAAGAAATCCTGACAGGTAGTTACAGTATGGCCACAAGGCCAAAAGCTGTCACTGGCTGACAAAGATAATTTAGAGATCTTTCTTTTGTTCTGCTCATATCCCTTGAATCTTTACAGCTTTAAAAATCACAAGAACCATGCCATAAAACTGACTTTCTGAGGATTACTTTCAGTCTCAAACCTGTAGAGATCTAGTGCAGGAAAGATTTCCCTGACAATTGGCAGAAATGATGCATCCCAGTCATAATTATATCATGGGGGGGACAGATTTCAGTTTGAGAAAGTGGGTGACATCTACCTCCCTCAGCTATTGTGGACTCTTATTTACTATACAGCGGTGAAGAGCTGCAATTATTTGTGATTAGGTCCTAACCTCCAGATTTGTTTAGTTTGGCAGAAATGTCATCGGTACTTAGTCTCGCACTGTGACATCTGTTTCATGGTTTCAAAGGCATCCAGGACAGTGGATGGTACTGCACTTTGCTGCTCACTGGATTTTAGCTGTTTTTCCTTCAGAGATCGAAGATGGAGAATTGCATAAACTGTTGAAATGTTTCTGCCAGAAGTTCAGTCCCTAATAAGGTTTGACCATCTTCCCTGTGGAATGGGAAAATACAAGTGCGGTTTTAGGGACATATACTGCTTTCAAGCATTCAGGAAAGTATTTGACATTTTTAATTTGGCAAACAGTTTCTTGAATCTCCTGCCTGTGCATCAATCATATTTCAGGACAGGAAAGTTTTTTTCTGCTCCCTTGAAAGGTGTATTAAAAAGCTTTATATTCTTTTTTATTCTACCCTTATGAAGTACATACATTTAATAGTGAACTAATGAATCTGCCGTTTCTGTCAAACCTGTCCTGAGAGCAATCTTAACAAAACAGAGGTACTTTGCCAGAGCATTCTATTGTGAATCTTTAAGGCCTTTCATTTTCTATGATTTTGTACTTGAATAGATGCAATAACAAGCTCACTTTTCAACTTTTTTTTTTTTTTTTTTTTTTTTTTTTTTGTGGTTGTCATGTTGAATGACACAGAATTTAGTATCTGAATGCTAATTTGCTGTCTACTCTGCAAGCATCAGACAGCTAAGGATATTGCACTGCTTACTAACCAATGATCTGACCAGCAATCTGCACCAAATGTGGTCTGAGAAAACTTGACATCACAAACATGAAAGTACTTTACTATGACACTATCAACAAGATGCCATTTCTGTGATCATAAATGGTTGTCTAGTGCTTTGCCAGTTTGCTAGAAAACTAAACACTATCTACTGCCAATTTTCAGCTCATAATAATAGGAGCAGTATCACTGAAGTTTTTCTAATCAACATAGATGTAGGACCTTTCAACAAATCTCCACAATATATTCATGAATTTATCATTTTGTGGAATTACTTTAATCAGATTTGTTAAGTAAAACCATGACATAGTCATTGAACTGGCACTAATAGGGGTGCTTGGTCAAGCTATAAAAGAATTATTTTGCATATCAACTAGCATTTAAGCACCTGCATTGTAAATTCCACTATAGCCCTCCTCTTCTTATTATTTGTGCTTGGGCCTCTTTTATCAGGAACAAAGAAAATGTGAAAGAGAAAGAAAGAAAAAAAAAGAGAAAGAAGAAAAAAAAAAAAAAAAAAAAAAGCAATCATGTTTTGGCCAACACACACAATAGGTAGTTATGCCTAATGAGCTACTCAGCTAAGTGTTAATATACTCACCACTGTTGATTTGCTGGCCAAAGAGCCATTGATCAGATGGGGCAGGATCATCCTCTACTGCTCCTTGGAAGAGACAGAACCTTGATGTTGCAGAGCTGCAGTCTACAGATTTTGTTTTTACTCAGGGTTTTAGACTTTCCCATGTCAGTGCTATTTTATTGTAACCTTTAGTTGTTAATTATTACTGCCTCAACAGTTGCACTTGTTTCTTTTTTTTGTTGCACATCAGTTTCTTTTTTTTTTTTTTCTGTATAGTGTTTGATTAAATACTTTCTCATATATAATAGAATAACTAAATTATATAAAAGAATATATAAGAGAATAATACGCAATGCAAAAGAAGAATATTTTCAGGGAAGTTCAGGGATTAAAAAAAAAAAGAAAGAAACTGATCAAAATTATGATCTTGAAAGAAAATATTCACAAGATTGTGTCAATAATCTGCTCCATTTCCTTTATAAGCCACTGTGAGAATATTTAATAGAAAGAAGTTCCTTTCAAATGAATTTTTTGTACAGTTGCTATGGACAGTTAGTGAAGCCCCAAAGTTCTTTGGTGAATTCAGTGGTCAATGAATGTTCCTTTCCTTGTCATCTTCAGCTCAGATGTCTATATGACCATTTCCATTGGGTCTGATCAACTGCTGTCTCACTGCAGGTCTGTGGTGACACAGCTCTATTTATTTTTTTAATGAAGAATTAGAAAAAAAATCAGGACCTGCTACCTCAACTATTTCCAAACTGAACTAATAAAGGAGAGCAAGAGGAGAATCTGATTACACTACATTTTAAAATGTATTCAGATATATGGATATAATAATATCAAAGAAAAAATATATGAATATAAAAAAATAATGAAGAAAAGAAAATGTATTTATTTTTATGTTAGCAAGGAATATTGCTAACAAAACAATGGCTATGCAGCTAAAATTTAGGGTTAAGGTTTTATGGTTTTTATCTTCTACAGAAATATTTTTTTATAGTTCAGATTAGTTTCAGATTAATTCTTATTTATTTATTTATTTATTTATTTTTAAACTGAGCACAGTAGCCTGAGGAAGGCTTTAATTCTGGTTTCTGATTCAGCAGAACTGCTAACAGGTGACCCCTACTGCAAACAAATATCTTTACATGACAAATCTGTTTACCAGCTTTGAAAGAGATGTCATGGCAAGAGCCTCAGCTGGTTTGATTTTAAAGTAAGTTATGTGTTTGTGGCAGAACATCTTCCCCTTCTCAAAGAAACCAGTAGGGGCAGCTACAAAAACTGCTGTTGTATTCCAGACGATTTGTACAGAAAAGAACAGTGTATTTCATACAGAGAGTCTATTAAAAAACAAATCTCATTTACACTGATTAAAAGGACTGTTTAATTCCTGAGTAGTTCGCCCACAGAAGAACACACCAAATATACAGGATACCACAAGGTCTTGCAGGGGTTGCATCACTATGCTTTCTCAGTTTCTTGTAAAGGTATAAACAGCCCCTTGGTTGTATTAATATACTTTCCTAAAATAATTAAATAATCAAAATCAACAGCAATTTACTGAATTTACTGAATTGAATTTATGGTGCAGAAGCAAAGAGATGCAAACCCTTTTGGTTTCACTGTGGACAATGTTACTTTTTTTTTTTTTTTTTTTTTTTTTTTTTTTTTTTTTAACTTTCCAGGCATACTGCTTTCTCTTATCTTGTTTTAACTTTTGAAACATGGAATCCAGCCATCACAACAGTAGATTCATTTATTTGAAAACTTAATCTCTTAAAGTAGCATTTGTAGGGAAATTATTCCTATATAGATGCACATTATATCTATTTTAATATCACATAACTAAACTCTCTTAGTTCATTTTTTTTCTTAATTTGATAGATTATATACTTCAATTATGCTTGGTGTTGCAATATGCTAACATTAAGTCTCATTGATGTAAAACATAATGAAATCAAGGGAAAAGCATATGATGAAGCTTTGTGAGTCCATTGAAACACTGACTGTTTAACAAAATTCTTGCAAGCAGTCTAATACCAAATGGCATAAGTGTGGATCTCGGCAGTTCTATAAGGGGTCTTTCTCTAATTTTCATAGCAACTGAGTAGATAAGTAACAAAGAATCTTGACATTTGTCCTGCAAAATTGATACTTAGAATTAATTTGTACCAGCTCCAGATGAGAGAAGAACTCCAGGAATTTTATCTTTTGGTTTTGCATTTGTAATAAAACACAAAAGTAATTTATAAATAAGGACAGAATATGAATGAGTACAAGATGGGATACTTTCAACACACTGGGCATATCACTACCATCTTGAATTTGAGCAAACTGAACTTCTTGATTTATAATAATTTTTGTAAAAAAATCTTTCAAATAAAATATTTGCAATCATTAGCTACTTTGTCATTTTTCCCCCATATCCATCTTTTGGATGTCTGCAGAGCAGACATTTTCTAAAGCAGTCTCTGCAGATTCAGAGGGTGGCCTATGACAGGGCTGGCAGTAACAAAGAGTAGATGCCTGTACTAGCCTCAACTTCTTTCTTCCCCTTTGTCCAGAGCAGCTTAACTGACCCCATTTTTTGACAAGTAAATGTGCAGGGGAAGATCCCACTGGCCAATCTCAGCTGCCTCAAAATTTTACTCACCCACAACCTCTCTCCCATGCTAAATGCCAGTCCCTATCCCCAATTTACCCATCTCCTCCTTTCTGATTCCACATCTGCTGTAATTATTGAATGCCTCTGAATTATTTTATTTATTTACTTATTTATTTTCCTTCTTCTCTGAGCTTCTCATGGGAAGTCTTGAACTGACTCGTCTTGGTATTTTGTAATCTAGCAAATGAACCCTTCAGATTTGGACACTAATGACCACTGTCTTCCTTAGCATATCTCTCACAAGGAAACCCAAATAATTTATTCTGGAAGAAGTGAGCTGAAAAGAGAGTCTGCTCTTTGCATACAGCTAAGATATCTTGGCCTTAAATTTTGGAGGGGGTGAAAGGGAAGGGCAGAGGTACCCTTTCCTATTAATCTTTAGTTCTTTTCTGCTCTATAATTCTGGATATTATTTTGGGTTGTGAATTACTGAGAAGAAGAAAAAATACTTTATGCAACCTAAAGACTAAGATAAAACAACAGCACTTACATATGTGTTCTCCTTTTATACCTGTTTGAAACAAACATAATAAGATAATAGAAAATACTTTTTCCAGCAGTATCATGCATCTCCTTCTCCTCTTCTTTCTTTGCTGAGCATCACATTAGAGAATTTTTGATGTAAAATCTACTGCTTTGGAGGGGCTATCCAGGACTGCAGACAGCTATGTAAGAAGTGATCCAGTCTAGCTGTGCATGTGTATGCACAGTCACATACATCATGCCATTGAAAAAACCAATGACAACCTCTGTCTTCCCCAAAATGGGAGCACTCTGGACATCCAAGGACAACACACAAGGAAAGAACATTTTGACTTTTACCCCCGTAATTTTTGCAAGACTACTCAGAATGCAGATTTATTTTGCGCGCTATTGCAACAGTTGCAAATGGAATATTTGACACATATGGTCTTCTGCTCAGAGCGTTTTCAACAGCATATTCTCTGAATGTGTTAAATGAAGTCTTTCTGGAAATACAGAGATCAGAAGACTGAATATAAAGGAAAGGTATTTTTACATTTGCCTACTGTAAATTACTTGAATTTGTAAATTATTTACACCTGATAACATTAGCCAACATAAAATATTATACCTAAATAAATGGACTATAAGCTTGATACAGTGCAACAGTTTCCTCTGGCTAATTAAAATAATAATAATAATAATAAAAAAGACAATTATATTAACCATATACTGTATTCAATTTTTTATGCATGGACCTAGATATAAAGGTGATTTCTAAGATGTTTTGAGAAAGAAATTTTATTCCGTGTTTTGAAATTTGCACTTAAGAAACATCAAAATAGTTCTTTGCAAGTCAGTTTATTGTCTTGTAGTATCTAAAATGGAAGAGTGCCAGGTATGCCAACCTCATTTCAGATGTACAAATGTTTGGAGGACATTTCTTATTCTGTCATCACATTCCTCCTTTCCCTACAGTTAAAGATTTGAACACCAATGATGAAATTTTAGGAAATGATAAGAATTATTTAAACCAAAACTTTTTGATATATTGTCTAGTTGTATAACCAACAACCAAATGCAGTTCCTAAGTCATATATCTTTGGGCAGCGCTTTTTAGAATTTAGATATTACCAAGTACATATGGTCTTTTCACAACAAATTTGTAAGAGTCATTTCAACATAAGGAAGGCTATACCATCTTAGGTCATTTATTTAGCCAATTATTCATCTCTCCAGGAGCTCTTATTTAAATGTGTAAGAACTAGACAATCAGGTAGTGATCTTGAAACTAAGCTCCCCATATAAAAAACAGTTTTAATAATTTGCTTTGAATTTGTAAGAGTTTTTGCTAACCTTAATGCTCAGAGACTGGTTGCTGTTGATGATCCTTTTCTTTTCATGTATTTCTGTGAAAATGAGGTAGTGAATAATTAGGGGGAAGTTCTTGGACCACAAGAACAAAATAATCAGAAGCTAAGACTTTTTGTAGAATCTACTTTGGAAACACAGAAGCTTCCTACCCATTTCTTATGAAATTCTAACACATTATTTCAAGTGAAACCACAAAGCTGTAATTAACTACAGGGAGAGCACTGAAAAGTAACAGACAGAGTATTAGATAAATAAAAAGTTTACATCTATCATGATATGACAGTGAGCTTCTTCTTTATGATTAAAATATGGTAACTGAAAGACGGTGACATACAGAAAATAACACGTATTAACTAAGAACTTAAATATCAAAAGAATATTTTAGCTACTGAATTGGACAAGATTGGCAGATTATTTTTGATGAACAATTTGCAACTGTTTCCTTGAAAGCAGACTCCATTTAACTAGAAGCCTTTGTATGAAATATATTTGATCTGCATTAATTCTTAAGCTTCTGTAATCAGCACATTCATTGTGACTAAAGTAAAGAAATTATTATTATCTTGCATACTTCATTTGCACATTACTGTTCAGATTTGCTGTGGACATGGAGGAATTTTCTTGTTCTTTTTGTACAGATAACTTGTGATGATCTAGAATCAGAAATTCTAGAATTGGAAACTGATCTAGAATGGGAAACCAGATGATGTGATCTTTTTGGACTTCAGCACAGCTTTTGACATGGTTTCACATAGGATCATAATGGACAAAATTTCCAACTTGCAACTTAACAAAAACATCATACAATGGGTGAGCAATTGGCTGACAGGAAGGGCTCAAAGGGTTGTGGTAAATGGGGCCACATCTGGCTGGCAGACAGTCACTAGTGGGGTCCCTCAAGGCTCCATTTTAGGGCCAGTCTTCTTCAATGTATTTATAAATGATTTGGATGCAGGACTAGAAGGTGTTCTGAGCAAATTTGGCGACGACACCAAACTCAGAGGAGTTGTGGACTTGGATGAGGGTGGAAAGGCCTTGCAGAGAGACCTGGACAGATTGGAGAGCTGGGCGATCACCAACCACGTGAAATTTAACAAGAGCAAGTGTCTGGTCCTGCACCTGGGATGGGGCAACCCTGGCTATAGAGACTGGGCAATGAGATTCTGGAGAGTTGCCCCACAGAGAGGGATCTGGGGGTTGTGGTTGACAGCAAGTTGAATATGAGCCAGTAGTGTGCCCTGGCAGCCAGGAGGGCCAACCGTATCCTGGGATGCATCAAGCACAGCATCTCTAGTTGGTTGAGGGAAGTGATTGTGCTGCTCTAATGTGCGCTGGTGCAGCCTCACCTAGAGTGCCGTGTGCAGTTCTGGGCACCACGGTACAAGAAGGATATTAAACTGTTGGAGAGTGTCCAGAGGAGGGCGATGAAGATGGTGAAGGGCCTAGAGGGGAAGATGTACGAAGAACGGCTGAGGTCACTGGGCCTGTTCAACCTGGAGAAGAGGAGGCCGAGGGGGGACCTCATTGCAGTCTAAAACTTCCTCGTAAGGAAGTGGAGAGGCAGATGACCTATTCTCCGTAATCACCAGAGATAGGACCCACCAGAACAGTGTTAAACTGAGGCAGGGGAAGTTTACGCTGGACATCAGGAAGAGGTTTTTCATCGAGAGGGTGGTCGCACACTGGAACAGGCTCCCCAGTGAAGTAGTCACTGCACCAAGCCTGTCTGAATTTAAGAAGTGATTGGACTGTGCACTTAGTCACATGGTCTAAACTTTTGGGTAGACCTGTGTGGTGCCAGGATTTAGACTTGATGATCCTTAAGGGTCCTTTCCAACTCGGGACATTCTATGATTCTAGAATTCAGTTATGTTTATATATAACTTTTATTATTGCAACATGCATTGCTTTAAGAACTGGTAAAAAAAAAAAAAAAAAAAAAAAAAAAGTCAACATTTTAATGGAAATGTGAATTAGCCTGAAAAGAAATGTGCCTGCCTCTGTGTAGATGCTATCACTAACCTACACTTTTATTAAATGTAGAAAATTAGAATTATTATGTAAGATTTACCAAACACTAAAGCATATATAAATCAATATTTATTTCTAAATAAAATATGTAATGTTATTAAATGTTTGTAACTTTAGTGAATGCCATTGATTTTAAACAAAATTTGCCAATATGTTTTCTCTAGAACTATTCTAATTTTGGTATAAAGGTCTTTTAGCAAATTGCAAATTTCAACCTTATTTTTTAGTCTTCCTGGTTATGACTGATGTTTATGTTTTTTAAAGCAGACAAAAAAAATATTATTTTGAAAGCTTTCTTTGGCTGTTGACTTACATGTTAAGTTTTGAAATTTGATTTAATTATAAGACTTAGTGTGTCCTTAAAAATCAAAATAGCTGAAAAAGAGAAATTAAAGAAAAAAGGTGGACAATTTTAACTCTTCTATTTGTTCAGTTGGCAATTTTATTATATTTTTAATATATTTCATTTAAGTCCTTAATGTATCAGTGAGGGTCTGGTTTGCACAAGAAACTGACTTCAAGAGTCAGTTTCTGGGATCAAATTCTGCTTTATGTAGACCTTTTATGGCCCTTGACATTGTGGACCATGTTCTCTGTTCTCTTTTTTATTCATAGAGTTAGTTTTGCCCAGCTCCCAAGCTTGCCCTTCTTTGATATCAAGTAATTGGCCATTGATGTGTTGTGTTTACAATTCTGGGGCAATTTTAGGGTGTCCTCTACTATCCTATGCCTGCATGCCACTATGCTACATTATATTCCAGGATCACAGATAGTTCCTTCCATACAGAGAGCTACTTGCTATTTCTACCAATGTGACAAACATAGATGAATAAATAAATAAAAATTTATATCGATGGGTGTTATACCATACAAAATTAAGCAAAAGCTAAAATAAATTGCTAACCTGGTTATCAGCTAAACAAGCTCTTACAGAGACCCATATGTAAACTGGGTCTGCTGGGGCATCAGCAAGTTGCAGACCCTCAGTTTAGGTCTTTCTCATTTTTGGAGTAGCACCACAGGGGAGCATGGAAAAACATGGCAATGTCATCAGGAAAGAACAGACATGGATGTGGACAAATGGCATTGTCATAAGAGACAGGGAGGCAGAGGAGCAATGATTTTGAGGAGTATAAAAACAAGGAGTGGGCTGCAGGTTGGAGACATTTTAGGATTGAAGCAGGCAATATCAACTGTTGAAAGAGTATTTCTAACACCTAAAATTCTTTTTTTCATAGAGACTTTCATGGAAACAGAACAGTTGAAGTTTTCCAATATGAACTTAAGCAGAATAAAGGTAAATACCAGCAACACAACTTTTCACCGCGTGCTGACTCTGCTTTGCCAAATTATAAACTGCTGAAAGCAAAATCTGGAAGTGAAAAGTTTGTCCTTCTCAATAATTAATATGACCATTATCAGAAGAGAGGTTGTTGCCAGACTCATCCATTTACATACACACAGAGGATATTGCACTCCTCATTACAGATTCTGGTTGGATTGAACTATTAGGGCATGGATAGAATAAATCAGATATTTCCTTTATAGTAAAAAAAGACCAGTAAGCAAAATTTCTGAACTATTGCAGTACCAGCTGAAGTTAGATGGTTCTGCAGAGCCTATTTTTTAAAATTATATTTTTTTTACTTAAATTAATTTCACGTCATATTTAATTAAAAAAAAAATTAAAATGATGACATAGGAGTTAATATATTTCAATGTGTTCTGCAAAATTGTATTTTATATTATCAGTAGGTCCAGTTAATACATCTACATTATTGAATTCTAAATCTGTCTCCGATTTTTTCAGTCTCTGAAACACATTTTATTGTTTTCCCTGTTAGCACAGTACTATTCATTCTAGTCCCTGATGTTTATTTATTCCTGTGCTTTTTATTTATTTATTTATTTATTTATTTATTTGATAGCAGTGCTTCAAGCACTTTTCCAGGTTTTCCTATTTCTTTCACTGTTGTTGTGTTTGCCTACATGAAGGATTACAGAGTTTCTCAAGAATGTGTTGGAAAAATAAAAAGAAAATGGAGCAACATTTTTTCAGGGTGTGTGTGCTTAACTTTTAGTCCCATAACAGCCCTCACACATTTATCAGTGTTCTGATAAGTTGGGGAGAGAAAGGGAGGTCTGATTGATAATAGCCGTTGGTTAAGCCAGTCGAATGAGGAAACACCATCTCCCTATTTCTCCAGCAGGGCAGATAGTAAGTGCAGTGTTGGGTCATTTGATTCACCTTTTTTGCCTGAAGACAACATTATTTTTTTTTAATTAAAAAAAAAAATAAAACATCTTATCAAAGCAGGCCAGTGCTGTAGAAATCATATTGATCCCTTTTAGGCCATAAAAATTACATGACTGAAAGGACAGAAAAAAATCTGTTTTATATTTTTCAAACATGGGTAAACGTCCACAGTCACAGTCCATTTTTATTTTGATTCTTTGAATTGATGACTGAAGGCTGATCAATATATAAAACATTTCAGAGGTCCCATAGAAATTTTTCTTCACATAAAAGTAGTTTGAAAAATAATAAATAGTTTACAAGTCAATAAAATGAAAAAAAAAAATAAAAGAAAAAAAAAGCAAAAAAAAGCCTTGCAGTATAAAAGATCTGTAATTGTCAGGAATTTGTTCACATGTATAATAATTTGCTTGTAAAGATTACTAGACAATAAAAAAAAAAATCTGCTTACCCCATGTCAGTAACCACAGAATGTGGATTATATGAAGAGCTTTCTGAGATTTTATGGTATATTTAAAAACACATATGAAATTGTGTAGTGAGGAGATATTCTACATCTCACTAATAATTCTTAGATTCTTTGTTATCTGGTACTGTGAATTTCTATTTAATCTGGGAAGCAAATTAACTCATTAGCACTAGAGAATGGGAATGTGAACTGAAGACTGTCTGTACCATCAACATGAAAACACAATTCAGTTTGTGATTTCCTCTTCTGCATATTCCAGGATGCACAAATCTCTGCCTTGGGTAGTATTCAACATTCCAGTATGAAGGAACATTGAAATCTGAGCTACAGATGCCCAAATATGATAATGTCTGTGGGGACAAAACAAACAAAAATAATACGGTTTTGTAAGAAATACAGGTTTCACATTTCCTATCCGATACTGCAGCTATTGTTGTGCCAGACAACAAAGTCAGCTTAGATTCTTAAAACTCTCAGCTTTAAGGAAAGAATGTTATACGATACTGGAAAGACACTGGAAAAAAAATTAACTTTATGGTAGATAATATGCACAATCTGAAGGAGAAAATGTGCAATCACAGAGGAGAAAATGAAGGCATTTTCCCAAATGTATGTGGTTTTGCAGTGCCAGACTACAACCCTCCTCTTACTCAAGTGTAAAATAATTTGGCAACTAGTAGACATTGAGGTTTTCAATGATGTCCATGTACAATGAGGCTTGAATAGAAATAAAAATCCTATATGTATTCTAGTAATCATACTGTGCACAGGCTAAAGAACAATAAAATAGATTCCCAACAAACAGACCAGAAAATGAAGTGTACAATGTGTTGTTATTTTCACACATGGAAGAGAAACAAGGAAGGGAAATTAAAAGCTATCATTCTGATAATAAACTTTACATCTGTTTTTCCCGAATATAAACATCTACATTACATAGAAATGTACGTCTATTAATCAATGGCACATTTCTGATTCATGAAATTATCTCAGGAGATCAGGGGCTGCCTGCACTTCAAAGCATACTCTGGAGCACATTTTCTGACTGTGCAGAGAGGACAAACAATGCATGGCACCTCTATTCATTACATATCCTTTGCAGTAACATCACACATCCAGCATCAGAACAAGGTGATCAAGGATACTTCTTCAGAGGCTTAAATCACCAAGCAGGAGAAATTCTTAGGCAACACAGATTTGTTTGGAATTTAGGTAACCTGCAATGACAATAGAGACAGCAGGTGCAGGATACTCTCAGGACCTGCCCAAGAGGTCCCAACTCCCCCACTACCTACACTGAGAACAGTGTGCAATAAACATCAGTTTTGCTATTATTCAACAATTCCCTATAAACCATTCTTTATGCACCACTGAAGCACCCCTGAAAGTATTTTGCTTGGCCATCGGGACATGTATTATCCATGTTATAAGGAAATTAACACATGTTCAATTCCTATTGACACAGAATCATTAGCTGTTCTTCAGCTTCAATCATTATTTCATTTATATGACAGATCATTCCTATATTGTATTGTATTGCTTAACTTTGCCTCAAATAATGCAAATTATTTTAACAGTGCTTTTGAAAATATATGCAAGACAGAAGTTACAGGGTAGCTGAGGTAAACTTTCATGATTTTCAACACCTCCAGATGTATTAATCATTATATTTACAAACTGTACCAAAACAAAACTTCAGAATACAAATAGGAGTGGCATCCCTTCCTACTCTCCTAACAGTACATCAAATAAACACAGGGACATCTACTGGGAAAAAAAAATAAAATAAAATATAGCAAACACAAGCACATGCACACACACACACTCCAAGAAAAAAAAAAAAAAAAAAAAAAAGGCAAAAAACCCCTGACATTGCAACATAAAATGATTTTGCCTGAGAGAGGTGCAGGTTGTGTGTCATAAACCAAAAGACCTTAGGAATTATAATGAAGCTAAAAGAAAAGAGGTGAGAGCTCACCTACCTCCAATCTTCAATATACTTATGTTGCCCTTTTCACTTACATTACCCAGCACATTTGCAATTAAACACAAAACCTGTCTTCATATTTAATGATAATATGAAAAAAGTAAAGAAGAATTAATAAAAAATTACTTTGTCTGATAAAATCAAATCTGCATTTTTTCTAATGAACAGTGATTTTGTAATCAGTAATTCCTGTCTGTGCTGTGTCAGTACAATGGAGTCTGTGTTCTCTTCTTACCAGTTATTTATATATATAATGAAGCACTTTCAGACTGCAATCTCTTCCAGTGTATTTTCACAGTTATAAAAAATGCATACACTTATATTGAAGTTATATACTGAAGAACTCAAAAAATAGTTGCTACAGAAAAAAAGATTCTAATAAACAACAAAACCTATTTTTCTATGTGAATTAAAACCAGAAGGAGGATCTCCAACTGGGATTAGTCATCTGAACAAATCAATGCAAAAAAATGAGTTGTTAAATGTGAAGGAACTGACACATAAGTAGCAAAGGTCCTTTCCATAAGTAATATGGAAAAGAAGGGAAGAATTGTCAGGAGAGAAGGTGAAATTACTATACTCCTATTAATGTCAATGGAATTTGGACTATTTACTTCTGCCAAAGTGCTTCCTTGACTGTCTCATTGCAGCAGACTTTGCTATTCATTGGTCTCTTTCTAAACCTATGATTCATGTAGAAAATGCTCATGAAAGAAAATCTACAAGCAATTTCATTTGGTTTTAAATATATCTGAAGAGAGGGGAGTAGGAAAGAAGGCAAGTTTGTTTTAGCACTAAGTTTTAAGTTAATAATTAGGAACACTGTTTTGAATTGTTGCTTGTGATGTTTTATTCAGTAGTTCATTTTTTTTAGAGATACAATAATCCATAATATAAATGACAGCTTGGATAAACACAGTGTCATCTCTTGGTTATGGATACATTTATTACAAACAAGGCTGTATTGTGCACATTCCCTTTTCCCCAAACTATTTTGACACTGAACATAAAGTGTTGAAATAAATGGCACATGATGCCCAAAGCATTGAATTGTCAACTCTTTGTGCTTCATACATAACTTTATTACAATGATTTGTATTTCACTGGGGTTATTTTGAGCACAGGAAAGCAAAATAGAGAATCAGCCAGTGAAGCTAAAAAAATTGTCAGTAGAAATAAGCAAGTACCCTGAAGAATTAAAACACTTGGGAACATATATTTGAAGAGGGCCCACAGGGACTCAAGTTTAAAAATGTTTTGTGTACCTGGAAGCCTATGAGAGGATTGTCTTTCTCATCTTGTATTATAATGTCTCTTATCACAATCTTTCTCATTGCTCTTCTTTCATTAAATATTTTACTTTATATTTAACTATTTTATTTTGTACACAAAGATTCTTATTCTTATAAATTCTGTTCTTTGTATCTTGAGCATTCCTAGAGTTAAATAGTTATATATATATTTTTCCCCTTTATGTTTAAATCATGCGTCTGCCTTGTAGCTAAAGCAATCACCTTTAGAACAGTATGAAAATATTGTTCATTTCATGGTTATTCCATCTTGGAATGGATCCCTAAATGGATAAGAAACTTATGACAAATATTTAGGAAAGTCTCAGTAACACCTAGCATAGCCATTAGTATTCAACATTCTAACTAGATTACTTAAATGCTGTTAGGTCAAAAGAGTCTTCAGTCTAATCAAATAAAGGTAACATTAAATGAGTCATAAATTGTTCCTGTAATTGAAAAGGTAGAGGAACAAGAATAAAACCTCTTGTTCTCATTTCTAATTCAATGTTCCTCATCATCTTTATAAATGAATGTGATGCCAATGAAAGACTGAACTTGCAATTCAGCTCTGAGCTACAGCTAGAAATTTTCTGCTCTTGGGATTGTAAGTGAACCAGTGACAATCACTTTGGATAGCACTGCATTATATTTCTACTTACCATAACAACAGCAATCTGCCAAGAGTTTTTCTAGGTAGGGTACTAGAACTGGTCTGACCTCCTTATCCTTCTGCTTAGAAGGCAATCCTCCTTCTCTGCATGTGGAGAAAAGCTAATCCTTTAAAATGGAATCAATTATTTATTTGTTTCACTGCCAGCTTTACCTATCTTTCCAAGCACAGAAACAGAGAACATTTCAGTTTGGCTAGACAGGTCCATATTCTGTCTTGACTTTCACTTAAGGTAACTGAATGGAGAGTGCACTGAGCATAAATTGAAGATTCTGAGCAATGCTACCTGTTTAGTCATCTATAACATTTGTTTAAAACAGTAGAAAAACAACCTGGTGAAGTCTTCTATCAGCACAAATAAAAAACTTAGCGTGTCTGATCATACAGATCTGATTTTATTTTGCCTTTGTTCCACACAGAAGCAGGGTTATCAAACAGCTTCTTATTGTGTACTTGCACAAAAGTCATTCCAGGCAAGAAATTTCTTTTTATTAACATTTTTATTATGTCAGACTTGAACAACTGCAGCCAGTTCAATAGACAAAAAAGGAAAAAACAAGTGCCCCAGATCCTTCTAACATTTTGATGTCTCAGAAGAACATTGCAGTTTATGCCAGTATAAAGGAGAAAGGATTCTGTAATGTATGCTACTATCTGAAACAAGTGAGGACTGTCTCTGGTGAGGCCAAGTACACTGGTATGTTTCCAGAACATTTATACTTGTTATGATGCCATACATATAGCTCTACAATAAAAAAAAAAAAAAAGTTTAACACCTGTTTATTTCTTGTCTTTAGCAAATGCTGTGTAATCTGCTTTTTCCTCAGTAACCCTTGCTTACATTATTTTAACTCTCCTGCTTTAAATGGGGCAGACAAGGATTGTGAGGGCACTGGATTTTGTTTGTTTGTTTGTTTGTTTGTTTGTTTTTAAAGTTTAAACCTCTGACCCTTATTTTCCCATGTTGAGATGCCTGGAAATTTGCAGTCATGTTTAGAGTGTTACAGCAATATTTCTGCTATACTTACAGTGTACAGCTATACTTAAGCTCCTAATATTCAAGCACTTAGATTGTCTTGACCTTTGCCATATCTCATGAGGAATGAAGTATAAGTTATGTCGACAAAAGATCTTTGTGACAGAAATCCCTGTATTGAGCAAAAACACCAAGATCATTTTTTTTTTGCATACCAGGTTTTGATCTATGATTCTAATCATCCCCTGCTTGATCTTATTTGCTCAGAGTAATAGCAAATTATGCAAGGCACAGGTTGTTCCTTTGGCAACTAATGCTGACAATCAAAAATATATGGTGCATTAAAGTTTAGAATTTCATTTTTCAGTCTACACAAGAGCAAAATGTGCTTTGTAAATACATGCAGAAAATTGGCAGGCAACTGTGACAGGAGCTGAGTAGCTCAAGTTGTCATGCTAAGGTCTCTGAACCTGTGTTATGCCTATGTGCTGTAGGTCTCCTGTACTTATTCTTTGTTCATGTTTAGTAGGAGATCTTTCAGAAAGTTGATGAGAACCTATATTTTGTTTTAAGGATTAATATTGTTATTATTAAAACCAAGTGTGACATGTAATACCACATGGATGGGATTTTCCTGGACACTGGATATGAAGCAGGAATGAAAAGGTTACATGATCTGCCTACCTGCAGCCTTCTCTGACTGATGGACCACAATGCACGTCCTAGAGCTCTGTTCTTACAAATGCTACCAATATTTTACACTGATGCATAAGACACCAAAACACAATTTTTTAGTTATTGTAAAGGTTCTAGGTGAAGCCAACTGCCACTGTGGGGCTCCATCTCTCTGTACTTTAGGTAACACAAAGCTGTCCCACAAACCTCAAGATCCTCTTTTGCACAGGTACCTAATTGCAAGCCACAAGGCAGAAGCAAGCCCTTCTGTGCACATTTTTTGTTACTCTGTGGTGTCAACTGACCTGGGTTCTCTCTGGGTTTGGAGAAGGACAAACATCACTGTTTCCTCAGCACAGCTGTGACCTATATGCTGACCGCACGGCACAATCCAGTTGTGCACTGAGCTCCCCAAGCTTCATAAAGCATACAGAGGAGAGAGCCTTGCTTCAGAAATAGTGATGCCAGGCAGAGGCAAAGAGCTCCTAAGTGGGCATCAAAGCACTTTCACCAGCGGCACATTCAACCTGAACTGCGGCTCCCACTAAAATCATTGGCTTGCCACCCTGAACTGAGAGCTGTACAAATGGGCAGCGTGCCCTTCTTCTGAACCCTATTGATCTGCATGGAGCTTCAGACACAGATGTCCATTTGAATAGACCACAAGGCAGAGCTGAGGGAGGCTTCATACACAAAAAAAAATTTGTCATATTAAAAAAAAAAAAAAAAAAGAGGGAGTATGGAGTATCCTACCTTTCAGGCTCTAAACCAATTTCTAAATAATAAGGATTAGGATGAAGACAGCTTTACACCTGCAGGCTGGGGTTTCTGGCTTGTGCTTCTGCAGTGTTTAATACACATCAGCAGCAGGAGTGAAGGCCCTATTAGCCCTGATCTACTCCAGCAATTTCCATCCTCATAAAGGAATGTCACCATTGGTACAATTTAAACTGATCACTTTAAATTAACTCAGAATGACAGTAGGCAATATTTCAGGACAGAAAGAAAGGAAATACCCCCACAATAGAAGTGTTTTGACAGAGAAATACAAATATTTTGAAAAAGAATTTGGGATGGACATAAAAGCAGAACACTGTTCCTGCAAGAGAGGGGGCCAGGGTCTAGATTATATGTCTTCTCTGAGAAATGACACTTCGTATAGAAAATTGCCCCTTTTTTGTCTTACTATGTCTTACTATAGTAGGGTATTATTTTAGTACCTGGACATTCCTCTGTGCTCTCCTGTCCAATTAGAGTAAAGGTCAGTCCAAAATAAGGATAAGTTTATAAGGGCTGACAAGAAGACAGTAGGGGATAGAATGAATGCAATCATATTAATTCTGGGTAATGCTTTCCCACACATTAGCAATTCAGCTGTTGTGTTCAGAATGAGAATTAAAATAAGAACTGTGAACTTATGGCCATAAAAAAGTAGAACAGTACATCCAATGTTGCAGAAGTGCAAAAGTAGCATACTGCAACAGCATGCTGATATTACCAAAAGTAATAATATGCAAGGAAAACAGTTAGTGCAGCCAACAATGCAGCACAGGAGGAAGGCCTGGCCCTGGAGGAAGGCATGATGCTTCTTTGAAGATTTTTAAAGAGAGTATCGATTCCCTCAGTAACGTGCCTTTGTTCTCTGACTCGTGCTGTCAGGCACCCACTGCATATCCATTCTGCTTCATTTAGGTTCACTCTGAGTGCTCTCTTCCCCTTAGGGGTCTGTCACTGTTAGTATTGCAGGTCCAGTCCTTTTCACTTCTTGGTCAGCTATAATCAGTGAAGTCAAATACACGCAAGATAATCATCAGAACTGCCCCTGTGGTTATTATTCTTTGTTTTTTTTGACAAGTCATTGAAAGCAACATGAGACAGAAATGACTTTTGTCATTGTTTGTACCTGCATGAATGTTCTGATCCTGGCAGCAGCTTTTATTTCAGCAAGACAGGAAGCTGCAGTGAGTTAATTTGGGGTCCAGTTACTACAAAAAGTGGAGAGGGGAAGCACAAGGTCACCAGCTGTTTTCTCCTTAATAGCTGAAAAGTCTCTGTCTCTTCACGCCTACAAATAGTGCTTTGAGATGTCACTGACAGAGCAAACAATACAATAACATAAAAATATCATACCGTGTCAGAACATTTATTTATTCACCATCATCTTTCTAGTATTGATCGCAGTGGATGCTTAGGGAAAGACTGCAAGAAAATTTTCTTTTAATATATTGACCCAGTGAGTTCCAGTATTATATAGGGAAAAGCAATACTTTTCATATATATAAATTGCTGTCTTGAAATGTCTGTTTTCCCCTCTGCTTATTTCAAAGCAAAAATGAAATTTGTTCACCCCTTATTTTCACTATACCTTTCAGTCCTTTCAGTACAATGAACGTCAATCATTCTGCATTCAGTTTTCTCTTTTCCAAGATGAAGAATGCTAGTTTATCTAGTTTTCCACAAAAATATTTCTCTTATTTCTCTTCACCTTTCTCTAAGTCTCTCTAAGTACTATTTTAAACTTTTCTGGGGCTAGACTGCACATAACAGGCATGCTATCAATTAAATAATGGCATGATATACTTGATTCTCTATTGCTGAGTCAGATCCAGTCCTGAGGTTTCATATTTTATTGGGAGGACACGGTTTTTAGTCAGAGCAAATCATAGGTAGTCTACTGTGAGATAGCAGAGTAGTGCAAGCTAAGAAAAATACAACTTGGCAAGAATGTTATTTGTGGTTGTGATCATGTTACCAGAGATATTTCTAAACTGTAAATCCTGAAGGCCATGATTAGCTCATGTTCCCAGAGTATGCTTCAAAGGAAATATATTGCAAAAGATGTTCCAATGTTGCTATATGCACAACATTAAAGGATGCCTCAAATGGGCTAGATAGAATGAAGATGGGAGAAGGATACTTACCCATGGATTAATTCAAAGATCTGTTATGATAATGCTCTTATCCCATGGACAACTTTATAAAGAGGTGACAGTAAAATATATGGTGGAGAGCATATATATATATATATATATAATATGTATATAATAAATTAAACAAACAAACAAAAAACCTACATTTGGTTGGTTTACTATTTATTATATTTTTCACTGCAGCACTAATCCATGTGAAGTCTTTATATTCATATTAAGTGACAGAACCTTGGAATGATCCTGGCATTGCTTCTTTAGGGATACCTACATGCTTTCAATGTGTCTGTACTAACTATATGACACTACAGAGAAACCTTCCTAAAATGTGAGAAATGTTCACACCATAAGCAAAAGTTTGTGCAGCATTTGAGCAAATGTAACAAGAACAAAGAACCTATGGGCTGTGATAATGACATTTTAATAAGTAAGAAAAAAAAAGAAAAGGAAAGAAGAGGGGTAAAAAACAACAAAACAGTAACAACAAAAACAATAAACAAAAATAATAAACAAAAAAGTGATTCACAATGAGATTACTCACCACCGTAACTCACTCAGCAACAGCAGTACCCCTTGACAATCTCCCCCAGCTGTTGATGCCACAAGGTATGGGACATCCCTTTGTTCAGCCTGGGCCAGCTGTCCTGGCTGTGTCCCCTCCCAGCTCCTGTTTCACTCCCAGCCCCCTCACTGGCAGGGCAGCATGAGGAGCAGAAAAGTCCTTGGCTCTGTGCAAGAACTGTTCTGCAACAACTAAAATAATGTGTTATCAGCATCATTCTCATCAAAACTCCAAAACAGAGCTAAGAAGAAATTTTTCTACTAAGAAGAAAATTATCCCAGATGAAATCAGGACAACCACACATCTCATCACCAGGTACCATATCCTTGAAAACTGTTTGCTTGGTTCGTACATACACTAGTTGTCACTCTGGACATGCCTATAGCATACACATTTAGTTACTAGCTTGTTTAAATTACAAGCATTTTTTTCCCTCTAACTTTTATTTGCTCAAGTCTGATAAGAAATTCAGTGTTTAACTTCTATGCGCTACTTGGGGGGAGGAGTTAGAAAAGGGTGCATGGGGGGAAGGTGTTTTTAGTTTGTTTTTAGTTTTTCACTGCCCTAGTCTGTTACTAATAGATAATAAATTATATTAATCTGCTTATGGTGAGTCTGTTTTGCCCACCCATGATGATAATTGGTGACTGATCTCCCAACCCTTATATCCCATCTTGCCTTTTCATCCTATTTTCTCCCCCTTATTCTTTGTGGAGGGGGAGTGACATAGTGGTCATGGTGGAGCTCAGCTGACCAGGTGAGTAAAACCACCAGAGCAGAGAAGATCACAACCACTCTCAGACCTGACAGAGAAGGTTTGCAGTATCTGTTTTCCACAAAAAGCTCATTTCTTCTGCAAGTCCAACTAATCCTGGAGGAAGGCAACCAATATCTCTTTTCTCTTACAACATACATACACATACAATATCTCCTTCCTCTTACTACCTACATACAAACCCACACACACGTACACACACACACACAAAGTGATTGTGGCAATAGTTTTTTTTTTTCTGTTTACAGCCACTTTCACTACTATGTGTACAAAACTTCTTACAGAGAAACTGTTCCAGAACCCTAAAGAAAATGTAACAGTTTAAAAAAGTGTACAGACAAGAACTAAGATTTCTGATGAGGTTTACAGAAGTATGTACTTCAGATGGGAATCATTCTTGCAAAAAATTATGTAGCTGACATCTGGTCTACAGCATAATTTGACAAGTCAGTGCAAGACTCAGGAGAGAGAGAAAACATACGTACATACACAGCTAGCATACAGGATTTGAAAGTGAAAGAAGGTAAAAGGAAACAACTAAAAGAGAGACTGAAACTGAAAATTAAAAAGCAATGGGAGACACCAGTTTCTATAGGGGTTTGAGAGGCTCTGCCACTGTCCCCATACAGAGTCTATATGTTCAGAGACTTTAGTAATGTGTCCCCAGCTTGATGTACAGGCTGGCAGTAATGGTCAGAGAAGGATGGTGCTCTGGAACATTTGAACATAAGAGGGAGTACTGTTATGAAAAGACCATGGATTTATGTGTACTGAAGATTGGATATGGAATCAACAGTCAATGCTGAAACACAGCTTTTCATAAGTAAAAAGGCAGGCATCACACAAGGTTAAAGACATGTTTAGGATTTTGTAGTGTTATTTTAAAGCAGAAAACTGAATCCCTACCAACAGATAGGAAGTGAAGCAGTTGGCAATAGCTTAACAAGAGTTACAATTATTACAATGAACAAAATGAGACCAATTTACTGAGAAAGTTCTTCATATTGTCAACACAATTGTTTCTGGAAATAACGAAGACACAAGAGTGAGAAGCTCCTAACAGCCATAAGCGTGCACAGAGGAGCAATAAGCCTGTAATCTGTACACTGAGGTTTCAGTACACGTTTCTGCTTGGAACCCCTGTTATGCAATCAAAAGAACACATCTGTCCCTTATTGCTTGAGGTTTTCAGGATTTTTTTCTAAGGAAGGGGGGGATAAGTGCATGTATGTAGTAAGAAAGTCATTATCAACACACCGTCATATTCTGTTTTGAACAGTACTTTAAAAACTTTGCTTGATACTGGAAGCCCTTGAAATCTTTGTCCTGTAAATCAGCCCTTGAAACGCTGAATTACTTCATAACAGTAGTATATAAGAAATGACACTGTGATAGAATTTCCTGGATGTCTGAATGTTCTCTATAAAAAAAATGAATCTAACAATACATTTTCCACTGCATTTTGTCAAGCTTCTTATTTGTTGCTATCTTGTTTACTAATGGCTACTGATAACACTTTTTAAAACACTGTTAGAAATTTGGACTGGGACTCTGAGACAAAGACACCTTGGTCAGTGAAGCTTGATTCAACTGATGCTTCATGTCATCTAACAAACTAATGTTATTCTCTGCATACATCTAGCCCTACATCTTTGCAGGGCTGGCAGACACATTGGGATCAGGATCTGTAGAGATACAATTTGATTCAGCACTTGGAGGCCAGGCAGTCTACACCCTATAACATTTCAGTCGGCAGTTGCTACCTATATTTAAGGGACTTATATGAGCTCCTAATCAATGTCTCCATGGAATGATTCAGCTTTTAGTCACGGATTATCTACTTTAAATGAGATAAACAACTCTGCAAGCTCCATCACTGTATGCAGGCTTAGATGTCATATGTGTACAGGGATACAGTGTAGGCAGCAAGCCCATGTCTCAGATGAGACTGCTTGTTTGTTTGTTTGTTTGTAATCTCTAGTCTTCGTAGTTTTTTTTTTTTTTTTGTTTTGTTTTGTTTGTTTTTTTGTTTGTTTGTTTGTTTTGTTTTGTTTTCATTTCTGTATTTTTCTGGGCTTATCAATGACTTGCCATGACTTGAATGTCACTGTTTTCAAAGACTCAGTTTTTAAGGACAGAAAGGACCATTAAATCATCTGATTTCCATTCTAGGAGAGACAAGACTATAGGATACCATTTACCATTCAGCCACCCTAGCAGAACTAAGTCAACAGCCTTAACACAATAGCATGGCAGCAGAGTGTTTTTAGCTTTGATTTGAAGACATCATGGGATTAAAGCACTGCTGCTCCCTTTAGTAGTTTGTTCCACAGGGGACTATACATCCTAACGGTGAAAATGCATGCACTGTTTTTTATGTGAATTGTCTTATTTTGTTATCAATGATTTTATATTCACTTTCAGTCACTGACTGAAATGATTTAATACTAAGGAACCCTACTAGTTGAGCTTCTGTGCAACTATGATTCCCCACTGACAGCTCATTTTTAAGTTCTAGTCAGTTTGGCAGTTCTTAATCCCTTTAAAATGCTCTTTACTGGCACTTCATAATGTTTTTTTTTTTTGTAGTCAAGGTGTTATAAGTGTCTAATAAAACACCTAAGTACATTCCATCTTTGCTTTTATTTTTATGAATCCATTTCTAAAGATATGAAAGAATGAAATCATGTTTCTTTGAGAAGGCTTCTTTTCCATGATATTAAGTTGCCTGGTCTTAATTATATTTTCATCCTTTCATTTTCAGCCTGATTTCCTACAGAAATGTGACACTGTCTAGTTGTTTGTTTGTTTATTGATCAGTCTCACTTAAGAAACTGTGAGCTGACTGGGCATTTCAAATATATTTGGCAGGGTACTAGAGATTTAAAAGGTTTCATGTTTCTGTTAAAAATAATAAATAAATAAATAAAAATATAAAGAGGCCATTTCAATGCCCCTGTCTACATGGCTACATGAGCCCTACTTTTACTAGACATCAGACTTAATAGATTCTCAAGTCTTGGCTTTCAAGTCTTCATTGTTTCTTTTACCTACAGAATCTTCTGCTTGTTCTTTGAATCCAGTCTCAGCTACTCATTTTTGCCTAGGATTCCTGTCTGGCTAACTAGGTAAGTATCACAAAATCCAATTTAATGGCTAACCCTAGGATTTTTCTATAATTCTAGAATGCCTCTGATAACTGCTTTGGACCTGCTGGCTGCATTCTTGCTAATACAGTCAAAGATGTATTAAGCTTGACAAGCTTGAAAAGTGGGTCCACATTAACCTAATGAGGTTCAACAAATCTAGATGTAAGATGCTGCACCTGGGTTGGGGCAATCCCAGACATGAGCACAGAATGGGAGAACTTGTTGAGAGCAGCCTTGCAGAGAAGGACTTGTGGGTTCTGGTGGATCAAAAACTCGACATGAACCAGCAGTGTGCACTTGCAGCCCAGAAGGTCAACTGCGTCCTGGGCTGCATTAACAGAGGAAAAGCCAGCAGGGTGAGGAAGGTGAGTGTGCCCCTCTGCTCTGCCCTTGTGAGGCCCCAGTTGGAGTGCCGCATCTATGTCTGGAGCCCCAGCATGAGGAGGATGTGGAACTATAAGAGCAGGTCCAGAGGAGGGCCACGAAAATGATCTGAGGGCTGGAGCACCTCTCCTACAAAGAAAGGTTGAGAAAACTGGGGCTATTCAGCCTAAAGAAGAGAAGGCTCCAGGGTGACCTCATTGCAACCCTTCAATACTTAAAGGGGGCTTATAATAAAGATGGATAATCAGATTTATTATTTACGGGACAAACAAGAATGTTTTCAAACTAAAATAGGGGAGATTTAGATTAGGGATTAGGAAGAAATTCTTTACTCTGAGGGTGGTGAGACACTGGAACAAGTTGCCCAGAGAGGTTGTGGATGCCCCATCCCTGGAGGTGTTCAAGACCAGGTTGGATGAGGCCCTGAGCAACCTGATCTAGTGGGTGTTGTCCCTGCCAATGTCAGGGGGGTTGGAACTAGATGATATTCAAGGTCCCTTCCAATGTGAGCCATTCTATGATTCTGTGATTTTTTATTTTATTTTTTTTTTTAAATCTGATTTCTTAGATTCAGGTGCACACTGTTGGTCCATGTTCAATTTGTTGAACACCAGGACTTTCAGATCTAAAAAAAATATATATATAATAAGTTTTATAAGGTGTCTGGACAAAACTTTCTGGGGATTCATTTTTTGTTTTGTTTTGTTTTGTTTTGTTTTTTGCTTGTTTTGTTTTTGTTTTGTTTGTTTTTGTTTTGTTTTGTTTTCATGGGGATTTTTTTTCTTTTATTATTGTCCTTTAATGAATTTTTATTAATGGACCAGAGAACACTGTCATTTTGATATGAGGGATTTTTTATTTTTTTTTTAATGTGGAATTTAAAAGCTATTTCACACCTGTTTTTCATTATCATCATTTGTTTGTCTAAATCTTAGGTACACTAGAGTGATACTGGCATTTTATTTCATTCCAGATATACTTTAGCTTTTCTAAAGTATATACTTCAACATCCTTACTGCCTTTGCAATAATTTACAGGAAGCTATTCCTGATATATTACATTATTTATTTCTTACATTTATAACTCACTAATTATTAATGACTGCTCATTTTTATTTTTATTAAATACTGTAGTAACACTTGCCATTCCTTCCATAGCATGATTGAAACTTGGATGACATGAAAGCAAAATCATCATATTGTGAACTGTAATAGAAAAAAGCTCATTTTAAATAACTCCCCTTTTTCATCTGTATATTTCTATCTTTATAATCACTTGAGAGATTTACAAATCTATCATAACTACTGATTTTGATAAGATACTCCCAAACCTTTTAGCCTGTCTTACGTGCTGGACTTCTCAGCCAATTTCATGATTTTCTTCTTGAAGGTGTGTTACTTATACCTACCAAATGAATTGGATTTTTGACTCAATTCGCTTTCCCTTTGGCTGCTATTTATCTATGTGGATGTCATCTTTTAAAGAAAAAAGAACACAGGAAACAAGACTACAAAGCAATAAAAAAATATAGAGGGAGCATCAGCCAAACATACTAGCTAGCAGCTTCGAGCCAAAGAAGATAACCAGTCAACCCCTTCATCATTGTGCTACTAATAAGAAGAGGGAGTTCACACAGGTTACATGCCTTGAGATAGAGTTTGAATAAATAAATAAATAATCATAGGATCATAGAACATCCTGTTTGGAAGTGACCCACAAGGATCATCAAGTCCAACTCCTGGCTCCACACAGGACCACCCAAAAATCAGACCATGGGTCTGAGAGCATTGTCCAAACACTTCTTGAATGCTGGCAGGCTTCCTAACACCCAGCCTGACCCTCTCCTGTCCCAGCTCCATGCTGTTCCCTTGAGTCCTGTCACTGTCCCCAGAGAGCAGAGCTCAATGCCTGCCCCTCTGCTCCCCTCGTGAGGGAGCTGCAGGCTGCCATGAGGTCTCCCTTCAGTCTCCTCTTCTCTAGGCTAAACAAATCGAGTGATTTCATCTACTCATCATACATCTTCCCCTGCAGACTCATCACCAACTTTGTAGCCCTCCTTTGGACACTCTCTCACAGTTTTACATCTGTTTTATACTGTGGCTCCCAAAACTGCACGCAGTACTCAAGGTGAGGCTGCACCAGTGCAGAGCAGAGTGGGACAGTCACTCCCCTCAACCAGCTAGCAGTGCTGCACCCCAGGATATGGCTGGCTCTTTTGGCTACCTGGGCACAATGGTGACTCATAATAAATAATAAATAAATAAAGGACAAATTACAACAAAAATTATAGGAATGTGGACACTGAGATGATTTTTAGGGAACTTTCTTCCTTCCACTCCTCACTATTAAAAATTTGGGAAGTGGTTTTTTTTTTTTTTTTTTTTTTTTTTTTTTTTTTTTTTTCCCCTAAGGACTGGATTCTTGTTTTTCTCATGTACCAAGAAATTGAATATCTAGCAAAGTTAAGTTCTGAATAGAAATGAATACACCTTCTAATGTGCATTTTTTTCTGTATTATTCACATTTTGAGAGATGCAAGAAATAAATGGTGATGACAGACAACACGAATCACCTGGAACATGTTTTGAACAACGGTGTAGGGAGTTTCATGCCTTTTCTGTGAAATATCAGTCACCTTTTTCTGTGACAAAAGTTGCAAGAAGGGATAGACGCTTTCATTTTAGATTATTTTCTGTTCTCTTTTTTCTTCAGTTGGTTTCTCTCTTTATTTCTGTGTAGGTATACGAATTACCTGGAAATCATTTTCAAAGCTATGTAGGCATTTCCAGAGCTCTTTTGCAAGCAGTGTAATGACAGTTGTCCTACTTTAAACAGAAACTGTTGTTCTGATTCCCTTAGGCACATACACACTTTGAGCCCATGCATACCTGCAGCCATATGACATGCAGAAGTCCTGACACAACCCAGCTCAACTATCATCAAAGCCTTCGTCTCCAAGTTACTGATATTAATCTAAGAAATTTTCAGGAATAGTTTCAGGGTGTCCTTAAGGCCTCCAGATATTCTTCTGCCGTAGGCAAATTAATTAAAAAATGGCCTGCTCGGGATACAGAATCTCCCTTATGCAAGAACATTCCTTCATGCAAACACACACAGATGCCTGCATAAACATACCTTCTCACTTATTCTTACCCTTATGATACTGGAGACAGCAGCACGAATCCCAGCACCTATCAAATCAGGCCAGTTTCAACACTAATGGATCATGCCGATCACTGGTAATGGTGGCTTCACAAGGTTCAGACTTATAAAATGGGAGCAGAAAGACAGAAGTCTGGAATAGCCAGCCAACTAATATGATATGGCTACTGTGATATAAGGGACATGGTTAAGGGCCAGATTCCTTGTTCATCTCAAAGAAGATTTTTTAAAAAGTCTGAGCTTGTTTCAGAAATTCAGTGAGCTATTGGTTAGTCCTGTTGCAGATAGATCACTAGCAAAATGAGAAATTTGTCATCCCCATTTAGCCTTGTTCCAGTGACTGTATGGATGGGAAGAGTGTAAAGCCAGTTTGTAGCAATGAGCCTGTTAGTAACAACAAACCTAAAACCACATTGAGGCCACAGGTTAAAAAAGATATCCTGTTTATGCAGTTGTGTGCAACATCTACATTTTCCACAGTTCCTATATAGTGTCTCCAGTGGCCATGGATCTAACCCTGCTAAAAACAAGTAAGCAATCATTAGTGCTACAGCTAGTGTGCACTCAGCTGTAATATTTTGATAATGCTTAGCCAATGTGGACTCACCGTTCAGTTTGATTTTACTTGCAAAACAAACTCTTCAGATAGATCCATTTTCCATTATTTTCCTGTCAAGAGGAACAGATGAGGTAAAATAACAGCTTGCTGAGAAACTACCTTTCAGCTGATTGTGGTGAGGATCCATAAAGACATGATAGGGAGCCTGATACTGTCACAGACTAATCCTGAATTTTCTGACTGAAACTATAATATCTTTGTGGAAAGCATATCTTTCCGTGTGGAAAAACAGTAAGAGAACAAAGGACAGGACAGTCAGAAGACATAGATACAGATGTAACATGATAGACATGTTGTGCTGCTTTTACTGTAACAGAAAAGTGGATAAAATGCTGTTAGTGCACAATATAGCAGTAAGTGACATCATTGTGTTTTAACAACCACCTTTTCCCCCATACATATCCCTAACTCCTTCCCTGAGAGTCATTAGGCTAAACTTGTTGGAACTGGTCTGGTCTACAACAAATCTTAGCCACTGCAGCAAATCTATGGACATTCCTCAAGTCAAGTCAAGAGTGCTGAGATCTCTTGATTGAAACTTTGTTGGCATCACAATGTTCAGGACCTTACAGCAACACATCAGTATATCTGAAAAAAGGCAACAGCAACAGCAAAGAAGATGATGCTGATTACAGAATCTAGTGGCAATTAAAAACCTGGTTGATCCTGGTAATTCCAATTTCTGGTTCCATTAATGGAAAATTGTTGCCCTCATAGGATTGCAACCTTTATGGCAGATATTTATGAAATCTCTTTCCCACTCTTTGATAATTCCCCCAAAGATGGGTGAATTATGGACACAAAGGGAAATGAAGTAAACAATCCCTAGGCATTCTAAAAGGAGACAAAGGGAACCTGGACAGAAATTAAATAAAACAAAACATAACAAACAACAACAACCAAAGAAAACAACAACAACAACAAAACAATTTCACAGAATAAGTTGTTTTAAAAATAGGACATTTAAGAAATGTAGGTTGTTGCAGATAATGGGGACGGTTCTCTGTCAGAAGTTAATTTAAAACAAATTAACACTTGGATGTTAAAGCACATCAAAACAAATCGGAAAAGGAGTCAGATAAAACATTACAAGCCATGGAGAACTGGAAAACTGAATCTCTACAAGCAGATAGCAAGCTACCTGTACATGATAAATTATAAGAAGGGCAGGAATAGAACAAGAGGCTAGAATAGGATATTGAAAAATTAATAAAATTTAAAGCACCACTCTCTGTTAACATAACATCCAACATGTAGATACAGAAAGGGAAAAAGACAGCCTTAGCAAAATTTCAAAATGAATTCATGGATGACTGGGCAAAAACCCTTTTGCAAGTTTCAACATCCTCAGGGTGCTCTGCTATAAAAATGGGGAAATACTCATAACTGCTGTGCACTAGCCAACAGCATCTCAGCAGACAATTCACATATTTCAAGTGAAACTGAACTTCACAGTTCAGGGCTAGGAGGGACAGCTTTCTGCTCATGATGTATTGCAGTATCACAGTTTGTAAGTATTGCAAGGTAGTATGTGGGCTGTGAGAGGTTCAACATGAAAGCTGTCAGCATGAACATGCTCAGACCATCTATGCTGCATGTGCCCAGAATCAGAGTAAAACAAGGGGCTTATATGAGTACTTTGCTTGACCTGGCATGCATTGAAATCCATGCTAAGAATAAACAGGAATGTGGTTTCATATGTACCATATGGACAGTCATTCAGTTTGGGCCTGAGGACTGGTTGGGCATATCACAGAATCATGTCATGGTTGAGGTAGGAATGGATCTCTGGAGGTTAGGTCACCTGGTCCAACCCCCCTGCTCAAGCAGAGCAGGTTGCCTAGGACTATGTCCAGATGACCTTTAAATATCTTCAAGGAGGGAGACTCCACAACCTCTCTGGGCAACCTGTGCCAGTGCTGTCACCCCCAGAGAAAAGTGCTTCCTCATGTTTAGACAGAGCCCCTTGTGTTCCAAAGATGGAACACATGTTTTGATTTGTACCCACTGCCTCTTGTGCAGTCACTGGGTACCATTGAAAAAGAGCTTGCCTCTGTCTTCTCTGCGTCCTCCCTTCAGGTATTTATAGACATTGATGAGATAGCCCCCGAGCTTCCTTTTCTCAAGGCTGAGCATTCCCAACTCTTCATACTCTCCTTTATAGGAAAGGTGCTCCAGTCCCTTGATCATTGTTGTCCCTCTGTTAGACTCTTTCCCATATGTAGAAAAGACTGTATAAACCAATATATAAACCCATATATGCTTAGCCAATGCCATAGAAAAAGACATAGAAGCATTTAACAAGCTCTAGGAAACCTAAGAGTGACAAGCTGCAGGTCTCAACTTTGTCCTAGAACACAAGAATACTGCAGTCAGATAAAAGATGTCCTGACAATGAAGTGGCCTGTCACTGACTGCAGAGCCTGTTGGCTGCCAGTCAGACAGCAATCTGAAAGATATTGGTACTAATACTGCTGTCCCACCACATTCACATTCAAGATCTCACAGGACTTTTCTGTTATTTTAGTCAGAATAATAACCTCATCTCCTTGTTTGCCTTTTTTTTTTTTTTGGTAATTAATGAATATCCTGGAAAACAGAAACCTCAGTCTAAGTGTTGCTTTTTTTTTTTTTTTTTTTTTTTTTTTTTTTTTTTTCTACCCAAAGTATCCTTGCTATAATCCCTCTATCATAAGCCTGAAAACAGTAAGATGTCTTTACTGACTTAATGGCTAGCATGGAGTTAGTAAATTCTGCTGGCAAAATGAGACAGGAAGACTTACAGCACATTCTTGCAAGGCAAGGAAGTATTTGGGAAAGCACAGTCACAAGATAAAACTTTCTTTACACTCTTTGCTACTTATCTGTTGTTAAGAAATAAAAGTGTATTTGATGAATACCTTTTTATCAAGGATTTCAAAAATTATGTACCCAGCTGGATAAGTATAATTATCTGCACTTAGGACAGAAATATACCTAACTGCTGTGAGAAAAATAGAACATCTGAGCTCAGCACAAGTGTAAATCCCAACAATTTTTATTTAAAATTATTTTGATAAAAATAACTTATAATTTCTTAAGTTACAAAAATCTAAGTGATAAGTAAGAGTAGCCATGTTCCAAAATGAAGAGCAGTCAGCAGTAACTGCTTAACAGCAGAGAAGGCAGCATAGTCAATTATATCGCAAAGTTATCCTGAATAACACTAATTCCATGACTGGTTGTCATTTTGTACTCTCTTGCAAAAGATATTTTTATGATTTCGAATCTTCTCCTCTTATAAGAATGCCAGAGTGAGCACAAGGCTTTTTGGCTTATACAGAAAAGATTCTGGCAATGCCTTTAAAGCTTTCTGTAAAACATAATTAGCGTGTATTTATAGAAGTTGCTATGTGCAAGTTTATGTATTATATAACAACAGATATTTTGAGAAACCTATAAGCTTAAACTGTTGTGGTTTGTTGTTGTTTGTGTTTGTTTGTATTTTTATTTATTTATTTTTTTTTCCAGATTTGTGTCAGCCATGTGTAGTGCTAACCTCTTTTCAGTTTGGTTGTCTGTTGGCAGAGAATGAACTCTTTAACATGACAGATCCAGGATATTAGAGAGAGGTAGGCAGATGTGGCTAGTGGTAGAACAGGAGTACTTTTTTAAAGCAGATTAAAATTAGATGAACTTAAAATGACCTGAAAACTTATCTATATATGACATTCTGTATCTTGAACTACTTGCATACAGAGAAGTAGAGAAAATAAAGCAAAAAAGAGGATGTAGCAATGAAAGACACTGTGAAGAAAGTGAATATTTTGTTTGCCTAAGGCTATTGAAATATGTGTTGATGGCCTTCCTTCAAGTATTAACCATGCACACAGTCCCCGTCCCATTGACATGTACAATAATTTTTGCTGTAGACTCAAGGTTTTTGGAGAGGAAAGTCTGGGGAAAGGAACATGAATATGTGTTTATGTATTGATACAAGATGAAGCACTCTTTGTTCACATTCATGTCAAAAAATAAGGCCACAGACATTCTCATCCTCAAATATCCTTCCCTCTTCATCAGTCATTTACTCAAGAAATTCTGTATCCTCTTTCCTGCATACTTTAAGGAAGGTAGCTTTGTTTTGTCTTCAACTCCAATTACCTGCCCCAAAATGAACAGAGATCTTCTTGGGACAGGGATAAGGGATGATTAGTATCACACCACATAGAGACATGGGATGGAAGGTTTTCCCCATAACATTGAAGCCAGATGATAGATATGTTTTTAAAGATCAAGTACAATTTTCTTTTGTCAAGCTTAAAAATATTCTTCTGAGAAAAGAAGCTGCTGGAAGAAGCCCAAAAGCCTTTCTACACATGACTTCAGTCCAGGATTTATTTCTTCCATCAGGTGACTAAAAGACAAGAGACAATGCTATAACTGAGTCTAAATTGACACTAATCAGATGGAGTACAGTCAATGTGCACAAAGAAAACTGCTCTTTTTACTAGAAACAGTTCTGATCAGGCACAAAATAACAAAGACTAGCTACATTTATTTTGCAGACTAAATTAATATAGGATCCCCTTTTGGCCTGTGACTATTTGGAAATTCTGTTTGGAATTCTGAGCAAGCCAGAGTATGCTTTGTTTACTCATAAATCTGTTAGTTAGTGGGAAAAGTTTTCAGACCATTTTCATCCTGGAATGTTGAAAAAAAAATAAAAAGTGGTGGTTTGAAACCAAGCATAACCTGGACTTTTAAACCCCCCAAGCCCCAAGAGCCTTTTTTTCTGTCATCTAATTCTCAGAAATGAGTGTTGCTATATCACCACTGTTACCAGCTTTAGGGACAATATAGCCTGAACTCTATCAGGACGAGAAAGAGTTCTGCCTTAAAATAAAAACATAGGGATCAGCACAAACAGTTTTACGTTGTGTCCCAACTCTCATGCTTAGTGGCTTAGGAGATGGGAAATGCTTTTGTGCATCTTTGATATGAAAGAAATTAAGTTTCTGAATAAGGTAATCTTGAGACAAACCTGCCCTTTGCAGTAATAACTTTCACCTGGGACCATTTTTGGCAAACACAGCACCTGCAGTTTCTCAGTTCATGCAGCATAAAACCTAGCTTGACAACTTCTTTTTAATGCTATCTTTGAAACCCAAGCCACTACCTACTAATTAAAAATAGGGAAGTTGGTGGCAAAAGAAATGAGAAGGGAGAAAAAAAAGGGAGAAAGTGTAAGTAGAGAACAGAGGGAGTAAATAAAAAATAGCTATCATTTTCCTCTTCTCTTTTCAGAACATTTTACTCCTTTCAATTTTGTTTAATGATATGGAAATAGTTCCTGTCTCTCCTCAATTTCAACATTATTATTTGAATTACACAAACAGAATACACTCCTCTATTATTATATGGAGATATTAACCACCCTGTACTTAAGGTTGCAGCCAGCTCCCATTATAAAGCTCTATTCAACAATCTCATAAATTTGGCAGAAAATTGGTCTGGCATGAAAACAGCTATTCTTACTGTGAAGGCTCAGAAGAGTATCTCCAAACGGTCTGAAGAAGAGCTATCAAATGGTTTGCAGTGGGTGAGTCACTCCTGAAAAGAAGAGAGAAATGTAAAAAAATACCTTGAAGCTATATATGATGTTGGAAGCAGGTCCTGACACCAGATACAGTACCTCTTAAAGAAATTGCCTCAAAAAGCCCAATTAAAGTACATTTTAAGTTGAAAATACTAATACTATCCTACCTGGTAAAGTGGTTTGCAATGCATGGACAAGAAAACCATATGCTCAAAACTCTATACCACATGTAATAGACTGGGGGAAAAAGGCAAAGATGAGATATTTGACAGGAGAGAATTCCAGTAGGCTTGTACAAACAACACAGGTGAAGCTGAGTGCTTACTATAAATCTGAGAGGTAATCTGAAATACAATGCCAATTATACAGACTTCTCCATATCTCAGTCATTTTGCTCTCCACAACTGTCTCCCAAAGCGAGGTCTTGTCCATTTCTCCTGACAGAACTATATAAAACTTGTACCACCTGCCACAATACAAACAAAACTACTTTTATAACCCATCTTATCCAGAAACTCTTCATAGGGTGTCTTAGCCTGTTTTTGACAATTCTCTGTCTGGCTATAAAGCCTTGGCTGTCACCCTGGATTTTTCAGACATAAGATGGGCTCTTCTCAGCTAGATGTAGACATCTGTCCTATCTGAATTAGTGACATTGCTCTCCTGATATAGCCTACTAGGCATTTACTCCAGGGTGACATGCATTATATCATGGAAAAGACTGTTTCTCTATATTGATTGTAAACAGTCTAGACAGTTATAACAGGCAGACAGATCTGCACTGTAGCCATCTCTCATTGGTTATTGATCTGATCTCCCACAATATTCCCATGCAGGAAAACAGGTTAAATTACTAGGTAATTTTGATCAAATACCCATTGAATGATTCTCATCCCAAACTATTTTGCTGTTTGCATACCTCTAATATAGATGTGGAAAGAACTTTTATAGATGTAGAAAGAACTTTTTCAGTTCTTTCTTAGCATTTGAAATGTATGGCTGCAATGTGGGGCTGTCTCTGGGATTGTATATTGCACAAGTTAAGAATTTACCAGACCCTACTAGAAACAAGGTATTTAGTATTACCACCTACTTCTCAGTCTATTTTTCTTAAAATCTGTCAAGATGTGAACTTAAAGCTTGGTCAGAAACTTAACAGATCCAGGCTTTAAGCCACCAAGGAAGACAGAGTAGCAAGCTCCAAATCATAGAGTACCTAATCGACAACATCTTAATTTTTCTCTGAAAATTAGTGCAGATGGTGTCTGTGGGTCAGCTCTGAAAGCAGATAGACCATTCAGCATTGCTTCCACTGCTGTTCACTCAGGCCTGGCACCATGCAGAGCCCATTATAACACCCACATCTTAAGGTGACAGAAATGCAGGTGGCAGGGTCTGCAATGAAAAGAATGGGGCCATTCCTCTTGCTGAAATGATAAGGGTAAAAGCTGTGTAGCCACATCTGTTCCCTGGGCACTCAGATGTAGCAGTTTCCCCAAGTTTCCTACACTTTTTGTGTAAAAAGCATTCCTTTCTTTAACCGGTCATATCAAGATAAGTTCTGCCAATTTTTCTGGCTGCCTCCTCCATTCTAATTATCGTTTTCTTTATTGGATTAAATCCCAGAAATTTACCTCATCCAAGCTCATCAAGGCTCTTGGTACTTTGTTCTAATAACCATAATTTAGATGACATGCCACTATTTTTTATAGTTCAAAAACTACTCTTAATAAATTGCTCTTTAAAAGGGTACGGACTGCTTAAGGAAAGTACCAGAACATCAATTTATCCAAATTTTATGTCCCTTATTTCCAAAGATGACTGCTTATTTTTCCAACCAATACCAATTTATTTTTGTCTGTATAAAAATTTCCTAAATACAAAGTATGTTAGTTGCAGGTTCAGAGAATTAACGCTATCCCTTCCAAGTAAAGATAATGAATAAATTATACTATTTCTGCAGGGACAGGGAAAGTCTTTGTTTTGTACTTAGAACAATGTGATCACAGTCTATCAGTCCCAAGAGTTCTCATAAAATAACGGTTTCTCCTCTACTTAAGGCATGTAAAAACGATTGCTGCATCTCCTGGGGAACTTTTCCTGCAATATAGGCACTACTGTCTCTAGCCAAAATAGTCTGACTGCTTGGCCGTACGATGGTGGTGGCAGGTTCAGCACTGCTCAGGAAGGTGTCTCTGGACTGCCAAGGAGCCTTGGGCTGCTTACCATCATGCTGGAGTTGGGCAGCAGCTTGACAAGACTTTTCTAGTGTTGACCCGAACCCCACTTGAGTTCTGTTTTAAACAGTTAGGTTCCTACCCTAAGCCCACCATTTGGGAAAAAAATAGCTGTGCACCCTGGTACAACCTGAAAACTAATAGAAAGGGAGAATAAATTAAATATGTGTTGGAATAGCCTCACTGTTACCACCTTTCAACTTTCTTATAAACTGAAATAATATTATATGCTTAAAAAAATGTCCTGTATCTTCAAAACATTAACTGCACTTTCATCATTTGTTCTGATTGTTTCAAATCTTTCCAGGGAACTGCCAAAAGAAAATCATACACATGCAAACAGTGAAGATCACAAGGGAGGAGAGATCTCTAAAATTAATTTTGTTCAGGACGCAAGATTAATATCATTATTACCTAACAAAGGCATAAAATATTCACAAGTTACTGTGGCCTGAACCAGAGATTAGCTCTTTGTTATATGAGACAATGAGATAATGTGGTTAAAATACTAAGTACTTAGCACTCTATGTGTTAAGGAGTATCCCATTTAGAGAGAAATACAATGATATTTATGCAAACAGAAATATATAATCTATTTTAAAGTAGATATTCTGAACGTATGATAGGAAAAATTGAATCTGGTGTGCTTAAAGTTTTCTGTTTTGTTATTTGGACATAGTTTATTAAAAATAATTGAAAAAAAAATATAACAGTGACCTCATAAATAAAGTTGACCTTTTATATTTTTTACAGACTTCAAATATTGTTACCTTCAGATTATTTTTATTACCCACAAGCACAACAACAAGCATCACAGAATGATGAAGCAACTATATCTTATCATTGACAATGTAGGTATATATTCAGGCATTAACACAATTAAGACTGGATTGAAATCTTACACCAAGTGTCACGATTTTGCCAAGGACAGAGTTAATTTCTTTGCAGATGCTCATATAATAATGCTGTGTTTTGGATTTTTGATGAAAATAGTGGTGATAACACACTGATGATTCAGTTGTTGCAGAGCAGTGCTCACACAGAGCCAAGGACTTTTCTGCTCCTCGTGCTGCCCTGCCAGTGAGGAGGCTGGGGGTACACCAGGAGCTGGGAGGGAACACAGCCAGGACAGCTGGCCCAGGCTGACCAAAGGGACATCCCACACTGTGTGGCAACATGTTCAACAGTAACAGCTGGGGGAAAGGAGGAAGGGGGAGGGGGACATTGGGAGAGATGGCATTTGTCTTCCGAAGAAACCATTCCGCATGATGAGCCCTGCTTTTCTGGGAGTGGCTGACAACTGCCTGCCAGTGGGGAACAGTGAATGGATTCCTTGGTGTTCTTTGCTTGTGCACACAGCTTTTGCTTTCCCTAGTAAACTGTCTTGGTCTCAACCCATGAGTTCTCGCACTTTTACCTTTCCATTTCTTTTCCCCATCCCACCTAAGGCAAGTGAGCGAGTGGCTGGGTGGTGCTGTGCTGCCTGATGGGTTAAACCCCAAGGTACTGATTTTTCAATGTTCTTTTCAACAGCTAAGTATTCACTGTATTCTTAGACTATCAAAAATAGCACTGGTAAAGATAAATTGCTCTTGCTCCTTAGTTACAAGAGTAGATGGGCAGGTAGATACCAAAAAATTACAATTGAAAATCCTATCGATCAGGGAAGATACTGTGACTGAAAGATTAGATTATCTATTTAATGCCAGATTAATACCACTATCCCTGATGAATAGCTGTTGGAGGTTTCAAAGTGTCAGGTACTCCACACATCCTGTGGGCAGGTGCCCACTCAGAATCTCTTTATCTGTATACAACCACTTTGCATCACACATTTGACTTGTCTAAGACATTTCATGGATTTTATATGAAAATAATGTAATTGGTGAGCTTCACTATGACTCTATTATCACAGTGCTATGGCAGGGAGCAGAGAGGTGAATTACCTTAGTGGCACTTGCTGGAGACAAATTTCCTACAGAGAGCAGAGGTTGGCAGCATATTTCTGTGGGTCCTGGGAAGACCTGCTGATTCTCATCTGTAGTCATGTAAAGGGATTGAGACATAACACATTTCCTTTTTGCATGCAGGATGGCTGCTTCAGGCTTTGCCAACTTGTCTACCTGCCACAAAAGAAATTAACTTCCTCTGATAAAAAGAAACTCAACTAGCAGAGGTGGAGGTACATTGGCACAGGTTTTACCTAGATCTTGGTTTCACAGAGAAATGGAAAAAAAATATTTTTTTCTATTTATGATGCTCATGCTTGGGCTGTGTTTTTTTCAGTCAACAAGAAAAGATACAAAAATAATGAAATCGCAATAAAAACTACCATAGCAAATAAATAGAAGAATATCAAAGAGAGATTGTTCAGTCTTAGTATCTCGAGGCACCTATGAGACACTACTGGACATGCACTACTAATGATTAGGACTTCATTTCATAGGTGATGTTTTGGGTTTGGTTTTGGTTCTAGTTTTGGTTTTGTTATTAATATCATTTTATTTTTTTTTTTCTTTTGTGAGGTAACAGATCATATGGCTGTTTTGCTCTTTATTCTTGCATGAGCATAACAGGTCCATAAAGAGATCACCCTAGGTGTATTTCCTTCCTATTTCCTCTTTTCCAGATAGTTAATAACTTTCATTGAGGTCAGCTAATATGGATTAGCGTGATACAGAAACAAAGCTGTATGAAACACCAGCACTGATTATCAGCCTCACAAAAAGCTGATAATCAGTGATGAAGACATAAGACACATTATTTCTTTAATGTGAAGTTCATGGATTCTACCTGTTTTAGGAGTTTTATATTTCTGTTTTCATAACATCTGAACACCTCATTTTGAATACAGGATTGGAAGGGAGTACCTGGATACTCAGTGATGTTTATTTCATGAGGCACCAAGAATATTGATTCAATGCAAGAAAATACAAGAGTATCTCTAGATCTGTACTAAAAGGCCACAAGCTAGAGTTGCAAAGGCATACAAAGAGAGCAAGAATACTTGAGGATGTTGAGAAGGATGTTGAGGGACATTGAGAGGCAATAACAAAAATGTAAACATACCAATCTGACATGGGGAAAGAGATTTCTACTGGGGCAATTGGCTTAATTCTAAGTTAAGGAACCAGTCAAGTACCCGAAAGTTTTTACTATCACAAGGGCATCTGAAGATTTTCTCTTTTCTCTCAATATTTCTCAAAGTTAGAATGGTCCCAGCTATGATATAACTCAGGTCAACTAGATTCTTCCAAAAGATTTCTGTGTGTTACTGAGATATTAGCCCAAACCAAAGATGATTCCCAGCAGACAATTTGGAAGTGGCTATCCTGTTTCCATAGAACTAACAAGAAGAGAAGGGATCTCTGGAGATTATCTAGTCCAGCCTGACTCAGAGCAGGGTCAGACAGAGCAAGTTGCTCAAGGCTGTGCCTCAACAGATTTTTAGTATCTTCAATGATAGAGATATGACAACTCAAAAATCTGTTCTAATATTTGACCACCCTCATATTAAAATGCTTCTTTCTTACATTAAAAAAAAATTTCCTATGTTTCAATTTTTGCTTATTGCCCCTTGTCAAAAGTGGGCACCATTGAGAAGAGTCTGTCTCTGTCCTCTCTACTTCCCCAGATAACCCTAAACCTTCAGGACAAACAGTCTCAGCTCTCCCCTATGTCAAATGCTACAGTTCCTTCATTAGTGTCCCTTTACTTACTGGACTTGCTCCAGTACATCCATACCTCTCTTGTACAAGCAAGCCCAGAACTGGACACAGTACTCCAGGTGTGGCCTCACCAGCTCTGAGTAGGGGGGATCCTGCTGGCAATGGTCTTCCTAATGCAGCCCAGCTTCAGAAGACAAGAGAGTTTAGTTATATAGTTATGGCCAAGACTGTGCTAACTTATTTCAAAAGTGGAACATGGGCCTGACACTGTTTAATTTACCGTGTATCTATAACCTTCAAATATCTCTTTGCACTTATACTGCAATTTCCTTCCAAAAATATAGTAAGGAAGCAGGAAGTTATCAAATAGAAAGTCAAAAATCACTGAGGAATTCAGGGGAATATCAAGGATTTCAGGGATTCTACAAAGTAAATCCCATTGCATGACATCGACATAGAAAGTAAAGAAAAATTTTGCTTTGTCTCCCATTTACAATCAGTCTGTTTCAGACAGTCAAAGTGTGTGGAAGATATTAATGTTCAATGCTATTTAGCTTTTCTGTAGACCATCTGCTTCAATACCATTTAAAGATTTGTACACATATTGAATTTTTGCTGCCTCAAAACTAAATGTAAGAAATCTATGTCTGTTTTAGTGTGATAAGATGTTGCCAATGATTTGGTAAACAGCACTGCTTTGGTCTGAAAAAAAACAACAACTCTATTCAACATGTTGTACTTCACCTTGTTGTCTCACATGTCTTAAGCAATGCTGTAATCAGTTCATGTATTGCTCCACTAATCCCCAGTAAGAATAAATAAATTAAATTATCCTTAATCTTCAGACTAAAACTGTTTGTTATGAGTTCACAAACTTTACCACTTGTTCCTACTGTTTGTTGTTGTTGTTGTTGTTTTGTTTGTTTTCCTCTGTGGGGACAGAAGATCCTGAGTACCTCCTATTTAAATTAAGCTGCAATTTACAGTCATGGAGTTTGTAATATAATGAGATCTAAATTACTGGGAAACTCCTCTGGCACAAACAAAATCAACTAAAATAGTTAACAATGAGAGACTTCTAAGAGCTTAATGAATGAATCAGAGAGGAGGCTTTCAAAATGGAACTTCCTGCTTTTTGGGGAATTTTTTACACATTGCTAGGAGTCACTAATTTCAGTCTGCTTTGCCTAGGGAAAGAGGTGAGAATGCACCACAGACAACATCAGCTTAAGTTCCATGAAAAACAGTGCATTCATCTTTATCAGACAGATTTAAAATGATATAATATAAAAGCAATATTATTAGTAATATTTTTTAATTAATATTATTAATAATGATAATATAATTAGAGTTTGTAAGAATCCAGGCAATGAGAAAACTGAATGGATCTAAAGGTGGCCTACAAAAAGCTGTGCCTTCTTGTTAATTTAAAGTCTGACAAACAGGAATGTTTTTCTCAGCTTTAAGGAGACAGACACTTGAGATAGAGCTGCACCATTAAATACCTCTTCCAGTTGAAATCCTTCTTCTAGAATGCTAATCTAATGAACACTCTTTTTATCAACTACCAAGACAGTTCTTCCACTCTCCCTCTCCAGGCACCCTCTACATGAGAAATGTTCCTGATGGGTAGTTTAGCACATAAACCTAATATACCAAATGTACTTTATATGTTTTGTAAGACTTTCTTTCTGCATTAACTACAGAGACAGCATAGGGGACTAGATGGGAGTAGTAAAGAGTCAGAAGCAGATATAATCATATATAATTGTTCCAGAACTAACAGTGTTGGCTGGACCATGAGATGTTATCTCCAATGCTGGCTCAGTAAGTAACTAAAATTATCCCTAAATAGGTGATCCTAGCTAGTCTTTATGAACACACATATATATATATATATTATTTAGTGACTGGCTTGTCATAAGTTGCCATAAGTACAGACTTTGGAAAATTTACCTAGTAAATTGGAACTTCAAAAGTCCATACAAAATAGCATTTATTTACCCAGTATGTAAGAGACTAATTTCTAGACTATTTTCACCCTAGAGAAATTCAAGCCTGCATCTCCCGTACCAGCCACATTAAAAAATCACAGAATAAAACCAGCCAAAGCAGCAAGAAGCAGAACCCAGCTATTTGCTGAAAATTTCCAATAGAAATTTTTTATTACCAAGTGTTGCATGCAAACTCTTGGGAAAGGGAAAAAAAAAAAAAAGGAAATAAATTAAGATTTATTTATTTATTTATTTATTTATAACCAAGCACACGAGTTAAATTCTAAAGTTCTCCTCTGCAGAATATCAGACAATCTGTCTTAATGAAAGTGATAGGAACTTTTCCAAGGTTTGACTGTCATTCATATAGTTAAACTGAAGGAAGGAGAAAAATCAATATGGGCTTCAGAGATCTGTTGTACAGATAAGTAGGTCATCCCACTCTCAATCTCAGAACTTGTCAATAGGGCTGGTTGTATTATTAGTCAGCTACAAGAACAATGAAATACTTTCAGAAGAGTAAGAATGGGAATCATAAGTAAAGACTTTGCAAAATTTACCTAGTAAATTGGAACTTCAAAAGTCCATACAAAAAGGTTGTGAGCTAGGTAAAAAAGTTATTTTCATTTACAAGTGGGGATTTTCCAAAGTGGAAGAGAAAATTTCCCAAAGCCAAGAGTAATCCAAAGTGAAAGTTTGAGTCATTTTGCCCAGTGCCAAATAGAACAGGCAACATGAGCTCTCCAGCACAATGGATCTGACCAGATTAAAGTAATGTACTAAAATCTTGTCAGAGTATAGGTTTACTCTGGTGGGATATTCACAGAGCCTTCATTCTAGAAACACTTATGTTCTTATGTGAAAACTAAAAAAAATAGCAAGGAAACTGTTTTCCACTTTAGCAATGATCAAGAATGATAAATAATGGAACCAGTTCTTTGGAGAACACGTACAGACACAGCACAGCCTTTTCCACAAACAGAAAAGCAAAAGCAAGAGCTGTAAAAGCTGCAGAAACCATGCTCCAATTTAATTTCACTGCATTACAAAGAACTTCCTAAAATGCAATTGTCATTGAGATAAAATGTTTGAGTGATCCTTTTATGCCCTGTGTTCTTAGTTGTGTCTCAAAGTCTCAGTGCAGACTAGTCATCTGCAACAATGCTTTGCAGAAAAAAAGTTAGATATGATGAAAAATGGAAAATTACAAATAAGAAGCTGACCATACTCATTTGAATTCATGCAGGCTTCTTGTTTTGTTTTGTTTTGTTTTCCCATTCATTAATGAATCTGTGATTTCAGAAGTTTAATTTTTTTTCCCTCTCTTCCTTCTTCCCTCTTTGTGAGTTTTAGCTATCATTGACTAGTGCTCATCTAAAGAAAACATAATGGAGACTGAATTTCTGTGTTTACAGCCACCTTATGTTGCATACAGAAGAGAGAGCAAATTCTGCTAACTCAAAACTTCACAGTAAATTGAAAGACCCTCAACAATATGCCCATCAAGGAAAATGATGTTATCATCAGACTCGGTAACTAGATATTTCTATGAAGTGCATTGGCTGTAGTGCCCATACCACCCATTTACTTTCCTATTGCAATGCAGAGAGCAAAAAAGTCATATGATACTAGAAAAATGGTTTAGTAAGAGGTGAAGATGATACTATAAAGTATGCTCTTTATTCATAATGGCACTGTTTACAGATGTTGCAATCAAGAACAAAACAATAACCTGTGTATCACACAATGCACTTTTAAATCAGCTGTAATAAAATGCATCACAAGCTGTAATAAAGGTTTCTTTACACAGGAAAACACAGCAAACACACAACACAGTTCAGTTATATATCTCTGATACAGTAAAAAAAGTGAACTGGTAGAATTTAAAACAAATAAAAGCTTTAAAGTTGCTTTACAAAGAAAAAGATTAATTAAAATAATCTAGACTTGAGAAAAGTTTTTTTTGATAAGAGTTTACAATAATGGGAATATCTATATAGTAAGAATATACCATGATGGTAGTCATTAAATGTTTTCAGATTCAGTGCTGTTTGGGAAATCCTAACTAAACTGGACATTTGCAGTTAAAAAGGAATTTCTATGAAATAATCATAGTGTGATAGCAAAAAGGTACAAGACCCAAACACATTCCATTTTAATATTTCACATAATCTTAGTTACTTCCCAAGAAAATGCACTTTTTATAGGCAATAAAAATCATATATTTATCCTTTAGATAATATGCTCATCTTCTGTTTAGTCTACCTTTAATCTATCCACTTAGTATTTTGCAGTACTAAAATATTTCTAGCTTTAGTTTCTTCATTTAATGCATTCTAGTCAGGAAACTCTTTATCACTTACCTATCAATATATTACTGGCTTTGTTTCTAATGCAACACTTATTTCTCATTAAACCTAGTGCAATATCAGAGGCAGCTCTATCGCAGAAGCTGGTACAATTTCTCTAGTTCCCTTTACACAATCCATTTCAAATTTACTGTTTTGTACACTGAAAGACAAACAAGTCATTGTCTCTCTATAGAAGGAATTTAATTCTTTATCACTCTCACCACTATTTTAAGCAATATAACCTTCTGAAAGGTCATTTTGTGGGGAAAAAAGAAAAATCAACAAAATGTTTTTATGTAGTCTCTAAAAGATGACTGAATAATCATTGCTACAGATTTCAGGATTTTTATTAAAAACTTACCTTTTCACATAGAAAGATCTGTTTTTTTTTTTTTTTTTTTTTTTTTTTTTTTTTGTTTTGTTTTTTTTTTTTTTTAAGAGCAAGGTATTAATTGAACTTCAGTGCCTGTGAATCTCTTTAATCTTGAAATTTAAGTAGTAAATATTCCATCATTCCATCATTCTCTATTGGTTCACCTCCTGTGCTGTTCCCTGGCCCAAGCAGAAATTGCTTGATGCCTGCCTTTGCAAGATGGCCAACCATTGTTCTTAAAAATTTATCATAGCTATTTACTCAAATATTATAAGCTTTTCAGGCTGACAATAAGCTTTCTTCATATCTTGATGTGAAGTAGGAAGGAAATTCCACAGTACCTTTTGTAGTGTAGGGTATTTCTTACCTGACAGGGGAATTCTTAAACACAGTAAGAATTTTTTGTACTTACATCCTGGCATTTTTAGTGATTGAAATTTTTACTACTTGGCATTTGCTTCTTTACAGGTATCTTAGATATGAATTGTATGAACTGACATTCATATCATTTCTCAAATTCTGTAGAGAAATAATTTCACTTTACCTATTATTTTTTTTCAGCAGAGTATGATACATGACAAAAGGCATCCAAGTAAAATCAAATAATAGAAAAGGTGAAATAAAACAAAAAATCTGAAGTTCTGAGACACAGGGAGAGGAAATAGGAAATAAATATGTACCGGGCATTAGCAAAGAAATTTCATTGCCCCATGTTACTGATTTTCCTGTCAGTATGACAAGATGAAATTTAGAACACTGGTTATCCACAGCTGTGCAGTGCAATTAGCACCATTTGTTAGACTGAGCAAGCAGAAACAATCCAGCCATGTGGCACTCTGACTGTCTGAGCTCCTTCCTCCTTACCTTTTTCTAGATGGCTATAAAAATATGTTCTGGTTAATACAGTCTGTTTCAGTGGCATTCAGCTGGCTACTGTTTAATACAGGCTGTCAAATTTATGATTCTACATAGGGGGTTGTTTGTGCAGATGACTGCACTTACAGAAAAAAAAGCAAAGCAAAAAAAAAAAAAAAAGCATACACTCCATGTGGCTTTTAAATTCAATGGAATGAAATTACTTTTCCTGGAAATATGCATTCTGTAAAAGCAATCACTTACCTTGGACAGTGGTCACAAAAAAAAAAAAAAAAAAAAAAAAAAAAAAAAAAAAACTTTTTTTCTCCTTTATATAATTTCTTTCACTTTGTGCAACAGCAAAATTATAAGACTTTATTTAAAATAACTGAGTCAGACTAGTATGGGATTAAATTCTATGGGGGATGAAAGCATTCTTCACTTTCATCTGATTCCTAAAACCTGAAGCACAGAATGATTTCAGATAACAGGCTTTGAAGTGAACATGAGAAAGGAGAATGAAACATTGCCCGAAGAAAAGCAGAAATCTTTGTGAGAAAGTTCAGCTACTGCTATGCTTAATGAAAGATATAACCCAATTAGTAATAGCAGAAAGAATGAATAATAACATACAGCGTGTGATTCAGTGATATATGTTGGACTTTAATTGTTCTCCTATTCAAGGCAATAGTAAATATTCCCTTGGCTTTATGGCAGTAGAACAGCCAAAAAGACAATCATGTGTCTGATACAAAAATAAAATGGCCAGCATAGATTGTCCTATATCATAACCAAGCTGAGAATGTAATAGCTTTGTATAACTTGCTCATTTGTCTCCTCTAGAGCAAGTGGGTTCTACTTGTTTTTAATTATCTCTGGTTTTAAGCTCCCAATAAAAGGCATCAGAGTGGGACCACAGATTAGTTTTTGGTAACCAGCAATATAATTTTCAATATGCAGTTTGAAAGTATTGCCAGCACATTCTATCCTTCAGCAAGGCTGTCACTTTCCTACTTCAGGTACTTCTTGCTTATGAATCACTACTCGCCTAAGCAAATCTTGTAGCTGATTTCTCCTCTATGTGCACAGAGTTATAAGAGTTACTCAGTCAAAAAACATGTATTTATTTTTCATATAGAAAAAATAATCTTAAGGGAAGCTTTAAGAGCTGTATTGCAATTTGTCAGTCTCTTCCATAGGGCATGGACCATGCAGAAGAAACAGTTCATTCCTGTTGTGCCTTTGATCTACCCCATGCAATCTACAAAAATCACAAACAATGATGTGCCCTTCAACTATTAAAGTATGAAATAACTGTACCTACAGGAGATGTATTCATTTGAATAAGTTTGTATTAGCAGCATGACATGAAAATTGTAAGTCCCTGCATACTTTACACTGAGCATTTTTCTAAAAAATAAATCACTCTTCAGTGTCAGAAAAAAAAAAAAAAAAAAGAAAGAAAAAAAAGCTTTTGGAAGCTTTTGGACTGAAGTTAATCACTAGCAGGGCTAGGAGGACCTGCAATGAGCAGCCCCAGCTTTACTCATGGGCTGGATCCCACCAGCAAGACAAGTGTCATCTGTGCAACAAGGATATCACACCTGATTGCAGTGTAATCAGCCCTTACAGGCTTATTCAGACTGCTACTTTTTCCTTGTTTCTCAAGTCCAGATATGGTATCACCCACCTTTAAACATAATTCATGACTGACACTAGGGAGTTAACAACTCAAGGCTACACAATCTGGCAAGCTGAATGTGCTTATTTCATTTGAAAAGACTGATATTATTCAAACATTTAATCAAACAATTCAATCATAGAGCCAACATCTTTCAAAACCATCCTGGAAAACAGCCATAAAATCTTGAAGCACAAGGAAAAATACATTAAAAAATTATAAGCTTGTGAATGGGTGAGAAGAATTACTTTATTCCAGATATGCTTTTCTTATATATATATATTTTTTTTTCATATAATTCAAAATTAATAGAATGACACCACACACAGGATTTTACGCACTATATATTTAATAAAATATGACTCCAAACAAAGAAGAAAAAATCTTAGAAGCTCTGTTGGATAAATTTACACAGTACACAGAACCATAAAGGTATACAAGATAACTTTAACTGATTTGGGTATGTGAATATACAAGTCTGGATTCACAGCCACCCAGTTTGATTTTCTAAAATATTTCCTAGTTGATTAAACAAATCAGTCTGAAAAACACACCATACTCACACAAGCATGCAGGCAGGTTTTTGACATCCATTCTAGTTCACTCATAGTTACTCTCTAAGTTATCCATGCTAGTGTCACTCTCAAATATTGAAATTTTAACATGGTCCAAAGTCCTTTGAAGCTGCAGAAAATATATCTATTGATTTGGGATTGGTGTTGGTCTTCCTCTCCAGTATGTAACTATAATAAAGAAATATTTTAGACATTAAATGTATCATCAATAATTCAGTGTATGAAAAATGTGAACTTCAAACTTTAACACTGGAGAGAATAAATGGCCAAATGTTTCAAATGAAAGAAGAAACATGCTTTAATCGAGCTAGAGCATCCATTTTATCAGAATACATAGAAAATGGCTAGTCAGTGGAAAGTCTATCAAACAGACTTGGGGAAGATCTATCAAACAGTTTCTTAGCATTGACAGTCATAAAGCATTATGCTCAGACAGAACATAGCACTGAGAGCAAAGATGGGTTCTGCAATTGCTCTAAGACATCATTGACAACATCAGAGCATGGCTTATTCCTTCTGATACTGATAAATTGATGGGTGGCTTTAATGCTAAATTAGAAAGTGACACGTGAGTGCTAGGAAGAACATTAGGGAACCACAGCCACAGAAACCAAATACTAATTGTACTGAGTTTCCAGTCTTGCTTTTGTAACTGCTTTTCTTTAAACAGACATATAACAACAACAACAACAAAAACCTACCTGATGACAGAACTGCAAAACTAGTCAATGAACTCTACAAATGGAGGATTCAGATCATCTGCCTAAAATGTAAGGACATACTAGGCCATACTTATCATGTTGTGGTGCATCCCTTCAAGCAAAATCTAGAACAAATTAACAGGCAGACTTGAGGCACTGTCAAAAGCAGTGAAGGCTTGTGTGAAATGCACCATGCAGTAATCAGCAGTGATGTACCTTAAGCTGCAGCAGATAAAACTAGATATCCACATAGATAAATACCAAAAGAATAAGGGAAGAAATACAGTACCTCATGAAGAACAGTTCCCCAAAAGGGAAATTGTGTCTTGCAAGACCACTGAAATATTAGGATGGCCAAAATAACAGTATGCCATAGATACTAAGCAGTACTTCCACCTAAAGATGACAATTTGTTCAAGACCATTTATGTATATGTGAAATACTCTGCAATGGTTGACAACTACACATCAGGTTGGTGAAGCAGATTCTGGGTTGTTGTTTGGTATTTCCATAAATGGGATAGTAACAAAATCACTACTATGACAACACAAAAACTGGTTTAAAAATAGCAGAACAGGCAGTGTTCAGAATCAGCTACACAAGGAAAACGACATCAAGGAGAAAGTAAAAAAATTATGTAGTGATAGAAATTCATCTATCTGAACAACAACATTCTAGGTAAATAAAGGAAGAGATCAATAAGAAGTGGCATTACAGACAAGAGAAGCTGAAAGTAAAGATATACAAAACACATCTGATTTTTTTTAAACATAATCTTAAAATCTCAAACATAATCTTACTATTAACGTGCAGCTATGAAAGCTGAAAAACAAATATTAGTGATGAAATCGAAGCCTTTTAACTACAAATTGCTAAGAGGAGATCTGGGTGCCAGAGAGAAAGACTTTGCCTTTCAACAAAGAGAAATGAGAAATTACCAACCAGATGGCTATCTGCACCAGGAAGTGGGACTGAAATTATTTGAGGCATATATTCCAAATGCTCAACATGAAAGTGTCCCCCAGTCAACTTGTTAAATGGAAACCAGCTGATATGAAGGGAAACAAAGACAAGGAGCATTTTATGAAGAGCCATTAGCAGAAATGGCACAGCACATTAGTCAGCCTCAGCTCTACAGAGAAGGCAGGAGCAGTACGAAATGACCCAGAGGAACGGGAGGGATCTGTGTACCAATGCTGGCACTGAGCAGGATTTTGACAATGAGTAATTACCTACCAACATTCAGGTAACAATCTTTGTGTCTGCCAAGTGTTTTATGTAGTACAAAACAGCACCGAGAAACAACTAGCATGTGTTTGTGGCTCAACATTGTGGTAAGAGACAATGTTTCACAAACTCTTTTTAAAGTTTTCATATGAAATGCAGAATGACATGTTAAATCAGGATGCATCCATCAGATCAGAGCATGCTTCATTATAAGCACTGGCATTACATGACACTCTTTTCTCTGACCCAGTGTAATTGTCACAATCTGTAACCTGTCATGCAAAACATTTCAAACAAATGTGTTTGTAAACAAAAGACTTGATCGTTTACTGTTATTCAGACAGCTGGTGTGCTACAAGAATCTCTTTGAACATAAAAATAAACAGTTTTGCTGCTAACTGCTTGTTAGGTCCAAATCTCACTTTGACTGCTCAGCTACCAGATGCAGCAGATTAGCTTTACATTAAATAAAACAGAGTTGTCCCAAGCAGAGGTTTCAGTATCCAACAGTGAAAATTGTTCTCTCTTCTTTCAGGGGCGACAGATTCTTACTCTCACTCTGCCAGCCCAGTACAGGTTGTGACTATACTTGCATGCATACTCTAACTCTGAGTGTGTTTGCATGCTGTGTCTTCATTCATTTAAATTAAATAACTAATTAGGTGAACATACATTTTCATTTTAAACATTCATCATTCATGAGCTGTCCATTTATTATTTTTTTTTAATGAAATCTAGAATGTATGGCTCTTTCTTCATAGTTTTATCCATTATCAGTTCCACTTGAGAAAACAGTCAGATAAAAGGAAATTAAACCCAATTGAAAGAAGAATGTATATTTGCTCTTTTAATTCTTATTCATCATGTAAGTTACTACTAAAAAGATGCCTTAACTTTTATAAAATCTGTGAGCCAATAATATCTCTAAGATATAAATTCAGTTACACATCAATAGAAAATCAAAGAGGTTAACTGCAACTATTTCAATTTTTGTAACTCTCCCCCTCTGTTCTATCTATTCACTCTTGCAAGTATTACGTTTTTCCCAGTCCACCTACTCAGTAACTCAGATGCATCTGATACACAACAGAACAGCACGTGCATTGCACAGCATATGTAGCAGGTGGCAAGCATTTAAAGCGCTGTCAGTAGGCACACATTTTTTCTTTGTGTGTTCAAACACATTTAATGCCAAATCTCTGCAGGCACAAACTGCCATGCACTGAAAGTAGCAGGACTATCAACATCATGCCACGAAATACTTTTGCTCTCTTCCCATATACCTTGTTAATTCATTTGGTGGACCATTATCTACCCTAGATTTTTACCTCTAATAAGGTCACTTTTTTTTCCCTAACACCTCTACTTAGAGAAAAACTTGAACGCACTCCATAACTGCTTCATTCATGCAATAAATCATAACATGCAGACTCTAAACTACTACCAGACTAGTAGCATTGTAAGTATATTGGCCAGCAGAAGCTATTTGCCTTTATATATGTATATATATATATATATATTATTTACGTAAGGCTATTATATATATTAAGATATTTATATTAAGACTCTTGTAGGAGATTAATGCAATATTAAAGCTGAAAGATGTTTTGATTTCAAGCTCATCTATTTGGCTTAGTGTTTCTAAATACAGAATACAACTAGGACATGTAATTTCTGTATGTGTTATTTATTTTGCTATTTTGGAGTGGCTGTCAAGAGTCTCACTTACTTTTCTTACCACAATTAATCAGCCAGTCAGCTTTAATTAGTTGGGAATACCCTGGTGATGAACATCCATCCAGACTTACAGGCTGAAAGCAGTGGGCAGAGAAGCTCACTTTCTCTCTCTCTCTCTCTCTCACTTTTTTTTTTTTTTTTTTAAAGTAAATTAAAACAAAACAAAACCTCTGTAGTTAGTAGTTAGCTAAACCTAAAGGAGGTTTGTTCCTAGGCTCAAATATAAAGAAATGGTGTTATGCCTTGGAGGATGATATAAGGATTTATACCCTTCCTAACAGTTCCATATTTACCATTATAATTCAACACATTTTTATTATGCATATGAAAGGTTGGTGTTTTTTTTTTTAGTCTGTCATATTTTTTCTTCAGTCACACCTCTTGGCAATCAATTATGCATGTTAATTACAGTCCATGCAGTAAAGAGCCCTTTCTTCAGTTTTAAATAAGTTGTTTTTCAATTTCAGTAGGAAAACCTTGTTTTTGTATAATGAAACTGGCCAAATGGGAAATACACTTCCATTTTCTCCATGCCATTTATTGTACAGTATATCATACAGCTTCCCTCACTTGCTATAGCTTAATTTATCTTTCAGTACTGTTTGTTGCTAGCACATTGCAACATCCTCAAGAGCAAACCTTTGTAGCATCTTCTCCAGTGTTAAAGTGTGGATAGACAGAGCTGTGGGCTGACTCCATTCTCTCTTGGATTCACTTAAGCCACAGAGGAATGACTGCTTTTTTATTAGAGACTAATGATTACAGTACACTGCAAAGGTGTTAGAGACAGGGGTTGGTACCCTCATCAGTAAAAAAATATGAAAAGTATTGTCCAATTGATTAAATCCCAATAAAAGTTGCAAATTGCAAGATCTGCCTTTGAAAGGTCATCAAGATGTATTATAAGGATTCAGAATGAATCCCCAGGATGCATAATTAAGCAATCAGATACATTGTATTATCCATTTCCATAAATTAACATCTGAATCAGAACAGTATTTTAAGCCAGTGTGTCACAGAGGAAAATGGAAGATCAAGGGAGCCACTCACCAATCAAAATCCTTCACTTTCCTCAAAGCAGTCCTTTTTGTAAGGTTAATATGGCATTAACATTGATGGAATCATATTTTTACTTATTCTAGCCAATAACAAATACTCTTCCATTGCATGTCATAGCCTGTCAGTAGAATTTTGCTTCTGTTCTACAGTTCTGTGTGCTCAGTTTTCCTTATACCTATAGTTTGGGTTCCAGTTGATGATGGATAAAAAGGCTAAAGTAGTTTCCACCATGCCTTTATTGCTTAATTTTTAAAATTTTATTCCCACTTGCAATTTCCATTATCCATGCAGTTTCAGCTAAATAAACAAACAAAAATAACTATGTTAAGGCACCAGCATTAGACAAAAGTTTTATGTCAGTATAATCTTTGCATTCAAAACTGTTAAAAATGTTTATTGCATATAATTATTATATCTCTGATGCCTGATTTTCCATAGAATAATAGGTTTCATAGTTTCTAACCATTTTTGCTGTTTTTTTTTTGGTTTTTTTTTGGTTATTTATTTTTATTTTTGCCTATTGAGGCTTCTGTTGTGTTAGATATCATTCTCAAAAGTAAAACTGACCAAAAGTACAGATGTAAAATGAAATTTGTGTCAGCCTTCAACAAAAAATAGTTCCAAATGAAGCATAGTAACAAAAATCACAGTGTACTACCCACCCAATAACACAGAAACATAACATCTGGCATCTTTGGATAAACTTATAGTTTGCTGTAGTGATTCTACATTTGTAATTATTACATTTATCAGGTTAATATGATAATTAGATCACAAATTACATGCAACCAGAAACAGTAAATAACTATCATGCCTTTAAACAGAATGTTATAAAAATAATATAATCTCACTTTAAAATTATACAGGAGTACATGATATGTTTTGAAATCATATACTTCTTCGCAAGTAATTCCTTGATATAATGGTAATATGAGTTCTGAAAGGTCTCTTCCACTTTAGTGGCAACAAATTTGGAGAGGAGGCATGTGTATGCCTGTTTAGGAACAAAGACAGTGCCATTTCAGTGTCCCTGTGGCTTACAGACAGCCCTTTAGGTCCTTCATGGCAGCATAAAGTTAAAGGAACTTTTTGTTTAACCTCCCATTTCATGGCTTTGTCCCACAGCCTCTGCCTCATCCCACAGCTTCTGACAGTAGCCACAGGCCTCAGTTCCCTGTGTCCCACAGACACCCCTTGTAGGCAACTTCAGATGTTGCAGCAAGCCACTGTTAATTCCTGACAGATAGATAAATGTCTTTGGACTGGCTTTATACAAGGAATAATTTAATCACAACACTGTTTACAGAGGAAGCTGCCAGCTACTCATTAGTTGTTCAATATAGCAAAGATGCAGCATGGTTAACAAGTTCACTGGGATCTGTTTTTAATGAGAGGGAAGATTTTGCTGCCTATTCAAAGGAGTGGTGCCCTTACATAGTTGAGTTAGTTCCGAGACAGAAATGGGATGGAGACAATTTTTTGCTCTTGTGCCTTATACAACAGACAAAAGCAAAAGTATTAAACAATATTATCTTTGGAAAAAGGAGCAATTATTCTATTTTAATTTTATATTCCTATTAGTTTTCCTCTAAAATGACAGTGAAATGATATTACTACCACACATTTATGAAAGTACAAGCAGTAATATGGTAATAATTAGATCTTTTTTAAAAAATTATATACTAAATTCCACATTCCTGGAGAAGAGAAAGTTGAGGGGGAAGCCTAATAGCAGCCTTCTAATACATGTGTGAAGGTTTTCAAGAAGATGGAGCAAGCTCTTCAGTTGTACGTGGTAGGAGGACAAGTGACAACAGACACAAAAGGAAATGAGAGAGGTTCATAGTGGGTACAAGGAAAAACTCTCTCACCATAAAGACAGTCATGCAGTGTAGCAGGTTGTTCACAGAGTTTGTGCAGCCTCCAGCCTTGAAAGTTTATAAGATCCAACTAGATAAAGCCCTGAGCAATCTGGCAAGTCCCCATTTGTGTGGCTGCACTAGGGACCTCTCCATGTACCTTCCACCTTGCTGTGATCCTATGAAAGGACAACAAAGATTAACAAAGGTGTACACATCTTGTTAAGTTTATTGCTGTTTAACTGGAACATACGTTAACATAAGCAATTTCTTGCAGAAGATATGGCAAGGAAGATTTTGGGAAAACTTCCTTTTCTGAGAAAGAAAAAGAAAACCCCAATAATTAAAGGAAGGCATTTCAGACCAGAAGTGTAATATGGAAAAACACTGGAACATATGTTTAAGAGCCAAGATTTTTGTCCTACACTTTTTGTCTCAATGTGTTTTATTATTATTACTGCTAATTATCTGAAGAATCTCTTCACTGCTTGGTTTATGAAGATGATCCTGCACGTAATTTCAAAGATCTTGTATTTGTTCCTCTGAGGGGAAACACAACACAAAGATATGATGTACCATAATTATTCCTGAGATACATATGTCTTGAACATCAGCAATAAATATAGTCATGAGATAATCTTGAAATGTCCAAGCACCAAGATTCCATCTGTGATTAGTTTTGATTCCAAGACATAATATATGTGAAACAAATAGGGCAATTTCTCACTATATGAAGTCTTTTTACAATATCACCAGGACAGAAACAAGTTAGAAAAAAAAAGATGTTGACAAAAAGAACAAGTGTTCTGTACTGCTCAATTATTTCATTGTTCAAAAACACACAGTAGAAAACTAAAATTACCTAAAAATGCAGTGCTGCTGCTTCTTCTATTGTTACTTAGTTTGATTATTAGTTAGCTGAAATAATAAAACTATAGCATATTCTGTTACACAGAAAGGTGGCAATGTCAGTTATTACAAAGATGGATGTTGATGATGCAAAACATTTTTTTTTGCTTTATTGCAAAGAATAAGATTTGTAAGTATATAAACAATACTGATTTGAAGCTCTGTGTAACACTGCAGCCCTGGACCAGTTAGGATACTGCACATCTTAGTTGTAGGTCAAATAAAATTTAGGCCATCTGCAAAGCTAAAAATAACTTTGCTGACAAAAATTCTATGAAACTAGGTTAAACTCCTGAAAACCTCTTAAAGCACATGTGAGATAAAATTTGGAGAGGGATGTAATATCTTTTATTAGACCAACTGACAGTCAGAAAGTAAAAGCACAATGTCTTTAAGTACAGAGTACGTTCTCCAGGTAAAATATACATGTATATCTTCACTGGTTTTTATGTCTTTACCAAGAAAAAGCTAGGAGCTGGGTTTAATCTCTGAGACCTTGGATATCAAAAGACTTCAAGAAACAAGCTACTTTCTAGTGGTATATTGACACGAGTCAGTCCACTACTCCACCCACAAGAGAAAGGAGATAGTTTTCAAGGCAAGTCCAATCATTTCAAGAAATAAACTATATTTTTTTTTCCTTTAAAGAATTTAGATCTCTCAAACAGTTAACACTTAATAATTTTGGTTTTGCAGCATGAAACGTAGCTTACTTGCTGGTCTAAATCAAGCCCAGAACAATAATGGGATTCCAGAATGGAATTAACTCAGGTGGGAGAGGACCTCTGGAGACATCTGGTCCAACCCTGCTCAAGCAGGACCACCCAGAGCAGGCTGCTCAGGACCATGCCCAGGTGACTTTTGAAGATCTCCAAGATGGAAGACTCCACACCCTCTCTGGACAACCTGTGCCAGTGCTCTGTCACCTGCACAGTAAGAAATTAGGTTAATAAACTGCTGCATTAATGCTTCTAATAAATGAGAAGGCAGAAGTTCCTGCATAGTCTACTTGATTAACAGTATTTTTAAAACACATCAGTCGGACCAGAGAACAGACAAGGTAGACTTAAGAGAAATGTGTAACTGTAATCAAAGGAAAATAAATGCAAGTATTTAGACTAGCTTTGTTCTATGTAATATAAAAACTCAAAAAAAAACACACACACACAAAATTTTTTCCATTCAGCTTCCCTTTTCTGATGTTATTCTATCTAGTTATTAGAGACAATGTGCTCTAACAAGGCAACATTTGCTTGTTCACAAGAAAAACTCATCATATTTATCAATAGATGTTGGAAAGCAAAGATGACTGAAATTAAATATGAAAAATATGCACTTCAGAACTCAGGCACTACTATAACTTTTTTATATCTTTCTCAGAACAGCAACTGAAAAGCAGACCATCATACAATTTCTGATATTATATTTCATTTATCTTGACAGCATAAGATCCTAATCTGCTCCATTTGCAATTTACTTTGATGCTTCACATAACATTTTTTCTCAACAAGGAAGTTAATTTGCAACAGCTGTATGTTGACTAGTTTGGACAACAGTCAGAATTAATAGAAACTATACTCTGAGCATCTTGAAAAATACCTTTTTGTAAGTATTTATTTTTTTGCTTGAAAGATTTTTGTTTCTTTTTGAAGAAGAGTTGTATGCTGCATCTATGAGGAAAAATTGCTGCTATAAAAGATAAGTAGGTGTTTTCTTAGTAATCAAAGCAGATAACATCTCCAGTGGACATGAAACAGTGTTCTGGTCTTTGGATATGCACATGCACACACAAGAACATGAATACAGCTAAGAGCAGCTCTGGCAGAAGAGTCCCCTTTCAACCAGCTCGCTCTGACGGGAAGCACAACAACAAACAAACAACAAAAAATCCACTAGTATTTGGCTTTGTTAAGCATCCCTCTGCACTAGGAAGATTCCAGGATAAACTGGAACAGGGAGGTGCCCCTACCACAGGACAGGACGGACCTGCAAAAATTATTTTTAAAATCTGACAAGATAAACTACAGAGGGCAGACTTTGATAAAACAACAACAACAAAAAAAGATCAAGAATAATAACAGGTGTGCTGTTTATGCCCACAATACCACAGACACTGCTAAGATGCTTTGATTGAGATTTCTTTTGCCTACTTTAATATTCTTCCCTTGATTCAGTATTCTAAAAACAAACTAACAGAAATTATATATTGTTATGAAAAATATTAAATGCAATTAAAATGTTTATATTTAATATTTGCTTAATATTTGAATTGTTTTTGTTGTTGGTTGGTTGGTTTTGTTTGTTTGTTTATTTGTTTGTTTTTCATGCCAAAACTTTTAAAAAACAAATAGGACAAGAAGTGGAAAACCTTACTAGCATCTCTTAGGCACACATGTCATTTTACTGGGAGTCCTGTGAGATTTGCTGTCACATATATTTATGAGTGAACGGGAGATATAGCTTCATTCTGTGAAGTTTTCAAGGATGATGTCTGCTGCTGTAGGAAGGAAGGAAGGATTTCTTTTGTACCCACTAAAAATGTCTTTGCAAAGAGAAAGAAACTGAGAACAGAGAGGGAAATGACAGTATGGTGTGAGTATTTATTGGGGTTTGAGTTGTTCCTCAGAGATCAAAATCCTTATAATGGCTACACATGGTAGCAAGAAGAAAACTGAGAAAGCAGCTTTATCTCCAGCATTGAGGATAAAAGTACAAGAAAGCCTATAGCTTAGATCAATGAATTTTTACTCTTTCTCTTGGCAGTTTTTCAGTCCAAATTGTAACAGGACTAAGGCATACTTCCTTTATGGATTGTGAAAAATATCTGTGGTGATTAAACTAACCAACATTAGTAAATAAGAGAAATATTAATGTAGTGAAAACACTTGCTGCTAATACAAAAATATTCACCAGTGCTGAAAATGTCAAAATACTGATGCAAATTGTTCGCTTCTGGGACATTTGCTCAAATAAGTGAGAGATCTGAATTCCTTCATACTGTGATTACCCATGGCTTCTAATCTATTACCTTCAAAGATCATTCACGTAAAAACAAGGAGAAGTTATCAGAGCCCTCCATTCTGGAATTAATATTTAAGAGAAAAAGCAAAAAATACTTCTGTGTAATAACCATCATACAATATTCTGTGTTTATAGGTAGCAGCTTTATTGAAGTCCTACCCAGAAGCCTAAGAATATTGAACTGAACATCAAACCATTAAGTAAGTTACTCCTTCTCACTTGCAGACATGAATCATTTGGCATGATGTATTTTAATGTGCTAAAGAAAAGAAACAGGATACATAAGCAGATGAATAGATGATGACAATTTCTGTTATATGTTTATATAACTTTCTATTCCTCTTCTCTGGATGTGATCTGTAAGCTGTGGCATTCTGACACCTTTTCTTCCATGTGGAAAGGCCTGTCTGAAAATGCCACCTCCTTTCTGCACCATTTTGGCTCTGACAGCTATCCTTCCCAGCCACTCCTGACCTCACCAGCTGCTCTGTACCTCATTTTGCTCATGGTCTGAATGACTTCCTGCTGTTCTTGTGCTTTCAGCTCTTCACTTGGGATACATGTTATGTTAAGAATAACCCGTCTCCTCCTGTCTGCTGGAGATCCTCCAACAGACTCCTGTTTCTTGGGTTATTCTAACTGATCGATGCTTGCATCTCAAACTTCAGACTGCCACATCTCCTGTCTTACCAAAGACTCTAAAAGTTTCCTATCAGTGTGAGAGCAGCAAGAGCAGGGATGCTCCACAGGGGAATACAAACTGGCAGTGAGCACGGCCACAGCCCACTGCAACCCCATGATACCCACCTGGGCTGAGCAGCACCTGAGAAGGCTAATAACATCTCAGTGACCATCAGATGGATGGAAAGTAATGAGTCAGGTCCAAGATGAACCCAGGATATCCAGCCAAGAGGTGAGGAAACATGTCTGGGCACTGAGTGACCAGTAACTGCCAGGACCGGGGGACCTGCTTTCTCAGGAGCAGGAATGGGGCTCATGGACCCTTGGACAGGGTTCAGGGGAGGCTGGGCAGAGCCAGGAGGGCCTCCTGGTGCCCTTGGAACCCTGACAATGCTTTCATCCTTTGTTAGTTTTGCAGTTTTAACATGCTGTTGTTGAAAGCTGCTGCCTAAAATGAGGGTGAACACTAACTAATGTTCTTGAAGAACATTTAAACATAGCTAGAGCACCCAGACTTTCATTTGTGATTGTAAATTATATAACTGTAAACTTTTCACCACTTATTTGGCATACCTTTTTAATCAGTCTACCAATAACAACAACAAAACAAAAAGCAAGCGAACAAGCAAGATCTGTAATATCTACAAAATTAACATGTTTCACAGTTGCCCAGTGGGACTTTTTCATGTATCTCTTGTTCTGTCTACCATCTGTCAACAACACAGCTCAGACTGGGCTCCAAACTCCTTCTTTGGGAGGGAAAAAGAGATTTATAACTCTTTTAGACATCAACCAACAGCCCCAAACTAATCACTGGAAAAAAAAACACCATACTTTCTTTACCATTCATGGCATATTTCATTTTCTGAAATTTAAGAGTTCCATCTTTGATTTTTGGCTCATTAACGAAATAATACCATAGTGCTTAATTGTCTGTAGAAATATGTCAAATGGACAAAGATTTTGGCGATCTACAATATATATTGGCTTCTAATATATATTATAGTACATCAAGAAGATGCATCTCAAAGTGACGCACATTTCAGCACGTGCTGAATGTTCACATTTTTCCTTCAAACCTGTAGGAATATTGAGATCTTACAAACTTTGTAAACTCTGTGAGAAAGGTCTTAGGCATCAATCCACAAGGAATATCTGTATAACCATAGCTAACTTTTCAGCATCTGGCTGGGAATTAAATCCTTAAATCCCTTTCTTAGATATTTTGGCTCTTTAGTTCCAACCACTGAAAAAATTTCAGTGACTGAAAAATCAAGGAACCCTCAACACTCTTCATAATACCTAGACACTTAAGAAGATGGGTATGTCTGAAATCCCCCTCTCCCTTGGTCTGGTCTTTTTTCTGTGTTAGGGATTCACAGACTGTTCCTGTTCCTACACTTGGTTACCTTTGGATCTTTCTTTTGGGTAATATATCTACTTCATGGTTTTATTTTTAAAACACTTTCCCAGGAAAGCACTGCAGTGAACGACCTGGGCTGTCATTATCCTCTGGCAAATTTGTGTCACTGTGTAGCTAAGAGCAAGACTAATAGGACCAGAAAGAGACTGAATAATAGTGAGACTTGGAAATTAAGGTTTGCAATAGCCTTTTATGCTATTATCTAGACTTCTGAACAGTTTGTGGATTAAGGAGCAATTTGACACTGAATACTGTGCTTTATCAATACTAAAAAAACACAACACTTCATTAATTTCAGTATCTTGATTGACTTGCAAATGGCTTACTGTAGATTTCTCTTAATTGCAAATGTGAGTTTTCCAATAACTAATTTTACACCTACAAAAAATATGATCGCTACTATGAGAGTAACTTGAAAAGCATGTATCTATTTTTCATGGTATAAATCTATAACATTAATGCCTTTTTTCTTAACACATTTGCACAATACAGTACTATCCCTTTGTGAACTGTATCAGTGTAAAGTACAAAAAATGCTTTTCCTCGATATTTATGTATTCATGTCTTTGTCAATAAATCATTTCTGAAACTAAGATCAGTCAAGAGACATGAGAACTAATATTTTCAAAGATCAATTCAATAAAAAGAGCAATCTTAACAACAGAAAAAAAAAAAACACAGAAATTTACTCTCAAATCGTTTGACAACAATCTATATATTATCTTGATCTCTATAATTTATCTTGATAAATTATATTCTTGACAGTTGTTAAGATGACATTTCATTATAGTTCTTACCGTATAATAATATTGCAATACAGGGGAATCATTTACAAAGTTTTTCAATGCAATACGAACATAACAAAATACAACAAAATATAAGTACACCGTGATTACAGGAAAATTTTTAATACAGAAGTGGAAATAGAAGATAAAGAGAGTTAGTCAGTCTAGATGCCAGTAGCTGGGAAAACAAATATCTTTACTGCAGAATTTCTGTTTGCCAGAGAAAAAGAAATGAAGTGAATGGATCATACTTGAATCTCAGGTAGCTTTGCATCAAAAAGTCTAATACTGTCACCACATCTCAATTCTCTCACTGCAACAAAACCACTGGAAGTTGAACTGCAAATGGATGCAATTACTCTGGCGAACGTGTCCAATTTTCTGTACCAGCTTTCATTCAAGATGAACAGAAGATTCACTCAGCCTCAACAAACCACAAAGGAGGTCCACAATATGACAGAAAACAACAAAAATACATTCAGAACCAGACAGTGATTTCTGTGGAGGAAGAAGTGTAAATGCCTGCACACAACTAAAGAGCATAAAGGTTACCAAACATTTTTCAGAATACATTAAAGAAACTTCGGTGAGAACACAAAAGTAGAAGCTAAACCCCAGTGGAACTTAATACATATTTCTTTCAATTCCTAATGAATATTAATGGTGGTGAGGAGTACAAGTCTTTGACATTAGAATATTTTCAGTGTTGAAAGAGTTTGCTTGAAATTAAAATTATTTATTCACTAAAGAGCTGATCCTGGATCCACTGAATTTATTGTTAAAATTCACTTGGCTTCCATGGGAATGCCCTGCAAGTAATCAAAACAGTTTCGATAACACTATGTTAAAAGGGTGAAAAATGAAATATAGAAATACCAAAAATGAAATTAAACAAGGATTTTGAAGCATTATTCTATGGTGATTTTATATATATATATATATTTATTTATTTATTTATTTATTTATTTATTTTTCTTGAAAAGGTCTGACAGACCAAGAATTTTGCTGGGTTTTGAACATGGAAATAGATGTCCTGATAAGTTTGTGGAAGCTAATGCTGGTGTCCCATCTGGTCATATCAAGACTCATGGACTTCAGTGGAAATGTTCACTAGTAGGAATGAGAGTAATGGCATAGTAACACTGTTCAAAGCTTCAGAGATTTGAACTAGGACAGTGAATCATTCCTGAAACGTGATTCATACCATTGAGCATGAACATCCAAGCTGACACTGTAATTAGTAGAGATCTGCTTAGAAATCTGGCCTGATATCTTGCATGACCAAATCTGTGGAATCTCTTTCTCTCTCTTTTCCTTCTGCCAGAAGCAGACCTCACAAAGCAGACATTTTCAGGTACTCCTACCATCTCCTTTCTAGAACTTTAATCTCATCAATACTTAGCTAGGCTATTTATGCAGCTCTCATTCCATTCTGATATGATGCTTCTGTCCATATTAACTTTACCAATCAAGAACAACACTGAATCCAAGGCATCACCTGGTTCAAGACTTCATTCAGCAGCTTTGACAGATCAGACATCAGCCCATTCCAGTCATGAATTTCAAAGTCAGCAAATCACCTGAGATTCACCATCTATGCCTATGATTTGAAAATTGTCTTGTTAAATTATGCCTTGGCATAGAGTATGCTCCTAGTAAACTGCTGGTATCAATGAGCCATAAGAAGACAAAGACACATCCTTTATATCCTCCTTCGATTCTAGACGAGGAGACAGATAGTCTTCCTTGCAGCTTGGCATTTCTGCTCTTCCTCAAACACCAATGAATAGAAACAGACAGCAGTGTCCAAAGAGCTTGTTAGAGTCCTAGCAGTAGTCCTAGTTGTAGTTCTCTGCACCTTACCTCCAAAGGGCCACCACTGTGCTTGAACTAGAGTGGGACATGCTATAATGGAAAAATAGTCTTGTACAGTGGCAAAAGAAGACAAACCCTAGCTAGCAACCTGGTGCTAACTGAGGGGCAAAATCATAGAGTAAAAAGTAAATAAATAAATAAATGTTATTTAAATAGTCAGGGAACCTACCAGCAGGATAGTGCATCATTTTTCTCGGTAAGTAACTTATTTTCACTATTTTCTGTAGAATTAAATTCTCCCATCTCCAGTGCAGCAGCTCTACCACAGTTTAATTCTAAGCCAGAATTTCATCATGAGAACAGTAGTGCTGTCTCTTTCAGACATTTTTATGAGCCCACATCAGCATGAATACCAACTAAGAATAAAATTTGCTTCCAGGCAGAAGGAGGCTCACAGTTCTACATTTCTTTACCTGTGATGTGACTGGTTAATTAGAGATCCATTTACATGACAGATAATCCTTAGTTCAAGCACAGAAGGACTCACACCTGTTTTGCCCTGATCTTTTCCCCAGATCCTCTTTTCCATATGATACAAGTAGAAAGATGCACCTTAAAATTGGCCGTGGCAGTCTTTATAGGACAGCCATAAGTCAATCCTTGTATAACGTTTGGTCATCTATTCCTGTCAGCATCATTCAGTACAAAGAGGGTCCACATCATCAGTGTAAACCTGACATAAGGAACTGTATCATGGCACAGATTCAAAGACAAAAGTTCTACACTTACCAACAAATTATACTGTTATCAAAATCCAGATGCAAACAAAATATGAGAGACAGAATTTCTTGTCATGCCTCATGGTAAATTATGTTTTTGTTGTTGTTGTTGTTCTTGTTTTCAGAAATTACTTTGGGTTCACTACTGAAGCGTGCAGTTGTATGAAGCATGGTGCAGAAGAGATGAACATTTTCATGTGAATTTTTGTATTCTGACGCAACACTACACCTTGAAGAAGAATATTCTGGTAATTGTCAATCAAAATTTGGGAGAAAGAGGAGGGGAGTACAGGAAAAAATCCTGAGGGATCTGATTTAATCACAAGGCAAAAATATGAAATCTTGATGTTAGCAAACCAATGCCTGTCTCCAGACTAGATGCAGTTAAGGATGAGCATGAGCAAAAAGAAATAGAGAGCACATAATGAAAATGGTACATAGCATTACTTTTTAAATGCAGTTATCACAGCACAGAGAGGTTTGCCTCTCTCTCCTCTCTACCTGTCCACCTACCCTACTTCTCATGCATTCTCATGCAAGGGTGAAATGTGTTCAAATTCATTTCATCACGCAGCACTTGCAGGGCAAGCAGGCGATCAGGCCCAGTCAGCATGGGTTTATGAAAGGCAGATCCTGCTTGACGAACCTGATCTCCTTCTATGACTAAGTGACGCGCTGGGTGGACGAGGGAAAGGCTGTGGATGTGGTCTACCTTGACTTCAGCAAGGCTTTTGACACCGTCTCCCACAGCATTCTCCTCAAGAAACTGGCTGCTCTTGGCTTGGACTGGCGCACGCTTCGTTGGGTTAGAAACTGGCTGGATAGCCGGGCCCAAAGACTCGTGGTGAATGGAGCCAAGTCCAGTTGGAGGCCAGTCACTAGTGGCGTCCCCCAGGGCTCGGTGCTGGGGCCGGTCCTCTTTAATATCTTCATCGATGATCTGGACGAGGGCATTGAGTGCACCCTCAGTAAGTTCGCAGATGACACCAAGTTAGGTGCGTGTGTCGATCTGCTTGAGGGTAGGAAAGCTCTGCAGGAGTATCTGGATAGGCTGCACCAATGGGCTGAGGTCAACTGCATGAAGTTCAACAAGGCCAAGTGCCGGTCCTGCACCTGGGGCGCAATAACCCCAAGCAGAGCTACAGGCTGGGAGAGGAATGGTTGGAGAGCTGCCAGGCAGAGAAGGACCTGGGAGTGATGGTGGATAGTCAGCTGAATATGAGCCAGCAGTGTGCTCAGGTGGCCAAGAAGGCCAACGGCATCCTGGCTTGTATCAGAAACAGTGTGACCAGCAGGGCTAGGGAAGTGATCGTCCCCCTGTACTCAGCTCTGGTGAGGCCAAAACCTCGAGTACTGTGTTCAGTTTTGGGCCTCTCGCTACAAGAAGGACATCGAGGTGCTTGAGCGGGTGCAGAGAAAGGCGACAAAGCTGGTGAGGGGCCTGGAGAACAAGTCCTACAAGGAGCGGCTGAGGGAGCTGGGCTTGTTCAGCCTGGAGAAAAGGAGGCTCAGGGGCGACCTTATCGCTCTCTATAGGTACCTCAAGGGAGGCTGTAGCGAGGTGGGGGTTGGTCTGTTCTCCCACGTGCCTGGTGACAGGACGAGGGGGAATGGGCTTAAGTTGTGCCAGGGGAGATTTAGGTTGGATGTTAGGAAGAACTTCTTTACTGAAAGGGTTGTTAGGCATTGAAACAGGCTGCCCAGGGAAGTGGTGGAGTCACCATCCCTGGAAGTCTTCAAAAGACGTTTAGATGTAGAGCTTAGGGATATGGTTTAATGGGGACTGCTAGCGTTAGGTCAGAGGTTGGACTCGATGATCTTGAGGTCTCTTCCAACCTAGAAATTCTGTGATTCTGTGATTTCACCCTTTGTCAGCACTCACCCCACACTTACTTGGTCTAGTGCATGGAAATGGAGTAAAAAATCACTCTCAGTTGTCTACCAGGTCAGTCCATTAATGAGAAAAGGATCTCTTGGAAGAGTTTTCAGTGTCCTGAAATAAAGACCCATTAAATCATAAATATGGGAGCATGGATCAGACAACACCTGCTCTGAGTAAGACTGCTAATATTCCAGTAACAGGGAGAAGATCCCTAACTTTAACCAGAAATGAGAATACTGTCTAAAGAAGGGCTCAGCTGTGTAAGGTATTATTGTACACAACACAACATGAAGCAGAAAGCACAGTCTGGAGAACAAGTCTTACAAGGACTGAGGGAGCTGGGGTTGTTTAGTCTGGAAAAGAGGAGGCTCTGGGGCAACCTTATCACACTCTATAGATACCTTAAAGGATGCTGTAGCGAGGTAGGGGTTGGTCTGTTCTCCCATGTGCCTGGTGACTGGACAAGGGGGAATGGGCTAAAGTTGCGCCAGCAGAGGTTTAGGTTGGATTTTAGGAAGAACTTCTTTACTGAAAGGGTTTTTAGGCATTGGAATGGGCTGCCCAGGGAAGTGGTTGAGTCACCATCCCTGGAAGTTTTCAAAAGACATTTAGATGTAGAGCTTAGGGTTTAGTGGAGGACTGGTTAGTGTTAGGTCAGAGGTTGGACTAGGAGATCTTGGAGGTCTCTTCCAACTTAGGTGATTCTGCTACTCACGGGCAACTCTACCTCCTTTTGGATAGCAAAATATTTATTACTGTGGAACAATGAGATACCAGAAATCACAAACTAGTCACAGGAATTAAGACCTCAGCCAGAACTTAACAAAGAGTAGGTCAAGGTCAATTGCTTTATATTCCTTCCATGAAATATGGATACAAGTTCTATTTTCTCTCTCTCTCCTCCCCCCCCCCCCCCTTTCTTTTTAAAAGTATAGAATTTACCATTTTAGTGACCTTTCATTCACAGTTTTCTGGCCCATATGTATTCACCCTCATATGGTCTTTCCTCACACTCACTAGTTGTTTGTGTTTTTAATAATTAAAAGATCCTTCACTTACAAAATCATTTTCACAGATGGGGAGGAGAACATGTCTGACCATTACATGTAGGGAGCCATGTACTTTTGTTGGCTGGATGAAATCTGTAAAGATCTATAAAAATATATACTTCTATGTCCATGAAAAAATCCATTAGCATTAGCAGAAAGGACAGCAATGACTGTTGAACAACAAAACAACAGAAAATATCAAAATATTTTTTTTTTAATTATAATGGTAGAATAGAGGTGCCTCATAGGAAATCTATATGCACAATACATTATTATTCACCAATCCATGTGATTCAAATCACATGTAATAATTTGTAAAGCTTAAATGGCTATTCATATATTCACAAAGAGAAACACTTTGAACATGAAATACGCTTGCTCACAGACAATCAGCCACCTGAAACACTTTACTGCAGATACCCCATACTGAATTATATAAGAGCAACACTATAAATCAAAACTGCAAATTATAAAGAACTGCCATAGAAGCATAACGTAAATGTAACATCTTAACTGTCTCCAGTACAGAATCAGTGCAGGAAGCTAACAAAAAAAACATGCCATAATAAACACAGTTTGAAAAAAGGCTCCTTTCATACCATCTCCCTTAAAGTGACAGCTTCTTTACTGAAAATCCAGGAGTACACCTTTAAGAGAATTGTTTCAACAATAACTTTACTGTTTGATTTCTTTGTTGTTTATAATGAGCACAACAGTGCTAGGTGATTTTCAAACAGGTGGAAGAATAACATATTTTTCCACAAAAGCTAGCATTTCTAAATCTTACATAGAGAACACATTTAAGGAACCAAGGGAAACAGGAATAAGATAGAAGAGAAAATACTGAATGTTAGCTATCTGTGTGTATGGGTATTTCCAATCATATGCTTTATCAAGTGAATGAGATAAGATGTGAGGAATCATATATAAATTCTGTTTACAACAGAAAAGCACACCCTGTTACTTGCTTTGTAATACCTGGTTGACGGTGATGAGAGTTCAATGTCAGCAAGTGTAAATTGCATCTCTTTTATAACAAGTTGTAAAAATGCATGTTGCAAACAGCTCCTCCCCTCACAGGCTACATATACTATCATGGTATAATTTGTTTATAGGTGCAATTTTTCTAGTGTTGGCAGTAAACCACAAATGCCTCTTATGAAAATAATAATAATAAGATAAAAATGAAAACCTCACCCTTAGCCAGTGTTTCTCCTTTGAGAATAAAAGCTTCATAATCCTTTGGTGGCCAGGAGTCAGCAGTTCAGGGATGCTAAGCATTAATGCAAACTGTTTACTTGTCAAGTTCTTACTGAGCTTGTGAACCATCATAGACCTGTCTTTTCTTTCACTAGATAGTTCAGAATTCTCCTCACACTTCTGATTCTTTGAAACAGTAAATATGAAGATACCCAGCTGACCCATGGTTTAGAAGTAACACAAAATCAGACATAGAAAGCAGAGATTTAACAAAGGGTATAGACATAAATCCTCCCAGTTACAGGTAACAGTGCTTTCACACTGTTAGTGTGAAGTAACAGCTGCAGCTATTTAATGTAATGTAATTTTGTGAACCTCACCGTCACAGCATTCTTGTTAATTTAAGCTCCTTCCTTTTGATATGAGGCATCATTACTTAAACTGTTCCTAGATGCTCTTGGACCTTTGCTATTTAGCATTTCTGTGGTTTCCTTCGAGACATTTTAGAGGGATGAAATTATTCACACATCCTTCTGGTGAGCTAGGAAGGTGAACTGAACCTAGAGCTCCAGCAAAACTGATTTCTACCAACCTCTTGAATTTTCCTGCTTATCAGCAGTGATGTTCTCGAAGTGTATTGAGCTTCATTCCCAAGCTGAAACAGGTGAGCTTTTCTTACACAGCTGATGAATCCAGACAAAGGAAGGCAGTTGTTCTTATGATATATTTGCTCCATGGGGGAGACACGCAGAGAGGGGGAATTCACATTCTGAGTCCCATCTAAATCCTTCTGACCTGCAGTGATGGACCTTTAATCTGCAATTGAAAAATAACTAGCAAGGTGGCAGAGGGAGTCTGGTTCAAAAGTTTTTCTTCCCTTCTGCTCCCCATAAGTCTGACATGTGTAGTTCTGTTTTTTCCTAGTAAAATAGAGGAATTGCTGGATTGCTGTTTTTCAGTTGTAACAGTCTCATGAAATATCAACCATGAGAACATCTAATGTTTACGCCTGCTAATACAACTGCCCCTTCTTTTTTTTGGACAGGGACTGGGTAAATTATATCATGGCCTTTGCAAAGAATTAAGAAGGGATGCTTTGTAAATCAATGAAATTTAGCCAACATAGAAACTCTAATAAACAGATAGAAATTCAATACAATGATCTTTGTCTGATTATGTATATCTAATGTCTTTTGGAAACTGTAACTTTAGCAGATAAAGATGATCTTGCTTCCCTTTAAGAAATGGATCATATTTAATGTGGGTGTTCAGAGTTAGATTAGCTCAGCACGTGGATAAACAAAGTATTTCCACAAATACTGTTGAAAAATAAAGGCAAAGAAAAGTACAGCTTTCCTGAAGGACGGAACATAAAACTGTGGGATTATGGGTATAAAAGGTAGATAAATGCCTAAACCTTGCCATCACAGGCAGCTCAATATATTCCTACCTTCCTTTTCTCTGCCTTTACCCCTTTGAGCATCTGCTTCTACAGGGTACAAGACCAGAAAAACAGAGCACCCTACATATGAAGATGTAAATCTCACCAGTCCAGGCTAGCAAAGGACCTCCAGCCCATAAGATTTACATGAAATAGGAAGGTAATTAGTAATTTCTATTTTAAAAGTATTAATTCCAGAAGACCTGATTGCTCTCTATAAATACATCCAGGAATATATATCATGAAGAGAGAATAGCTATTTAAAATAAAGAACAGGGCACCAGAATAAATGAGTATGAATTAACAGTGTATAATTTTAGGACAGAAATAAGAAAAAAATCAAATAATTTTGGAGGTGGGAGACAGGACAGGGCTCTACTGTACACAGTCAAGTCTAAGTGCAAATAAAATTCAGAGTCCAAAAAGTGAAATTTATGATCAGGATTATAATCTGTATTTACTCACTATAGTGGGGACAGGATTGACAATCTAGAAGGTTTCTCCTGATTGTGTTTTCTACAAACACTCTGACATTAGAGCAATCTCTTCAAGCAGAGCCATATAATGTAACTGTACTGTATTTTTTTCATATTCTCTATTTTAATATATGCATAAGCATATATGGTGGTCTTACTCCACTATACACACAACCCTGCTTCCAGACACTTTAAATCAAACTAATTGATCAGAACACTATAGTGATTTCTTATTTTTTCATTCTCCATTTACATTTTTCTAAATGGAAAATGTTTTTAACAATAACTCTTGAAGAGAATATGGAATTCTGTCATTACTGAAGGTTTTTATTTTTTTCAAGACAGTTTTACTGTAGTTCTAATAATGGCATGAATCTTGCATAGAGACATGAAACATAACCAGAATATACTTCTGGAATAAGAGAAATACCTTTTAAACTAGAACATCACAGAAAGCTGCTAAAATCTCCAAACTTTCTAGTTATGTATCTTGTTTTTCCAAGGCCAAAAAGCTGTGCAATGCTGTAGGAAAACACTGCATGGAACTCAGTTTCTGGACAGGAGATAAATTAAGAAGATTAGGTGTCTTATCTATCATCCACACAAGGCCAGTGAAATCTCACTCAATTTAATGACAAGAATTTAAGTCCCCATTTTTTCCACTGAACCATAACAGATGAATTTTCATAAAATTTCTTTACAAATTTAGATTTCCCAGTTTTGCCCTTAGAATAGAGCAAACAATATATTTCTCATTTCAGGAAAGAAAGAAACAAGAGGCTGCTTACGCAGTTCTAAGCCACACATGTAAGAAAGCTTTACCTGAAGAGGCACAAAACAATACCTTACAAACCACTTTGTACCAAAGTTCTGCCAATCTATACTTGGGCATCCTCTGTAAACATCTGTTAGGTGTGAACAGTTTTTTAATGAGTAAAAAGTTCCATTAATGGGATAAAATTGCTTCTATAGGACCCCTGAGCTAAGAAGCCATGAGCTATTCAAAAGGCAAGGAACACAAACTGAAACACAGGAGGTTTCACTTGAACATCAGGAAATACTTCTTCACTGTGTGGGTGACCTTGCAGTGGAACAGGTCACACAAAGATGTTGTGGAGCTTCTCTCCTTGGAGATATTCAGAAGCTGCCTGAACGTGGTTCTGAAAAACCTGTCCTAGGTGGTTCTCAAGGTGTTGGACCAAATGGCCTTCAGAGGTTCCTTCCAACCTCAGCTGTTCTATAATTCTGTAATTCTGCTACATAAACTGCTTTACTTTTTGAAATCTTCTGATATTAGTGTTGAGGGAAGTGAGAAGGAAAAACAACAACAAAAAATAATATTTCCCATTGCAAGGACTAATATTCAGGAGATATGACAGTTAAAAATAACTGCACAACCAAACTTTCCAGGACTTTCTATATCCACTTTGTGCTTTTTATTTTTTTTTTTAACAAAGGACTCCTGCCTTAGGTACAGACTGTCATTGATCATCAAATGAATCGTGGTTATACAGGAAATGAAGCAGTTGTTCTAGGCACCCCAACTTCATTAAACGTTGACACTGGAGACAGCCAATATTAAGTATTAGTAAGTTAGTTTCCAAGGATCGTCAGATTTGATTTATTAAACAATTATCAGCTACTATTCATCCATTTTTTGTCTCCAATTATTTAATATGAACAGTTGATTTTTTATCAAAACTTCCACTTTCATCAAGGTTCTTCACTGTATCTTTGTGAAATAATTAACGAAACTCATAGACTTGAAGGATAAGTATTGGGCCACACACAGATGCTAAACGGTTTCATCAGCTGATTTATCATTTTGGTTTTACAGATATGAGAAATCCCAAATTAACAGAAAATGTAATGTACAAATTTAAACATTATCAGTTTAGATATGCAAATAATAATTTCAATTACATCTTTCAACTACAACAAAAGTGAGATTAAAATGACAATCTTCATAAAATAACATGAACCAAATTAAATAATTGGTTATAGAAATTATGCAGTAAGGTTTTTAAAATTATTTTTAGTAAGACTTTAACTAGAGCTGTCTAGAGATGTCTTATATTTATTGCAATCAGGCTAACAGGGGTTTATGACATTTGTTTGCAATCCTGTATGTCATTCTATAGGCTATTATCAATGTTCACCAAAACAATTACAATGTACTTCAGTAATCCAATACAATTGCTGTGACCTCAAACTCCTACAACCTGAAAAAAAATGTGAACATATCTCTCTATACCCTCATGAACACAGTAAATAATTTAAGCACCTGTTCCCAGCCCTCCTATTTTTAAAAAATCGTTTTTCCTCTCACAGTACTTTTATTGACTGACTTTTCATTTTAATATTCTGAATTTGCAGAAATGGTTTCTCTACGCTAGTGAGAGCATTTTATCTTGAAAGCCAGTCATACAGCATTAGCAAGGTTTTCTTCAAGGTGATACATATCAAAACACTTTCCTGCGCATTTTCAAGAAGTGTTTAAAAACTGATGTTTTCTTTAATTGAAATGATGACTTTATTTTACACCAAGTATGTGTCTCTGGTCATGCAAATACTGGATTAGTTTACTGTTTTATAAATTAATATTGATAGTAAGTAACCAGCTGTCGCACAGCACTTTTAAAATTTAAAATCTTTTCTCTAGTCGGTGCCAAGTATAAAAGAATTTATCACGCTTTGACATATTTACAAGTTCAGTTTTGCCATACATTTTACTTAAATGAAAAATGCAAGACGTTCTGCTTCGGGTACCTTGATAACTTTATTCTGGGGCTGTATTAAGTTAGTTTGTTGTGCAGGTCTGATGGCGTTTAAAAGATGAAGCCAATAAGATAAGCCTCAGAACTTATTTTCTCCACATTTATAACTTTAACTGCCGCTTTACCTGAAAGTATTAGAGCAGACAGTTCATTATGAACTGAAAAGGCGGACTACATTGTATGTGAGGAGGTCATCTGAAACTGATGACTTTTAAAGGTCATACACAAAATGAGTTTTGCTTTGCTGAAAGTGTCTCCTTGGCACAGTAAGTCTTATTTTAACAGTATTGGTAGATGTTATGTAAGTCGAAATGAGAGATTTCAGCTACTTTTACCTACTTTCACTCTGCCATGAATTTATTTTTGATCAAATTGGGAGTGTACTGGCTGGTTATATTGCTGAAAGTTTCTTTTCTCTGTGCCATCATTTGAGTAATGGATTGATAGTTTTTATGCTTTTATTTCAATTTTACTTTTCATTTTCATGAATCCTCTGCCATACATATTTATTGATAATGGAAAAGAATTTTTTCCTTAGTTCTGTAACACTGAGGGGCTTAAAGCCTGTGGGATTTGTGGATGTTGCAGACTCAAAAATGAACAAATAGATTTCAAAATAACACTATAAGGAATGTTTCCTTAGAATGTAACTTCAGCAACTACCTCCCCCCCCCCCCCCCCCTTTTTTTTTCTATCTATGGATATAAGAAATTTATGAAATGTCAGAATACAACACCTGACATTCAAGCAAACACATACAGTTTTCTTCTTGTCTTTCATGGCCACATATATCCACACATTTTTGTTACAGTAGATTCCAGAGCTTTAATTGTACCTACCTAATAATGAAGCTTAACTAAAACACTTAAATTACTAACAGTTGGTCCTAAGTTCTCTCTCTAGTCAATGGAGAAAAATTTGTGCTTTCAGAGCATGATTCAGATATTGTCCATTTAGCTTCCTCTCTCTTTGTTCAAGACCAGTTACACAGCATAAATCTGGGCCAACAGATAGATAACACACACACATGTGCTAGATAGATGTGGACCACCAAGTCAGGAGGGACAAAACTTTCTTACATATTCATGTTCTATAATTACAGAACATACAATGTACAAAATCAGATCAACTCTAAACTGTTCCAAGGATGCTAAATAAAGCATCTGCACTTCAGATACTTAACAGTGGTGGGAAAGAACGATACAGAAAAGGCAGAGGACAATTTAATCCAACTGAGAAACATACTTCAGGTCCTACACAATGCCTGTAAAATGTTTGACAAGTAAAAAGCAGTCCTATCTGGTGAAGGAGGAGTGTGATGAACTGTAAACCAGTAGTGGCAGAACCTCAAGAATCATATCAGCATTGCACTCTGTCATTATGTTTAAGGGGCAGTATGCATTCTCTAACATAAACATAGATTCATGGGTGCAGGGTAAATTTCACTTAAATACAGAATGATTGACAATGTCAAAAGCCCAGTGGATGCTGTTTCTCTGTGAACAATATGGTGAAGTTATCAATGTGGTCCCATGTAGGCTCTGACTAGCTGAACATTGTGAAGGTGCTAAACTGGCACTTCCCAAACAACTTTGAAAACAGCAAAAACATTTCTATGCTCAGACTACTCCTGAGCATATTATATACATATATGAGCATATATACATGTATATACATATATATATGTATATATGTAGGATAGCAGATCTCAGGTGTTGCATACAGATGCAGATATCCTCAAAAACATCCAAACAAACTTCTGACTGGTCTGTATATTCAAGTTAAGGATGATTCAAGTCCCATTGTGGAGCATCTAGATGCTCTGCTTGAACACAGCTGCCCAGCCTGCTTTGTAACTTGTCTCAACTCGAGTGTTTCTGTTTTTCCTTTTTGCTGTTTCCCTTGCTCACTCTTCTTGCCTATATTACGTGTACCCAAATACAACTGGGCATCTCTGTGTCTTTCCAAATACTGCAATCAACCTATTTATGTTCTGCCAGCCCGATATACTTAAAGGATAAAACACAGCTTCCCTAGAGACTTGCCTGCTCACCCTATAGAGGATGGATATGTGCATAGCTTAGGGAGGTCTTTTAACACATGAAAAAAAAAAAAAAAAAAGAAAAAAAAAAAGTACTATCTTATAGTGCATTTGACAGGCCGTAGTGGACAGAAGTTGGAAGGTGATGATCATTGCACCATTGTATGACACCTTTTAGTCATGTTAACAGAGGAATATATAACCCCACAGTATCTGGAATAGTTCTGTATGGACAGAAGTGCCTATTCGAAAAATCCGCTCTCACAACAGTGACCATTGAGAGAAATGCATGAAGATACTGTCAAGGCTCTAGAATTCATTACCTACAGTATTGCATGGCTAACTTTTTGCAGAACATGTCATTAATGTGAAAAGAACTTTATCCATATATAACCAGAAAGTGGGTTCTTACTCCACATCTGAAATTAGAAGACCTTGTCTTTTTTTTCTCAAGAAGACCTAGTCTTTTTTTCCTCAAACCACTGTTCAGTGATCAAAATCAATGCCCAGGGATAGGACTAAATTAGAAACTATCTAGTTCACTACCCTGGGAATCTTTGCCATAGCTGCTAGTCAAAAAACACTTTTTAAAATTTCAGGAATACAATGAAAATACTGTATTTCTACCTAACAGGCATTTCAGTCTCAATCCCTATTTTTGCCTTTCCTCTCGTTTTTGAACAAACAGAAGGCTCTGGGAATTCTGACAGGTTTATGTTGACTTGAGCCACTGAAACCTATTGCTGCTTGAAATAATTTCTGATGATAACACAGTGCAAGAAAACAGAGTAACAGTCTTCAATAGAGAACTCACTGCTTGTTTTTAAATGTAAATTCTACTTTATGAACCAAATGTCTAGTCATATAAAGACAATGTTATGAACGTTAGTTATTCCCACGTGCAATTGCAAAGTCAAACATCAGTTTTCTGTGCATAGGTTACTACAGTAAGAACTGCTTATATCATGTACAATCTTAGTCTCTATTTGCTATTCAACTTCTATTCAATTTCTATTTTCTATTCTAATAAAGTATTTGGCTATATTAATCAAAATTATCTCACCTTTAGCCTAAGTGTGACATAGCACTTTCACTTTCAAGCAATAGATTTTTGAGGAATATGTGATGTGACTTAACGCTTGCTTCTTCAGCTTTCTAAGTAGCACATAGTAACCAAAACCTATGTAGGTAACTTAATTACAAATTCTTGAGGTAAAGAATCAACTGAAATGTCTATTACACACTCAGAATGACTGGTGCTTGCTTTGCTTTGTGTATTGCCTGTGAAATAAGGGAAAAGGCATTTAAAAGAGAGTAAGAATATGACAACAATATACTAATGTGTATTTCCTACAATTAGGAAACCCAGGCTATCACATAAAATACCTAGCAGCTTAAGAGACACAAGGAAGAAAGATGTTGTAAGTGTGTATACTCTTCTACAAGATGCATGCTTTGGATATTTAGATTCACATCACTGGCTGTGCTTAGTTTTGAGGCTATTTCAATAATATTGCGTGGGACTTAACTGCTGGATTTTGGTGTTTAAAGACTAGAAGATCATTACTTGTTTTCTTGGAACTTTGATAGTTTTATTGTTGAAATTTTTTATTTTACTGTTTTCTGAACTGCAAGTCATTCAAGTAACATAAAGGTTTTACGTTGACTTTTGTCTCCTAGTCTGAATTTGAGAAGTATACCCGCTCCAGTTTTCAAAATACTTGAATGACACAACAGTGATAAAATAAAAAAGTCACTTGTCTGAAGTTCTTGTTGTTCCCACCTGTGGTTCCCACCTCCCCAAGTTCTCAGCAGCCAGCTCTTCTGAAGCACCCAGACCTCAATACCATCAGGTTCTCCATTCTCTTCTAAATAAAGTATTTATCAATGGCTTCACATTCAATTTCTATATGTTTTATGTGTAAGCAGGGAAAAATCGCTGACAAATGTATCATTTTGGTTAGCATGTTTTTGATAAAGACAGCACAGAATTCAAAAATTTCTGAGACTGCAGTAATTTCTGACAAGTCAACCCTTTAATATCAAGATCTCAATGTACTTAACAAGAAGAAAATTGGCTGTTTGGTGGGTGTGGGAGTTCCAGTGATATAAAAGGAACAAAGAAGCTGCTTTGCCAGCTATCTGAACAGGACAGAAAAGTCTCTGGAAAGCTTGGCACACCAACTCTGTCTTCTCAACCAGCTCCTGAGATGATTACAAGTTTTTAAGGAAGAAAGAGAAGAAAATATTGTATTATAAACCTAGATAGACTATATTTAAGGAATGGAAATACTGTGTGGTTTTTCACTTTCTTATAAAAGCTGAAGAATATTCCTATGAGAAAACAAAAAGGAAATAGAAATATAAAGAAACACAAATAGCCTTTTAGATATAAATTGATTGCTGCTATTATGTAGTAGAGAAAACACTCCTGCAAAAAGAACTTTTTGCTACTGTGGGAGAATTTAAACTGATGTTTTGATCTTGCATACATGGCTAGTTTTGAGCCTGAATCAGAACTGAAAGGGGACCTCTTAGTTTGCAAAGTGATGTGGTGAAACTGTCTGAGAGCATCTCAGCTATGGTCATGCCTGAACCTTAATTCACCAACCTCCTACAATGTCGCACTTTCTATCCTTTGAACCTCTGATGCTTGTGAAAATACTTGGAAGCCACCCCAGAGTAAAGAGCCACAGATGAACCAGAGCTCCTAAGCAGTTAAGGACCTTGTGGGAACTTGTCAGCAGATTTCAGGAGTCATTTTCCACAGACATATTTTATGACTTCCAAGAGAAGCTGCCAAACAGCTCCTAGCTTGCTTGCGAAGAATTAACTCTGGCAAAGGTGTTACCATTGCTAGTAACATGCTGTGAGCTTTGTACTATGTTTCCAAAGCCTCGGGACTGAGGTTTATCCAGCCTGCTCTCCCTGAACTTTTATTGTCCTGCAGCTTTGTTTTGTCTTGGTTTAGCTGTGACAGCAATTTCTTCAGCTGACCAGTTGTTTACATGTAATGTGTTTTGCTTTTGTTAGTCTTTGTACAGTACAACAACACTTATTCTATGTCAAACAAGGTATTTATGACTAACAGTGACATAATATCAGAAATGCAATGCTGGTATGACTGCATAGGCCTTCTGAAGCAGAGACAGGCTGTGGCACAGGGGAGGATTGGCATGGGCTGGTGAGAGATGGGGCACAGGCTCCATAGCTATGAGTAACTCACCCATGGTCAGTTAAAGAAATGCAAACCTGGGCATTGATAAAACTAGTTTTAGGGATTAAAAAAAGAGAACGAAGAGATAGTATCTACCATGCATAAAATGTGCTTATACAGTAGATTCGGCTTAAATGTTCAAAGCTGCAGAGCAATGATGAAAAATCAATAATGTAAAAGCATTCTTGCAAACATAAAAATGACCCCAAAGTTTATTTTGGACATAAAAAACAATTTAGGGTGACACTGGACTCATGAAAATGCTTCAGTGTGTCTTTGGTCCACACATAAAATCTATAGTGGTTGGATCTGGTTTTTAGTGTGGGCTCTGCAGCAAGGCAGAGATCATGGATTAGAGTGCTCAACCTGTCATGTTGCACAGATTAGGTCTTGATCCAAGCATCCTCTCATGCAGCCTGTAGGAAGGAAACAGGAAAATCCCTACAACTGCTCAGTCTTAGTCATCCTTCCCATTTTCTGTCTGTCTGTAATATTTTCTCCAAATTGTTTCTATTTTATGCCATCATCGCCACATAATATTGAGATCAAAGCTTTCATCTCTTTTTACTAGCCAATGTATTACTGTGATTAGTAGGGAAATAAAGACATTTCTACGGGGACAGAGTGCACTTGTCCTTATTTTATTTTATTTTATTTTATTTTGAAAGAGTACAGAGGAGTGGTTTTGGTGGAGCTAAGAGAAGTCAGCAATATTTTGACTCCATTTCAGAATCAAACCATCAGGCATCGGCATAAGCAGGATGGGGGGCCAGGAGAAGGTTTTAACAAGACATTTCAGTAATATCTTTTTATATATCTCTTTATGTCTTATTTAAGAGATTTTCCATGGATTATTTCATACCTTAACATGCTAACCACTGTCTTTATCCTGTTTTTCTCACCTTTGCAATTCCACTATTTGTATTTGTTTATGTTAAAATAAAGATAATACAAATATAGTAGACCGAAGTACAGTACTTTAAATGTCTGAGTAACATATCAACACACAAATGCAGAGACAACTATGTCTATCCAGCACTACCTATTTTGTCTTTTCTCTATATGTGTACTGCTGAAATTATGCCTGGGGGCCTGTGGGGCAGCGTTACTAGGATATGAATAGCAATGATAATACATTGCAATCTGTCTCTACACATCTCAATTGCGTGTATTTCTCAAATCACTGCATGTATTTTCCCTCTTTCATTAATTTTTATGGGGGAAAAAATCACTTCACTACTGACCAAATCACTAACTTTTGCACTTCTCAGGAAGGCATCCTCATCCAATACTCTAAATTAGGGACATCCACGTACAAGGAATCTGAGGACATTTCTTGGCATGCAAGAGGAACTGAACATAAGACAACCCTGCCTTTATGAGCACAGCAGCTTTTCATATTGATGACATCTGCGAACCTGACAGTACTGAAAATAGGAGTGAAGTCAAATCTAGATGCTTTAAATATCATTGCTGTGGTAATGCCCAGCATGGATATAGCAGCGTGCAAGGAAGATCTGCACAAAAAAAAAAAAAAAGTAAGAGTCCCCTATAGAGAATAACTTCACTTAAGTTTCTTCTTTAAGCTTGTAGGAAATCATGTATCTGGTGAGAAAACGGGAAAGGAGAGTAGTATTTATTAGATGGTAGGTGCCCAGCAGAAGGCTTGCTAAGACATTTTCTCATTCTGCTCTGTGAGTATAGAACCTCTTTGGGCACTGACAAATATAGAAGATGCAGTCTATCCTCTGCCCAAATGAACGTGGGTTGTAAAGCATTCTCTATCAATCACAAATATCATGAGTACAACAAATGTAATTTTGCATGATCAAGATCATCAACAAAAGTAGAGGGGTATCTCTTCTGGATTAGAGTACAGGACATGCTGAATATAAACAAATAGCAGCTAGTCTTGAAAAGCAAACAAGGTCATTCAAACATAACAACATTCTGCAAGATGCATGACATACAATTTCCACTCTTTACAATCTTTGCAGGGCTTCAGTTGAAATATTCTGGTATGGAAAACAGAGTTCAGGGAACTACAAAATATGACCTGTGACAAAATAAGGACTTAGACTGGGTGAATGCACAAAGGAAGAAAAGATGGGAGGAGATAACTGTCAAGTTCATAGATTGCAAACAAAGAGAGACCTTCACAGTCTCTCTTTGGATCTAAAGATACAATATTTGCACCTAGAAATGTAATGTACAGCTTTCACTCTGAAAAGTTCTTCATACTGCATCCATTTTCTGAGAAAATGCTTTCAAAATAAGGTATTGGCCAATACTGTCTGACACTTCTTTCCAGATGGTTTGCCAGCAAGAAAGGGAAATAGCTAAAAAAAAAAAAAAAAAAAAAAAAAGCAGTTGCTGTTTTGTTTAAAAGCGTATTATACAAGGGGACACAACATTGTTCTTATTGAAAATTTGCAGCAAGGAAGGTAGATCAGCCAAGGAGAGGTAAACTAGAATTTTATATGGCTACATTGCTGAAATTCAATGGCAGTTTTGATGAAGCCAAGGATGGCAGTTTTGATGAAGCCAAAGATCGAAATCAAAGCAACATCATGATTCTACTTTCTCATAGAATGTATTCCCTGAAGTTCCTAACTGTTTTTTATTTTATTTTCTGGAAATTTACATCAATTATCTCACATTCTGTTTATAGCATCAAAGTACTTACAAGCTTTGATAAATCACAGCTGAGTTGTCAGTGGTCTTTGCTCCCTAAATCAACCACATAGACATAAAAAAGGTAGTTTTACAGGGGGTTAGAAATCAGGGCAAAACTTACCTCACAGGATCTACTCAAAAAGAAGACAGCATATGCATGAATCATGTTTGCTAAGGATGTAACACATTATTCTGTTCTGTTGTTCGGGGGTTGGACCCAATGATTTTTCGAGGTCCCTTGCAACCCCTACAATTCTGTGATTCTGTGAACAATAGTTCAGGTATATTCTCCACTTCCCCACAGAGCTCACTACAGTTACCAGCTATAAATGGTATTCTGGGGCTGGTTCATTCTGGGGCTTCTCTTTGTTCTCAGATTAAAAACAATCAAAAACTGTTACAAAAGCACAAAACAAAAACAAAATCATGGAAGGATATGTAGGCCTGTTACTACTATATATCAGCAGAACATTTCCACACAATGTGTTTTCTCTGCATAGGAAGGAAAGGGGAGTTTGGCAAGTAGATGGTAATTGCAGATGAAATGGCTAGCTGCCCAGCACTGTTTCTGTGGATGATGGATGCCTGTGTATTCCTTGCCTTTTCAGAGTGTTTTGCAAGCTACAGGCAATGGCTTCTTCCTTCAGTGTTTGTAAATTCTGGATAAAAAGCTTCTAACATTCAGACACTCAACTTCCCAATTTTTCTCTGGGCTCTGCTAGAGCTCATATTAACATTTTAGTTAACCTGCTAATCTCTTAGCACAAACACAACAGGCCACATTAAACAAACAACAGATGGAAATGCGAGAGACATAATAGCTACACGATGTGAAATACCCTGTAATTAGGAATGACTTGCATTGATTTTTTTGGTAACAGTCTTTCTAGAGTCATTCAAGTTTCCTCCCACAGATACATTAAGTTCTCAAGAATGAATTTAAATCCAGCCCAGTGTTTTCCACTGTGGGAAAGTGTTTGTTTCAGATACAGTATAATACACTTTACCTTCAGTTGTTCATGCCCGCTGTAACTTGACTGCTGAAGTCAAGTTTACTGCTGTCTTTGGCTACTGAATAATCTCGAATACATTGTACATATTAGGTTCTTCTCTTTCACAAGAAATCCATCTTTCTTTTCCCCACTCTAAGAAATATCACAGACCACTTTTAGCACTTATTTGAACAGTTGGGTCTACTGAGAGAAAAATCTACACTAGCAAAGGGTGACAGATATCATAGAATCACAGAATTGTAGGGGGTGGAAGGGACCTCAAGAGATTGTCAGGTCCAACTCCTCTGCCAAAACAGGTTCCCTAAAGCAGGCTGCCCAGGTAGGTATCCAGACAGGCCTTGAACATCTCCAGAGACGGAGACTCCACAATCTCCCCGGGTAGCCTGTTCCAGTGCTCTGTCACCCTCACCATGAATTTCTTTCACATGTTGCTGTGGAATTTCCTGTGATCCATATCTTTATCATGAATGGCTTCTTTCTATCTCTGCCTGCCTGAGCATTATGAACGGTTAATATTGCCCAATATGTATGGAGAGAATTTTGATCAGTGTCTTGAACTGTCTGTCACAGCAACCAGGGACAGCATCTGTCACTGTGTGCATGAGGTGGCTTATTGCAACTCAACAAGTGGTGAAATAGTCCCTGAAGATGCTTTGTATTTATATTTATCTGTTTGTTTGTTTTTTTTTTCTTTTTTCTTTTTTATTTTTTCAGTTTCTCAGGACCATGGCCAGTTGCTCAGGACATCCAATTAGAATGTTCATGCAAAGGAGTGCAATGAAGAGAACAGCAAAGATTCAGCTTGCAGACAGAAAAACAGCTAGGTGGAGCCCAAAGGAAAATGTCACCCTCTGTTTGCATAATCTTGAAAACTCCTCTGTAGTCAATTACTTGGCAAATAAATGTTACCAACACTCTGGCTCAACTGGATACTGTAATACCTGGAATTCAGCCATCATATAATAGGAACACCCTTTATCCGGACAAGGTGCACCAAATTTTTCACAGCTCTGGAGACTCCTGCAGTAAGCATGCTAGTGTGGCTTTATTAAATTTCAGTTGAGTATGCCACTGTCTAGAAAACTCCAGCTCTTCTCCAGTGAGAAGTAGTAGATCCATGGCTAAAACACATTAGTGCATAAATGACAATATTAGTTCATTGATCTAGATTTTTGCTCCACCAAAAAAACAAACAAACAAACAACAAACTTCTCTTTACAGGCCTTCAGAGGAAAGGGTTGTATAGATGAGTGGCTCATCAGTCAGAATCACTGAATTAGTATTCCGCTAGATTCCAGATGCTGGCCAATTTGCATGGGACACTTTTGGAAGCTGGCCTACGGATAGCAAAACATTGGCCCAGCAAGTTTTCCTCACATTCAGAGACTGTAGACAGGGTTTTTTTGACTCCTGGACATAGATAGGAAAAAAAGGATTTGATCATTAAAAAATCAACATAAAAAAATCAACATAAAATTTATATATACATATATATATATATATATATAAATACTGAAAAACATTTCAGAAGTGTGAACAGCTTCAACAGACGTGCTTAGGCTTTGTTATAATGACAGTAGAGACTGGCACACTTTCAAGTCATTTTGGATATGTCAGGAGGTTGAAAATGGGGTCTAAGTACAACCAAAATCACTACCAGGTTCACAGACATGGATCTAGAGTGTTTTCTGGCATATCATTGTGAAACATGAAAATCAAGAACTTAATCATATGTCCACATGGATATGGTCAGTTCAAGGTACAGTGCCAGAAATCTCAGTTTCAATTCCAACTTCCTAAGATCATGCCGCTTGCTATAACAATTCATTACACAGGTTCTAGTGCCATATTTTTATTGATTCAGAGAGAAAGGATTATGGACAGACTGCTACAAATTATTCTGTCTTTGACACATAATTATTCCTGAAACAAACTAATAGTTTTCATTTATCTAGAACAAAACTTTCAAGAAAAAGAACTCAATCACTTCAAATGTGCCAGTTTGTCCACCTTCCTTCTTGTTTTGATATAATTAAGAGATAATGTCAGTGGAAGAGAGGCTCATTGTGGGAAAATATTTCTCTACCACATGATATATGGCATAGTATTGATCACAAACTTTAAAAAAAAGCAGTTATTTTCAACATGAGCAAACAGGTTTTGACAACTGTTTGTTGCTAAATCTTTATCTGTCCTCCTGCCTTCTTTCTTTCTTGTGTAAAGCAGAGTCAAAGCTAAAATAACTTCATAATGTAATACAATTAATTTCCAAATTATATGGTTTTCAGCTAAGGAAATAAATCTAATGCCACTTCTTTTCCCCCTGCAGAAAAAGATGCATTTTCTTTAACAGGTTTGTTTTTTTCACAATGAAAACTTAAACAAAGGGATTACTTATAATGCTGATTTGGTAGTAGAGTTTTACTTGAGTAGTGTACTAATTTGGAATGTTTAATGTCCCTAATTACACAAAAACAGATGCTTAAGTGAACGTTATTTCATAAAAAAACTCATTTTGATTTCATACAGAATGTATGTATTTAATATAGTTTTCAAATAGAAAGGACTAACTTTAACCTAATACACAGAAAAAGAAAAAAGAAAAGAAAAAAAAAAGCCAAGTACATAGCAAGAATAGATAGAATATGCTACTCAGTATTTTATTAGAATTTTACACTTGGGATAGCTTGGCATACAGGATACAAACAGGGCAAAAGTGCTGGTTTTTGTACCTTTATAGATTTTTTGGCCTAACACCTTGCATTTTCAACCTGTTGGGTGTTTGGATACAAACACCCAACTTCTGATAAAATAACATAATAGCTTCTGATAAAATAACATGCAGGGGCTTTCCACATAACAATGTCAGTTTATGCTCTCCACTGAAAAAGCCAGCATGGTACAATAGAGATGCCAAGAAGTACACTACCCATTTGCAGAACACGTTAGTATGGAGTGCTTGCAGCCTCTCCAGATGTAACTAGAGTGTTTGGCGTTCAAACTGATAGTAAAAGACAGAATAGCTTTGCATATATGATACTCATAGGAACTGACCCTTAATACAAGGGCCATAAAAGTGATGGTGATTTGTGCTAAACACATAAACTGAATATAGAAAAGTTTGTGTTGCAACACATTAACACAACCCCAGATGTACAAAAAATATAAAATCGGTCCCAAGGAAATAGAGAACATATTTGCAGCGTGCAATGGTAGAGGCAAGTTTACTTGGCTATAAGTGGCAAAAGAATCAAGAGACTAGGCAAATACAAAGAAACTTAATAACTTACATGCATAATATATACTGAGTTCATTTGCTGTTACTTCCCTCATTAGTATGCACAAATATACATGAAACAGTATGGTAACCAGATAAATAGAGAAAAATCAACATACATCTCCTGTACAACAAAAATGTAAATACAGAATATTTTCTTGAGTGTCATAGTAGTGTCAGATCTTGCTAAAAATCATTCCGGAATAGATTAGATAAAAAAGGAAGAAAAAAATAAAAAAATAAAAAGAATTTAAAGTGTCAATAGATTCCAGCCTGGAAGATGCAAAATCAACAAGAACAAAAAAGAAAGTCTATAGACAACAGAAACCCAAAAATCTACTCACAGATATTTCAAGAAGACTGATGTGGCATAGACCATATCAATAAAAGACAATTAAGTGAAAATGGACAAAATGTAGAAAGAAGAAAGACCAAAAAAACAAACAAACAAACAAACAAAAAACACAGAAAAGGGCACCAGAGGAGAGGACAAAATAACAACAATAATAATAAATACTAACTAATAATATATAAATAATGCTAACTAATAATATAAATAATAACTAAAAAAATAAACAAACCACAATTTCATGGAAAATAAGATTTTTCAAATCTGTCTTGTGTGATTACACTTTTGCTAGGAAAACACTTTGAAGAGTATGCATACTTCTTATGAAAGCATTAAAATAATACTTTTTATCAGCATTAAAATAATTTCAAATAGAGGCACATTTTTTATTTTTTTTTTCCCCTGTTTAGGGGTAGTTTAAGTTGTTTGGTCTACATACCAGTACCAAAATAGCAGAAATGAAACTATCAGGAAAAACAAAAACATATTAACAAGTGTCTTTCTATGTCTAATTAGAAAAAGCTTGATTAAACTGATTAGAATTTTAATTTTATTTTTGCTGAATAATAAATATTCTTTTGCTTCTCTAGTTTTGCTTCTCTAGTTGTCACTTTTTACAGTAAAGCTAGTTGCAGATATTAATATATTTGCCTTGCCAAAAGCACAGCAGATTTCAAACAAGAGATAACACATACTTAATGTTAATTCTTTTTGAAGTGTGAGTAAAACTGGAGAGAGAGGATTTTTTTCTCCATTACTAATGTAATGAGAACTTTTTGAAACTAAAGCTAGCTGACAAAAACTTTTTCCAAGACTAGCAGGAACTACTTGTATGGCTTAAATATAAGGCACTTACTTAGACACTTGATTTGTCCAAGAATGTTGAAGGGAAGGATTTTGAGTATTTCTATGCATATTTTAAAGATGTTTATTTTCTTTATTTTCAGAAAGAATCGCAAGTGGCAATGAACACTTACATTCATGCACAGACAATAACTTAATGAGTAATGTTATGAGAAAACTTTTATAGTTATTTGAAATTAATGTTATGTTCAAAACAAAGTGAAGAATAGAGATTGTCATCTAACAGCTGCTAATATAGCATATATGAATATTGGTTTGATCAAATTTCTGCTGCCTCTAGGCTGTTTCTCTCAACTGGAAAGTCAGGTCCTGATAGCAGGGACTACAGCTGCAGTGTTCATTAGGGATGCCACTATGTTTGATGAAGAGAAAAAGGAGAAGGAAAGGCTACCACAGCTACCACAGGGAAGCAAGCTGATGTAGTCTTTTTGGATTTCAACAAAGCTTGCTTTCAAGCTTCTTACAGTATCCTTCTGGTCAAAACATCCAGCATATAGCTAGATAAGTACATAATACTATGTGCAAGCAATTGGCTGACAGGTCAGGCTGAGAAGGTTATAGTGAATAACATCAGGCTGGCAGCCAGTCACCAGTGGGGTTCCGCAGGGCTCCATTTCAGGACCAGTTCTCTTCAATGCTTTTATAAATAATCTGGATGTAGGAGTCAAATGCATACTAAGTTTGCTGACTATACTACATGAGGAGGAGCTGATGACTCCCCTCAATGGTAGAAGGATCTTGCAGAGATATCTTGACAAATTAGAGAGCTGGGCAATCACCAACAATATGAAATTTAAGAACAGCAAGTGCTGGATTCTGGACCTGGAATGGAGCAACCCTGTATGTATGTGCAGACCTGGGGGACAAGAGGCTAGATGTTCATGTTGATAGCATGCTGAATATGAATCACCAATGTGCCCTGGCAGCCAAAAGGGTCAGCCATATCCTGGAGCACATTAGACATAGCATCACTAGCTGGTCAAGGAAAGTGACTCCTGCTCTGCTCTGGTGCAGCCTCACCTCAAGCACTGTGTGCAGCTTTGGGTGTCACAATATAGGGACATAAAACTATTTGAGAGTGTCTAAATGGGGGTGACAAAGGTCTGAAGGACAAGATGCATGAGGATCTGCTGAAGTCACTTGTATTTTTCAGCCTAGATGAGGCTGAGGGGAGGCCTCATGGTGGCCTGCAGTTCCCTCACGAGGGGAGCGGAGGGGCAGGCGCTGAGCTCTCTGGGGACAGCAACAGGACCCAAGGGAACAGCATGGAGCTGGGACAGGGGAGGGTCAGGCTGGGTGTTAGGAAAAGGTTCTTCACCAAGAGGGTGGTCGGGCACTGGGACAGGTTCCCCACAGCAGTGGTCACAGCCCCAAGGAGTTCTGGAAGCATTTGGGCAATACTCTCAGACATATGGTTTAACTTTTAGGTCATCCTGTGTGGAGCTGGGCTCTGATCCCTGTTGGTTTCTTTCAACTCAAGATATTCTACAATTCTATACAATACCTGCCATGGTGCCTGGTATTTCTCCTGGGCTGCCAGCCACCATCACTGATGTTTGGAAGAGAAGACTGAATAAAGATAAGGGGGGCATCAGCTTTTCTAGACCTTCCCATCCACTCTAAAGGATACTGTAGTGTACAGCCCTTGTTTCTATCCTCCTCCAAATCTGCATTTGGGTTTATGGAACATATGCCTCTTTAGAGGATGGAGGAGATATTCAAGTTCATTTGTGCATAGTCCCAGTGAAATCTGTACTGTTCTACGTAATTCCATTGTGTGTCAGAAGATGAGTCAGGCTATGACACGCAAATGATACTGCCCTGAGGATTTGCCACTAATCTTTGGTCAAGATTAGATTATCTCTTATCTCATTGAGATTGTACTGTTTTCTGTAGGAGATGGTGGCTTCATAAATTGTTAAAAGAATGCATCAAGACCACCTCACCACTCACCCAGCTCAGCATCTGTTCTTGCTGGAAGACTGGTGGTAGATAGATTCCATTTAATGGGAAATCCAACTGCTGTTTTCAGGAGTCTTCATCTCTACTTGTGATTTTTCTGTGCTATTTCCAAGTACAGGATGAGGTCTCTGAATAGGTACTAAATGTCAAAACCAGTCCCAGTCAATCATCCAAACTTTGTCTCTCCACTGCTCCACCATACTGGACTAAACTTTGCTTATACACAATGAAATCAGTAACTTCCATCCCTAAGCCCTGAAAAACTCCCATGCAGCTTAGCAAACCATATATGCTGTGACTTGTCACCTGTGAAGACCTGGCACCACACACAGTTTTTACATTTACCATTAAATCTTCCCAGTAATGGCATGAGTTGTCCAACGTCCTACAAGACATCCTCAAAAGAGCTTCCTGGTTACCAGGTTTTTTAGGATCATTCAGTTGAAGAACCTTCTACTGAAGGTTCTTCTACAAAACCTCCACCCTGTAAAGAACTAGTGACATTTCATTAGCAGCAAGGACTGCAATGCAGATTTGAGAATGCAGAAGAATTAAGATTCATTATTATGACATTTAATCATTCACGCTTGGCATTTGATCAACTTTAATAAAACATTTATTAGGCTTTGAGGCTTTGAAACTAAATATGCATCTCTTACCTTTTGAAAGCTTTAGTGAATTTATCAGATTTTTCTTCATAGACTTTGCAATATAACTCCTGTCTAATATCAAATCTGACTAACTTGAGAGCTATAAAGTATTTAGTTTAGTCTTCGTATCTTGACTTTGGTAACTTTATTATCATCGTGATCAAGTCAGGTACTTACCAAGCAAATGCACAGTTACTTAAACAAGATAAGTTTCTGATACTTGAGATCCTCAGTGGATATGCATATCAGCTAATCGTACCATCCTGGCAGACAACTAAGGGAAAGCGCCCATGCTGCAGTTTGGTAATTAGAATAGCCTATCAAATCAAAGTAATACAGTAAGCTTGAGCAAGTAGAATCAACAGAAGAAAACAACTTTTTTTTTTTTTTTTTTTTCCTAACTTGGCAACACAGTCTTGAAACCCTTTCCAAGAACATAGTCACTCTTATCTGAAAAAAATAAATAAATTAATAAATACTACTAATAATAAATAGTTCTCTGTAACTTTTGATGAAGGTAAGTTAAAATTAACAGGCTGAGTCTATGTCCCTATTTAGCAAGTGGGACCAGTTTCCTTAACCCTTTGTTGTATTATAAATACCCAGTCCCAAAGCCTGTCTTCCACTGAACAGTATTTATGGTCTAAAACTTATAAAGAAAATACTTTTCTGTAATGTAACTGACCTAGTCCCACACAAATAAATATATAGAGAGAATGTAGCTAAAATATTAAAGATGGTCCAACAGATCTCAAAATACAAATAAATGTCGATTTCAGTTTCTTCTGTTACTGAAGGGATTCTTGCCTCTTACTGATCATCTTACAGGTCTCTCTTCTTTGATCAATTCTGTTTAATATTTTAACCAAAATATTTTAATATTTTCTGGGTAGAATATAAAATCATTGCTAGAAAAATTGGCAGATGACAGAAAAAATGTTGGAGACATAAATAATTATGTGATCAATTCAGCAAGATACTGCAGTCAAGACTGGTCTTTATACACTCAAATGCAACATCATGCAACTTGAAAGAAAGATTACAACTGATACCTAAATAATGATGATTATACTAGAATACAGTGACCATGAAAATACCATAGGAAATACGTATCTTGAACAATTTCCCTTGTGAGTAAATTTGCACACCACACAACAGCTTCTGGTATAAGATGTAGCTCATGTCATTGCGTGATGACACTGATCTGTTAACTTGATAAGCAGAGAACACAGGAAGTGACACCCATCCCACGGTCAATGTGATCATGAAGGAGACTGCAGCTTCCTTTCTAGCACCAAGTTGCTGCCATGCAACAGTCAGTAGATGATAAAAGTAATACTGAAACAGTTGACACTATAACTGGCTACCTGCAATAATGACAACAGAAGACAAAAGCAGCAACAGCAACAAAACAACAGATGCTTTCAATTTATTCAAGGCACTTATTGTGGGTAACAAACATCAACATCTTCCCATCTATATTGGACATCAGTCAGATTGCAATCTCCAGGGAGCCAAGCTGATCACAGCAAGGTGCAAAAATAATAGAAGGACACTCCTGGAACTCCTTGTCAGCTATACCTCAAATCATACTTTGACTGATGCTGAAAAAAAGAACCACTTCCGCTACTGTCTTAGAGGGCACTGTTTATTGTATGTTCAGCCTGGCAGCTAAAGCTGATTATCACAGAATTGGATTTGAGTTTACCAAAAGACACAGTAAATAATGATTCTGATCTTTTCACCCACATACAATAGAAAAGTTTATCTTCAGCAGATAATGCAGTTGCTAGAAAAGGAATTGACTTAAATATACCATTTTATATCTATCAGCCAATTATGTAGGCTTGGGCCATTATCTAGTTCAGAAATATTAGTTCAGACACGTGACTGCATGGTAAGGCTGATTGTCTTCAAAGCACTATTGTGCGCCCCTCACATTCACTCATAAAATTTTGTTCTGCCTGCTAAGTCGTAGGAAGAGGAAAAAAAAAGAAAAAAGAAGAAAAAAAAATGTAACATTGATGTGGAAGTCAGCATTGACTGTTAACTCTTTATTGAAATTGAAGGTTTGTAGAACAGTAGAGCTAGACAAAAACCCCCAGACCTGAGACTCCTCTGCAGTATGAATCTGAGTAGCTATATAACAATAATACCCCTTTGGGGATATTGAGCAACATAAAATTCTGTGAGGTAAAGCTCTTAATGAAGCCAGCATCAAGAGGTATGTTCATTGTGATTGTTCTTAGAAATAGCCATCAACATGATACATTTCCCCTATGGGGGAATGTGTGGGGCTATACTGTAGCCTCCAAGAACTTCCTAGTGTCAGTAACAGTGTGGACAATTGCAACCCAGTGTCCATGGCTACTACTACCAAGTTTACAACTACAGAATTGTGTCATCTAATGTTGTATATCACTTTCATATCACTTGCTCACCTCCTGGTTGGCTAAGTTTTCTGTCAGAAGGCCCATAGAGCTGCAGGTGCTGTCTGAGTTGCTTGAATTGCGTTACTGATGCATACATTTACTTCAGGAGCACTAAATCAACCTCCTGGGAACAGGCTTGTACTACTTCATTAATTAAGCTTGTGTAAAATTAAATCTTTTACAAAAATAGATTAATACTGTGGTTTCTATCATACCTAAGCTTACTGTTTCAACCTGTTAATATGAAAAAGTCTTGTCTATTTGACACAAGTTGATCAGCAGTAATATCATTATACACTTTAAAATCTTCATCATTTAGGACATCATTTTGCCCTGATCAGTATCAGGGGACAAAAATCTTAGGTCCTTCTGTTCAACTTTTTTTTTTTTTTTAATTATTATTATTATTTTTTAATATTGGCATTCTATTCTTCTAGATCCCTTGAATTTCAGAACTTCCAGATTTATTGGAAGGACCATTCAATCTACTCTTTTAAAGCTCCTGTATGCAAATTACCTTAGCTAGATAATTTTGAAATGTTTAATTTTAGCAGAGGTCCTTTCACATATTTCTGGAGTTATTCTTGGAATAGGATGTCTTTTATCATTATGATCTAAATAAATCAAGTCAGTCTTTTTCCAACTATAAATTAGAAATATCATTGAACATTTCTGTGTTATCATTGATAAAACTGGTCATTTGTCCACCTCTGTCCAGTTAACATAGATAACAATAACTGGAGATGGGTAATAGGCATAGATAATATTATAATAGAATAGATCTTTGAATAGGATAGAATATATAATACTAATTGGAGCTTCATTTTTTTCCTATAATGCCTAACAGAATCATAAACTGTTTAGGTTGAAAGGTATCTGTGGAGGTCATCTGGTCCAACCCAGATAAGGTATTTGAGAATGTATTTTAAAACACTTATTCTTCTTACTCATAACTCCAGTGGCCATGCAAACCCCTGTAACATCTTGCTGTCCCCCTTACCCAGCCTGTTCTTGACACTCCTACTGTCCGAGTCATTCTGCCTCCCCATGTCTGACCTCAGTAATACCAATATCAATTCTGTGCTCAGCTGAACAAACGCTTCTTATTCCTCATGCCACTAACACACCTAACAAATTACAGAATAAATTCTTTAATTGTTTATATCTTATTGTATCTTAACCAGAAAGAGGAATGGATATGAAGGACATGAAGGACAGCACACTCAAATGGATGACTGAATAGGAATTTTTAAATTGCTTTTCCTTTCCTTTTATTTATTTAGTTATTTATTGGGGGGGGGGGGGGGGGGAGGGGAAGTACTTCACACAAAAAGGGTATTTTCTTTTAAAAAATACACTTCCATTCTCATTTTCTGTGACTATTCCTCAATTACTGTATTTCACCTATGAGAACTTACTGATATTCTTCCAACATATAACTTCTGTCATTGTGTCCCTTCAAGTCCATTTCCACCGTTTTTATGGACATAGAGGTGAATCTACCCTATCGACATTATACTGCACCATGTGCAACTTATGTGGGTTACAGAAACAAACATGTTATGTGAAATTTATTGTTAGTTTAATTAGAATCATAACATTCTAATCAAATGATTATTATTAGCTGGTATATAACCATTATAGGAAGAGCAAGGAAGAACACAAGAAATTCCACTGAAAAAGCCTCAAAATTGTAGTTAGAATCGCCAACAAGGCGATTGCCAAGGATTGCCAAAGTCACGCACACACTCCTACTACTTTTTATCTTTTCTATGCTGTTATGCTGGTCCTTTTACTGTTGGAGAATCAGCAGAAGAGGAAATGTATATGGATGGAGGGATTTCTTTTCTCCTCACTTCAGAGTCTGCTTGCTGGGAACTTTATGTTAACATGTGTTATCCCTTGTTCTGCCTTTCATGGTCCATAACTCAAAGTTTTTCCAAATGTATTATACATGTTGTGTTTAAAATATGTTGGGTATTTATTTTTTGTTTTGCTATCCTTAAAAAAAAATATATGTTTTCCTGAACTTGTATTACTTTAATGACCAGTAACTGACTACTGGTGATTTGTTTATAGCCCTAGAGCTTCTGGTATCTTCCTGTTCCTGTTCTTTCAAGGCTTCTGCTATCATCCTTAACCTGTATACCAATTCACTACATTATTGTTCCAGGGTCATAAATAGTTCACTGTACACAGAAGAACTGCTTGCTATTGATAACTGTCATTTGCAGAAGGACATCAAAATTATTATACCACTACACAATGGCATAATGTAAGCTAAAGCTGTTTAGCTTTACAAAATAGTCACCTGGTTGTTCAACAGTTGTTGTTTTAGTTAAAAAAAAAAAAAAAAAAAAAAAAAAAAAAAGCTTCAGTAAAACTCCAGACAGGCCAGAACAAGTCCAGACAAAATAAGCTTGGTGAGTCCTAGTCCAGAAGACTTTCAGAGTCAATGCAAAGTCTGTATTCTGTTACCAGCAATGGCAATACTTTAATGGGCTGCTCAACTTCACAGCTACCCCTCTTTAGCCTCCTATGTCATCCCAAGGTCTCTAGCTCTTCTCCAGTCTTCTCAACACTTAGTTTCTCCTGTCTTCAAGACCTTAAGTAGAAGTATTCCATAGATGACTTCTAGGTGATGCTTATTAAAAATAAATAAATAAATAAATAAAACCTACAAACAACAACAAAATTCATCTTTTAAAAATCATACTCCAGCATGCTGCCAGGCAAGCAGAGACACCTTAACTCCATTGTCAAGATGCCACCAGATCTCTTGACCACTCAGTTGAAACCCTGCTGATGTGCGGCTATGGTGAGGGAGCATGTAATTGTAATGCAGAAATCAGTGATGAAGTAACAGTACTCACTGCAGGTGGTAAGTAGAAGATGACGCATAAGGCAGTTTGGCAAGGCCTGAGTCTGCTGTGTATCTGGCTGACTTAGAGTATACAGCTATTGCCCTGCATTCAAGGTTGTTTGCTCCTTCCCTCTACCCACAAAGGCTAACTCACATTACAGTACAGAGGAAAGAACTTTCCAAATACAAAACTGCACACAGAGAAAAACAAGGGGAGGCAGGGAAGGCATTGGTGGCAATCAATGAACACTGCAGGCACTGGGAACTTTGGGAGACCTGTCACAACACACACTGAGCCCCCAAACTCTCTTCACACTGCAGAGACACAGGACAGTTGTTGGGCATAAGGAGAATCACAGAATCGTCTAGGTTGGAAGAGACCTCAAGATCATCGAGGCCAACCTCTGACCTAACACTAACAAGTCCTCTACTAAACCATATCATTAAGTTCAACATCTAACTATCTTTTAAAGACTTCCAGGGATGGTGACTCCACCACTTCCCTGGGCAGCCCATTCCAATGCCTAACAACCCTCTCGGTAAAGAAGTTCTTCCTAACATCCAACCTAAAACAACCCTGGCGCAACTTTAGCCCATTCCCCCTCGTCCTGTCACCAGGCACATGGGAGAACAGACCAACCCCCACCTCACTACAGCCTCCTTTAATGTACTTATAGAGAGCAAAAGAAAGGCCACTACCAGAAGATTCCTTATCTACCACTACAAACAGCAAGAACACCTTCAACTATTCAAATGCCTGATTGATTCATCATCTAGATGAAAGAAAGACATTCTGATTTGACAAGTCACTGTTCATGGGCAGCAAACCCTGGTAAGTGCATTTTAAAACAGTTCCAGGTAAATAGGGTAGCAAATGATAGCAGGAGTTCCTGTAGGAAAAGAGGAAAAATTACCGAGGGAGCAGATACAGGTAAAGTGTTGGGTGCCACAAGGCTACCACAATAACCATTTACCAAGTTCTTATCTCAGATGGAATTAAAACACCAACTTTTCCAGCACAGTAGAGGATTGCTCTGGTTAGCAATTCTGTGCCATCTCTGTAGAAGACTGGCTGTATGCTCACATAGCCAACACTAAACATATAATTAGGAGTGATTTAGGATGATTGTGATATTTGCCTCAGAGAGAAGAGGTGGGGCTGAAGTTAAAGCAGCTAGGGCACTTGCCCGAATGGTTTCTTATAGGCAAATGAAACATCACAGCTGAGTAGATTAGGCTGTAAAAACTGCCAGATTAGAAAGCACTGACTGCCTTCTTTTCATTCTGCTTCTCACCACCTGCCTGACAGTCTCTGCAGAAGATATCCAGGCCTCAAAGAGCAGGCTACATGTGTAGCATCCTCCTTATTCCACCAGGAGAGTGTGTCCTTGTCCTGAAGGAATTTTTAAATAAATTCTTTTATTTTTTCCCTAGTGTGTTTTGCTTAAAAATCAAACAACCAATTTGCATGTTCTGCATTTCACCTGAAGTCTTATGGGAAGGAAGAAACGGGTGCTTCAAAGTGATTTTGTCATTTTCTGCAGTGGGTTCACAGACTTTTAAGCAAAAGGGAGACTGAGTATCATGTTCAGTATCTTAGCAATGTTATTTCCTTATTTTGTGCAAATTGCAGCAGAAATTACAAAAAGGCAAGGATGCTTTTATTTGAAGCTACAGTGATTAAAATTGTAAGTATAAGGCATTATTTGTTGCCAAAGGCAAACGTTGCTGTGAGTATGCAGGCTCTGGTTGTGCATGGAGTTCTTAAGGAATACTTTTCAGATATTCTGTCATGTGGCACCACCAGAAATAGCCAAAAGTCATTACAAGTTCCAGTGGCTCTCTCTTTGCTATATACCTGAAAGGTATTCTCTGTCTGATAGGAAAATGACAAGTTTTGTGCTTCCCTGTAACTTTCAAGAGAGAATCTGTTGGGTAAGAGTGGCCACACCATGCAGTGTGCAATGCCAATACTACATACGAGTACAAGAATGGTATCTGTCAGCTGCTGCCTCAGTAGATATCTACAACCAAATTATGTGAATAAGTTCTTTAATGAGGGTACATAAGAACATAATAAGAATGAGGGGCATAAGAATATTTGATCTAATCAACAAGTTAATAATAATAATAATGAAAGTAATAAGAACAATTTTTATGAAGGTAAAATACAGCAAAGATCAGTCAGTGTTTGTAAAAATATATTCATCATACAGAGCTCAATGCCTTTTTCTGCCCATAGTAAGTGTCGTTATGATACTTAGCACTATCTAGTATGTTTGTAATACATCTGTGATGGCACTGAACAGAAAACATATTTCTAGTAAAAAGCACTGGATACCATTGATCTGAGACACTTTCACTTGTACACAGCAGAGCAGCATCCCTGTTAATAGGATTTTATGAGATTTCAGTCTAACAGCAGCTCCTTTCCACTACACAGTAACAACCAGCATCCTGCTGACTTGCAATGCTACTGAGCTGATAATGAAGCATTTGCCAAAGAGAAAATTGCAAAAGCGTCAACAATTAATACCAATAAGGGTTACTTCATTTCAGTAGATTGTCAGAGGGAAAAAAATAAAAATAAAATAAAAATAAAAATAAAAATAAAAATAAAAGAGGTAGTGAAGGCTGCAGGGCAAAGCAGCATAACCTCCTGAATGAGGAAAATCTTATTCCAAACCATGTTGCCTTCCCTCTATACCATCCTGCTCATTAGCATCCTAAACAGCTTCAAAAAAGAAAATGCTTTGCCACAAACTGTGGCTACCTCTCTTTTGCATTTGGTCATTGATACAGACAGATTTAACCTTTCCTAGAACAAACAATTATGGTTCAGCTATCAGAGTGTTCTGCACTCCATAATGGGTTGAAATGTATGGCTTTTTCAGTGTTCTGCATCTGAACTGAAGATACAAAAGTCAGTTTTGTTGCTTTAAAAAAAAAAAAGTGTTCCAACATGCAGCACTGAGCATACAATGCTACTTCAAAACAAATCTTCTTAACTCTAAACTAGATCTGAGGAGTAAGGTAATATCCTCAGGTGTATTTCAAGCCACAAAGTGAAATATGGAAGGTGGGAATGAAGAAATTCCATTTGGCAGACCTACTCCTAGATGTTGTCTCAGATGCATTGGTCAGGGACAATACAGAAACTTGGCTGGGGCTGAAATCTTAAAGCACCACTTTTTCTGTCTATCCTTCATTTATTCTTATCTGTCTAACCCTTTATCTGAGTGCCTGTGTCCTACATTCACATTAACATCCCTCCCCTCCTTGTGTAATACCTCTTTGCCCACAGCAAGGAACTTCCATTTTTAGCTTTTCAGTCTGCTGTTAGAAGGAGAATGTTAAAAGGAGCTTTTCTTTGTGTACTGAGTTTACTCAGAATTTGTTGATACACCTGAAGGTGCCACACATGAGAGAAGGAAACAATACTATTATCAGATTTATTTTTGGCATGGATTTTCTCCTTGCCTTAACAAAGAAAGGGCTAAGGCACAAATCCAGCTCCCAACCTGACAGGCATCGCAGCAGATTGTCATACCAACAGGTGAGTACCAAACACTTAACTCAGGATTAACCTACCTGCCACACTCATATCACCTCTTCCTGTCCCTTTTAAGGGACCTCCTCCCTGCTTCCTTAAGGGAGCTATTCTTAGAAAGAGGTTAACATACCATGTGAGTGTAGCTGCTTGTTTCCTGCCTCAGCAAGTGGGCATTCTAAAAAAGCAATTAAGAAAATCAGGGAAGGAAAAAAAAAAAAAAAAAAAATAAAAAAAAAAAAAAAAAAAGCTTAAAACTCATTTTGAAACTAGACAAATCAAACAACTTCATTCAGAAATTCAGTTCGAGTTCAGGAGCATGGTTTTGCAAGTGGCATTACTGCAGCCCATCAGGAAAAATGTGTCATCTTACACTTTCTGCAATTTATCCTAACTCAGCTTGGAATTCTTCAGGCCAGTCTAAACTCTTCCACATAAACCTACTCAAGTCTTAGTGCAGAAGGAGCTCTTGAGACAACTTAAGACTGGCCCTCACTTGTGCAAAATTATAGCTGACTATTTTCAGGTGCATGGACTCTTTACATAACATGACACAGTTTCCCACACACAGTGCACACAGGCATGGCACTGGACAGGGCTCCCTTCAATATCACCCCCTCATAAAAGTCTGTTTTACAACACAGAATTTTCTTGAGGGTTGCGTTGGAGCAACCCTCAAGATTGTGAGATTAGCCTTGACTGTATTTTCTCATAAACCACACAGTTCAATGACCAAACCATTCAAAGCACTCAGTGAAAAGTTTGTGACACTAACTGGAATGCATACACTGTCTTTAAATACATTCATTCTCATTTTCTACCATTTTCCCTCAGACTAAAAGCATTTTCCAGGGGCTCTGAAACTGGAAGAAACTGAGGAATACAGGTCATCTGCAAACAAAGAATTAGGCACGGTGTATACTTTCACAGGTACCACCAAGCCTGTCTTCTCTGTTACTTTCATATATAAAAGAACAAAAATCCAATAAATTAAATCCAGGATACTGAGTTCCACAATAATATTCCAGTATGTGGTCTTAGGAGGTACACAATAATTCACATTCTGATCCAGACTTCAAAACAGGGATCCCTCTTCTTTACAGAAGACAGCAAGTCCTTATGTAATAAGCCTCAGGAAGCGTCAAGAAAATTCATCCTTCCCAAGTGATAAGAAGTCTCTCAGATACAGCCTGATAAAGAAATTTCTTGTCCCTGCTCTTTTACTTGCACTGTGACAGGTATCTCAATAGGTATTCCAAACCTTCAGGGCAACTTAGGAAATTACAAATGTCTGACTTGTTTTGTACTTATATATGAAACAAGATCTTGCACTCAAAAAACTGTTTTTTGGCAGTTAATGTTTTCAGACTGTTGTCCAAGATTATAAAGTCTATTAGCATTGCTATCCGACATGTGAATTCATCCCTCGTATGATTATCTTCACTCAGCTACACGCCAGGGTCACATTGAACACACATCTGCATTAGAGCAAATGGAGATTTTTGAAAAAAACTTGTTTCCTTGTTAACACAGATCTACTACTTGTCATCAGTTCATTTGACATGTGTCACCAGAAGCAGGGGAAGGAGCAACACTTGGAGGTAGGAGCAGGCACAACTGTCATGCCTGGGAGGCTGATCTCTATTTCTATTGCAGATAAAGCCTCCTCTCTTCTCCTGTCTAAGATAGAAAATTGAACCCTACAGACAAGACAAAAACAGCCCTTTGGATGCAGCTATTATAACTTGATTACACTGGGTCTCTAGGGTTATTAGTACTTGCTGCCTGTGCTTGCCATTAGCTTCCATCAAGTTTTAATAATACTTCTGAAACAGAACTGGAAACATTTCTCACATCCAAATTAACACCTGATTATTTTCAATCTGGTGAGGACAGAATGAATATTAAAAGCTTTTTTTTTTTTTTTTTTCCTTGCAATTTTAGAACAAATAAATGTGGCTTTATAAATAATCACCATGAGATCGCCATATTTCAAGTTTTTGGTGCCTCCTAAAATGGTGCATGTTTTTATTTTGCAAGTGTTCTGCAGGGGGTACTAACAAGTTGCTCACATTAAACATCCTTCAACTTATTCCTAAATGTAAATGTAGCTGGAATTTGTCATTGAATTGAAATCTTGCAGTTAGGGCAGCTACTATGCAGTGGACTGAGGGACAGAACATTGAATTACTCCAAACTAGCCATGTACAGGCCTCCTGTAACGAACATTAAAAATGCCTTTGTGCCAAACACCTGCCACAGATCAGTGTTTTCTGTTGTTGTTTTTATTTTTTTCAGGATTCAAACTGCTTTTATAAAAAATCTCTCCACTTCATGTTAAAGTAGGTCTATAAAAATAGGTGATGAAGTAGATGAAGCACTTTATGGAGGTGCCTATTTTTACTCTACATGAAGAGACTAATGTGACTCACTAGGCTCAGACAATAAACTTTTAGACTTCCAGAGTTCAAAGACATGAATGTAGTCCACAATAGTGTAGCTGCTATACTTTACATACTGTCTGGTTTATTAACCTGAAATATTCATGTGAAGACAAATCACCAGTGAGGCTGAAAAAAACATTTGTTTTGTTCCCAATAAGAGCACAATAAATGAGATTAGTCATTCCATTTGCTTAGGCTTTATTAGAGTCTCTAAAATTCTTTCTTAACTAAAAAAAAATATTTTCTAAAAATACTGCATGCCATTTTACTGACTCTCTGAAAACTTATGAATTGAATATAAGAGCACATCTGCACCTCAAAAGCCATCAGAACTGCAATCAAAAGCAAATTGGTAAAAACTTTTTTTAAAACCAATCCAGTTATTTAATAGCTCTTTATGTCATTAGTTTCCAGAAACCTTTTCCAATTATGTACTGCATGACCTTACACTAACACAAAATGGTCTATAATGTTTAATGGGTGTTGGTGGATTGATGAAAGACTAAAAAGGAAGAAGTATTGATTTTTAAAGTGTTTGTTCTACAAAGCATATATTTTTGTAATTATAGTCAGTAAACATGACTACTTATGACATGTATGGTGTAACAAGTTCCTTGGATCACTGAAACCACATTTAATGCTCACATTTCTGTACTGAAGCTGACAGAAGATGGTTTGTTGTTTTTATTTATTATTATTATTATTATTATTATTATTATTATTATTATTATTATTATTATTATTATTATTATTATTATTATTATTATTATTATTATTATTTCCCCACATCAGCAAGTATGTGAAGAAACATGCATTTCAAAATGTAGCCACACAACTGACTATCAACCAGTGACTGGCATAGAACTAAAACAACTACCAGTTTTTAACTGGAAGATGCAAGAGTTACAGTTAATTTCACAGGGAAAGATTTTTCGGTGTGGTTTTATGATTTGCTGTCTTTTTCTTCTCAATCAAAATCTCCTTTTTTCTATTGCTGTATTTGCGTATTTTCTATACCTCCTTCTCTTCCCTCTAACATTTGAAAAAGACTGGTATTCAATGTACTGCATCCTCAATCTGATTTGGGATCTCTAAAGGCTGTTCTCTAGCTGCTGTCTCTGACACTACCTATCGGATACAATAGAAAACAGATAGTGCAAGGAGGCTGAAGTTAAGAGATTTGGTGAGGAAAGGGTTGAGGAATATTGCTGATCAAAATACTTCTGGGACAGGTAGATTTGCTGAGGTCTAGTGACAGGCTTGCTCCCCTCCAGATGGTGTTGTCTAGGGACAGCCATGACAGGAAAGTGCTGACCCACCAGAAAAGTGTTTCCTCCAACACGTATTTTTAACTGTTGTATACCTTCATCTTCAGCTGCAACCACAGTTCACTACTTAAGGTTGAGGGTCTCCTTATATACCTTCTATTTTCATTCCAAATTCATTCAAAAGTCAGTTTGTTTGTTTAAATCAGGAATCCTTTACTTTGAGCAACCTGGTCTAGTGGTAGGGGTTTGGAATTCTGATCTCTGGGTCCCTTCCAACCCAAACTATTCCATGATTGTATGATTTGCCCATTGCTATGACTGTGACTAAGAAACCTTATGCTCTCAGCTGGTCCAAAAAAACTTGCCATTTCTGCTTTCTGTCTGGAAAATTGAAAAGAATGATCTAAGCTGCAATTCCAGTCCCTGGAAGTAAGCCACCCATGCTTGGGATCAGCAAGGAGTGGTCTGGGTATCTGCAGGAATGAAAGTAGTGCTGTACTTGGAAGCTAGAGAGGTAATAAGAAAAAAAAAATTAAAAGTATGAAAAAGCATCCCAAAAAATCTGTTACGAGCCCATGATTTACCTGGCTGTACCTCTGTAACAACTTCTGTTGTAGACTGTTTCTCATGTATTATTAGCTTAAGTATTGTCAAGGGTTCGAGAGTTTGAACTCATTCTCTTTTCATCTCTAGCTCCTGACAAGATTCACAAATTGACACAAATCATTTTATAAGTAAAAGTGATGAAAATACGTATGTCTTCCAGGAAAGAAAATACTCATTTATAGAACATTTCATTTCTTCAGCTATGTTGGCATTACAGCACAGACACTTTAATACTAACATTATCAGTTTGGGTAACTAAATTAGAATGTTTTTATAATCTTTAATTTTTCAATAAAATAGATATATAATGCAATTCTATGAAGAAAATGTTTTGCAAAATCCTGTAGTTGTGGTATTTATAAATATATAATGACAATAAATAACAACAATAATTGTAATAATGCTATATTTATAAAATCTGCCAAACACAGCTGAACACTTGAAAAGAAAAAGAACACTAGCTTTTCCTCATAGCACACTGCATTCAGGGAACACTGAGGACAGCCCACCTCAGCTAACAGTCTCACCAGAAGCAACCAACATCCTGTTCAGTTTCCCAAATTATGCTCAGGAAATGATGCATTGCACAAGGGACTTTGTGAAACAAACTTCTCAGAATGTCTGTACTTTGACATTATCATCCACCTATTCTGCAGTTCAGCAGCTGTACTATGTACTGCTTAGTTGCACGTTCTTGCTCCTGTAAAGGATGGATATAGTATTTCTACATTTCTACTTTGAACTACCACATGGGCCACATGAGCCACATTAACAGAGCAACACAGGAACAGTGCATAGCTAGCTTTTTCTGCTGGGGCAGATTATGCACAAGATGCTCATGAAAGGAGGAGGCAAACATTTATGTATGTTTTTATAAAACTTCAGCAACACAGAAAGGCTTTGTTCTCTTTCTGTAGGGATTAAAAAGTGCTAGAGAAGGCAAAGAAGAACAGTTTGCAATGCTTAGGAAACAACTTGTATTTATCATCTCTTGTCTCTTCATCCATTTAGTCCTGTTGCAATTAGTGTCATTATACAGTATTGCCCCCATGGCCAAATCACGTGGCCAAAGAACATCTCAGCATCCTTCAGAATTATTCACCTTTTAACAGACAATTCTCCATCTTCCAACAGCATACCCAGCCTCCATCACCTTTGGCTCTGTAGCAGGTGGACAGCACAAAAATAGTTGGACATCTTTTTCTAGCTGTAATTTAAGACAAAAACCTCAAGCCTAGATTTTCGAAGATTTTCTCTGCCTGAGGAATCAAGTTTTATGAGCTCTTTTCATAGTCACCAGCAGCAGCTTTGGAAATGCTAGGCATTCTTCTGATTCTTTTTCACCTCATCTTCTTCCTCCACCCTTCCCAGAAACAAGAATGTGTGTTTAGCATTACCAACCAGAGGAACTCTAAGACATCCTTTCTGCCTGCCAAGACAATACGTAAGGATAATAATAATAGTGGGAAGCCTTTAAGAAAAAAAGGATTTGTTTCTTCTCACAAACGTATCTCCAAAAATATTATGGAAATATGACAATGCCTTCCTAAAACTCTAGCCACAAATCTCTCAGGGACTAGAAGAAATTAAATGGTGCATGATAACACTAGCAAGGAATTAAAGCACTCCAGAGGTGCTTACATCTGTAGGTTAGCACACAGCACAGAATTTTTAAGCATGGCTTTTTCACTTGTCCACTGCTGGAGGATGGGCACTACAGTAACAGGCATTGCTGGTACACATAAGAAAAGTTACTCTTACTGGTGGAGCCAAGCAGGAATCTGAATGCTGAGGCCCTTTCTATATTATGGACATGAAACAATTTCAGGGAAAGGCACCAGTCATGCATTGTCCTAGCAATGACCACATAGAAATACCATATTGGAAATAGCTACAAATCATGCTCCTCTGCCTCACATTGAGACAGCCTTTTAAGAAGGTAAGGAAGATTATTGAAATTCATATGCTGTTTCCTAAGTTTTGCATGGAGACAGCTCAGCAGATTTGCTGTTAGACAACTGAACGTCCAAGACATTGCCTTACAGGAAGGCTTTTACATCAATTACACTGCTCAATTCTGAATTGTTATTGAACAGGCATTTCCATATGACCACCAGCAATGGTGAATCAGCCACAGGCCAAGCAGACAAGAGGTTCTGGTGCAACTCCCTGGAGACTGTCTAACAATTGATTTCAACCTTTGTCAGATGTCTTACTACTCAGCAGCAACACACAGACATACTTCTGCCATGGACTGCTGCTGATTACCCATAAACTGGCTCAGACTGTTGACTAAAGGCACTTGAAGCACTGGTCAGACAAAGGAGACTTGATTGCAGCTGCCCAGCACCAGGTGATTAGGACCTGGATAACAAATGTACCCATTTTTCTGTAACATACTAGCGTGGAATTTGGAGGTGACAAACTGCAATAGCTGGCAACCGCTAATTGGTCTCTACTAATTGGCCTCAGCAGTGAAGAAAGTTCAAGAGCTGGTCTGGTACTACAAGACTAACAAAGCCATTAGGAAGCAATAATTAAGGCAATAGCACCTTGAAAGGGTGTCACAATACACGTCTGACATTTACAGGAGCAAAAGCCCAAGGAGGAGATCAGCCACGCCTGTGTTGAGCTGTTTGCTGTGGACACAACACTTGACCAGTCAGAGCAAGTGCCTTCTTTTCCCTATGCCATTGGTACTGATCTAAACTGGACAACTGGGGCTGAAAGTCTGATTTCTGTGTGCGTGTGTGAGTATCTCAGGGGAGTAGGTGTGCTAATTTAGCAAGAATTGCTGCCTACTTGCTATTCCGGTCCTGCCAAATAAATAAATTCAATTCACTGAGTATTACAGTTCTCTTCCAGCAGCCACTCCACCCTACCTACCCATGACATTGGTGGTCAACATCAAATTTAACTGCTCTGCTTAAAAAAAGAATCTCCTATTTAGCCTTACTTAAGTAGACTATAGTTTATCTCAGCCATTTATGTGTTAATGCTAAGAGTTTGTCTTGTTTAGAACAGGAGCCCTGTGCTGGGAGGTTCCTGTTCTCAAGGCAGCAATTGCTCTCCAACACCTTCCTTGCTAGGGAACGAGGTCGCTAACATAGAAGAGGTTTTTACATAGTGAATTGCTGTTGCGGGAAGGCACTTCCAGCATTTACATGTTATCTTTGGCAAACAAAAGGACCGGAATATTAAGGTGAGGGGAGCTTTTTTTTGAGTGCTGTCACATATATATACTATTATCTGTCTTTCCTGAAAATAAAGGTTTTGGGAGAATCTCTTTTTGCAGACATTCAGTCATTCAAGCAGCTCTGACTAGTTCCAGTAAGAATCATGTTTCACTCATTTCATTAAAGCATCTTCTCTTTTTCCCCTAGTGCTAAAATCATGTCAGAAGCAGGCATCAACACTTTATCTCAGTAGCTCTTCCTGTGAGCAGCTTCTAACTTCCTAAGTGCAGGCCATAGGTGAGCCTTTGCCTCACACCCGACTATCCAAGCTTGCTGAGCCTCCCAAAAAACAGCCACTCACCGCTCAAAGAGTCACCTCTTCCTCTCTCTTCCCTTACAAATTTTACTGCACTATTCTTCTGTACTGGAAGCAGCTTCCTTCATTCCTTCAGCAGCACACAGCCCTCCTGCACCAAGATTTCTTATGTTTCCAGTCACCTTTGAAGCAATGTTTAGTTATGTGTGATTTTTTTTCCTTTTTCCCCCAAACACAGGTTTTCACAAAAACTCCCCTTAACTGTGTCTCCTTTTCCAATTATGTAGGTTTTTTTAGTGATTTTTTTTTTTTTTTTTTTTTTTTTTTTTCTTGCTGGCAATTGTATAAAGTGCTGCATTGCTCTTTCTCCCTCTCTGGGCTGATGTGTTCCAGCACTGTACTTTGTGTCAACCAGTATGTAATGTTTGCCCAGTTTCTCCACCCTCCACATTTCTTCTGTTGACAGCTGTGTACCAGACTGCTGCCCTCTTGGCCAATCTGTCCCACACTCATTATTCCTCTTCCTTCTCCCCTTTTTTTACCTTTGAAATGTGGACAGACTGTTTAGGGATCACTTTAGGGATCAATGTGACTTCTGCATTTAAAAGGAGACCTCTGCCTCCCACTACCCAATGCATTGTTACACTCAGCAACCTCTGCAGGTGTGTTTTCTTTGTTGTTACCCATTTGCCACTCCTCTGGAGCTCCTGTATAAACATTCATGCAGACACATTCCCTCCTAAACCCACAGCTGCAGTTCTTCATTTAGGAAATGGTAGAGGGTTGCTACTACAGCCTGCAATTTTATGGGTTTTAAAACAGACCAACACAATGCAAACCCTTCCCACTACAGTGATATCTAATTTAATCAGCTGAACACTTGTTGCAGGGAAAATCTGCTTAAGTACGTTAAAACCAATCAGCCTCAAAGCACTTTATTGATTTATAAACAACGTGTAATTAACTGGCAATCAGAGAACTATACATTCAGGATCAATATCAGCAATGCAACAGATAAACCACAATATTGAACATTTAACAAAATGTTAGTAAGCATCTAGAATTTTTTAAGTGCTCCTCTAACTAATTGCTGAAGACTTCTAAGCCACCTTACCTCCCCCATACCCCCCCTCCACACACACACACACACGTGCACATGGGCCCTCTCAGAGGCAAACAACACTCTTTTGGGGCAGTTTCCCTGTATGTACCCAAGGCTTCCATTGGATATAGGGTTTCTTGAGTTTCGTATATGTCTGTACCTCTTCCAAAAATCTGCCAAGCCACATGCTCACACGCTGATAAGAAAGCATCCCATGAGTTCACATATACACGAGGTGCAGGTCTGTATGTGCTGCCCTCTGTGCTGTCACTCCACTAGACAGATGCTCATGGCATCCGACCCATGTGATGGCCTTATGTCACATTCACTCCAGGTCCCTCCCCACTATCACAACTTTTTATGCTTTTACACTTGTCAAGTTGACTTCTTTTCTCAATAGCCTCTTGGCTGTTTCCTGGTTATTATTTAATTGGGATGAAGGTCATCTAAAGGAAACTTGGTCATTGCTGTTTTCTTCCTAGCAATATCAGGCTTTAGGCAAATACCTTTGCAAAATTGTTTGGAGCTCTTGTTAACCCAGGCCACATTATCAAGAAAGATGTGCAAATTTGCCCCCATGCTACTATGTATAAAAGAACAGAGCTAGTTATCTTTTCCTCTCACTGTCCTGCAGAGGCAAATATTCCTGGCAAAGGTTATGTAGTTTCGACTGTCAAAGATGTAGCTTTCTTCTAAGGTTTCATCCATTAGTTATCTTTCAGAACAGACTGCAGCAATTACGAAAGAGGTATCTGTATTTCCCTAAAATAAGGAATATCTTATTTTATACGTGCTCACCATGATACCCATCCTCGTTATAACTGGATTACAACTGTTCAAAGCTCAGAACAGAACACAGAAAGCAAATTGAACTGGTAAATAAAAATCACAGTATTGTCTTTTAAAATCAGCATAGCTTTGCAAGACAAAGTGTTAGGTTTACATAGCAAGGCTCTGGTGGCAGGGGGGCTGCAGGGGTGGCCTCTGTGAGCAGAGCCTAGCAGCTGCCCCATGTCAGATCAGAGCCAGCTCCAGCCAGCTCCAAAAGGGATCCGCTGCTGGCCAGAGTTGAGCCAGTGAGTAACACTGGCTGGGCCTCTGGGAGAATAGATTTAAGAAAGGGAAAAACTGCTGGTAACAGCAGCTGGGTGAGAGGAGTGAGAAAACGTGAGAGAACCAGCCCTGCAGCCCCCAAGGGCAGTGCAGAAGAAGGGCAGGAGGTGCTCCTATCACCTGTGCAGAAGTTTCCCTGCAGCCCATGGAGAAGTCCCCAGTGGAGCAGTCTGTCCCCCTGTAGCCTGTGGTGTCCTATAACAGGGTGAGGGGGCAGAAGAAGGTGGATGGCAGGTAGGAGCTTTTAGTTTGCTTTTAGCTCTCACTGCTCTAGTCTTATCAGTTGGCAAGAAATTATATTAGCCCCCCCTATAGTGAGTTTGATTTGCTCATGACAGTAGTTGTTCAGTGATTTTTACAGAGATTTGCAAAAAATAATCTAGTGGAAGCCAAGTTGAACCTAAGACAGAAATGGACCCTGGCCACTAAGAAAGCTAATGGTATTCTTGGCTACATTAGGCAAAGTATTGCCAGCAGGTCAAGAAAGGTGATGCACTTCAGATTTTGAGATCTTCCCCGTGCACTACATGTGATGCAAGCAGTTTCTGTAGGCTGGGAGTGCAGCTGCTGCAGAAACTGTAGTCCAACCACCATAAATATCATTCTCTCACATCTTCACATAACTAATGAAAGGCACAGAAGCCTCCAATTATTCAAAAGATGTCTGAAACATTGGCACTTGAAATCCCAAAGGCATTTCTGCCGTACAGAAAGCCTACCAAAGGAATGCTCCGTTGCATTGTGGCATAAGAAAAGTGCATGGCTGAATTGGCAGTGTGATCCTTTACTGTCTGTGTAAAGTTGTATTAACCAGTTAGAAATGGGATATGCCCCATCAAGCACATGCAGATAGGCAGTATGCTTCCATCAACTATTTTTGTCCCTATTTAGAAAAAAAAAAAAAAAAAAAAATCTTCAGTATTTTTCAGATCTAAGCCATAGGAAAGTCTCTAACACTAAAGTGTTTCAAACAGGAATGTTTCAACCTGTCATGACAGCATATATATTTGTGTGTATATATATATATATATATATATATATATATATCTCCTCTCTGTCTCCTACAGAGATTGAAGAAGGTGTGTGGAGATGTCCTGGTGGATGTATGGGGTGCAGGTGCCCGGGTGCCTCCTCCCTGTGAGGAGAGGCCGGGGTTGCCCCATGCCAGACATGGCCGGTTCCAGCTGGTTCCAACAGCCCCACCGCAGGGCATGGCTGGGTCCTGCACCCAAAATGGCGGCATCTCAGAGACAAGAAATGGCAAAATGGTGCACAGCAGAGAGAGTGAGGAAAAACTTGTGAACACTGAGAGAAGGAGGGCAGGAGGTGCTCCAGCAGGGACTCCTCTGCAGCCTGTGGAGAGCCCACATTGAGTCCTGTTGATCATGTAGGACTGCAACCCATTGGAGGACACGTGCTATGGAAGGGAAAGAGTGTGAGGGGAAAAGAGAGAGCCACTGAGTGGGTGTCTGGCAGCCAGCAACAGTCAAATCACCATAGTACTTGACCATGGAAAAGCAAGTGTTGAAGTGAACAGAAATCCTGTAAAAGTGCAGAGATTTTTTTTTTTTACACTGACGGAAGAAAAATCTTGTAACAGCACAGTATGTAGGAGATCCTGGCTGAGGCCACAGTTCTGCTTCTTTTTGCTTCCAGCCTCTCTCCTCCTCAGTACTCAGCAGCTCTGGAAGACTGCATACATATGAAAATCACTCATCCTTGATCACTCATCCATTGATGCTTCAGGCTTATTTTTAACTTGTTTTCCAGCCCTTCATCCTAGTCCTTTAAGGATGTTTTCTCTTAGCTTGCTTCTCTTCACCTGCTTCACCTTTTGCTGCCTCCTCCTTGAACTTGCCCCAAATTTATTAGTGTCTCTTTTCTTCCTGAACTCCTCTACCATGTACATTCCTGTCTACTGCCAGGGTGAGGATACTTTTTTTTTTTTTTTTTTGACAGCTACCCATATATTCCTGTCCCCTCTGCAAGAAGCAACACTATACTGCATTTCATTTGATAAGCTATTACTTTAAACTGCAACAGCACTCCAGTACATCATTAAAATTCTCAGAGAAAAAAAAAATCCAATTGCCTGGTAATGCTTTGTGACTTCATCTCACCCTCAATGATGCAACCAGTGCAATTGGGTAAAAAATGAATAAAAGAAACAGTAAACAACTGGAAGCTGCATTGTGCTAATCTCGTATTCTGTACTGATTTTTTTTTTTTTTCCTTCTTCCATAGCTTTCTGTTTTTAACTTTATAGCACTAAACTTGCTATATAGGCAAACGAGCAGAAGCAGCTTCAGAAGTGTCTCTTCTTTCCTTTAAAGTACGAGAGAGTATATGTGGGTTTGTTCAAACTGAAATGTTAGTCATTACACTGTCTCACTGCACATTTGGATTGTGCTGTCAGCCTTTGTGTAATAGTGGGTACCACAACAAAATATGAAGAAATTTGTAACTTCTCTCAAGCATGACAGATACTGATTCCATCTTGATGGCGTCCCACATAATTTCTTGGTTCCCACCCCTTCTCTCAGACACTGTATCTCCTAAATGGTTTCTCTGGTCACCACCCCATGGTATAAAACTTGTAGATATCCAAATTTTTTGCCACAGAAACATTTAATGACTAGCAAAGGCAGACTCATGCAGATTGATCTTCTTTGTAGAGCCCTATTTCTTTACAAACAATATTATTCATCAAAAAAAGCACTACTCATAATCAAGTAGAATGAATAGATAAAAGCACACAGAAAGGAATCTTCTCATTAAAAAGGAGCATCATTTTTAAGGAGCAAAATTATTAACTTTTTTACTTTTTTTTTTTTTTTTTTTTTTTTTTTTACTCAAAAACATGATTATATCTATGCCTTATACTGAAAATTTCATGTCAGGAAAGAACTGACTTACCTTGTCCTATATAAAAGTGGTACTTTAATAGTTGAAACAGAGTCATAACAATCATACGAAAATTTATAATAGAAGGGACCCATGAAGGTCATCCAATCAAACCTCCTGCTCCAGACAGGGCCGCCTTCAAGGTTAGGCAAGGCTGCTCAGAGCTTTTTGCCCCTCAAACTGAAAATATCCAGAGATGGAAATTCCACAGTCCCTCAGCAATAGCATCTGTGTGCAAAATAAGATTTCGCCTTTACTGTGAGGGGACAATGACATTTCTGAACTCCTTAATCATACTCATCATTACTCTAAACTAGAATCTCTCCAATATTTACATATTCACAGCTAAAAATAAGTGACTAAATAAGGTTCTACCAAATTTTTACTTTCAAATACATAGAACACTGTTGAAAACAGAATATGCCCAGGAGCCCTACTAACTAGGAAAGAGGGTTTGGCATGCCACTTACTGATCTTCCTGAAAAAGATGGATTGAGCATTCACTTAGAGAATTACCTTTATTGGACTCTTCCTCCTTAGGTTTTTCACCTAATTTTAACTTTTCAAACAGTGTAATGAAGGTGAAAGTGTAAATTGGGAAGCTCTTGTGCATATTTCCCACAAAGTGGAATTTCCCTCAAGGCTTTCAAGACTCCTGCCCACTTTAGCAGGTATAGTCAACACTCATATTAATAAAGCCTAAATTAAGAATTCTTACTTCCAGAAAAAAACACTGCAAGGAAGTTTACTGTAATTAACACTTCTTTCAATTTTTTTTTTTTTTTTGTTAGAAGTTACCAAGTGCACAGATTTTCTTGCACGTATTATACCGATTCTTTTAAAAATGTGTCCTGTTTTCTGACATTGCAATTCAAGTTTCCACATCTAATGTTTTCCTTTGATACTAAGTTTCTTTAATATTGGTTACTTAGTGTTATTGGTTTTTAAGTGTTATTTCATTTTAATGTGTTATACATGCAGGAAGTGATATGATAATTTAACTCCATCCATCTTTAAACATTTAAGTATTACAATTTCAGATAGAGTATAATATATTTAAGAAATACAACAGTTTCAGCTTTGCATCTGCCATTAATCATTATGATATACAAGTTACCACTAAGATTGCTTACAGCTGATGTCAATGTAACGAAACTGAAGTCTATTTTTCCTCAATTTACTATTTTATGTACACATCACTGCGAGATTCTTCATAGTTTCCCAAGAAAATGTGAAGAGCTGAAAAACCCATTGCTCCTTCATTATCTAATTATTCAGTGAATAATATTCAGGTATGTTCCACTGAGTTTCTCTTCTCCCCCTCTACAGAAGTGTTAATTAGAATACCTAAAGATGCCCACTTTGTTATATCTACAACCAGGCACTTTCTTTAAGTCTTCAGTGCTTGTAACTAATGAAGATCTTCACTGCTCATGACAGAGGACTCTTCAAACAGGGAGTTATTAACAGCAGTGTTTTCAGGGAGACTGATCTTGGAAAAAAATCAAGCCCTCTGTTCTGCAGTTTTAAAAAACAATATTTAACTATTAAAAAAAAAAAGACTTGGTTTACATTGTATGACTTTCAGATGCTTTTTTTTTTTTTTAATATTTTTTTTCTTCCATGTCTCATATGGATACTCACTGGAATCAAACTTCGCAGACCAGTTTTAGTCCCTCTTTCCCTAATTGCATATTGCTTACATTTTGGCACATACTCAGGCTGAACTTTACTGCATATCGATAAATTTCCCACATACGGAAATGGACACACAGAAAGGTCAGACTGCACTTCAGTACTAATCCTACTGACAGTATATACATGAACGCAACAAGATTGGTTTCATGCTGGATTTCCTATAACCTTCAAAGCTATCTTAATAAGCCAGAGAGGCACATGTCCCTCCACACACTAAACTTTAATTCGTACTTTCCACTGTGTACACTGCTAACCCATTCCCTACCAAAAACTTATTTTTCAGGAAGTTGCAGAGTAACCCTTTCATTTTTATTTTTTATTTTTTTATTTTTTATTTTTAAAGTATCTTTGCCCTACAGGACCATAACGAGCACATACAGACTGCAAGGAACTTGGGTTCTTGTGAATGGAGGTCCAATAGAATCTGCTTACAATAATCTCCATTTACCTGAGAGATAGCCCAGATCTGATTTAGCCAAACACTTAAGTCTACATATTAAAAAAATAAGAAATTGAAAGGAAAATGAACCATTTACATAGACATGCAACCAATCTTCCTGGAAAGAAATTCAGATCTTCCCTTGTTTGAAGAAATTAAATTTTATGTCAGGATACTACTATTCACCATGTCATCACATGGAGGTTCTCTATTTTTGGGCAGCTAGCTAAGGCTCTAGAGCCAGCCTTAACAAAAACTCCAGGAGCCCCTGGGATCCATATTTTAAGTTGCAATAGGTAGAGTCTCCAAACTAACAGTGCTATTAGATAATTTCCTTGTCACCAGGAATCTCAAATTAGCCTCAGATGAGAGTGATAAATGTGATTAGAAGGCAGCAGTGACCAAGTATACCTGGAAAAAAAATCTGCTTAATAAAAACATATCACAGGGCACTACTGGTTAAACAGTGAGTGCTCAAGCACTGTATGTATGGTGCAATTAGGAAAAATGGAATTGCTCTAGTTGCCACCAGCTCTCTTACAACTCCAAAGCACATTTCTCTTTCTTACTGGCAACAGTTCTAGAACACAGCTTAACTGAATTGAGGTACACGAGGATCCTCACCCACAGCATATGAGGAGCTGGCAGTATGTGCATGGGGCAGACACAACTGAAGGGGTATTGGCTTACAGCACTAAGAAAAAAACAAAACAAAACAAAAAGAAACAGTAACAGCTTTCAGCATTTCCACAGAGATTCCCAACATAATTCTCTAAGTCCCGGTGGTAAAATTTTCTTCCTTTTTAATATACAAAGAGGGTCCTACAGAAGTCTGTAGGGTCTTTGTATCTGTAGAATATATTTAGCAGTAGGGACTAAAAGGGCAATTATTAACACCCGCAGGAAGCATAGGTAACTGTTCCATAAACTTAAAAGGTATGCTGGGCTCTTTTTATTATGAAGAGGATCTATAGCACAAAATTTCCCTCATCTGAGTGTATCTCAAAACCTGTTTTGTGAACACTGCTTGAAACAATACGTTCCTGAAAAACTAATGCACTGAAGAACAAAGTAAGAGTGCCATCTACTGTTGATATTCATCAGTGGATTGTTGAATGCTCATTTATTTTCCTTTCTTTACACTATGAACTTATGCTTAGTCTCGCAATTAGCTAATTGCACCATTTTTACTGTATATGTAATTTGATGACAACACTCTTTAATCCCGGTTTGGGCATTCACCAGGGAACTGGTTAATGTTTTGCACTGAGCCTTTAGCAACTTCAGTTCAAATCTCAGTCACAGCAAATTTCTTCCAGCTTTTAACATGCAAAAGCAAAGAGCTGCAAGATTGCTATGAGATTTTACTCTGCAAGTATCACTATCTGATTGTCCTGTTCATATATTCTTCCCTAAGAATCTGGAACTGGAAACCAATGAGCACATCCCAATGCCCCATCTATTCAGTAAAACTGCATAAAAGGAATGCCTTCCTACAACAACCTTAGCCTGATAACAGCACTGAGACCAAAAACAGAGGTGATCCCTTAAGATATGTCTGATATCTGAGTAACAACGACAAAAACAACCAACCAACCAAACAAAAGCAATAAGTAGTAGTTAAGAGATGGTAGAGTGCTCTATTTTGAATTTTTCCTGCATATGTTAAATAGATCAAATGAAGTAACTTGTCAAATACACATACAAGCATTCAATTACCTCAATTTAAACACCAAACTAAAATAAATATGGCTCTGAATGTTTCCATAGGGAAAAAAAAAAAATAAAAATCACAGATTTCTTTAAGGGTCAAGTATTCTGCCTGAGGCCTTCTTCCTCAGCTCACCTTTAGGTATCTTTATTTTCTACCCTATGGTTTCCAGTAAGGACCAACTTCTGAGTCCTTACATAACTGCAAGTAACTGTGAACAACATTCTGAACCTGAACAGTCGAGGTGCATCTACATTAGCAGTTTAGAGAGCTGCATAATTGGTATGAATGCACTGGGTATTTGTGGTAAGGGTTATATGGAACATGTTTTGTACACACAGCCAGTGCATGCAGTATGTTTATCTCCTAAACTAACCACAAAGCTTCACACTGAGAAGCAACCCAGAGTGCCCAGTGTTAATAGACACCCAAAGTACAGAATTTAAAGAAAAAAAAATAGGTACCTGTGAAGTACTCCTGCTATATGCAAGCAAAAATTCTGGAAATGTTTGTCTTATCCCTCCTTTACAGATGAGGGAAATCCAAAATAATGAGAAAAGTAATTGGAGATCATTCACAAGTTTCTGTGCTTTCCAGGAAAAAAAAAAAAAATAAATAATAAAATAAAAGCAGTGAGAAATCTTGGTAGGCTAACAGATACAAACTTGGACTTGGACTTTCTAATTCCAAAGAGGACAACGTTAACACCAAATTTGCCTCATCAGTATAAGTGGTCTTATACCATCATTATGTCTTCAGTTCAGGAGAACCAAACTAATGGTGGCTACCTAAAAGTTCCTGTCTCAGTCCTGACAAAGAGTATTACTCTGGTGATCTCAGCCAGGCAAAAATTTCACTGGAACCCTGAACTACTTGATGACAGTCTGCCAAGGTCACATGGAAGCTTATCTCTGCAAAGTCCCATCCTACAGGATCAATGCTGCATTAAGTTGGAAGAAAAAGATGAATGCAACATATTTGAAAAACAGGAACAGAAACTAAGTCTGGTAAAGCCAGGCAAATCTATTCTTGCTACAGGGAGCCAAATAATTTTGTCTGGAAAAATGAAAAGACTACTGCAGTACTCAACCTGCATTCTCTGGTGCCTGGAAGGGGACCACAGGACCCTCCTGAGAAATATCCAAAGCCTTTGGAAAAGGGAGATTAACCATCTTCCCCAGTGAGTACTTCTGAATATGCTAGAGTCTCAGCCTGGAAAGTTCTGAAACGGAAGAAATTTGCTAATATTGATTTTGACTCACCATAATACTGGTTGGGGGGTGATTAATTTCTGTGGTTCATAACTCATGGAAAATAAGATACCTATTGCTAGTGGTGAAAGTCTAAATCTGTTCTTTAAGGAAAAGATCTCTGTCTGCATCTTTCCCCTAGCAACAGTTAATGACACACTGAAGGCATGTGTCCATATCACTGCAGTAGTCTGCTTACGGGAAAGTGGGAAAGGAAGGCAGATTAGCAATTTTCATATGATCATACTTTTTTTTTTTTTTTTTTTTTTTTTTTTCTGTTAGGGCAACCAGTTTATCTCTTTACCCTTGAATGACCCATACTCATGTAAGTGTAGCATCTGGTAATGTGTTAGTAGAGTTTGTTCTGAAATCATACAGACAGTGCTGTTAAGGAGGGTAAAATATAATTTCACTCCAGAGAAAACAGCAGTAACAAGGAAAGGATGATACAAGGAAGGCTGCAAAACAGTGAATATTGAAGGTGTTCTTCCATGTATTGCTGGGGATGGGGGTATAAACCACACAGACAGGTATTATCCTTCAGTTTCTAATACAGGCTCAGAAATTGATCTTTCAGTGGTGCCCCAGTTGTTACCACATTTTGTCGTTGTCTTTCTTTTGCTGCATTTTTTTCTTTCTCACTTTCTGTTTTCTAGCATGCCATCAAAAGGCACTGCATGGGAGAATTATTATTATTATGTTTTTTACTTAAAAAAAAAAAAAGTGGATACTGCCTTACTTTCTGGCAGTATTGCTTATGTACAAACGGAATAAAAGGACTGGACACAAAGTAAAAATGGGAGGAGCGCATCTCCAGTATGTATTCCAGAAAAATATTTTCTGGAAAATATTTTTCCAGAAAGGGAGAGTTGGAATAGTTGCTGGGCAGATACATATTTCTTGCTGAATTGCATTTCAACAGAACAAAAGCTGATAGTTGGCCATAAAAAGACTCAGTAGTGTATGTGAATGTACATAAACTTTAGCCTCAACAAGTACTCAAGGTAGTCAACTTTTGCTGGCAAAGCCAAAAATTATCTTTGAAAGGCAGTCCGGGAATATTCCTAAGGACTGAAAAGGAAAAAAAAAATGTAACTACCTTCAAGAATGAGGATTTGGGGGATTTGGGGTACCACAGGCCAAACAGCCTTGCTTCAGTCCTTGGGAACATGATAGCGAAAATAACCCTGAAAACTCTTTCCGTCAATGTGAAGGACAAGAAGGTGATTGGGAGTTGTTAGCATAGATTTTCAAAGGAGAACTCACACCTGACAAAACTGGTTGAAGATAACAGTATAATATTCCCTTAGCTTTCCATCTTACCTTTGTACAAAACCAGTTCTCTCAACTTCTTGTATGCCAAGGGCTTCAGACTCCTAATCGTGGTAGTGATACCCCACTGACTTGGTCTGGTAAACCGGTATTTTCTTTGTAAGGGGGGAGCCCAAAATGGAGACAGTACTTGAGCTGTGGTCTGATATAGCCAGACAATTTATTTTCAAAAAGAAACTGTACCATAGCCCCCATTCCTATGATTCTTCTACTAAAAAAAAAAAAAAAAAAAAAAAGTTGAAATTGGTTACCTTTTGCAAAGTACAGCACTTCAGTGTGTCCTGTGTACAACCATTTCTGTGACAACGTTTCTCTGCAAATGGCAATTTTAAAAATAGATTCATTCCTGTATGTTTCACTTCCCAAATATCACACCCTGGAACTCTAAAAATTGGATCTGCAAATAAAAATTATGCAATTAGGCCTGCAACTGTTCTGCAGCTCTAAAGTTCAGTCTTTGCCCAAAATGCTCTATACAACCCACTTTGTGTATTCAGCACTGACTTTGAAATGCCTGTGCAACTTGACCTTTCTCAAAGGTTTTCTAGGCATGCTGTGTGTTACCTTCCCAAACTTTTTTGCTGATTTGACTCTCACGTAATTATTCCCTTCAATAATTCTAGCTCTTGGCTGCCTTCTCTGTTGCTGAACTGTGTCGTGGTTTAACCCGGCCGGCAGCTAAACACCATGCAGCCGTTCGCTCACCCTCCCCCCTCCCTCTCTGGGACGGGGGAGAGAAATAGAAAGTGAAGCCCGTGAGTTGAGATAAAGACAGTTTAATAAGACAGGAAAATAATAATAACAAAATAATAATAACAATAATAATAATAATGATACAATGGTGATAATAGGAAAGTAATAATAATATGTACAAACAAGTGATGCACAATGCAATTGCTCACCACCCGCTGACCGATGCCCAGCCTAACCCCGAGCAGTCCGGCCCCCTCCCCCCAGCTAGCCACCCCTATATATTGTTTAGCATGACGTCAGATGGTATGGAATACCCCTTTGGCTAGTTTGGGTCACCTGTCCTGGGTCTGTCCCCTCCCAGCTCTTACTGCACCCCCAGCCTGCCTGTTGGCAGGGCAGAGCGAAAGGCTGAGATGTCCTTGGCTTGGTATAAGCACTGCTCTGCAACAATTAAAGCATCGGGGTGTTATCAGCACTCTTCTCATCCTAAGCCAAAACACAGCATTCCACCAGCTACTAGGAAGAAAATTAATTCTGTTCTAACTGAAACCAGGACAAACTGCTACCCTGTTTTTCCACCCTTCACTCCTGATTCATTAAAGGAAGATGATGAACAAGAGGCAGCATCAGCTCCAAAGTACAAGATTTTAGAGAGAGCTTTGAGTCTCATAGATGAAAAGGAAAACATCTCTCAGAACAAGGATATGTTTCAAAAAGTGTCTCTCCCAGTTGATCCTGTTCCTGCTGCTCCCTTCTCCATGCAGCATGTGCTTCCCTGCATGTTAAGAACAGGGGGCAAAAGAGACTAGGTTGTGCCATACAGGCATGCCCTTAAGCAGAAAATACAATGCTAACATCCAGTTCTGGAACCAAGGCAGACAAAATCATGTAGTTGCCCTACACAATCTAAATACCTCTATACCTTATTGCCCTTTTTATGACAATAGCAGTATTGCAGCTTGAATGCAGTGAATCATGTGCCACACACTACACAGTCACACATCAAAGAAATGTAGAAGTATTTGATTTCCATACCACTCTGTGGAATGACATAACATGGTACTTCTGAGGTGAAAATAAAAAAAATAAATAAAGAAAAAAAAAAAAGAAAAAAGAAAAAAAAAGAGAGAAAAAAAAAAGCAGTCAATCAATGCAGCAGTTTTGAGAGAAGAAAGCTTCAGAAGGAGTCAAGTGAATGTAAAGTGCATAAATAAGAGCAGGATCTAATACTGTCAGGGCTGCTTTTTGCCTGCAATTATGTTTGGCCTCTTCTACCCTGGACAAAGACCCAACAGAAGTAAAATCTGGTTGTTTTGCCAGAACACAGCAGGGCTTAGAAAGAATCCTGAGGAGATCTTTGGTGGGATTAGTAGCATAATTTAACAGTCAGTCATGTTAGTAGGTAGAGAACAAAAAGACATTTGCATTTCAGACTGTCTGCAAGGTTTGGGAATAGAGGAGGAAGAAAAGTAGAAGCCTGAAGCTATTCTGCACTGAGGAAAACACCCTGGCGGAAATACATGAAAGAGATAAAGTTAAAGGAATAGGATTCTGAAAAAGACACACAAAACAGCCATTTCACTTTCGGGCTAGTGCAATGTTGTTTAGTGTACACAACTAAGCTGTTGATTTTTCTCATTTAAATTGTGGATTCGTGGAACCAGAATAATTCAGGTTGGAAAGGACCTTAGGTCATTACAACCTCTTGCTCCAGGCAAGCTCCACTATGAGGCCATATCATGTTGCTCAGGGATTTATCCAACTGGATCCTGAAAACCTCCAACAGATGCCCTACAACCTTCTGGGCAACCTGTTCCATTGCTTGATTATTCTCATAGGAGAAAAGCTTCTTCTTACATCCTGTCTAAACTTCTAGTTTTATTTTTTACCCATTGCATCTTGTCCTCCTACCACACCACCAGAAGAGCCTGGCTTCATTTTGTTGATAATCTCACAGGCACTGTAAGGCTGCCAGTAGGTATTCCCCAGGTGAGGGGAATAGGTGAAGTGCTGCCTCATTCCCTAGCTTGCTCATTGTCTTCTGACAAACTTTTTTCTTTCCTCGTGGAGACACAACAGAAGATATCCATTAATCCTTTCTTTTGCCCTCTGAGACACCTGACATGCGTCTCTTGGAGAATCTCAGCACTGCTCACCTCTTTGTGGTGGCAGACAGCAGAGTCCAGTGGACTGCAGGCACGTGTCCGTGATTACACCAGGAATCAAAGCAAGAGATGGGAAGTGGGGAAAACGGAATGAGAAGAGAACAGCTTGGGAAAAGCATGGGGAAAATCAAAGAGCCAAAAGTCTAAGGAGCCATGCCATTGCCAAAGGATTGACCTCCCAGGAACATGGAAAGAGGTCACTATTGAACATGTCCTTCTCAGATATATTGATCTTGTCCAGAGGGTTAGTACTTTTTGGCCAGGCCCACGCTGCATGAGGCCACTGCTGATGGTGTGTCAGTGGTGGCAGTCCAAGCCAAGTGCCCAGCCTGGCCATGGTTGACTTGCAAGTGCAGACAAAGCTGCTCTATCTACCAGATGGTGGGTGGCCCTGACCCTGCAGCAGCAAAGCAGCTTGTCCTCTCCTTGATAAGAACATGAATGAAAGTTTTTCTCCACAGGAGAAAAAGGAAGCAGTGAGTCAACTACTCACGAGACATCCACTACCACGTCTCCCATTCCTCACTGCAGTCCAGCTCTGGTACCATCCCTCTGTACCACCTCCCTTGAGTGAGAGAATCCAGATAATCCTCACTGGAGTCTGCACATGTTGTGCTGCTGAAGACCCAGCTAGCTCATGCCCTTAGAACCAACACAGGTGTCCATGGCCAGCAGGAGAAGCAGCAGGAAGCAGCAGTGCAGCCACCCTGCCTGATAAAGGTAGCCAGGTGCAACTCTGAGGTCAGTATGAAAGAGAAGCACCTCAAAATCATTGAAAGGTTCCCAACACTGTCACTGAGTGTAACCTATACTGAGACATCACCCACATAAAGGACTTGACTGCATCTGCCCAGACCCAGGTGATGAAATGAATCCCACATGTAGTATTGAATAAAAGACAATGTAGATAAACGCTGGTACACTACTGTCACTTAACTGTTTAGATCTCTAAAGGGATAGGAATGTCCATGTATTTTGCTTCTTTGTTAAGGCTGAGGTTTGCTGAGGTTGATGAACTTCTACACCTGCTGCAATCTGGTCCTAACTCTTTGTAAGCTGTGGCTAAAATCACACATTCTGATTGTAACGATCCATGTGACAAACCAAACAATAACAGGCCAACGTGTCCATATGGCGGTGCCTGTTTAAATTGAGACCATTGTAAACTGTTTTACCACAATGCCTTGAAAAATTTATATAGTTCAAGGCAACCCTATCCCTCCTAAATGAAAACCAGTTTACAATGGAACATACCTTTACCTCTTCCTGTGTAAAGCAAATTAACATTTTCATTTGTTGAAAGGGAAAAAAAAAAATCTTTTTATCAATCTCCTTCTGGGGGGATCTTTTATCCAATCTGCTTGAATAATATGCTAGTGTGGAAAGAAAGCACATACAAATTTGAATCATAAAACAGAAAAATGAAGCTGAGTTTTAGATGCCACTTGATTAGGTTATTTATAGTAAAAAGAGCAGAAATATTTGTCTGACCAGAAATATTATTATACTGAGTATTTTTTTTGCTTCTACAGCATTTTTTAAATTACGATTTAAACCTAGCATACTGGCTTTGCAAAATGCTATAAAAAGACAAATATACAGGCTTTTCCTTATCAAAGAGCAATGTGTGTTTATTAACTTTTAAGTATGTTTCATTTCACATTTCATTCTCCACTAAAAACACATGAAACAACCTACACCACACAAAGGTGTTGGCAGTACTTATGTATCTGCTACCACCTGCTGACAAACAGCATTAATAGCTTTATTCTAGTCAATCTTACAGAAGCAACTCCCACTTTCCTATGAAAAACTTACACTGCTGCCACACTGGCTGACAGTAAAAGCTACAAATTTTTTAATACGTTATTTTGTAGCCACAACAAACCACTAACTTCCCATCCACCCAGCTTGTTTGTACTACAGAATCACCACTGATCAGCATGTTTGCTCATAAAGCAGCTATTATATCCTTCATTCACTGAAGCCTTCCAGCTTTTGCAGATTGTTTCTCTAGTCAGTTACTGAGCAATTACAAGAAACTAATTCCTCATTTACAAAAATCCCAAGTGATTTAATTTATTATATTGATAATAGGGCTTTTCAAATGACAATTTCTTCTGTCAAATGTCATTTTTTTTCTGGCCTCATTTCCCAATTTCCCAATCTATAAAGTGGATTTGAAACTTTTTTTTTTTTTTTCTGTTTTAAAATTAAGAGGAAAACAGTAGTAAAAGTGACAACCTTTGCACCACCCTGATTAATTTTACAGTGCTCTTAGTAAATCCCTTGCTTGGCCTTCAGACACTCTTGCTGAGGAATAAAAATACCATAAACCTAAAGTAAGATAGAGAAATAACCTCAGTTTCAGCTATCTCACACTAAATTGCAGGTATGTGTGACTGAAAATTAAAGTAGTTCACAGTGATGGCCTCTATTTGGCTATACAGTAGAAGACTAAAAATAATATTTGTATTTACTTATACATGCACTTCTAAACATTCTGGAAAAAAAAATAAAAATAAAGGTGAAACCTTCAGAGTTGGTAAGCCAATGCCAAAAGGGGGGTGGGGAGCAGAATGTGGAGCTATAGTATGACTGTATGGATTGTGTAACAAATAAAAAATTAATGCCATTAATAAAGTCTCCCGGCCTAGCTGATGAACCTGCATTTGAAATGTCTCTTTCAGAGTAAAAGGTCTTTAGGAGCTACAGGTCCTTAGAGGTCTGCATGCATTTGGCAAAAAGAGTTAATATAAATGAGTCATGACTCCCTTTCCATTACGCAGCAATTCATTTAAATATGTAATTTTTTCTTTTGGTAAAAAAGTAGTATTTTCGAGTTGACAACTTATGTTCCTGCATGGTCAATTGTTTTTTGTCAGAAGTTTTCTACTGAGCACAGTGTGATAAAAACATTCTAGTTTAACTTCATATTCAAACACTAAACGGAATCAGCGCTCCTGGTGCTTTTCTGAAGTGTTATATTAGAGGGTTACCACTTCACACATAGAAGGAGAGGTGCTTTTTGATACAGGAGAGCCGAGTAAGGTCAGGAGTAACAATCCCTTACTCCCTCAGTGACGAGGGCACAGCCGCCATCTCCCCTCCCTCAGACCTCCCCCTAAGCCACCGCCGCGGGGCAGGGACCTGGCCCTCGCCGAAGTCTCGCGAGAAGACGCCCAACGGCCACAACGGCGGCAGTTGGGCGTCTTCTCGCGAGACTTCGGCGGCCGTTACCTGTGGTGAGGCGGAGCACCGCCGCGATGGAGGCGCCGCTGAGCGGCCCGCCGGGGCTGTCCACGATCGTGGCGGTGAGGCGCCGTCCTCTGGGGGTGAACGGGCTGGGGAGAATGCGCTGCCTGCAGTGTGTAACGGGGACCTGCTCCTTTTTGCGTGGGGCAGCCCGCGCTGAGGTGCTTGGTGAGCGCGGTCCGTGACTGAAAGCGGTCTTCGGTGCGGTGTGGGAGGAGGGAGGCTCCAGCGGTGCCCTAATCTCCTTCCGTGTTGTTGTTTTTTTTTTTTTTTTTTTTTTTTTTTTTCCTTAGAGAACGGACTGGTCCGAGCCTTGGCTGGTGGGGCTGGCGGTTTTCCACGTCCTCTGCTTCCTCATAACTTGTTTCTCCTTCCAGCACTACCGGGTGCAAATTGGGCACTTTCTCTGCATGGGTGAGTAGTGCATTCGTGGTTCCCTGAGCTCCTCGTCGGGGGATACAGGGCAGGTGTTTTGCTCGCACTTCCTGTATTTTAGTGACAGTTTCTTGTGCAGCCCAGGGCTTTGTGATACGTTTTGCAACAGATAAAGTGTATACAAAGTAGTATTCTTCTTGTAGTAGTAGTAGTATATATATCTATACGTAGTTGATTTGCCTGATATAGAAGCGGCCATGATCTATAAATATTTATGTATTTATTTAGTTTCTAAGACTGTACAAAGCAGAGACTTGAAACTTTTTGACCGTAGAGAGAATCTGGGATAAATGATTTTTTTGCATGGTTGCACGACATGTGTTACACCACTTCTCAGGAAGAAATTCAGAGCAGCTTCCTTCTGCTCTGCATTACTTATGCTGCAGTTCAGTAAATACAGTCAGCTTACAGCTGGATTCATTTTTGGAGCAGGTTTATCATATGCCTCACTGACACCTGTGATAGTGGCACGAGGATGAGCAAGACTGATTCTAAAAAAATATTATTTAATCAACTGGGAAAACTATGACTAGGAGGGAATTACTATCTTTTTTTTTTTTTTTTTTTTGATTCAAACACTGTGCAATACGTGAGTGGTTTCTATAAATGCTTAAGTGTGAATTCATAGATGTACTGCAAATGTTTAGTTCCTTAACTTCAAATAGTAGTCCTAAATACAGAAATGTGAGACCAGAGCATCTAAAATGATACCTAAATTATGTTCTGGTTACTGGGAAGTTCTGTTTTTCTTTTTTTACAGATGTAACTTAGAGGGAGTCACCAAGAAGATTGTTAGAAATAGTGCTGTCTTCTTTCTAGATCGTTTGTTTTCTGAGCTGTTCCTGTAAACTCAGTTAAGCAGGATTTCATGGTTGTTTGTCTGTAATATAGCAAGTGATCACTGTGTACTTGTTAGTAACTATGTGGGATTTTACTTTAGAGCTGGGATGATCAGGGGGCTGAAGAACAGCCTACAAAGAAAGGTTGAGAGAGCTGGGGTTATTTCTTGTAGAGAAGAGAAGGATCCAGGGAGACCTTATAGCAGCCTTCACGTACCTAAAGGAGGCCTACAGGAAAGCTGGAAAGAGACTCTTTGTCAGGAAGTATAGTGACAGGACAAGGGGAAATGGCTTTAAACTAAAAGAGGGGAGGTTTAGATTACAGGTGAGGAAGAAATTCTTCACTGAGAGGGTGTTGAGGCACTGGAACAGGTTGCCCAGAGAAGCTGTGTATTCCCTGTCCCTGGGACTGTTTAAGGCCAGGCCGACTGGGGCTTTGGGCAACCTGGTCTGGTAGCAGGGGTTTGGAAGTACTTTTAAGTTTGGAAGTATCTTTAAAGTCCAATTCAAGCCATATTGTGAAATACTGAATGTGCAGTTTGATATTCTGATGGTCAAGGAGTTGTATACACATCATACACTACATCTCTTGTATATATGGCAGAACGGATGGCAGTTGTATTTAAATAATTATTGAATCTAATATTTTTTTCTTGTACAGTGGGTTTAGTGTACTCTGCCGAATATATAAATGAATTAGCAGCCATGAACTGGAGGTAAATATTTACATTTTCATATTTAAATGGATGTCCTACAAATATTCTCTTTTCATATATATCAATCCCCAAAAAAAACTTAACCTAGAGTCACCCATCACTAGAATAGGATGGCAGAGAATTTGTTGCATTGTTAAAATACGTCTGAACAAAACCGTAGAGTGTGACATGGTTACCACTTTTAAAAATATTCTTTTTATTTTTTTATAGCTAGTGTGTATTTATTGCTTAAAATCACAGTCTTTTTTATTAAACCTGCATACCAGAGTTAAACTAATAGTTTATTGTCATAAGAACTGAACTAATCATTTTCTGATATAACTGAAAATTGTATGTTTAACAACACTTTCTGCAGACATCTAATTTTAAGTCTTTATGTTCCACTTACTGCCTGCATGGCCTAAGTAGCAGCTTCTCTACATGTTACTTCTGTTACGTCTTCTAATATGAGGACACAAAATGAATATTTAAAAGTCATCTCAAACACTTCAGGATAAGCTTGACTTCTAAGGCACAAATATATCTCTGGTTGTTTTATTTGAGTCTTGAGCAATAAAACCATAAGAAAGGCTGGTACTGTAGTGAACATTCATAACTGATAACTTACTGACACTTCCAGCTTCATGCAGCTGGCCTGTATTTGGGGATCCCAAGAATCTGTAACGTACAATCTGTGCAATGTCGATGTTGAATGGTGTGAAGACGTAACATTATGTGAACTATGTTGAATAAAGCTTCCTTCTTAAATTTCTTCTTTATTTTTTCTTCTTTCAGGCTGTTTTCTAAATACCAGTACTTTGATTCAAGAGGAATGTTTATTTCACTGGTATTCTCAGCACCACTACTGGTGAATACTATCATAATTGTGGTAGGTTTTCATTTATACAGGTGGTGCTTTTTTTTTTTAAACTCACCTGTATACATGCAATTAACAATTTAATTTACCTACTTTTCAGGTCAACTGGGTTTACAGAACTTTAAATGTTATGACTGAACTGAAGACTCTACAGCAGAAAATTAAAGCAGAAAAACAGAAGAAGAAGTGAAAGGGTCTAACACAAATTTTTTGATAATTTAATAATACTTGTCCATGCAATCAGTCCTACTGCTTGTTCATGCAGAAGCAGCAATTTTCTTTGTCTGATGTCAATAGGGACTTTGCAGCCTGTGGCTGTGGACAATGACAAAAGCAGGTATCTACAATACATCTGGATTTCACAGTGAAATTGAGAAATCTGGTCTTACCAGGTCTTTGTGTCATTTGACGTCAGCTAGTTTTCATCATGACCAAGTCTGTTAACATCGGTGAGACACAACCTTCCAGTTTCTGTTTGCCTATGTAACTTTGTAACTGTCTTAACCATGTATTTATCCAGTCTCTTGCTACTTGTGCCAATGGAACTGCGTTGTGAATTCCAGTAAATGAGGAATTATGCTCAGAATGCCTCAGGAATCCATGCTTCTGTGAAGCATTTCATTTGTCTATAAATCAAGTTTCATACTTCCTGTGTGTATTGTATGTCAGTGAGTAGTTCTGACGAGTAGCATTTTATAAATAAAACTATCTGCAGCATTTTACATTGAGTTAACTTGATTTTTGTAAGTCATTTTTGTTCTTTGTTTCCTAGAAATTGCTGGTTTGCTGATATCTTGTACCTAATTTACATACATCATTCAAATCATGATTTTAATGCAATTACATAAATATATTTTTCTTAAAACTTGATGAAATTTCAGTAATCTCTTTTCCTTTTTAAAACAGAAGGGAAGAGGAAAAACTTCAGGATGTTCAGTATTATTTTATTAATCTTGTTTAGGTTTTTATGCTTAATTTTTTAATCTACTAGAAATTAAAAAATGGTAAATACAAAGAAGACTTCAGTTTTGCTTAGAGTTACCTGTTTTTATTTGAATAAGGAAAATTGGGGGCTGGAGGGAGTATAATAAGAGTCCATACATTTTTAGTGAAAGCTGCATCTGGAAGTGGTTAGTCATCTATGTGGAGACCTCTGTATAAAATCAGTTTAGTGATGATCTAACTGAGCTAAGAGTATTGTAATGTGAAGAACAGTTGAGTATGTAAGGCTAGATTGCAAAAGCAGAACACTCGTAAGGTTTTAATTTTGCCTGTGATTTTAAAAAATCATATAGTTTTGACCAAAGTGGAATTACTGTTAATAAGCAGGAAGATAAGCAGATGCATATATATTCATGGTATGTGAGCTTCCCAGTTTAGGGGAGAGTGAAATGTTCTGGAGGGTTTCACAGCATTGTGGAAAGGCAGTGCACTGTTGGCCTGGGGTCTGTTTCTTTAATTCTTCCATGGATTAATTTAGCATGGCTCTCCTTAAACCTCTGCCAAGAAATGCTGACTGCTGAGGTATTTATATACTAGCAAACTAAATAGATGCAGGTTTGGTTGTTGTCCCATAATCATCCATTCTTTTGTGACTATTGATGCAATTTTGGGCAGTGTCAACTCACACTCCTCCGTGGAAATAACTATAGTGGTCTTGTGGAGATCATGTGCCTTTGGGTTATGGAAGGAGAAAAAAAACACAACACTTAAGAAGGAGTGAAGAGAATCTATCCAGATGAATGCAAGGTAGTATATAGTACCTGTTTTCAAGACCAGAGAACAGACCTGTTTGATTTTATATGGATAGATGTAGTCCTCCTGGTCTGGCTTGGAGAAGTTAATTTTGCTCTTACAGTTTGATGGGGGAGAATTATGGAATGTTATGCACGAACCTAAGCCTAAATGTACAGATGTGCTCCTGACCTTCCTTATGAACTGTTCTGCAGCAGTACAAATGCACAGTTGTTCTAGTGTCACATCTGTAAGTGTCACTACTGTCACAAGTGACACTAGTTACTAGGGTACTTGTGTACCCTGCCGTACATGAGATATGACCAGTTGCTAACAGGTTTGGGCTTCATGCAATTTATGAGTTCGATTCACAGTAGATGACATGGTTCAGAGCAGCATATTCTCTAAGGAAGTTTCTTGCAATGAAAAACTGCTTGCTTTAGTTCATCCAAAGCAAATCTTCCCCAAACACTTCAGTGTTTTGTCCTCTTACTTGTGTGAGGTTGGAAAGTGAAATTCCCTCTTCTGCAGCTGTGAAACTGGTGAGCAATCAGAACTGTCTTTCCTGGTGTAAGAGACATAACAAATTTTCTGTATTGCTGAGTTTTGTATTAATCTAGCTTGGCACAGGATTTATGGATAGAAGAAATTCTCTGTACCTTTGGGGATTCCAAGCGAAATAAAAAATTTCGTACATATTTAAGTTCTTTCATCTTACCTCAGTGTAGTTGACCTTTCAGGCAGTATTTAATTACATGTAGCATTAATGTAGTAATATTGCCATTTAATATAAGATCTCAAGGCACCACTCTAACAGTTAAAGTGAGCCCTAGAGTTGGAGCATCAGGGACTTTATTTGTAATTAGCAAGTAAAAATCCATTTTGACTGTATATTATCTGTTAATTTCTGATACCACTAACATAATGTGGTAGGTCGTAGGCAGATGATGCTTAGTATAGAAAGTATCAGTGTTGCATATTATTTTTAGTCCCCTAGAAGTAATGTTCAGTGAGAATATAAACAGCTCCTAATTCCAAAATCTTACCACTTAAAGGACAAACATTTCAAAGTGTACACTTAATTGTAAGCACGATGATTTTACAACTTCCCTGATTTCTGAAACTCTAAGTAAATGTGACAGTAGAATACACTGTTACCATATATGTGATTGTCTGAAAAGCATTCCCATTTTCCTACATTGCAGGAGGACTGAAACTTGTATCTCAATTGACCTGCAACTAAGCTTGCCTGGAAAACTCTGTTTAAAGAGTTATGTTGAGAAAAAATATTTGAAGTAAGCATCCAGCTGTATGAGAAATGACCAGAATTAAGCAAAGCAGGCTTTTGTTCATTGTATGACTGTTTTTATGAAGTGGCAGCATAATAACATAACAGCCTAGTTGCTGACAAATGAAAATAATTAGACAAATGAAAATAATTACATTGTGTTTTCAGAGATCTTTGTCGACTTAGGATTTTGTATATATAAGTGAATGAGATCCAAATATTTATGACTGGTGGAATAACCTTAATTGGGAGATCTGATTTTAGGTTGTTTATGGAAGAGCCTGTTTGCTTATTCCAAAATGGAGAAGAAAAAAAAAATACAGAAAAGCTGGTAGCTGCTCAGTTGGATCCTTTGGACAGCGAGACTAGACACAGGTGATTTGTTTCTGGCTCTGTATATCTTACAGGCAATGACTCAAATCTTTATCTTTCCACAACAACGCACAAGTGTCAGCCAGTGTGGAAAAACATTAACGGGGGAAGGAATATTAGCCTGGCAACTTTTTCCTAGTAGAAAGCAGTTTTGTTGCATGGAAGTCTGCAGGGACCGAGATTAACAGAGTTTAGTTGACAGACTTCCTGGAGTTTAAAGTTTGCTGTATTCCCTATGGAAAAGTAATAAGTAAAATGAAGTGAGTTTCCAAGAACTGGAACCTAGAGTTTTCTCTTCTTCCATGTTCACTGAAATGCTGTATCTTCAGGTGAATTTTCCCCTCCTTCAGTCCAATGAATTTCATTATTCTCGACAGAATGAGTGAATTTCAATAAGGGACCTTGAATGTATAGGAATATTTGCTAGCTCAGTAGTTTTTTGTTTTATTATGAAAACACAGGGGTATATCCCATACACATCATCATCAAAGGCATGGAAAGACAAATTGAGGTCTCTTGCGTTGTGTGTATTCTGAAAACTGAACTTTGAAGGACAGTCTTGTTACTTCTAATTAGCTTAATCAAAAAGAAAGGGATCTGTTTCAAGGAAATCTTTGTTAGATGCTCATATGCTGTTGCTATGAATCCTAAATGGGGGAGTAGTCCCAAGAATCACTCTGTGGGTTTTTGAGAATCAAACTCAAATTCTCCTTTTTTTTTATAGGAAGCAGGAATCTCAGGAAAAAGAAGATTCTTTATGTGGCCAAGATAGAAAGGAATACAGCTGTAATGTAGGGAATGTTGTGTTTCTTCAAGCATGAACGTTTTTTGCATGCTTTTATAATAAAGCTTATTAAAAAAAGGCAAATTGAATTTTTCACTGCAGATTGTTATACCACTTTTATATGTAATGTGAGTTTTCTGAAGCATAGTTTGATATATTGTGTATTTAAATGTTTTTGAGATCTTTAAAGTATTTTTAACATCTTTTAATGCATTTCAATGAAATAGAAATATTGGTGGTTTTCTGTGCGTCTGGGGTAGAGATCAATACAGTTAACCAAGCTTGCCACTGGATGTCACTGTTTCACATGCAGAAATTCAAAGATTTCCATGAGAGCCAGTTCTGTAGTTTTTCACCGTAGCTTCATAAATACTTTGTGCAGCATTTTGTAATGACCAGGAAAGCTTGTACTGGTCCAAAAACTTGCAGTGGTGATGAGCATATATGCTTCCGGAGTCAGGACTGCATTTTGGTTGGTGTTTTAAAGCTTTGTGATTAGGCAAGGAAGTTAAGTATGAGTAAGAAAGGATACTTACATTTACTTATGAAGGTCTTTTAATTAAAAAAAAAAAAGTATATAAACTAAAACAATTACATTATTGTGTGAGCTGAAGTAGTCTGGTTGGTGAACTGACAGCTTATTTGAGTCTTCTATCTCTTTCTGATTTCCCTTGCGTAGCTCATCACTACCCTTTAGTTTTACACATGCACTTAAATTCACATGTAGTTATAAATGAGGTTCTCAGATATCAGCAGTCACTTCAGTCTTTCTTTACAATCTGTCAAACAGTCCTCAGCAGTGTTCAAATGCTTGATAACTTTTTTTTTGAGAAACTCTACATTTCCTACTTTTGTGTTTACTGCTTCATTTAAATATGAACAATAGGAACCTTTCTTACATTATTTCACAGGTGTAATGAAGCCAGGAAAAGAGCTGTAACTAGTAATGCTTTACAGAGCTCCAAGCATTGACTTTAAGTGGTCCCACTGAAATAGTGATCCTGTTTTCTTTGGCACTGTCTAGGGTTATAACCACTTGAAAACAAAGTCAGGATCAAATGTGTTGCCTCATTCATCTGAAAGCATTACAGTAATTAGCAAGGCATTTAGCAGAACTGATTGAAACAAGGCACATTTCTTAAAATGGATGAGTTCCAAGTGTCATTTATAACACATGTTAATCAAGCCCTGAATCAAAGTAATACAATCCTATAAGCCTTTCTTCCCTTCTCGTCCAGCAAGGGCTTGAGAAAATGGGTTTGCACAGTGATGTTAGTAATGTTTTCATGTCCAAAGAAGGGCAGTGAAGCTGGTGTGGAGTCTAAAGAATGACTCCTGAGGAGCAGCAGAAGAGCTAGGGTTGTTTAGCTTGGAGAAGAGAAGGCTCAGGAAAGACCTTTACTTTAAAGGAGGACGTAGCTCCCGAGAATGTAGCTCCCAAGCCCCAAGTGATAAGATGAGGGGAAATGGCCTCAAGTTGCTCCAGGGGATGTTTATGTCACTAGGAGATTATAATCTTGTTAGTATGAAAGATTTCTTTACTGAAAGAGTTGTGGGGCATTGGAACAGGCTGCCTAAGGAAGTGATAGTCAGTATCCCTGGAGGTCTTCAAGAAATGTGTATCGTGGTTTATTGGTAGACTTTAGTACTAGGCTAAATGTTGGACTAGCTGATCTTAGAGGTCTTTTCCAACCTAAATGATTCTATGATAATATATCCTGAAGTCATATATAGTATGGTCTACAAGACATCAATCATTTAGGGCCCATAACCGTAGGAATCAATCATTTAGGGCCCATAACCCTAAGATCAGAGTCATGCCTCTGATAACGTTCCCTTCACTTTGATTTAGAGATTAATAGGAATAATTAGCTTCTTATAGCCACCTTTGAGAGTATGTGATTTGTGAGGTTTGTATTCAGGCAAAGGCATCAACAAAAGTCAGGAAATTGATATACCAAACAAATAATACGTTGCTTGTTCAGTGCATGAGGTTTTCATAGCAGTCCAGACAACCGTGAGATTTTTGATTGTTTAATTTGACCCACAACAGTGTTGTAAACTGAGATTGGAAATAGATTTAATGGCTTTAAGGTGTTGATTTTGTAAGTAATCACAGTATTTTCTTTTGAAATCACACAGTCGATGAAAATAAAACAGTCCAATTCTATTTTCTTGTTTCAATTGCCCCAAATCCTAAATTAGTCTAATCCTTCTACAGTAATTATGTATTAGAAAAGAAAAAGAAAACAGGACACAGAACATTCTCATAATTAACAAGAGCCAATTTATTAAAAAAAAAAAAAAAGTTAATGAGACTGTTTTTTTTTCTAACAAATTAGTTCATTCATTTTTACCATCTAAGATTCAGATTAATTAGTAAATAAAGTGTGTGCTGTCCAAGTTTTCGGCTTACCCTGTGTTGTAGGAAAAACAATTTTAACATGAAAATTAGCTGTCTGGCTTTGTGTGAGTGAACAAGGACAGTTGCCATGCTATGTGATTTCCATGTAATTGTCTTTGAAACAGAAGTGTAAAACAAAAACAAAACAAAACAAAAAACTAAAACATTATTAAATGATCTTACTGATTTATCAGTACCTGATATTAAAAGAAAACAAAAATGAAAATGAAGAAAAAACATAGCTTACAGGTTTAGCAAATTCCCTAAATATTTAACTTGTATAAATATTTATATAAAAACATTTAGTAAGATTTATATTTGAAAGAAATATATTGGAGAGTTCAACATGTCTATGTTAGAAAAGAGAAAGCAAGTTCTTCTCCAAGGTCTTACAAAACTTGTGGAATTTATTATTTTCAAGACTTCTATGTTAAGTCATCCAAAAGACTCTGAAATCACAATTTTGACTTTCAAGTGCACTGAAATACATCGGACTTTGGAGTCTGAGATTTTTTTATAGTATGACCTACAAAGTGAAATCAATACAATTGTAAAGTGAATCATAAAACTAATACATTTAAAGACAACATGTCATGGTTGTATCATGAGTGGGCAATACAAACTAAATGCCAAGTAAACAAAAAGTACAGAAAAAAATAGATATTGTATTTTTCAACTTCTTTTTTAATTCTTGTACATGTTAATACACTCTAATATTGACAAATTCTGAACTGTAGTGCTTTAAAAATTGTACTTTTTAATATCTTTACAGTGAAAGATGGAGAACTTGTCCTCTGAACTGTAAACTACCCTCTTTTAGAAGCCTTGTCTGAGACTTAGTAGAAAATGCTGTATGCAAATACTGTAAGAATATTAGTTGCTTACAAGTTTTTTCATTTGTTTTAAACTGCATTTCTTTACTGGTTTTACCTAGTAGTTTATGGGTTAAAATACTACCAGTCAGAATTTTACTAAATTAAACAACACAAAAACTCTCTGTTTTTGTGTATGCATGCCCATTAGTTAGACAAGTATTAATTCAATTCTAATTAACAATGGCCATTACCATTCACTATCATTAACTTAATTCTCATAATCCTTACAGAGTTATCTCATTTGAATTTAACCCAACTGAATGTGATACAGTATAGCTGTATTAACGCGTAAAAATAGTAAAAAATATATATGCAATTGTTTCAATTAAATACGTAATTGTCAATATTAAATATGAGCTAGAAAGCAATCAGTTTTCTTTGTAGCCCTTAGAGGGCTCTATTGCTATACAGCACTGGGAAATAGGCTAATTTGACATCTTAACATATTCTGACATCTTCTGTAATTTAATTTAGGCCTTATATTAACTCTGTTTACATGGCTTTAAGTGTGTGCAGAACCTTCCAAGCTGGTTAAAAGGTCTGATGACGTAGATGTAGGATTGTGAGATGAAATAGAATGTCTGCGAAGCTGTTGGGTATAGATTTACTGGAATTAGAATCACAAATGTGACAAGATTCTCAGTTCCCAAATTTCAAAAGCGTGAGGACTGGTCCACAGACAAAATGATTAAATCATGACTTAATAATGTCTCATCATTTTCTGAATGCTTAACTGTCCATCTAGAGTGTCTGCGTGTAAATTACAGCATTGCAGTGCAGCTCTTTAGCAAGCTCATATAGTTAAAGTGTGTTGTATCCAGACAACAAATCTCTTATGGGGAAAGAAGCAGAAGAGCCCCGTCTTTTCTTCCTTCAGGGGATTCAGGTGTGACTCAGCTTCTTTTCAGAGGCATGAAAACAGCCAAGAGTAACAGTAGCTCCGGCAAAGGATTAGAACCACAGATAAGAGGTGTTTGATATGAAAGGGAAGAGCACGGATGTGGAGAAGTACTTGTACCAACATAGTGACTATGTTTAGTCATTTTATTTTAGTCATGTTTAAATGCCACTAAAAAAATGACATTTTAAAGGGCAAAGTGAGGGGTACCACACTAATGGAGATAGAAGAGACCCGGTAATAATTGCAACTTCACAGATGTTTCCTGTAGGATACAGTGCACAAAGCAAACTGGAAGGGTTCTGGAGTGGAACTACAAGTAAGGCATGCACAGAAACAAATTTGAGTGGAATGAAGTAAAGTCAGATCTGTTTTTGTATGTTTAAAGAATTTAAAAATAATGTTTTTTAAATAAAAGATGAAAAGGCAAAGAATAAGGAGAGGAAAAGCTGCGTGAAAAGAAAAACAACAAAAAAACAGGACAAGATGGTTGTTATAAGACAAGTGGAGAAAAAAGGAGACCTGCTGGATAATATTAGGCTAGATATAAGACAGTTATCTTAGGGAAAAGAGAAATGCACAACAAAGTAAGAAGGAACGTTCCTTGCAGCCTGCCAGCATTCTCTGGGAATGAACTGGCAGATTCATATGCATAAAGATCATCCACAAGAATTCTAGTGAGAAGGGCCAGAATTGTATCGTTCATGTAAGCTCTGCTAAACCCATCAAAACATGGGAATGAAAATTCTCTTTCAGAAACAGCGAACAAATATTTGATAGGTCAGTATTGAGAGTTAAAAGTCATTTAACTTCATGCACTGCCTCCAGCTCTCAAGCGAACATGGAAACTGACCACAAGATACTAATCCTTGTTCGTTTTCTCTGAATTAGGATGTGCTGTAGTCAAAATAATTGCCCCAGCTCAGTTGATCTAGAGCATGAAGAAATTAGCTGTGCTCGTTTTAGCTCAGATTCAGGCAACTGATCCTTTGCCAGGATCAATACTTTTCTCCAGGTTTGCATTTTCAGACTCACCTTACTTGAGCCCTCTGAAGTGAAACCACTGCCAGTGTGACGTCCTCTTCGACAGCCTTTCATGTGCAGCAGGTACAAGAATTCCTGTGTTGCTTCACCCAGAAGTCCCTGGTGGGTTTCCTTACAGTAAGGCATACTCTGCTGCAGGATTCAGTGTCAGGGCATTAATTGAGAAGGCTGCTGATTTACAATCCTGGAGCACTGTCAATGACCACCATGCCGAAGAGGGGGGGAGACTTCCCACGTTTCTAGGATTCTTTGATAGCCTTGGTGAAAATTGGGCCTATGAACACAAAGGTATTGTTATTAATATTAGTCTTTATTCTTGAAGAAGGAGTTCATTTTCCACAGGAAGAGAGAGTGAGAAAAAATAGGTATCCTGACAAGAACGAGATGTTAAGAATAAGAAACCAAAATCTTATGCCATCTTAATTTAGAGTATTTTTCCAATACTAGTAAGCCTCTGGTCTAAAATAAGAAGATAGGATTTTAAAAGTGAAATGAATGACTGTAGTGCTAGTAAGGGCAGAATTGTTTAAGGTGAAAAATATGTATGGCTTATAGTAAAGTTCCAGCAAATTTAAAAGAAATAGGCAGGAAGGAAGGAAAATTATTGCATGAATCATACTCCCTTGGGTAACAGTGTCAGCAGACTTGAAATCATCATGTTGCATAGGACAAACAGATGAGCAAATTGATGAGTAAACTGACAAAAACTTTTTTTTTTTTTTTCTTTCCTGAAAACTGAACAAGCAAACAGCTCTTTTTATATAATGAAGATGTGAGGTAATCACTACCATCTCTCTGAAAGTCAGGGCTATAAAGAAGGATATAAAAGAGCAGATGGTATGTTATGAAGCCCTAACAAATGCAAGCAGCCATATTATTGCAAGAATGTTTCTTCGTGGACCAATTTAATCACAGTGACTGGATTTAGCACTAATTATTTTATAGAAGTTATTTCTAGCATGGCCTAGACCATTAGATTTGTCTCACTTCTTTATACCACATGGTTGAAGTTTCTTAACTGGAAGGGTTCAAATTTAGTCTGATCTCTTGCTGAGTTCAGGTTTGTTCCTGTCAGTGTAGTGAGAGTCAACACATCAGTGTTTTACATGATCAAAAGAGTCTCATAAGCACAGCACTGCTAGTCAGTCGAGGGAAGTGGAGTGTCCCACTCCACTTTGCACTGGTAGAGCCTCATCTCCAGTGCTGTGTGCTGTGTTGGGTGACATTAGAACTAGAGAAGGATGTAAAACTATTAGTGTGTGTCCAAAGGATCATGTCAAACAAGATGATGAAAGGTCTAGAGTGTTTGGTTTGTTCAGCTTGGAGAAGAGAAAGCTGAGGTGTGGTGGGTTCACACCAATTGGCAACTTGCCATATTTCTCTCTGGTGACCAGTGATGGGACCCAAGGGAACAGCATGAAGCTGTGTCAGAAGAGGTTCAGGCTGGATGTTAGGAAAAGGTTCTTCACTGAGAGAGTGGTCAGGCACTGGGACAGACTCCCCGGGGAAGCAGTCACAGCACTGAGCCTGTTGGAGTTCAAGAAGCATTTGGACAATTATCTCAGAAATATGGTTTAATTTTTCTTGCCGTGTAGAGCCAGGAGTTGGACTTGATGCTGATATAATCCTACATATTGCTCATCTTGTTCTGTGTATGAAATTTAGTTATGATTTCCCAAACTGGTGTGGGAACAAAAGATAAAATTTTCCCAAATAGAGTATGAGCTTTAATATGGCTTGTGGAATGCCTGAAGTTTATTCATCTTTACTAAGATTTACTGTAAACTGTTAATTAAAATCATAAATTATTGAGATAAGGTCGAGTAATATCACAAAATGCAGTTATGGATGTAACTTTATATTTTCTATTAAGATGGCTAATATGGCTAATAGACACATATAAATACAACCTTTACAATCTTTGCTTTAATAATATGAAAGGCGGAATAAGGGTAACATCTGCTCTATCAAAGCAGAAATTGGAAGAGAGAAATTATAAACCCATTTTTACATTTTAAGTATTCTTCCACCTGTGAAACATAAATTCTGTCTTTAATGTTCTTGAATTAAAAAGTAGCAGAGATGCTGTTATTTAAGTACACTTACATCTACTGTAGTCACAGCTTCCTTAGACCTACTGGGCTGGGTTTAAACCTGCTTCGTGTTTACTGTCAGCAGAGGAACCACACTAGCATTTCAAATAAACACAGAGTGGCTGGCAAGCACACAGATTTGGGCTGCTGCAGATCAGATTATGGCAGAAACCAATTCAATGTCCTCTAGCTTGAACTTCTCAGTGACTACTTTCTCCACTGAAATTCATTTTCAGTTTGATACTAAAAGACAAAAAGATGACAAGTCTCTCCAGACCTGTCAGAACTTTCAGCCCTCAATGTATTTGAGAACTCTTCCATTTTTCAATTATCAGCCAATTCAAACCCTTAGGAACGCTGACAGCTTCAGGGTAAAGGAGCTGTTTTCTCTGCTGAAATCTAGGAAACAGTCTACTACATGAAGCTTACCAAATTCTGCATTTAGGCTATCCAGAGTTACCCAGTGCCAGTTCTTTTCTTCTAGCAGCCATTTCTTTCACACTTTCATATCTGGGATAAATGTTTATATCTTGCTATCTTGCTTTGGATTCCCATTTTGACTCCAGTTTGAAAAGTTCATTATGATGTATCCCAGCACAAGCAAGAATAGGAAACCCTGTTAGGGATTTCAATAATATTTCCCTTTGTGACCCTCTCTGAAAATGGAATAATCATCCACATTAATGAAAAGTAATATCCGTGAACTGATGCTGGACAGAATACATCCAGCTTTTGAGTAGGAGACATCATTGTATTTTCCTCAAACTGTTAATGGCTGTTTGCAGCTTAGGAAAGTGGATGTAGCTTGGCATTTGTGTAGATGTTGTCACAGCAGGGAGCTCCACCATCTCCCAGGGGCTGATGGTTCTGCTTCTGCCCTAAAGCTCCTATCAAACTAAAGAAACAGGGAAACAGGAGAGGGCCTTCTTAGTGAAGCAGAGGAAGCAATTTAGTAACCTCACATGTTGTCCTCCATTGCTGATGTTGAGATCACCTCAAGGTTTTATATCCTGCCACCCAAGTTTGTAGAAGTGATTAGCTGTTCCCTTTGTTGCAGTTTATGGTTGTTCTCTTCAAATAGAAATGTATTTGAAAGACTTGCATACTGTGGAGAGGTCAACACTCGGACTGTAAAAACACTGTTTATAGTTTGATGTTAGAATACTGCTTGCTTTTTTGTTACATTTCCTAGGTTTTCAGAAAGGTAAAAATTGCCATTTTTTAAGGACAGAACATGATCTTACTGTACTGAGAGATAACAGGAAAAACACAAAAAATAACAATTGTGCTGGATCCGATCAAATCCATTCGTGTCTTGTCTCTGACTTGCCAATAGCAGTTACTTAGTGAAGTGTGCAAGAACAAAAAAATCTGACTCCAGCAGTCACCACCACCACCTGGTGATTTTTGCTGTGGAACATCCTGGTAAGAACATTTGTATTAGGTAGCCATTGATGCACTTTTCTTAGGTAAGTTTTTTTTTTTTTTTTTTTTTGTTTAGTTTTGTTTAAGTATTAGGACTTTTAGTAACTACAATACTAATTTGCATGAAGTTCTTCAGTGTTTGCTAAACTTTTAGTTTGCTAAAAGCAAAATAAGTGTGAGATTTTGCACTGTGCGTGGTATCTGATACCATGTTTCAGATACCTTCATTGTCTGGTCCCTGGTTAAAAGGATAGGGGGGTTAAAAGGATAGATGCCATTCTGACATCTTATAGCTTGACAAATTCAATGTGAACAAAGACTGTGTCTACATTCTTGTCCTCCTCAGTGGGGGTGAAAGGGATTTTTTTGACATAGCATATTATCAGTAACTGATTAAAGCAAGGTTTTGTTTGTTAGTTTTGTTACGGGATTTGTTGTTGTTTAGGTTGGATTGTGGATGCAGGAATGAGCTGTTTTCAGTAACATTTCTGTTGGTAGATGTTTCTCAAGTTTAGGCTGGAACTAATAAACCACTGGAGAGAACCTCATGATAACTAATAGGTCAATGAAGGGGACCTTTATTTAGAAAGGGATTCACCGCTCAAATTCACAATTCTGACCTGGATTAGACTCACACCAGTACAGTGCCCTTATCAACAGCTCCTTAGTAACAACAGTGTCCAGGAACATCTACCTCCTGTTAAGGGCCACTTTAACCCAGGAGAGAGAGCCCAGTTATTAAGCAATGAGGAAACCTGGTTCAAATTCTAACTTGCAGTCATGCCTGTTGGTTTTCTGCAACCTTGGTGAACCATCTAGCTATCAAAATACTCTCAAAATACATTTTTGCCTTGACTACAAATAAAAATAATATATATATATTTTGGAAATACTTTTAGGAACACTAGAATAAGTCTTCAGTTATTATTTATCAATAATACTGGAAATAGGTAGACAGTCTTAATTGGGAAACTAGAGAAGTGGAAAGTGAAATTACTGGAAAATATACTTAAAAATTAATAACATTATTTTAAAGATTTGTGATATTTAGGCTAATAACAAGAAATCTTTGAAACAACAGGTCAAAAGATAGAATAGGAACAATTCAATGTTTAAGCTCTGCTATTTTTTTAAAAAAAGATTGTAATACAACTTTCAAGAAAAAAATATGGTACAGCAAAACCTTATATGTATGCATAATTTTCTTAAATAAACCTCTTTCTTGCCTGATTATTCACATGCATGGGAATTTGTAAAATAATGACATTCAATATGCACAGTAAAATTAACTTTTAACCACATGTGTATGTCAAGGAAAGACTGTTGGTAATCTTTTTTGTAACAGCTTAAATGATCATTATTCTTCCTGTTGTTGACAGCTTTTTCCTGCCTAACTGTTGAAAACATTTTAGTATTTTATGTGGCTTTTCTCCAGGTTTATAGAATATTTTTTTCATGGTGCAAGAGGGAAAATTTGCATTAACCTTAATATATAGTACTTGACATTTATATTGCCAGTGGGATTGATTACTTTAGCATACGACAAAACTGCAAACTTAAATTATACAGAGTATGAGACAATACCATAATGTCCCAGTACGTTATTTACTTTGCATTATTAAATACTTCACTGCTGGTCAGTGTCAATATTCCTGATACCTGAAATTTTTACCATGAGAGCATAAATTAAGACTTAATGAACAGGCCTCACTGAATGCCCATCGATGTTGGATGTTTTGCTGTGTTACTGTTTCCTGTCAGTCCAACTGTGTATTTTTTCCTGAAATTCAGGCAAAGATCTTGACGGTTAAGTTAACATGAAAAATGGGAAAACATTTAAAGCTTGGAATTTTCTTTTAATTATATAATAGCATCAAATTCTGAGCTATTTTGCCCAACCAAAATTATGTCTGAAATTAACTAGGTTATTAAAAAACGAAAAACAAGAAAAATAAATCCACTATTTTAGGATATTCTTTATAATTTTGCCTCTTAGAATTGCATAAACAGTGATGTTATTTCCAAAGGCACAAGAAAACATTTTTTTTAACAGTTTTAAACTGGAAAATCAACATGAGAACAGGAGAATCCTTTTTTTTTTTTTTTTTTTTTTTTTTTTTTTTTATGTGGGAACCTTTGCTTGCATTGCTTTGAAAGTTCCAATTTCCTTCAATTATTAAAAATTATTAAAAATATGGCAGTTCAACTCCCAGCTTTTAAATTAAAGTTAGACCTCAAATTCTCTTAGTCTGAGAGCAAAATCTGACAAAACCTTCAGCTGTGATTCTCTTGGGAACCATTCCTTAGGGTATTGAACTGAGCACCAACATCACTGAAGCATAAGACATCCCCCATCTGTTCTCTTACAGTATATCCATTTCCTCCCTTCTCCCTCTGCCCTCACCTGCACCCCTAACTCCCCCATTTCTGAAAATAAGATTCGGGTAACTTTTTGCTTCATTTTAGCAATCTCTAATAATAACCAGTTTTGTTTGCTCTTTGAATTGAAAGGAAGCATGATACAAAAGTAGTTATCTGAAGTTTCACCTTAAGTCATGTTAGAAATACAAACAAATCATTTGGCTCAAAAGTGAGGAAAGGCAGTGAATTAAATATCTTGAAATGAGATGACAGGTGAAGTCATGGAGACACCATGAAATGCAGCACCATTGAAAGAAGGGTAAAAAAGACACTTGCTCCAGGATATTCTTTAAGGTGGTACAGCACAGAAGGAAACATCGGATACTGCTCTTGCCCTTGCTGCTAGCCAGGAGAAGGACTTGCTCTCCGACAGTGTATGGATGCCTGGTGAGCATCAAGTGCTGGAAGAGTGTGCATTGAGAAAAGGTGCTAAAATATCTCACTACTGTCAATACACCATTCATCTTTGCTTAAGCAAGCTGTGGAAATGACTGGTGAGCTGCCTGAGTACTATTACTCTATAACTGATCATGGTTTATTTTACCAAAACTTTATTAAAGCCTAATGCTTTGCTTTTGTACATGACTCTCCTTGACTGATCTTGAAAACATCTTATGAAAACAAGTAAACATTATTTCCTTTTACAAAGGACACACAAATGCTATGGCAAAGACAACACATACCAAGCTTAAGGATGTACAAGTTCTGTTGAGAGAAATAGAAAGGTGAGGAAGCTGCTTTGCTCAGTTACCAGAAAACTGGTAACTGGTGCTCTCCGTCTCCAGGTGACCATTAGGTTGAGAAACTTGTGTCACTTGCCCTTTCCTTGAGAGTTCTAGTTAACATCCAACCTATTTTGGAGCAAAGAAACACACAACACTATCAAATTAAATAAGTTCTAAGTCACTGTATGTTACAAAGATGTTAACCATGACTGAAAAAAATAATCTGAATTATTTTTCTATTTTACCACTTGTGATAGGTTACTAACAGCTGTAAGTTTAAACATGCTTCGTCAATTCATTATATATATATATCACAGCTGACATTTTAATATTTAGTATTATCTGTTAATGCTTAATAAGAAATTAAAAATGTGATTTAGATCTTGACTTCTAACTGTTTATTCTTTAAGAATTGACTAGGGTAACAATGTTTAATGGTTTTTCCTTTAATTTAATTTTATTTGTGTGGTTATTGGAGAACCACTTTGCCATACTTAATTTCATTGCATTGAGACATCCTGATTACAGTGGTGTCATAAATACCTCATTTATATTTGGTGTTTCCAATTTTGCCTTTCTGCCAAAATCAGCTTTAAATGTAAAATAAAACCAGACTTCTTCTATATGACACTTAACCCTAGGTTACTACTATTAGACAGTATAAACACTGTTTTCTAGCTAACACCTCTAAAGCATTTACAGAAAATTGTTTCCTTGGCATGCAAGCTATTGGCCATAAGGTTTAAAGATTTTCTGGTCAATTCTAAAATTAACAATCACCTAACAGTTAACAACACAACTTAACTGCAAGCTCAATGTTGCCTTGCAAAAAAAATTGCAAAGAAATATATCTAGGCAAAACTGTTATGCAGAACTAAAAAAATATGCTGCAGGTTTCATATTTTTTCTCTTTTTAACAAACCATATTTTTACAAACCACTTTTTAGCAAATCTGTATTCCTTCTGGATCTCTATGAAGTATATCTCCTTTTTGCATTTTTGTGTAATCTTCAAAGAGCTGTCGTCTGTACTACATATTGCTGTCAGGTTTAGATAAACACATCCATTTTGCTCACTTCAACATGTCATGATCTTTTAGAGACAGATGCAGGAAAAGCAGCATGAAGCAGTATTGTATGATATTAATTATATATAACTGATGTACATTTAACCTTTCTATTGCAGGGCATTATTCAAATAAGTCTGTGCCAGCTTTAGGAAACCTTTGTCTTTTTTAGGACATTTTGTTTTAATTATCCAAGACAATATTTTTATACTTCCAGTATAATGTTTCATTTATTACTTTTTTTTTTTTTTTTTTTTTTTTTTAGTGGAAATGCATTCTGTCTAAAATGTAGAAGCTTATGCAAGTGGATAAAGTTCAGATTGATCATATGTGTATTGGATTTCCTGGATTTGTGATTACATATTTCTAAAATTCCTAGAGCTAACAGGAATTAAGAAGTTTGGCAATTACTCAAAAATAGCAAATCAGCCCTTCTGGATGTTAGCACTGGGTAAGTACTGAAATTATGTTTGTGAGTTGTTCATAAATCAATGTTTGTAGTAGGAATAAATGAGTTTATTGTAGATTCTAATGTGAGATTATTACTACTGATCCAGTGTTTGGATTTCTTTATACTGAAAACATATGCTTAAAATATGTGTATCCAATACATTAGACACTAGAGATCCTGCCTTTATGTGTAGGTTCCCCGATTCTCGTGTTTTAAAGAGGACTTTAATTTACAGAAAATCTTATGTCATTTCTGACAGGAAGTATAGGAAGTACACTTCTGTACAGGAATGCATCCCCCTAACCAGTTTAAAGGAACCACAGTGAAAAGAAAGAACAGCATCCCACTTAATATATCTCTTTTTCAGTGTTCAGATTCTTCCCAGATTAATGAATCTGCCTAGCTCTTTTAATCCTTCTTTGAATCATGGTTCAGGCCTGGCTAGCCTGAAGGGTCATGCTAAAATGATATCTGGACAGCGGCTCTGTTACTACCAGCACAAGTAAAGAATAATATACACATTTAAAATATGAATGTTGGAAAATCAAATTGAGATTTTCCCTCACTTTCTATTTTCATCTAATGAAGTCTCATTAGTTACTGGTAATACCTCTCTGTAATTGAAAAGTGTGTTTTGTTGTTGTTCTGTTTTGCTTTGTTTTCAGATACAGAAAACAATTTCTTTTGCATTGTTTCCTATTGGTGTAATTTGACCAGTCAGCTCCTGACAATATGCATTAAAAGGTTATGATTTTGTTGCTATTGACCTGTCAAGCTTTACTGTTCTGAAAAATCATACTCCTGACCTTTTAAGGGCACCATTACTCTACAACTAACTTCACTGAGCACACACATTATTATTTCTCATATACAGTAGTCTTATTGGGAGGAATACATACATGTAGGTCCTAGGAGCTGAAACTGATAGTTATCCTGTAAGAAAGCAAAAATTCCCTGAAAATGGAAACAAAATCTTGTCTTATTATCTTTCTTTATGTTATGCATCAGTATCTCTTTGTGATCAGCTCTATTTGTAGCATACCTTGCGTGTATCTCTGTGTCTGTGTATGTGAATTGACATGTCATAGCTTGCTGATTTGAACATTTGTCAGTATCTATACTTCTTGATGTCTCTTCCTGTCTTGCATGTATGCAGAGCATATGATCAGGGATCAAAAGCCAGAATAAAGCACAGAAACATGAAGCATCTGATGAGCTGTTTCAGAATTCTGATCTTTCTGTTGAGCAAGCTGTTCATCTTCTCAGAGCGGCTACTGTAGAGAAAATGCATAAAAGAAGAGAAGGAAGAGTTTTCTTGAGTGTAATCTGGTCTTATTGACCTGGATTCTCCAATTGCTTCAGTGTATCCATACTTCCACTCCTGACATTTACTTGAGCTCCAAAATGTGCCATGAGTTTTTAATAGTTCTCACAATATAATGGGGATCAGCTGAAAGTTTATAATTAGGCAAACTGTATAAATGAAAGCAAAACATACCAAGTGTGAAGAATATGAACTGTACAGGTAGAATGTGCTAATTTAAATATAATTAATGTTAATTAATGTATTAATAAAATTTAATTTACATCTTTTTCAACAATGCCACATAGCAAACAGGATCTAATACATGCAACCTCTCTTCCTATAGAGAATTAGAGTATGTAAGAACACATGCAAGTTGTGAATGAGTTCTGCTTGTCACTATGGAGTAGCCTGAGAAAGGTAGTGCTTTGGAGCATTTTGGAAGCATGTACATTGTAAAGACAACTGTGTTTATTATCATGACCAATACAGTGAATGAATGAAACATTCATTGTTGCAAGGCTCTAAGTGTTTTCTGTATCTGTGCTTAAAAAAACATTTCCTCTAGAAACTAAAGTCACTGGGGAGTAATCAAATAACTCTTCCAGGTAGTAAATCTATGGAAGTATCACCTCTCCTGATATCCCGGGAATAACACAACACACCATAGTCAGTTCTGGTTAAGTAGCTGGAAAACAGAGAGGCTGCTATGTATAATGAGATAGACTCAATCAGGAAATACTGACACACTTACTTTGGAAGAAAGATGTAAAAAAAAAAAAAAAAAAAAAAAAAGTTATACTCCTTGTGTTGCCCTCTGTGTTTTTTCTTCCTAGATTTTACCTCTAACATTTTTTAACTCCATAAAAGCTGGCAGATCAAGTGTTAACTGTAGTACCATCCCTGAGCAAAATGAAAATGGCTCTAGTCACTGAATTTGAACTCTTTAAAATCTTGGCACACTGGAGCTTGAATGCAGGTTATTCCACAGACACTTCTGAACAGACTATTTAAAATATTTAAATATTTATTTATTTATTTGATATTTTTCTCATAGGTTAATACTCGTATGGATAATTGAGTCTCTCAAACAGGATGGCTGTTTGCAGAGGGAAGGCAGAAGGTAGGAGATTTAAAAGTCTTTCTACTATAAGAGTTTTGCCAGAATATTTTCAGTCTAGTAAATCCCAGGTATAATGATCTGGGCAAGATGATGCCTTGCAATTAAAGAAGGGCAATACTCTTGGATATGCTCTTCCAAGAACCTAATCTCAGTCTCCTATTTGGCACAGCCAGCTGAGTTAACAGCAAAGTCATTAAAAAGTGAAAGAACTTTGAATTAAAATAAATTAATAAAACAGGTTCAACAGACCTGTACTCTTTACTTGTAGGCTCTTATACCATAGCACGCAGAGGTTTATTAGGATCAGCAGTTGAAGAATAAGGTCTTAGTGAAGATCAAAACCTTAGTGGCAGCATCTATCAAACTGCAGAAGCCATAAATAATGATGCCTGGAGCTGTTTAAAAAATAATTGTATGCCGAGACAATCCAGCAGAAGAAAGGCTGTGACAAGACTGCCAGCCCTCGTTGAGAGCATGAGAGCATAGTCACAAGCAGAATGCCTCTGACAGCCCAGCAAGTGGCACTTGTATGGTCCTACCTCAGGTAATACAACTGCATGTCACACTGCATTCCCTGCTGGCAACCATGGAGTACATCTGAGACATGCTTGTACTTCTGTATCTGTTTCATTGACCGCACTTGAATCAATGACAAGGCTCTGTCACAGCCCACCAGCATGGTGTTTTCACATCACAAAGCTGAACCTTTACCTTCTGCACTGCCGTGTGTTGATTTCATGCTGCACAGTATTTGAAAGGGTAAGGCCCACTGGGTCTGGATGGTCGCCTCAGATGAAGGAAAAACACATGGTCTGCACACACACAGCTTCCCTCAGGACTAGGCCTTGGGCTGAGTTTCCCTGTCAGTTGTGCCAAGGAACCACTTGTCCTGACATCTATCACAACCTGGGGTGAGATCGACCCACTCATGGACAGGGCTTTTGGCCTAGATGTCAGAGTCCAGGCCCTTAGGGTGCCTCCAGCCCTGACTGTCCCTTTCCAGCCCCCAGGGTACTCCCCCACAGCCCTGAGCCCCATTTCAAAGCAGTAGGCAGGTCTTCTCTGCACAGCTCAGTGACAGAGGGACACTGGCAGGTTCTTTTTTGGTGGCCCTCACTCCTATTCTGCAACTCCTATTCACAACTAGCAAATCCAGTTCTGTCCTTGAACTGGCACTTGAATGCTCCGGAAGAAAAGTATTGATGGAGATCAAGAACCAATGAGAGAGTCACTGACATTCAGAGATGCAGTGATGAAACTTCCCACAAAGAATTAGAGTCATCTCCTCAACTTTCAAGACGTTTAAGTAATCCAGCCTGATCGTTCAGCCTTGACCTAATAAACATATCTATTTTTGTGCTAACAAACACCCCGAGCACTACTAGCATATTAATTCTGGAAGAAACAATGGATATTTACATTTACTAAGTAGGAAAATTATTATCATTTTCCAGTTTTAATATATGTCCTTTATTTAATTTAGGCACAATCACAGAAAAATATAGATTGGAAGGAGTCTCTGGATGTTATGTAATTAAACCCCTGCTCACAGTGGGATTAGATCAAAATTAGATCTGTCTGCTCTGGGCCTTTTCTAGTTAAGATTTGAGAATTTCTAAGGATGGAAATTTCACAATATCTTCATGGAACTTATTCCTGTGTTTAACCCTCTCTTTGTAAGATTTCTTTTTTTTGGAGTTCTGAAGTACATGTACATCTTCAATAATTTCGGAAAGTAAAGGAAAAAAAGAAAAAAAAAAAAGATAAAACAAGGCAAAAATATTAATTTAAAATAAGTCGTATTTTAGTTATATTTTCTTACTGTTCCTTTCTGAATGACAGGAAAAACAAATAAATCCCAAGAAGAACAAACACAAAGCTCACAAATTAAATGTTTTTATTCAGTTCCAGCAGGCATTTTATTTGACTGGGGAAAAAAAAAAAAAAAAAAAAAACTTTTATTTTTTCCCATAAGAAGAAAATGAAATTTTATTGTATCAACCAATATTAAAAATCAGTTATTTACACAGTCTTCTAGACTATTTTAATACTATTCATACTGCTCACAGAACATTTTTGCATTTCCTTGTGTGCCCAGGATTTTATTGTGGGTTTATTAGTCCATTAGTCCTATTAATAAAGTATGAGTATTTTATGAGTGTTCATTTTGTGAATACTACTGATTTGTAGTTCAGAATTACTGAACTGCTTCAGGGGGCAACAGAATCAGCAGCATTCTGTCACTTTCATTTTGTAATAGTAAGAAAAAGAATTATTATATCAAAGAATTGGAACAATTCTCAAATAAATAGTGAGAATACAGCTGACAATGGTGTTCAATAAGTCAGCACATATGTTGAAAGACAAATAGAATTCAAAATGATCTTGGCAAACTAGAAAAATAGTCTTAAATCACTATGATATTTAAGAAAGTCAAGTGGAAGATTCATTAATATAGTCTAGTACAGGAATACAGAATGGGAGCAACTGGTGAGCTAGCAGTTTTGTAAATGAAATATTTAGAAATTACAGTGGCCAAGACAATGAATAGACCCAGTGATATTGTTCTCTAGAGCTACAGATGAACAACAGCCAGTAGCATGTAAAGGGAGTGATAGCCTGTATGACATAAAATTGTTTTTCCTCCCTTTTCAAAACTGTTTTCTGACTTGGAGTTTGTGCAAGCCTGGGGCTCTGATCTTCATGAAAGATGAGGAGGAGTTGCTGAGAAGGATTTGTCTGAAGCAAGACATGAAAATACACTTCAGATCTATGAAAGACTGCTGATGAAAGGATGCGAGCAAACCGTTCTCCACATTGGAGATAAAACAGGGCTAAAATTTCTAGAAAGTTTCTAGAAAGTAAAATTTCTAGAAAAGCCTTTCTAGAAAGTTATCTTATTTTGGCAAGATTTTCCAGATGGTTTATTAGAACCTGTTATATACTTTCATCATGATAGAAACATCACAATATTTTAATGTCTGAAATAAAATCGCTATTTGTTTCCAGGGTCTTTTGATTTGGGATGGTATGCCATTTCACTCTAAGGAGATTAAGAGCACTCTGATTAATTTTTATTAGCAATAAAGACTCAAAGTAAATGTCAGACTATGTAAATAAACATGTTTTGTCTATTCTACACAAGGTAATTTTGCAAACTTAAAGATAATACAGAATTAAATTATTCCTTTATGAAATTTACTGGTTTTCAGCTTCAGGATTCTGATTTACTGTACTTCCAGTCTCTTCTAATTCTGAAATTATTTTAAATACATTTATATTTAATCACATGCATGCATATGTGTATTTTAAGGTTCAAGGAAGTACCTAATTCACAAACTACTGAAAACCATAATTCTTTCTAATTCTAACTACAAGTAGTTGTGGCTTAAACTTATAAGAGTGATATTAACACATCCACCTATTATACGCATTTATTGGAAGCTCTAGCAAATATTGATGCTGGAAAATGGCATGGAGGTGACAGTGGGATCTGCAGGAAAGATCGACTACCTTCTAGAGATTTCTGATGGTCTTTGATAAGAGCCTTGCAATCTATACTTGAAGGCTGCTGCTCTATTCACTGGAGCTGTTGTGTGCTACATCTAATCAAGCAGTGAGTCAGTGGCATGAGGTTAGTGGAATACTAACTCTTGGATATTATTGCTATATTCATTCAGCTTCTTTGTTGAGATGTGAGTCATCATATTCACAGATTGTGGCATCTTACAATTTTTTTTGCTAATTTTTTGCTCTCATTGCTAATTCTTCAAGGGAAATTTGCCCAATACTTGTGATTATTTTTTTTAATATTTATTTTATTATTATTATTATTGTTAGAGGGCCGTAATACACTTTAAGGACTCCAAAGGAAGAAAAAAAAATTGCAGCTGCCTCCTAAAACAAAAACTTGATTTTGCAAGAAGCACTACCATGACAACAGCATTGTTGGAACCACTTGCATCCAAACAATAGAACAGGGAAAAAGAAAACAATCTTCCCAACCCCTACCTGATATCTAAAGAAGATTAAAAATCAACAGTCATTGATAGTGTGCAAGGTTGTTAAGAAGTCTGCCAAAAATCTACTCAGTCAACATTATAAGAGCACTTCTTTCTTGTAGTGACATTTATAGCAATTCTATGAATTCAGAGGAAAACAGTTTAAATGAAAATGGTTTTCCATAGCCTCCCAAATAAACACCTAGTAAATGGAAGGCTGGAGACAGAGTTGTGACTGACAGACTTCTTATTGCTAAATAATCAATTTAGCATCATCTTCTCACCTGAGGGAAAATGTTAATGAACAGTTCTAATAACAAAACTTTCTATGTGGCCCATATGAATTGGAATCTCAAATTAGTTGTATGGAACCCACACAGAACGCAAAACTGACTTATTCTTTACAGAAATGTCCCATTAAGAGAGAAAATTTTGTTATAGTGGCAGTTTCTGATTTTGAGTTTAAATACACTGAATAAATCCAGAATAAGTTTACTGACATAGGACCATGACAGTTGTCATGGAAATAATAAAAAGTAGATTAGGAAAATAAAATAGGATACAAATCTTGTACTCCTAATATAAGAGACAATAGATACAGCTCTTCCTCCCTGTTCTTGACTGTAATGTGTTAGTGGAAATGCCGTGAGCAAGAAATATGATCAGTTAAAAGAAATGAAATAAAAGAAACCAAAGCCTGATAGCCATAAATTTCTGTTCTTCAAGGAAAGAGAAAAGCTGATAATTTAGAGAAGAAAGTGAAAATGACAATATCAAAAGTGCTATCAAACATACAAATGAATAACCCAAAAATATAAAAGTGATTTTTTTTTTTCCCATGGTCGTTATTCAGGTATAGTAATTTCACAGGTTTTGTGTTGTCTTAGTCATTGTTGCTGTTTTGTTTGTTTGTTTGTTTTTGTAATATCAGGACACATCCTCATGTCACTGGTACTCAGCTGTTTTCCCATAGGGTGAATAAAAGCATTGTGCTTTCCTTTTGGGAAGCATATCACATATTGCAGTGTGGAACAACCCGCTTTGTAAACAAGGTTGTTGTTCCTTTCCGTTTCCACCCTTGCTTCCATAAGATGGAAAGAAGCTGGTACTTGGATATCACTCTGCAGTCCATCACCTCTTTCATCTTCTCTATAATCAAGGCAGGGTTCAACTTGATCCATCTAATACACTTATAGCCTTAGTTTATGCTCTCTGTATAAGCAGGTCAAGAAAGCTTGATAATCACCAGAAAAGCAATTAAAAACTCTCTTAAATATCTGACATAGTATATGCTGAAGGGCTCTGAAGAAACTCACCTCTGGTTTTGATGATAGAGAACTCTCTCAGGTAGAGTATTGAATCACTAGAAGGATAGGTGACTCAGGTGAAAAGAACTCTGCTTTAAAAACTTTCTCTTTATTTGCATGTGAAAGTAACATCCTGGATTAAAAAAAAAAAAAGGCAGAAAACCTGTGCAGAAGAATGTGCATTATTGTCTTAGGCAATATCCTCAATGATAAAGACACTATCTACAGCGTAACCAAATATCTAACAGGATCAAATAGTTTGAGTGGAATAATGCATAGATGAAGCTATTTTATCCATTGGGAGCAAGCATGGATTTTTGCATTGCAATTATATATTCTCCAATGCCTTCTCTGAGAGTAGGGGACTTGGGCTCACTGGTAAATGATATTTGTGAGATTCCTACAAAGATTAAATGGTTTGTTTACTGGATTTTATATTGCAGCTCAAGAAGAAAATCATTCTACCTATGATTTGGCTGAAGGATTAGCATTTAACGTCAATGGTCTATGTGAAGTAAAGCTCACTTGTGAAGAGTGAATCATTACTCTTACAACAGGAAAAGACTTATTTTAATGGGATCATAACAATCTCAAGTTAAATATTTACTCATACATTTCAAAATGTAATGAAATGTAACTTATTTTAGGTAAAAAAAAAGAAATGAATTTTTATAAGGAAATGCAATGAAGTCAAATCAATCTTCAGTCTAGTTTCCCTCTGAGCTACATCAGTGTAATCAGTTGAAGTAGTTTCATCAGGGAGCTACTTTCAATAATGAATATCAATAAAGAATGTTTATAGACATTTTATATACCTATCATATATTGTGAAGAACACAAATATGAATATATACAACAATTTTCTTGTATCTGATGCCTACCTGGAGACTACATAGTAACTTCTGGGAAAAATATATTTGCTGGCAAATTACAAAACATCATGAAAAAATAAAAGTTCTCATGAAGCTGCTTGCTCCATAAATATATGACCACCTTGCTTCTTTAAATGCCCAGGGAGAAGCATAGAAGTTCTGCATACTTGGTATAGCTAAACATGACTTGTTTTGAGGGTAAAACAGCCCTAACAGCCAGCCATGCTAGTCTGTCAGCATTGCCCTCGCTGCTTTCCACACATCTAGCTCAACAACTGGCTCCTTTAAGACTGCAGATCCCAATGGGTATACACTGCCCCTGATTTCACAGCTGTGCCACAGACCCAAATCTGGAAGGCATTCAAGTACCTGCTTTACCTCTAACAAGTCCACAAATGAAATTTGGCCCTGATGAAATTCAACAGATATTTTGTCTTTAACATCAGAGAGCTCATGTTTTTAAGTTTTTGTTTGTTTCTTTCTTAAACACTATCTAAGCCCATGCTTAAGCACAGGCCCTTACTGAGGCTTTAAGATCACTTAATGGGAAATAATTTCATTATAGATGTCTGAGCACCAAATTGAAACAGTATTAGGGATGTACAATGCTGTTTGTGTACCTTTATAAACATTTATAAAGATACTTTGTGGAGTTTTCTGCTGCTATGTCTCTCCTCTCCTCTCCTCTCCTCTCCTCTCCTCTCCTCTCCTCTCCTCTCCTCTCCTCTCCTCTCCTCTCCTCTCCTCTCCTCTCCTCTCCTCTCCTCTCCTCTCCTCTCCTCTCCTCTCCTCTCCTCTCCTCTCCTCTCCTCTCCTCTCCTCTCCTCTCCTCTCCTCTCCTCTCATTCTGTCTTTTTTTTTTTTTTTTTAATGTTAATAACCACAACACACTTAGCTAAAAATAAAATAAAATAAAATAAATGTTGTGCAACCACAGTGGATTAGTGGAGAAAAAATATTTGTAGACAAAATTCTCTCTCCGTTTTCAAAATCTTCACATACCCTATCTAGACATCTGTATTATGTTCCATTCAATCAACTTCACCAACTTACTGTTGTCGTGAGCAAGTGCTAAGTTTTACATTTGGAAAATGCTAGGGCTTTGGTAGAAGAGCACAGCTGGATTGGATATAATGAAACAGCATTCTTCTGTACCAAAGCAGTCTTGTTGCCGATGAGAAAAAACACACACACACACACGCACACACATACACACCAATATAGTGTATATTTATCCCAGTTTAATGAGGCTCTATTCAAAAATCCAGCTGTGAAAATATGTTTAATCTATATACATAGTCTTCCAGCACTAGGGAATAAGTTCTTCATAGTAAAAACTGATTTCCACACATCACAGATTGTATCTTGTCACTTTTCATTTCCTGCAGACCATTCACAAGCACGTAAGCACACTTTAGCGTTTGAATAAGTTGCATGGGAAGCACAGCAGCTATTAATAAACAGCATTTCATCAGTAGAAAGCTGAGCATCCATTTAATTCTAGTTACTGAAGTTCTTTGTGTTGTCACAAATGTATCTATTTTTTATTCCTCTTCATTTCTCTTTCATGGTTCCTTTTTTTTTTTTTTTTTTTTTTTTTTTTTTTTTTTTTTTCCCCACTGAAAACTTTAAAAGCTAATACTGAATTACTTCTGTAGGTGGTGCCAGAGATATTTTCATATTTTGGTTTGCTTAGACTTGGCTGTGGCTTTATATATGTAAAAAAAATATTGGTTCGATTTCACACGTTATGGTTAAGAATTTCTCCTTGAATTTTCTATGACTTTGTTTGAGAAGATAAAAACAACTGTCATCCAATCTGGATATGACAGTGGACTGTTACTGGTGTCCTCTGCACTGTGATGGGCAGAGTGTTGTTCTTTTTTTTACAGCAAAACTTCTAAATTCTTAAGTGAAATCTTTTAAATGAGATAGTAATATTATAGGCCATCAAAATGTGGGTTGTTTTGTGAGTTTTTTTTTTTTCCCTTTTCTTTTTTCTTGGTTGGTTGAGTTTTATTGTTTTTTGTTTGTTTGTTTGTTTTGTTTGTTTGTTTTTTGTTTGTTTTTTTTTTTTTTTTTTCATCAAAGTTAAATAAAGAGTTAATTATGAATATAGTAATTTTGCTTGTTCCATAGAATTTTTCTGGTCAGAGGAAAATATTGTGCTTTTCTTGAAATTCTCATAATGAGCGACTGAAAGGCCAGGGGACAAGACAATAAATGCTACTATTGCTTATTTGTAGTCTAACAGAGTTGCTTGGGGCTCCAGACATTGAGGTAGAAGATGGACAAAGATTTAATTAGTGCCATCACATTACTGATGATCAACAGAATGGGACTGAGTAACCTATAAGGAGATGGGAGAAAGCAACCACAGAATCCACCAAAGGGAGGAGAAATAGTGTACCATGCATGAAAACAAAACAAAAACAAAAACGAGAACAACAAAAAAAAAAAAAACAAAAACAAAAAAAAAAAAAAACAAGAACAAAACCAAAAACAGACAAACAAAAACAAACAAAAAAAAAAAAACAAAAACAAAAACAAAACGTCTATTGGAGCTATCCCATCTCAGTTGAATCCACACTGAAGTTAAGACCTGAGGCCAATACACAGCAAGCTTTAAGCATTATATGCTTAAGCACAGAGGACTCAGATGAGCTTTTCATGATCCACTCACAGTATTTTCTAAACAGCTGCACAGCTTCCAGAGGATGGATGGATTGTTCCTCCATTTCTACTCTACCCTATGGAATAAACTGTGACTTCATAACTACAGTCATCTCTGTCACTGACTTAAACATCTGACTCCCACTGCAGGCACATTTGTGATTTTGGGCAATCTAATTCTCAATTCGTAGAGTCGTTGTGAGATGAACATATTGAATATTAAAACAAGACAAAATTAACCTTATTACTGTGAATTAATATAAGTGCCATAGATAAACAAGAACCAAGTTAGGAAATGTGTGATAGATCTGAGTGGGGAATAATTCATAGATGAAAGAAACACGTATACTTCATTTTCTGTCCATGAGAAAGCAGCCTTATAATTTGAGGATTTTGCTTTTCCTTTTGAGGTAGAAAAAATGAAAAGTTTAGATTATTGTTTCCTCTGCAATTTTGAATTGAAATATCCTCTATCCCCCCAAAATTTACCAGCAGTGACAAAGTTCCAAGATACTAAAAAATATAAAGAATCTTTTTCAGCAGGGGATGTCTTCCCTCTCCGAATACAGGAACAAAAATTGAGGTAGCATTTAATAGGGATGCTTGTTGCATATTTATTTGAATATTTCATTATTCAACTAGATAGCTATTTGACTGGGTTTTCTTTGGGGACAGTCAAGGAACACATCAATCTCAGCAATTTTATACACTCATTGCCTGTAAAAAGGTGATGAGATGGGAATAAATAATAAATAACCATAGCAATGATAAACATAGACTAGAAAACCAACTATTTCACATTGGAGCTTTGTCACCCAGGGCATGTAAATACACTAACAGTTTGTTCTAAGACACATCAGTGGAATAAGTTATAAATGAAATGAAAGAGTTACAGCAACAACAGTCAAGCAAGAGTAAGGGAATAGTCATCTGTACGTTTTTGCTGCTGCACCAGTGACATCAAAGTCCATGAATACAATTGTTAAGATAGGTATGTTGGAGTCTTCAGGGAAGGGGGAGAAACTAGTTACAGTGTTTTGTCCCTTCTATCCCAGTGTTTAGAAGAAAATGGAAGCAATTATATTCATGAAACAGAGCTCTAAAACTGTGTCAGATTCATCACTGTGAACCTGAAATTATTCTGGAATTAGTTAATTTAGATTCAAAGGTAAAATTTGCATTGCAGAACTTCAGGAGCCAACAGCCCTGCCTGTAAATCCATCCTCCAACAAAAAAAGTATCATCTCGGGCCTCCCATTTCCCCTTGTCTGACCCATGGACAAGACTGGGATGGTTTCACCCATCACTAGTGCCAAGAGTAACTCTATAACTAGTTATAGGCAGCTGTGTATGACCCCTAAAATCACTGAACCATTTAGATTGGAAAGGAACTCATGTGATTATCTGGGTTGACCTCCTTGTTAGAGAAACATTGAGTTGGAATTCCTCAGGGCTTTGTCCAGCTGGGTCTCAAAAATGTCCAAGGATGAAGACTACACCACTTCTCTAAGCAGCCTGTCCCAATGCTTCACTAGCACCTCAATGGCACTGGGTAAAAACCTAGAATAATTTAAAAGACAGGAAGATTTGTGAATTTCATCTAATTAAACCACAAGTCTAAAAGCCTTCTCTTCCCACTTCCTGTTCATGGTGCAGAGGTTTTAACACAGCACAACTTGAGATTTTGCTAAGGCTCTTTGTAGGGACGTATCTGTTGCAAGAATTCTAAGTGTTATTCCTCAGTGCTGATAGCTGCGATTTGAAGTATATGATCCTTATGAGTGTTTGACTGTAACTATCAAAAAGAAGTTCTACTTCTTGCTGTTCCAGAGATTAGGGGAATAGCTGCCTCTCTATACCGTGGTAAACATTATTGTGCACTGTCTTGGTTTACTATGCCATGACATATATACATAGTATTTTGTAGGAGAGCTGTTCTGTCACAGACTGATACATGGGTCCTTACTGCTTCCTCCCATTACTGCACATCAGGAAGTTGTTCCATTTTTAAGGGTACAAATGTCAGTTGCTTCTTGTTCCATACAACCTCAGTGTGGTTAGAACAGCTCTGGAAAATGTGCTTGGATCTTCTTTTACTTTGGATGTTGTGTTAGCCTGTATAATACCTGGAAGATTAGCTCTATTTCTATTAAATCATATACATTGTATTTCACTTCAAATACTACTTTCACTTCATATATTACTTTACAGGTATCTTTTAAGTATATGTGCAAACAATCCACAAAAGAAAGGTGCAAGACAAATATTTCCTGGGATAATGCATAGTTTTGCATATGATCCCAATGTCGTCATGAGGATTGCATGCTAGGTTTTAACATGTCTTCTAAGTCACACGTAAAATGCTCTAAAGCTAATTAGTTTTGTGTAAACTAATATTCAATGTTAAAACATCTGGCAGCATTAATAATGGCATTATTGTAGCTGACCTATTAAAACATACTGGGTAAAATTCAAATGTCACAGCCCTAGTTTATCCTTGGAAGAAAATAAATGATAATCAGCCTAGTTAGTTAGCTGACTTTATGACAGTAAATAGAGTTTGCAGATAGTATATAAACCACAACAGTACACTGCTATTTTATTTTGTTGCTTTCCCATTTGGAATATTTATAACGAGATAAGCCATTGTAGTGAGAGTTCTTTGCAGAAAATGGGAAAATGTCTATTTATGATTTGTATAATGCACGCTTTATATGCTGGGTGTCTGTAAGAGTTGTGAAGCAATACTGTTCACACAGTTCCCTAAATAATTCTCTGTTGTGATGAGCTGACAGACTTAGAAGAGTGCATTACTTGAAAGAGTAAACATCAAGAAGCCTCCAGGGGTTCTTTCACTTCATTCATTTTGTATTATCCCATTTAGCAATTGTAGTTACATCTCTGCAGCCCTAATAACTGTTCAAGTGAAGTAATGTTATAGTTCTAAAAGATATAAACCTACTGGGCCAAATATAATTGTATGCAAGTTCCAGTGATGGACATGCAGAATAAAATGTACGTAATAGCAAGAGGATATGTGTTTGCCAAATAATCAAAGTAGAGCAAAACTGACTCACTTCCTGAAGAAAGGAGCTAAGATCTGTGTTTTTTAAAAAGGCATTCTGTATAAAATCACAAATAATTACAATTCACATTAATATACCCTAAAAAAGAAAGTCTTCTGGACTACTTGGAAAACTTTTCTTGTAAAACAATATTCTGTAACTTTGTAGCTTCTTTATTGTCTCCTCACAATCTGAAAGTGCTCTTTTTTTCATTTGGTGATAGGAAAAGAAGAGCTACGCTGAATTCATATTTGTCACTCTCAATGAGGTAGAAGCTCTGGAGAAGCTTGTTAAGGACTGAGAGCCTGTGTAGCTCATGGGAGCTTTAAAAAGTGTGATACCATCATTGGAAGCCCTTGAGTCCATGCTGAATATTGCCGTTGTGCTCAAATAGAATCGGAACTTCCAAAGCAAGAGCAGGATTATGGGTTTTAAGTGTATGTCTCAAAACAAAACAAAACAAAAATGAATTCAAAACAGGGCCAACACAAGATTAACTAATAAATAAAGATCTTTGGGTATACTAAATGTAAGTTTACATGTGTATAAATTCATTTTGTTTGTTTGTTTGTTTGTTTGCTAAATAAGCTCTTCATGTAGATAATAACAATAACAACAACAACATTTCATAAGAATCTAGGAGCTGAATCATTCTTTTTTTTTGTTTGTTTGTGTTTAATCATGCTTGGTTATTAGCTAAGGAAAGAGCAAGCAGAGGAGTGTGCAAAAGGAAAAATCAGTAACCTTAGTGTAAAACCGTGATAGGAAAACTCCCTTCAGTGGAGAAAGAATATTAATGCCATCTGAGGCAAGGGGAAAGAAAGAAGGACTGACTCTACAGTGCTGAATACATAAGACTCTGTAAACATTAAGTTCAACTATGTAGAGTAGGAATTTGTAGCTTTTTATTTACAAGAAATAGTGGAAGAATTGCACTGAAGAATTGTCTGAAGAATTGTCTGAAGAATTGTCTGAAGAATTAAGTTTACTGCTGTCATTTCTCATCTGATGTCTGACAATCTGTGAGCTGGATCCTGAATCTCTACCAGGATGCATTAGCCAAAAGATCTGGTCCCACCTTCACTGTCCATCAGCACAGATAAATGCAACACATCTATCAACCTGTATGGTTGTTACAGGTCTGGGCTGAAGCACTGTGGGATAAATTTTGTACTCTTTTACTTATACCTTGCCTTCCTCCTTTGAGAAAGAACAGGTCATGATTGAAATTAACAGAGTGAAACTGCACAAGTCATGACAGTAATTTTAATGGATTGAAACTAATATGCTCATTTAAATTAAATTTCTTATGGTGGAGTTTATTGGGACCAGATATCTGTTGACGTACCAATAGTACTTCATAATTGAAAATAAAATGTGTTTTGTTTTGTTTTGTTTTGTTTTGTTTTTTTTTCCCTGCTCTTTCTGAGGCTTTGCCAGTACCCTTCAGTAAAATTGTATATAAAGAAGTTCTATTAAGAATAAAAAGGTAAGTTTCAGAAGATTGCATTCAGAATCCAAGTTAAAATGCTTCTCTGTGTTATTCAACACAGCTATCATATCTTACAGATAATCAGTAAGAATAAAACAGAAGTATTTTTACAATTTAATAAAGCTGTTGTCACACAGAAGAACAACTTTTCACTATGTTAAATAAAAGCTAGGAATTGTAGGACACATATGTACATTATTCAGCAAAATGATCAAAACCCCAGAAATGTCAGCTTTGTTTCAAACGGTAATGTATGTATGCATGCATGCAGATAAACTCAAGCTTTTTGACAAAGCCTCTAAGGCACACTGCTTCAGAACAAATGAATAAAGGTAAGCCAAAAGCTTATTTAGAAGCTCTGGAGGTGCTATATTGGAAAAAATATTTAAATGAAAGAGAAACATCCTAACTTTGTGAGTCTAATCCATTAATCTGTTTTCACTTAGTGATATAGTCTTTGCTATTCCTGTTTGTAGGGAACTAGCTAACTGCAATTTTTCTTTCCTTTTAACTGATGTATACAATATGAAAGCATGTAATTAGTAAATACACATTTACCTGATTTCATGTAACCGAAACTCAAAGGGAAATTATAGATGTGGATTCAAGTTAAAATACCTTTTATTCTTTCTGGTCTGTTATGGTTGCTTAATTTTTGTAATATAGTAAAGTGTAGCTACAAAACTTGTTTTCTGGGCACCTTCTTTTCTTTAGGGGATGCTATAATATAGGAAGATAAAACAAGTAGCCTTTAGTGAACCAAAATAAGAGAATGAGAGTGTTCTGAGCTCAGCTTTTTGACAGAGGCAGTTTAGAGCCAGTACAATGTTTATGACCATTGTAATTGGTACTCCAGTCTCAGAAGGCTACAGAAATGTTTATCAAGTGTTTAAAAGATGTTAAGCTCTTGTGATTAATTCATTTTAATTTTTATGATAAAATACAATGAGAAACTGATTGTACAGTAATATAAACCAGGAATCATTTCTTCTACTTTTGTAGTAGATTAATATGTTATTGCATTATTCACAGTACTTCTTGACAGGATGCCCACAAGGCAGGGTACCAAATGGTGGAGGATCAGGGAAACATTTTATCCTTTACTAAATTGATAAAATAATATGATGAATAGAAGGAGAAGAATGCGAAGTGCTCAGTTACTATGGTGATAAAGGTGATATAAGGACTTCTATAGAACGGAATAAGATATAAAAGCACAGGGAATTCTTCTTATTAAATATGCACCAGCCAAGCTCTCTGGCTTGTGCTAGTTTGCTCACATACAGTCTCATATATTCCATTTTTTAATGTCCTTTGGGTAATTACTTATTTATCTCATACAAATCATCTAAGTAAACACAGGTTTAATATAACTAGTTACTGAAGTTTATATACCTCTTGGGCTTTTAGTGTTGTCTGATTAGATTAAGGAGAAAAAAAACATACCAAAAAATTCTAGTTTTCTCAAGTTTCCCCTTAGCTTTTATACTTAAGCCCGTATTATATGTATTTAATAATACTCTGCTCATATCTACAATTAACTATGGTTCAGCCATATTAACTATGTGCGCATTTTCATTAGATTAAAATAAGAGTAATGTAGATTTACAGCACATGTACTGAGCTCATTTTGTAGAGACAGACATTTAAATATCAGTGATGTCATAAAGGGTAAACAAATCTGGCTTTTAATACTAACTCAGCTTTGAACATTTATCCTGTATACAGAATTGAATTAAATTCCTTCTCTTGGCCAGCACATCCCAAACTATAGCTAAGATTATTTTCTGAGGTTGTGTGTATCACCAGTGCATCTCTATCATAGTGCATGCAGAATAAACAGGTTTTCAGAAAACTGTATCGTGAAAAACATATATAATCCATTATGTTCTGTCACAGTCTACTGAAATCTTTATCATTAGTCAGCAGATTAAGGTATCTGATCTGATTTTTCACTCTTTTTGTTCCCTCCTGAATACAAATCAAATGGAACAATTATTAATTTACCATGAAGTAATTCACATATTTTACCCTTAGACTCCATAAGATCCTGTCCTTTCTCTCAATATTTTTCAATCACACCTACCCGATTTGCTTTTCGGTGTAGCTTTAATTTTACTTTTTCTTGCTCTGAGAAAGTATTATCCCACATTAAAATGTTCTTTTAAAAAAAAAAAAAAATCAATTTTTTATTTATTTCCTTAACAGAAAGTTGCAACGCTTGCATCTTTATTGAAAAACATTGTGAACTAATATTGCAACAAACATCTTGATCCCCATATATACTTAAATAACAATCTCTTTATTTAAACAATGAGAAGTATGGCATTTTCTGAACTACCACCAATGAAATAAGTGCTTAGAAAATCACATAATCAATTTCAAAGCATTATTATATTGGTGATGTATAAATATTTAATAAAATAATGCAGAAATATTAATTATATTGTTTATGGATACTTCAGTAAAAAAAAAACAAACATCAAAATTATCATAAATCACAAATATATTCATACATTCATATAACTACCTGAAAGCAAGGTGTGGGGAGCTTGGAGGTCGGCCTCTTCTCACAGGTAACCAGTGATAAGACTAGAGGAAATGGCCTCAGGGGAGGTATAGATCGGAAATTAGGAGACATTTCTTCTCAGAAAGAGTAGTCAGGCATTAGAATGGGTTGTCCATGGCAGCATCACCATCCCCGGGGTGTTCAAGGAAATTTTGGACCTGGCACTTAGGGACATGGTTTAGTGGGTGACATTGGTAGTAGGAGGATGGTTGGACCAGATGATCTTGAAGGTCTCTTTCAACCTTAACGATTCTATGATATTTATGGTTCATTTATTTAAAGCCTCTATTTGCAATATATTTGGCAGTAATCCTATCACGGTGAAGAAAGATAAATATATATATAGGTTTCTGCCCAACATGTTTGAAGACAAACATAAGGACAAAATATTATTATGTACTTTCCATTTTGACAAATAAATATTATTATAAATTTTGGGGTCTCTGATTCAGTCTTTTGAACATCTGAACATTACATATATATATATTATTTATATATATATATATTATATATACTTACATATATATTATATATATTATATATGTAGGTATATATATATATAAAGGAAGAAACCTGGAAAGGAAATCCTTTTATTTCCATAAATACATGTAAAAACTCAATTTTACGATGGAGCAAAAAACGTTATAGAATTCATCAAATCCTATTTCATTTAATTCTCAGCTTAAATCTAGAGCTGCAAACACTTAAGCTGTGGGTGGGTACATGATTCAAAAGATCAAGTGCTAATAAACCAAACTTTCATTTCAGTCAGCTTGAGAACCACTGCATTACATCTCTTCTTACTTTGTGTGGAGTTCAATATATCAGACTTTCTGAATATATAATACAAACACCTGAAAACAAAAAACGTTTCCTTTCAAGTGCTGTGTAGAACTCAGAACAGTTTTTAACACTAGGTGAACTCTGATAAATCAGAGAAAACAAAACAAAACAAACAAAAATTTTTTATAATACTAATTTTTATAAAGCCATCTTAATAGTTCAAGGCAATAGTGTTATCATTATGTGGAAGGAAAATAAATGCATGGGTTAAATGTCTAACTGGAGGAAAGTCATATTTTTTGAATTCAATACAAACCTTTTATTTCAACTGATAATTATACTATTGAGACTTTGTTCTGATAAGCAGTCTCGTTTGCCATCCTAGCTTCAGGCTGCTAAACACTTATTACCTCTTTGATTGGATTTAATTTTCCTTACTAGGTTAAGGTTTCTAATATAGATTAACAGTGAAAGTGAACAAAAGTAAACAAACCTTTATGCTCTTGAGATTGTGAGAGACAAACACATTCATCATTTAAAGGACACACAATGGTTAATGTAGTGCAGTGTGTGCCTCAGAAAATCTAGGAAATGGTTACCATTAAATTTCACAAGCATACAGGCACAGGCTCCCAACTTGTAACCTAACTTCTAGTTAGGATTTTGAAATTATAGGATATTAATTTGCTGTTACATATTTATTAAAGCATGTTTTGCTGTCATCTTGCTGTCAGTAAGAATTATCTCAACTATTCACTTCTGCTGCATTCCCTGGGGATGTTTATACAGACATTCAGTCTTACAGTTCTTATATTTACTTATCTCAGTAATATACCTCCATCTAATTCTGGTGGTGGAACTGATGGAAAGAGTCAAATGAATAACCTTATGAAATCATAGATTCATAGAAAACAAAGCCTGGAAATGACTCCAAGAAATCATCTGCACCACATTCTTACTGCCAAGTAGTATTAATTCTATCCTAGCCTTTTCAATTTATATACCTCCCAAACAATTCCTATGGAGGTCTGGCTCCCTATATAGGAAATGTAGGATTGCTTTTCGTACTTTCTGTTTTTAGGAGTTTCACAATCACAGCCTCAGAGAATCTCAGTTATTGCAAACATATGACATTAAAGCATTCCCAATATATGTATACTCAAAGTGTTCTAAAAATGTAATTCCAGCCTCTCTGTCAATTTTTTAAAATACTTGATTACCCTTTCATCTAAAAGATTTCCTATGTGTCTCAAAGTCCTCAGCTTCACGGCAGAGTAATGAAGGCAGTCACCTTAAGTCACTGGTGTTTCAGAAAAAAAAGGTATTGAAAAACAAGGAAGCATTCAACTTCAAAGACTACTAAATCCATGCCCTCCTGGCACAGATATGGAGCAGAGATTCATTGTTCTGTTGGCTTTCAGCTCTGAACATACACCAGCAAAAGTACAACAGAGGCTACAACTTCATTGCATATAGGTCACTGAACATCCATGAAAGTCTAACAATTTTCATTAATCACTGACATGATCTGTATTCCAACCAATAGTCTAAAGAAGAAGGATCCCATAATTCTTTCCTAATAATCCTAAAGGCTCAATTTCCTCAGTAAAGTTAGCAATAAATCTTCAGAGATAGATGATTGTCAAATCATTATTCCTTCTTCTTGAAAATAGAAGTGGGTCCTTTATTTTAAGAGTATCTATTTCTACATTATTACAGCTCAGATAAACAAGGTCTGGCTACAACAAAGCTATCTTTCTTGCCCTGAGATCATTGCAAGAAAGAAAATGAATTAGAAGTACAACACAAGTCAGCAATTTCCATCTGGGCCAATCTCATTGATTAACCACAGTAAAGTGTCTGGAAATTCTTTGGCTTACAGCTTTTCTGTCGGGCTCTCTTATGGCCACAGCACACTTCTTGGTCCTTAAATACAGAAATGTGGCACACCAGCTCAAAAAATTCCCAAGCTGAGACTGTGGGGTGCTCAGTGATGGCAGTGAAGGAAATACCACTTTCTACTTGCTGTATTGTTAGCCTTCCTCCTTAAGTGTCCTTGAATATCCACTGTCAGAGACAGGACACTACATTTTGGTCTTACCAAATGCAGCTATTCTTGTGGTCAAAGAGTCTGAGAGTTAGGACTTTATTTAGCTAGAAAATGTGGATAGACAAATCTTGCTATAGGCTTGGAAGCCCTTGAATATCTTCCCCTGGTTTTATGGACTGACACCAATTTACAGGTTGGTTTCCACCTTGCATCAAGAATAGATATTGCCTTTCATTCAGCCACCCAAACTATTCTCTTTTGTGAGCTGCTTCTAAAACACACTTTTTTTAGACACCTTTGATTTCCTCTGTCTTGAGTGACTAGATGGAGCTAAATAAGATGCAATGATCTAAATGTATTGATCATTGATCCTTGTGCAGCTTGCTATTTTTCACTGGGATGCTAGTATCTGTACTTCAGGTACTTGTAGAAAAATCTTTTCCTGTAATATTTATCTCAGACTTCCTGTTGAATTATAATGCTTTATAAATATAAATTTATCTCCATCACAAGTGTTTAAAATAGGATGTAGCACAAAACTGATGAGAAAAAAAAATAGTTTATTCCACAAATAGACTATCTTCTGTTTGACTTTTTTCAGTGATTTACTAGTAAATAAAACTTACATGACTCTGCTACTTAACAAGTACTTAACAAGTAACAAGACTTATAACACTTAGGAAGTGTTAAAAGTAATCTTAAGTATGATGCTTCATTCTTTTGCTTATTAAAATGAACCATTTTTTTCTTGGAAGTAAAGCAGAAGAAATTTTTACTGCTTTTGGCTGAAATAGAGTCAATTTTCTTCATTGCAACCTATATGTTTTTATTTATTTATTTATTTATTTATTTATTTATTTTTCATAGCAACCTATATGATGCTACGTTTTGGATTCATGATGAAATCAATGCTGATAACACATGGATGTTTCAGTTGTTGCAGAGCAGTGCTCCCACAGAGCCAAGGACTTTTCTGCTCCTCGTGCTGCCCTGCCAGTGAGGAGGTTGGGGGTGCACCAGGAGCTGGGAGGGGACACAGCCAGGACAGCTGGCCCAGGCTGACCAAAGGGATGTCCCTTACCATGTGGCATCGTGCTCAGCAATAACAGCTTGGGGGGAAGAAGGAGGGAGGGGGAATGTTGGGAGTGATGGTGTTTGCCTTCCCAAGAAACTGTTTGCGTGATGAGCCCTGATTCCCTGGGAGTGGCTGACACCTGCCTGCCTGTGCCGATGGGAAGCAGTGATGAATTCCTTGGTTTGCTTTGCTTACACACATGGCTTTTGCTTTCCATAGTAAACTGTCGTTATCTCAACTCATGAGTTCTCTCACTTTTGCCTTTCTGATTCTCTCCACTGTCCCACTGGTTGGGAATGAGTCAGCAGCAATGTGGGACTTAGCTACTTACTGGAGTTAAACAACAATAAAATGATGATAAATAATATATTAATAATAATTATAATAAACACAATAATATCCCTGTAATTATACCTGTTGATCTGATGAAAGCTTTCCATTAATACCATTTTTTAATTAAGAATATATATATTAAGATATATATATATCTTAATAATGAGGGTACCTTTCCTATGACTCTTTTCATCCTAAATTTCTTATTTTAGACAAAAGTATCAGAAGAAGAGGAAGAAATAGAAATTTAGAGTCAGTGCAATGTATATAATATGAACTCTATTTACAAATAAATATATATGTAATAAAATGAACAAGAATGAATACAGACATTTGAAAAATTGCTGCAAAAGTCCAGTTGAATTCAAATGGAAATTTTGTTATGGAAAAATAGGACTAGGGGAACATTTCAGTCTAGTAATTTAATATAAGTTGATTTAACTAAATTAATTTTCAGAATAGTGAAAGTTTATAGATACCACCAGAAATGGGTAAATAGTTTTCAGGCAGTTTGTCATTTTAAAATATGAATAAGTACATAACATGATTAGAATTCCTATTTTAAATAGTTCAAGAAAAATTTTAATTTAAAAATACACAGCATTTTTTGCTTCAAGTTTATTGGAAATAAAAGAATATTTGACTTCCATAACCTTACCGTATTGTCTATATTGTTGGTGATACCATAATCCCATGCTTACTTGGAATTCAGAATGGTATCATTTACAGTTTTGAAAGCCTTTTCTTTAGGTGCTGTAACTATAAATATTGCATGATTTCATGCTAGGTGAGAAAGACTACTGTCAGCACATGCAACAGGGGTGCTTGATGCTCCCAAAGGTATTTGTCTTCCTAATAGTGATTAACTATAGGACACTGATGCTTAGGAAAGTATAAGATTCATAGTTTCCTTTGTATTATGGTTTTTTGGTTTTTTTTTTTTTTTTTTTTTTTTTTTTTTTTAATGTATATTGTGACTTTGGCAGGCTTACATACTGACACCATTGAAATCCACGTGCCCTTTAAAGTTAATTAAATATCATTATCAATATCAATATAGCCCTGGCAAGGACTATTGGGTAGAGGGAGTGCAGTGGAGGATTTCCGTAACATTCAGTGGTTTAAGGGGAAAGGTGAAATTCTAGAGGGTTTCTTTGCAGATTCTGCTCATTTAGGTAACTGAACTGCTGAAATGAATAGCTGCCTTCAGCCATTCTTTTCTGCCCCTGTGACACAAGAGCATCCAAGATATATGGTAGGCCTGGAGCAGTGGCAACAGGCAGGACTCATTCCTGAGGCAGGATTAGAATGATTCATCTTGGTTGGCTGAAAACCGGGGATTTTGTCACACATAACAGCACACTCAAAACACAAAGGTCCTGACATTATTTTTCACTGTATGCATAGAGTGAAAGTTAAGTTCTTCAAACAGGAAATAAGAGAGGGAGCTACAGGCCCACATAATAATGTTTTCTCCTATACTTCAAATACACTTGAAATATACTTCAAATCAGGCACAGGGATTATGGGCTTTATCCTGTTCCTTCTCATATGTTGAATTTGAAAAATCTCTAGGTTGAAAGCTATATCGAAATGGATCTGTATTTGTAAAGTAGTATGAATTCAAAGAATGATCATTTTTCAATTTAAAAATCCAACAATAATTTCCCCAAATTCCCAACTAGTTCGAATATGCTTGTCACATTTTGGGCATATATACAGGATACTTAGAGGTATCAGGCTTGGGTAGGTGGGTCTGCTGCCACTCAGTTAGGGCATTTAAAGTCTACTAAAATTATTTCCTGAATATTACATTTACAAACAGGTACAGAAACAAAGCTTCTCACAAGTGCTCTTAGAGTTTGAGTTTCATTATCTAGTTTCATGGTTTACAGCCTAGAAAGTTTTCATCAGACTGATTAAAACCTCTTCTCTGTAAAACTGTGCATCATGTTTAGAAAATATGCATCCCATGATTATGAGCTCCTGGAACAGAGCTCTGACCATATGTGCAGGAAAGGCTCCCCAGGCTGGATGCAGCCACGGTGGTGACAGCAGATCTGCGTGTGACACTAAGCATATGCCGTGCCTGTAAGAACGACTGTTATCCCCTCCCTGTCCTGGGAAACCCATCATTACCTTCAGGCCCTTGTATTTCCAGAGGAGTGGTCACACTGCCCTCAGGTATTCACAATAAGCACGGTCGTTTGCTGCAGGAAAGGCAAATGATGTGCAGACTTTTGTGAAGACTCCATTTCCTCAGTTTTTAACTCTACATCTCCATTGGCAACAGACTACTCCCCAGCCAGTACTGTGGCAAAATTCAGTAGTTTTGCCTGATTTATTTTTGTAGAAATTGGCCTTATGTCCCCGAAGCTTTGCATTGAGCTTTACAATGTTCCTTAAACTAAGCTTAGAGCCACCAGCTGCACCATGGCATTCATCAGCAGAGACCTGGTTCATGGCGCACTGCAGGGGAATAGGCATCCTCAAAATGGAGCCAACACTGAATCTGCTGCTGCTAAAGTGACTATGGGAGTATGTCTATGTCCCTACCACTAAATAAAACAGGTCAGACTCCATCCACTCACCTGAAGACAAGTGGCGTGGTATGGCTTGCATCCATTCAGCTAAAAACATCTTCCCCAAAGCAGGGCAGCACTGCCCATACAGCCCCCTGGAACAGTTCCAGGCTATTCCTGGGCTGAGTCCCAGCACTGTCTGGGAAAATGATCCCAGTCATGGGCCAAAACTATATCAAGTAGTGCGCAGGACCAGAGAAAGCACTTATGGCCTGTCCAGCTCACAATCAAAGGCAAATCTCAAGAAGGGCCAAATACTGGAAAATGCTGCCTGTGAATTGAAGTCTGGAGGAACAGCTCGTATCAGTTTACGTGTATACACCCATGCTGATTTGTTAGTAAGCTCTAGATGCATTCAGCTGAAGCTAAAAGCTAATTATGTGTGTGTTTATATAAAAGTTATATGTGACATCGAAGAAATTAAATATTCATAATGACAGCATGAAAGAATTTCATTTATGGCTAAATGAAATGTTTAAAAATAAATGAACAATGTATTCTAAAAATTAAATACCTGTTTTCTCCAACCACATCCCATAGCTTAGTTAAACAATTGGGAATGCTTCATTTTAATTTTGTGCATTGATTTCAGATGGCATTAATAAAATATATCCTTTTACTGTAAATTATTAATAGAATTTGTAAACACTAACAAGCACTTGAAACCTCACAACCATTCAATGTACCACCTCAACAAGAAATCAACAAGAATATTTCCCAAATGGAAAACAGGTACTCTTGCTAAAATCTGCGTTTGTAGTTATACAACAAATTCTAAATTCTTCCAGAACACTCCCTTCTGCCCAGAACCAGCTCAATCCCATATTTTTCCTTAACAGATGAGGTCTCATCTTATTTCATTGGATTAAATAGTGCTTGCAGGAAGAAACACCAGCTAAAGACAATTGCTGTGGCTGTACTTTTATTTCACTTATCCTGCAATACTTTCATTCATAAGCGTTAAATTGGAATTGCCAATATTAACTTACCAAAGAGCTGGCGGAAATGGTTAATGTTCTATTTATCCTCAAGGGCCCAATTCAATCATAGCCCTGTAAAATGTCACTGACCCACTTCATCAATTACTGAGGGCAGGTGTGGGAGCTTTATATTTCTGCCTATTGTACCAGTCAAAGATCCCCAAGATCCCCCCCCCCCCCCCTTTTTTAATTTATGTGATAATCTGCTCCACAAATTGTGTAAGATCCTTTGCATTATAACATTTAAAAGTCAACTTCAATTACACTTAAATTCAGATTTACAAAACAATTAAATTCTAATAGACCTGTTAATAGTAAAGAATATACATTGTTGGGAGGGTTTCAGCTACAGTTACAAAATACAGCTGAGAAAATTTAGAATAACCATAAGTGGTTTTGTTTCAGAGTTTTTTACTTGAAAGTGATATTGCAAGATTTTGTAACTTGGAAGTTATACAGATATTTTCTAGTAAAGTAGACAGGTATTTCCTGAAGCATACGTGTCTCTGAAAGGAAAATCTGTTGAATATTCACTTTCAAGGAGGTAATACTGTTTTATAAAAATTCATCATCTATTATTTAGTAACATTTTATTGTATAGTGATTTTTTTTTCTTCCTGTTTTCAAAATACATTTAAAATTCAAAGGCAATGAATGCTTGTCAAATGCTGATTATACTGAGTGAGAAATTACAAAATTTGAGATATACTTCAGATAACTGAAATATTATCTATCTGCCTGGGGAATACATTTCCTGAGGAAGTTACAGCAAATAAAAAAGTAAAATCTTTTATAATTTAAAAAATAACCTCCTTCTGCCTGACAGAGATAAGAGATATTTTCTTATAATGTATTCCAATACTTTTTGTTCACCTTATCTACCAGCAGGATCACACATTTAGATGGGATTCATTTTCTGTAATTTTAACACATAAAAGTAAGATGCGTAGTTCAAGTTAACCACTGACACTTAATAGAAACACAAAAAGCATCTCTAGAGGGCAATTCATTCTATCCTATGACCGATGTCATTCCACTACTCAGTAGCTATTTTCTCATATTGTTTATCTGCTGCATAAAATTGATCTCAGAACCATGATGACTGTCATCTTCCTCGTGCTGAAATTTTCCTTTCCCACATGAACTTCCCTGCTTGCACATGAGTCTGAACCTGCAGCCACCTACTTCCCAGCACCTCACTGGGTATCTGATAGGTGATGGTAATCAGCAAAACTACCAGCCTGGCTTGCTTTAACCAGCCATGTAAGGCTGCCCACAAGGAACAAAAAGGCATTTCCTTGATACATCTCTGGCATCGCATAGGTGACCACAAGGAGACTATTGCTGAAGGTGCTACCTTGGACAGGGCCAGGATGTTGTGTTGCTTTTGTGAGTCTGAGATACAAAGGTGGCCTAGCACAATGATGGTACAAGGTGACAATCATGTGAGGAGGTTTCTTCAATTAAAATATCAGCCCATGAAAGAATGTAAATGCAGAAAGAAAAACAAACAAACAAAAAAACAACAGTGATTTATTTATGGTTGAAAGTGATAGTAGAAGATAGTAGTTCTTACCCATCAGCAGTTATGCAGCATGCCTGTCGTGGTTTAACCTGGCCGGCAGCTAAACACCACGCAGCCGTTCGCTCCCCCTCCCCCTCCCTCTCTGGGACGGGGGAGAGAAATGGAAAGTGAAGCCCGTGAGTTGAGATAAAGACAGTTTAATAAGACAGGAAAATAATAATAACAAAAGTAATAATAACAATAATAATAATAATAATACAATGGTGATAATAGGAAAATAATAATAATATATATAAACAAGTGATGCACAATGCAATTGCTCACCACCCGCTGACTGATGCCCAGCCTAACCGAGCAGTCCGGCCCCCTCCCCCCGGCTAGCCACCCCTATATATTGTTTAGCATGACGTCAGATGGTATGGAATACCCCTTTGGCTAGTTTGGGTCACCTGTCCTGGGTCTGTCCCCTCCCAGCTCTTACTGCACCCCCAGCCTACCTGTTGGCAGGACAGAGCAAAAGGCTGAGATGTCCTTGGCTTGGTATAAGCACTGCTCTGCAACAATTAAAACATCGGGGTGTTATCAGCACTCTTCTCATCCTAAGCCAAAACACAACATTCCACCAGCTACTAGGAAGAAAATTAATTCTGTTCTATCTGAAACTTCTGTTCTAACTGAAACCAGGACAATGCCCAAGAGTAAAACTACTTTTCATTGACTGGATCACAGTTTTCACTGCTGTTTTTAAGTACTTTTTTTTTTTTTTTTTTTTTTTAAATCAGCTTCAATTCCAGTCATTATTATATTCTTACCAAAAATGCTTAGAACATGTTACTTATATTAATTTATGAAAAGATTGTTTGCAGTTTTCAAAAACAGATGTCAGTAGAAAAACAGATTTTAATTTTTTTTTTTTTTCTCTAGAACTAATGTTTAATATTTCACTTGTAGATACTAATGAATTTATGCGAAGCAAAGTAACTGATGCATCTTAGCTGTTCCAAATCTTGGTATATAAAATAATTAGAACAAGTCATGTCTAAAGGTCAGTGAAAACAAATCTGCTCATGTTATAAAAACATCTGCCTTTAAAAACAGTGGAAAGAAGCCCTGCCTTGGAAGTGAGATGGCCACTATTAACAATATGGAAAGAAACAACATGCTATTGAAGTGTAGGACCAATTTCTGTATGATTTTGAGAAAAGGCAAAAAGTAAGAGTAAAATAGACCATTGGTAGCTGACAAAATACAGGTCTTATTTTTCTTCCTTCTAGAAAAAAATTCCATGGTAAGCAGAGACAGCAATTTTGGGAAGTTCATGTTGGCCTTTCAACTGTGCAAAAGGGAGGTAAACTGAACACCAACTCTTCTTTGACCTCTCTTTCATCCATCATTAACAACAGTCACTGTTCTCAAAGTTGTCATTATTTCTGCTTTTGAAGACCTTGTTCTTCTGCAAAGGAAACATTATTAAAATGCATAAATCCCCTGACAGAGACAAACCTTAGCCTTGCTACACTTTCAGGGACCCCATTCCTCCATTATAAATGCAATGGCTTCATGGGCATTAGACCCCGCTCAAGTCCACTGAGACACCATCTCTCTTATGTTCACAACTAGAAGCCCAGCTGCCTCTAGTTGTGACGTGCAGACAGCACCCCAAGCTGTCAGGAGGTTTGTGCTGCCCAAAGAAGGACCTAGAACTGGAAACAGTAGGTTTCACATAGGTGCTCAGCTGACAGGTGGTCAGTAGTTAAAGAAAGCTGCAATACATCGAAGCTGTATTATGTCATCTGATTCAGCACTCAGTTGAGGAGGATTTGTTAAGAATGCACAGAAAACTTAAAATATGATCAAAACATATTTTGTGCTGAATATCAACTTGTAAATAAGCAAAAATCAGTACTGAGAAGCAGGACTTTTCAAAACTCTTTAATTCATTGTTAAGATTCAATATACACACACATATGTATATATGTATATATACCATATATATATATTTCAATTAAATTCTGGCCTTTCTTTCACCAGATGTATCACTCAGGCAATATAAGTTGACAGATGAAAAAGCCTACACAGAAAAACAAAGAGGAGAGCTTTCTATAAGCAGGAATAATAACTGACCAAACTACTTTTAAATAACATCATTGCTGATCTGTGTAAATGGTAGGTATTAAATATCTGTTTACAGGAATAGTAAAAGTGCAGGCAGTTTAATGAAATGTCTTGGGTTAGAGTGAGGTAAAAGATTTTGGCGTAGTATATGAGACAGCAAAAGCAAATATAAGGGGCTGCTGTTTAGAACCTTTAAATGCTCCAGCAATGGGATCTACCTGAGCCAGCAATGCTCCTACCTAGTTTGTGTGTAGTACTTCAGACTTATTAAGTGAAGCAAGTGCATTTGTGTATGTCTGTGGCTGTTTAGATTGGCCTTTGAGCTAATGAATTTGGATAGAACATTGTTGTGACACGCTTCCACAACTTCTGGTGTCAGTGATGGCTTATTCAGTTTTAAGAAGAGGGTATCCATTTGATAAACCACCAGACTTCAGTTTTCTGGCATGAGCTCATTTGTAATGGTACTGTCTCCATCAGCTGAGGAAAGCCGTCCTGCACCATGGAGGAATATGATATAGCAGACTTCCTACAGCACCATACAACTGCAATTTCTATTTATTTTATATTTTTAATGCTGGGAACATGCATCCACTAAATCTGAAGGATGGATTTTCTGATTTGTTTTATATATCCTAATTTATGTTATGACATATAGAGATATGAGTAAAATGTATTAGTGAGTAACATAAATGTAACTGCATATTGTATTGAGGGCTTACATGATCTGTTTTAGCTGATGTCAGTCCCTTCAGTGCATTCAAATTCCTCACTGAAGTTTTCCATCAACTGGAATATGAAACAAATTATTGCTTTTTTTTTTTTTTTTTTCCATGCTTAGCTCTGACTAATCATTTGCTTTTATTAATCCCAAAGATCAAGCAGCACGAAATCACCGAACAAATAAAAAGAAGAATCTCTTCTGAGTGTGTTTCCAGACACTTGAAGAATCAACATTGTTATCTGTACTGTGTTCTAGGAATGCACGGTGCTTTACACTGTTAACAGCAAATGATCTAAATTTGCCCGTAGAATCCATCTGAAATTGAGAAGATTGGCATTGTACTTTATTGGCATTAGACAAGGCACAGAAGGAGAAGAAATCTTAAGCATAATATATATATATATGTTTATATACATATTAGCTTATAGAAAATACATAGCTCCTGCTTGAATGATTTTCCAACTTAGTCAAAGAATTGCATCAAGCATTTGAAATAGCATAGGATGCTAAGAAATGTAACAAAAGAATTTTAAAGTTAAAAACAAAACCAAAAAACAACCTTTATCACTTAGTCATGATAGGTAATCATACAGGATTGTAAATTTATTTGTGTTATTTGATTAAATGCATAAAACTGAGCTTTGAAATAATCCAGTGAGAAGATATTTTAGTGCAGAAAAGGTGAGGGCCTTTTATGCATAAGGATTTTGTCATATTCCATTTTACTAACCTCTGGCATCTATTACAAAGCATGTTTTGGACCTCTCAGGGTTCTCTAAATACAAATATTGAATCCATTCATTCAGTTGATTCTAGGACTGTTCTGTTACTTATGTTTCTGGCATAACACCTAAGCAGCTAGCAGGTCAAAGGAAGCTATTTTCCCCCTCTACTGCATTCTTGTGAGACCCCACCTGGAGTACTGCATTCAACTCTGAGTACTGCAGCATATTTAAGACATAGACCTGCTAGAGTGAGCTCAGAGGAGGGTCCTGAAGATGAGCAGAGGGCTGGAGCACTTCTGCTACAGACAGCATGGGTTGTTCAGCCTGGAGCAATTAAGCATCTGGGAAGACCTTATAGCAGCCTTCTGGTAGTTAAAGGGGGACTGCAGGAAAGTTGGAGAGGGACTCTTTGTCAACGTGTGTAGTCATAGGGCAAGGGGTAATGGTTTTAAATTAAAATAGGGGAGATTTAGGTTAGATATAAGGAAGACTATATATGGAGTATCTCCCTTATGAGGAAAGACTGAGAGACCTGGGTGTGTTCAGCCTTTGCAAAAGAAGACTAAGAGAGGATCTTATCAGTGTTTATAAATACCTTAGGTATGGGAGACAGAGGGATTTGGCCAACCTCTTTTCAGTGGTTTGTGGGGGCAGGACAAGGTGAATGGCCGCAAAATAGATCACATGAAGTTCTGCACCACCATGCAAAAGAACTTTATGGTGAGGGTGACGGAGCACTGGAACAGACTGCCCAGGGAGGCTGTAGAGTCTCTTTTTCTGGAGTTATTCAAGACCTGTCTGGGCACCTACCTGGGCATCCTGCTCTGGGGAATCTGCTTTGGCAGGAGGGTTGGACCGGATGATCTCTCAAAGTCCCTTCCAACCCCTATAATGCTGTGAACTGGAAAGAAATGTTTCTGTCAGAGGGTGGTGAGGCAATGTAACAGGTCGTCAAGAGAAGCTGTGGATGCCCCTTCCCTGGAAGTGTTCAAGGCCAGGTTGGATGGGGTTTTATGCAACATAGTGTAGTGGGAGGTGTCCCTGCCCATGGCATAGGGTTGGAACTGTTCTTTAATGTCCCTTCCAACTCAAACATCTCTGTGATTCTATGATATCCTGTGCTGTTTTCAAAAGAGACGCAGAAGACAGAAGTTGTATCACTTATCTCTGCTGAAATGTTGTTGATAACAATGGAAACTCACCAGTTCCTCTGAGTCCACTGTAGCCCTACAGCTGCACTGGGACCTTTTGATACAATCCCACCTTTTGATCAGAAGTTCTATCCAAGGCAAGCTATGACTCCCTTCTTTTACCATCTCTTCTTAAAAGTCAAAGCTCTTTTCAATTATCTGTCAGGAAATAGCTATTTTTTTTTCTTAATCTCTATTGAATACCAACATCTAAGTAAAAAAAAAATAGATCAGAACAGATCTATTTAATATGCCTAATCTCATGCTTGTCTGTAAATGAGTTAGATGGTTCCACCTGGGTTTAGTTAGAGTACCAGAAAGTACTATGCCTCTGTTGTCTTTCCCACTCTGTCCTCTGCCCTACTGAAAGTGAATAGGGTGGAGTTATCATCCACTCCTTTAACTCATCTTTGCCATTTAACTGTCTCCTGAGGTACCTTATTAAACAATTTTGAGTCCCACAGAAACTGCACACTACCCAAGATCTCCATTCCTTCCTGGCTTAGAACAATTATTTTGTTTCCTAATTTTCTTTCACACATGAAAGTCTGCCGGCTTATCTTCCTGAAGGTGAATGTAGACAAAATATATTTCTCAGGTCTTCTTTATATCTTCATGTGGATTAATTTCACCTCAGGAAGAGCCTTCTATTGTAAACTGTTAACTGCATATCATATTTTTCTCTTCTATTGGTCTAGATTGAAGGTGTCAACATCAAAACTGTTCATTCCACTTTCAAAGCTGTAAGCGATTTTCATAACACATTTTTTTACATTATTACAGCTCTGTATCAGACATGAATCATGGATGGATTAAACTAATCTGTCACAAGTTCTTAGTGCTGACAGAGAAGAGAAGGTTAGGAGGGGGACTTGGGGGAAGGTGAGAAGTTCAGTTGCTTGATATACAGAAGTATGAGGCTGAGACAGAAGTTGGATAGATTAAGCAGCTTGCATCAGAAATGACAGAAACAGAAACTCAATGAAAACAGTGTTAAAGAGAGATATGGAAAAAGAAAAAGAAAAAGAAAAAGAAAAAGAAAAAGAAAAAGAAAAAGAAAAAGAAAAAGAAAAAGAAAAAGAAAAAGAAAAAGAAAAAGAAAAAGAAAAAGAAAAAGAAAAAGAAAAAGAAAAAGAAAAAGGAAAGGGAAAGGGAAAGGGAAAGGGAAAGGGAAAGGGAAAGGGATAGGGAAAGGGAAAGGGAAAGGGAAAGGGAAAGGGAAAGGAAAAGGAAAAGGAAAAGGAAAAGGAAAAGGAAAAGGAAAAGGAAAAGGAAAAGGAAAAGGAAAAGGAAAAGGAAAAGGAAAAGGAAAGACCAAATAAGATAGTAAAGGAATAACAAGAGTGTCAGGACAAGATCATGAAAACAATATAAGTAGTGAAGAAGAAATGAAAGACTGTAGCCAAAGGAAGGAAAGAAGATTTAAAAGAAAAGTTCTGACTTCTTGTAGCATAATTTAAAACTGTAGTCAAAATGATTAAATGGGAGCTTAGGGGACACAGTAGTGCAGTGGAGCAGAAAAAGAACTGAAAAAGGAACCAACAGGAAAGAGATCAAAAGGTTCCAAAAATTACAAAAAGAATAGCATGGAATATTGCTACTGTAGCATTGTGGGAATTCATATGGAATAGCTGCATCAAGACAAGGCAAGGGAAGGCAAGGCAAGGCAAATTTAGGTCAAGAATATCATTGTAGGCAATTCTTTATAACTATTTCAGAATTTGTGTCTGTCCACCTTTGTTTTCTTATCAATACTAATTGACAACATTTATCTTGCTTTTCTGTCGGGGCTAAAAGACATTTTTGCTGTGTTTTACTATAGTAAGAATATGGGAACTGCTTCCATAGTAGTGAAAACTTTCTAAAGTGATATTGGAAGTTACATTGTAGCTTACAAAAAGTTTCACAAAATGTGTTTTCAACTATGGAAAAGAGTTGATTTTGGTTTGCATTTGTTTTTAATTTCATTGGTCATGTTTGTATGCAAATCACCATTATGTAATCTAATCCCTCCCATCAGTGAAGTTATTTAAGTTTATGATATGAACAAAATATGATTAAGAACACGGTACACTGTGATTAACAAGCTAATGAATCCATTGCTTTATATGGGTCCTTTCTCATGTGATGACACTGCAAAGTAAAGTCTTTTAAAAGCTATGAAATACTGGTTTTAAGTACACTACTGGCATTTAAAATTCATAGCAAGGACAGCTGAGTATTTAAATGCCCATACTCTTAAAAGAGCCAATTGTATCATATCTGCAACCCCCTTGTTTTACATAGTTTTTATGCCACCTGGTGGTCAAATATCTAATAGATTCATAATGGGTGAAATTCACCTTTCTTGCAGCAGTAGTCTGCCTCAGGTGGAAGACAAATAGTGCAATTGTGCCATGCAAAGGATGGTGGACCAGGACAGACTTGCAGAGGGGAGAGATGGCATCTGCATAAACTCTGTCCAAAACAGAGAGTTCTGGGGAGTGGAACATAGCCAGACTGTGTGAGAGTGGAACTCTAAATTTGCTAAATGACAATGTGAGTAGTGACAGGTCAGTAGAGTGTCTCCAGGTACTATTTGGGGTAAATTATTCTTCATTCTGCTTTGAAGCACATAGTTTCACGCATAGTTTCACACATAATTTCTGCCGCTCAACAATTAGCCATAGGTCAACTTTATGCAGTTTCTTCCTAAGTTGAGTCAGAAAACTAGTAGATGGTATCTTAGAGTATAACAAGTATTGCAGAAGACATAAAGACAAGAATTCTGTTCCTAGCAAAACAAAGCAGAATTAAATCTACCTCTGTCTCTGTAAGAACATAATAATTACTGCATTGAGTCAGACCAAACTCTACCTCGTGCAATGCCCAGTTCCTGGTATAGGCTAGCACCATGAATTATGCAGTCGAGTTTCTTATGCTTACGTGTTGGGAGAAAACACCATTCAGCTGAATACTTCTAGTGACTATTACAGATTCCTCATTTTAACCCCATGATTTGCTTATTTTTAATTAGTTGTTTTCCAAATTTGTGTGGCTCATGATTTTAATGCTTCTCCTCCACAGTCTCTGGGAGGTCTTTTAGCTCCAACAAGCCCACTTTTCAGTACAGATCAGCATGGGAAATGACATGGAATGAGCAATGAGAAGAAACAGGGTAAGCATAGACTGATTCTACTTTGATATACCTCCTAGTTTTAGAAATTTCCTGAGCAAAGGTGTGGGAGAGATCTGGATCACTACACTATAAATAAATAAATAAATAAATAAATAAATAAATAAAAAGAACAGAGTTTTAGTTTACTTTATTATCATTAGGCTGGCAGGATTTCTTTATTATTATTATTTACATTTCTTTGGAGTTCTAGGAAAAGTGTTTTTCATAAATGCTCTTACATGATCATAAATCTGCTTCCAGCCCATGCTTCTTGCCTCCTCACTGAGGAGTGAGGACGTTAGAAATCTGACAATGTCATGAAGTACAATTTAGCAGGATGTGAGAAAGAGAAGCTTAGAAAAATATTTAATAACTGAATATTTTCTGTTTGTGGGATGATAGTGATACATTGTATTTACATACTACAACTTAGTCTTTAACAATATTAGTTCAACCTCCTGTCAGTCCTGATAGTATTAGTACATTTTTTCTTATGTCATAAATGAGGAAACAAGCCCAAAGATAGTAAATAATCTCCCTTTAAATATTATGAGGAACATAAGTGAGAATGAAAATTAATCCAGTGCCTCAGTCCCAGTCCTGTGCCCTACACACAAGGCAACATTCCAGCCAAGGATCACAAACAATTCCCATTTTGCCAGGCTTTTTATCTGGCACATACTATCTGTGAACTCTATTAAAACTTGTAAATCTTAGTAACCGAAGCAGTGGTGTCAGCTATACAGGTCATTGTCTGGTGATGGCAAATTAATGTAATAGCTGTCATATAATAATTACATACTGCATTTTTTGTTATGTTGGTTTCAGCTAATAAATCACAAGCACCACCTTCATCTTCTGTTTGCAAGGCTAGTTAAATCCTCAACATCACCAACTTTTCAATAAATAGCCTGTTATTTGGTCTTAAGAAAAGCTACAGTATTGGCCAAAAAAGACAGTAAGATTACTGCTGCCTTCAAATTTATCTGACCAGTCTGGACAAAGAAATATCTTGCTGTTTGAAGGGCTCATCCAAGTTTCTGCCATGCAAGGAAGATTATAGACTTTAAAAAGGCTCTTAGGTGTTCAGACCTAATAAAGAAGCTTCTTCCCCTTTTCCACTATCTTTCTCTTTAAGCCACTGATGCTGGACCCTGCTTTTTTTGGAAGCAGTTTTCTGCCAGAGCTGTCTCAGTTAAACATCCCCTTCACTGACTTTTTGTTTTCTGTCACAGGCACATTCTTGGTATAGTGGTAGATGACAAAAAATAGGGTAACACTTTCTTTTAATCAGTTCCCTAAATGTACTTTAAAATTAAGAACAAAGGTTGATTTTAATATAACAATTTTAATTCTAAGGTGTCATTACCATATCTATTTTTAACACTGCACTGTCTAATTCTATTGAGAATTCAGATGCCAAAGTGTTAGTTTGCTCAAGCATTTGTTACCTTTATTGCTGTAATGGAATTTTATTTTGACATCTACTATAGCTGAAAACGTCTTGTTTTGCCAGCTATTCATAGAACTGCTAGTATGTGTTTTTTCATAATTTTATGAATATTAAAATAATATTTCAAAGCTTAGATACTACTAAAATTTATGTTTTATGTTATTTCTGACCTAGATTTGTGAGAGGTCTTTAAACAATGAGTATCATCAGATACCTCTGCTTACCTTTGTAGTATGTATCTAGTGTTGAGATTACCTACCCTGTTGACACACCTGAGAGAAAACATCGTTTGAGCAGTAGGTGGGAATAGCTATCTCTATAGCTTTGTTCTTTATATGCTCAAGTCTGGGCGGTGTAGGGGCTGAGAAAATGTGAAATAAGCTGGGGGTGTGAATGGTTTAGAAGTATTTTCAATTGCTATTTTCAGGATTAGTTATATCCAGCACCAATAATCATATAAATAATTGATAATATTATTAGAATAAGTAGAAGTAACTTTTTTTTTTTTTTTTTTTTTTTTTTTTTTCCAGCTATGTTCTCCACAAAGATATTAGAAATCTACAAAGCTCTAGGGTATCAGTGATCCCATGTTCACATTTGTTTATGTGGACTGGCCTAATTCACTTTTGTTCTGTTTTCTTCTTTCATGAAGATATATGCATCTTCATGTTACTGATATTCAGCACATGTCAGGTAATTTTTCTGCTTTGCTCTAAACTCTGTTAACTATGAGTCTGACAACAAAGCCAATATACTGAGAAACCAGGGACACTACATCAACCTTAATGTCTCATTATGACACCAAACCAAAACAAAAAATACATCTATATAGCAGTTACTAAACAGTTCAGCAGAGCCCAGAGAGGCCTCATTTGAGGCCTTTGGTGACTTCTGCACATTGTCCTTTGTTTTCATTCTTCTAATAAATTGAAATTTGAAATAGCTGTGGTAAAGAAGACTGTTGCCTTTTATGTTATATGGAAGATAACTGCATAGACTATGATTTGCTTGGATATGATCCAATATCACTGAGGTGAGGTGAAGCCTAGCAGTACTTCCCTAGGATCAAAAAGAAGGTCCTCATTTTGTGTTTAATTCCACAGTTTGTGCCACGAAGAATATTTGAGGCAAAAAAAGTATTCTCTGGATTTTACACAGGAGGGTGATGAATTCTTCATGCTGTCATGTTGCATCATTTTCTTTTTGTCCATAGTTTAGTGGAAGTCCCATAATGTTTGGTGTGTAACATTCACAATAAAACATTTAGGTATTATATCTCTAATACCAAACAGCTGAGCAATACTCTGTTATAGACAAGACAAGATTTTAATTTGAAATCTTGAGGACATATGTGTTGCAGTGGCTAGTCCAGGTAAAATCTAATATAAAATTTCATAGGTTTCTCATATACCTGAGGTGCTATTGAGTTCTATGTAATAACAAATGAGACACTTGCATGTGCAGTCATGCACTGCTCTCTTGCAGAAATTTACAATAAACTTCTGCTTAGTCCAATTGAATGCGAATGAATCCCATGACCTTTAAAACCTTTAGTTTGCCTCCATTCTCTACACTCTCAGGTTCATTTTCAGCCTGCTTTAGAAGGCTGATGCTCAGCTCTGTCTGCAGAGGCATCTACAATATAAATTTGCATGAGTTATTTGAGAGAACAGGGAATTCAGTTTAAAAACTGTAAATGACTGATGTGTATGCCAAGCTCCTACAGAGCTGCACGGACTGTTCTCTGATGACTAGTTTGATTGTCAAGGTAGACTGTAACTGTCTGTGACAGAGCATTTTTACCAGATTAAAACCACAGCCATAATTTGTGTCATTAGCACCTAGAGTAATAGATATGAGAGTCAGCAGATTCAAACATTACCTTGAACTGCTTCTTTCAAGCTACAAAAGGAAATTGGTGGGAATTGTTAGTTTAGTTGCTTTCATCTTAGACTTAAAATATATATATATTTTTTCCAACATTAATAAAAATGTCAAAAAAATGTGCCAAAATTATAAAATTAGAGTGGATCAAAGGGCGAAGAAAGGCTTGAGAAGGCTTGAGCTGATATCAAAAGATTCCTGAATGTAAGAGATGACTGATTTGTGACTGGCTAATTTCAGTCTGCAATTCCTCCTGGTTCTCAATTCTTTGTGGTTTAGCTCAAGATGATGAGTGTGATGTAGTTTAGCTCAAGATGATCATAGTGAACTTGCTATTACACCTGCTGCTATAAAATGGTCACTAATTTGGTATAACTTCTCACAGTAGCCATGTAGTATCTCTTCATTCTTCCATATGCATCCTCTTTCTGCAAAATGTGCTCATCTTAATTCAATCTGTTTCTTACCCAGAACACCCATCTGGCTACAGGGACACTTTTTGTAGTTCACAGAAATTCATAATACAGGTTCTATCCTACTCTGAAGAGAACAGTAGAATAAGAAAATGACTTCATCTTTATCCTGCTATCCCAAAGTTCTCACTAAAATTAAAAATAATTTAAGTATCTCAATTTAATGCAGAATTTATTTTGTGTGGGAAAATGAGGAGTTAGTAATACAGACAGTTTATTTTCCATTTAAATAACATGAGAAAAATTAATTGCTTACAATGGCAGAGGCTGTTCTACAACTAATTTATTTGCCATTGCCATCCTTAAGCATTAAAGAATGAATGTAACTAAGTTAAGACAAGTCCAGTAGTACAGAGTACCCCAGCTAAAACAAAGTATTCTTATATCCCTCGGACTTATGAAGTCCATCACTGAACTTTCATTCTTTTTTCCTTTACAGTGACCACAGCTGTTTTTTGTTTTGTTTTGTTTTGTTCTGTTTTGTTCTGTTTTGTTTTGTTTTTGTTTTTTAAGTAAGTGATAAAGACTCCTTTGGGCTTGTAAGAATTCAAATCCTGGTCACTGGGCAAACTTGAGGACCTGATATCTCCCACATTTCCAAATTCATTTGGGAGCCTCACAGACATGTAATACCAAATTCCATTTCCTGTGGCCATCATCTTACCCTTAAAATGAAATATCAACTAAAAGAAAACCTGTTAAGAGAAAGCATTTCTCCTAGGTATCACTCAATCATGCAAAAAAAGAACCTCATGTCACCACTTACATAATTCTAGGTGACTCCAATTTCATCTCCATCATTGTGGAGTACTATAGTGAAAACTGCTCCAAAGTGAGGCAGAAAGTAGAAAAAGGGGGAAAGAAGATGTGACCTCAGCTTACTCAGACATCAGATGAAGAAAATACCTCTGCTTAAGACAAAAATTATGAAAGCATGAAAAAATATAGAATCATAGAACCATGGAATTGATTGTGTTGGAAGGGACCTTAAAGATCATCTAGTTCCATCCCCCCTGCCATGAGCAGGGACACCTTTCACTAGACTATCACACACATTAAGATTGTCACTACACATTAAGATATACCCCAAGCCTCCTCTTTTCCAGGTATAACAGTCCCAGCTCTTCCAGCCTTTCCCCTTATCATAAGATCATACAATCATATCCCGCATCGGAAGGGACCGAAAAGATCATTGTGTCCATCTCCTGAGTACCAATAGGACCACCCAAAAAGTCAGACCACGTGTCTGAGAACATTGTCCAAATGCTTCTTGAATTCTGGCAGGCTTGGTGCCATGACCATTTCCCTGAGGAGCCTGTTCCAGTGCCCAACCACCCTCTTGGTGAAGAACCTATTCCTCACACCAGCCTGAACTGCCCGTGTTGCAACTGCAAGCTGCTTCCTCAGGTCCTATCAATGAGAGATGCTCCATAACTTTCATCACTTTGTGTCTCTTTACTGGACCTTCTCAGTATGTCCATGTCTCCCTTGTACTGAGGAACCCAGAACCAGACTCAGTACTCCAGGTGTGGCCTCATAAGTGCTGACAAGAGGGGACTGATCACCTCCCTTGACCTGCTGGCACCAGTCTTCCTCATGCTGTATCAGTGCCTGGGGTTTTTCCTCCACAGGTGCAGGATTTTGCACTGCCCTTTGTTGAACTTAATTGATCCATTTTTCCAGCCTCTCCAGGTCCCTCTGAATAGTGGCACAAACCTCTGACATAACAGTCAGTCATCATAGTTCTGAATCCTTCGCAGATTTGTTGAGGGTACACTGTGTACCCTCCTCCAGGTCATTATGTTTGATGTTAGACAGGACTGGACTCAGTATTCACCCCTGGGGTACATCACTGGTCTCCTGCTGAATTTCATGATGCTAATCACAACACTGTGAGCCTGCCAGTTCAGAGAGCTTCCAATCCACCTCACCATCCATTTCTCTTCTGTGATGATGTTATGGAAGCCAGTTGCATTACTGTGGTAAATATAAGAATCTTCTTTTTCAATCCCACAGCTATAAAATCATAAAAACTGTACTTGATCTAGCTGTACTGAATAATTCACACTCCAGAACACAGGAGATAAATTCTAGAGAAATGCAAGTAATGCACTAAATTGCCTCAGGTGTAACAAAACTTCCTCTTATCTGATGTAGTCCAACATTTGATCAGGTATTTCCCTCAGCCAGAAATAGCCCCCTGAGTACACCTGACCACAACAGTAGGTTCACCTCAGGAGGTAAGGTGGGAACTGGTCTGGTTTATTGTTTTATTGTCCTTGTTTAAACTGCAATGAACAATTACTAGTCTGCCTGGCAGGTAAGTAACATTGAATGACAACAATTACAAGATTTGTATTTCATTTCTCCTGTTTCTTCTTCCTTTTTGCCACCCTGTCCTTTTATCATAAAGTCCTTGTATCATAAATTGCACCTCCCTTCCTCTGTCCCAAAGTCCTTGCAAATAAATTTGTCCTCACTTTCCAACCACTAGTCTCAGTTTTGACACATTCCTGATATGAAATGCTTCATATATAGTAAATGATGTCATGTCCCAGGTACTGCTGGCCTTGCAAGAGTTTGCTCTTGTGAAAGTTCCCAACAGTCCCCTTCAATTTCCTGTGAAGTTTGGCCATTTTTCACTTAACCCCCTTAACACCTGTTTAAATCCAGCCACTCATCATAGCACTCCGTAACTTCAGTAAACTTCCCACATTGTTATCTGTCATGCCCAGTGATGTTTCATTTCATGGCCAGTAGTTCTCCACATTCTCTTCTGTTAGCTTAACCTTAGCTGAGGATCTTGTCAGAGGACTCAGAATCAGCTGACCCCTCTAACACATTCTAGGGAGAAATTTCCACTATTTTTTAAAGAAATACCAGTTGAGTTCTGTAACAGATATTAATGATCTTTCTGTAATATATATATATATAAATATATAATACATGAAATATATAATCCTATAAATGTATATGTCCAGTTTATACCACCTCCTGAAAACTGTACAAATCCAGCTTCTTAATTCAACTAATTTCTGCATCCTATGCTCAAGGAAGTATTATGAGGAATAATTAAGAGGTACATTGTACTTCATTTCAAAAAGCTTAGCTGGAAAGTTTCAGAGGGTTCTATTCTGCCCGAGTCTCCTTTTAAAATCACAATGCAATGACACAGGGCTACAGGGATTTCTCTGCTTGGGAGATGTAGTTTTTTATGTGTAACTTACTGTGCTTATATGTAATCACAGAGGGCACATCTTGCCACGTCCTCTTCTGCTTCTGTGTTTCTGTGGTTATTTTTCTCATTTTATCTGTTGTTTTTTTAATTAAATATAATTGCCAGATGGAAAACATTAAAATATTTCCAATAAAAAGGGAGGATGAAAAAGTTTTATTTACTGCTATTTCCTGAGTGAGAGGGATAGGAAGATGACTGAGACACAGCAAACACGATCACGTATACCTCACTTTCTTACAAAACTCAAATAAAAATGACATAATGTATTGCCATTGAAGCTGCCTTTTCCTGTTGTTCCTATATCACTATTTCTTAAGTCAAGTTCCCTGTTACCCAAACCACTGCTGACACAAAAATACATGCTATTCACATTTTCTTGTAGCCAGAAGTGGGACTGAATGAATCATTCCTGTGACTCATCATAGTTCTTTGCGCACCATGTTATAAAGATTTAACATAAAATTGGAGTTCTCTCCCTATTCTGATAGAATCTTTTTTGCATAAGTTTCAAACTACCCTTTCAAATTATTTTAACTTATTCTCTTCCTTGGATTTGGCTTTATAGGCAGCAGAAACAAAGGAATTAAAATGCAAATGCTCATTTTTCAATCCTTGCAGATAGCCCTGACCAAAAAGATTGATCTTTTACTAAAAATTGTCAGGAATTATCAGATTATTTTTACATGGTACCTATGCCCAAATTAGTGCTTGGATTAAGCATTTTGTTATATACTTGAGCAGTACCCTTAGCACAATTCTCTATGGACTAGGAACTGCTAGAAGCACTACAATGCCTCAAACCCAACACAAGAAAGTCATGAATATGTCATCTTTTCCTGATGAAAAACTAATAGTGCACCTGGGACCCTTGCAAGTAGTAGGTTTTGTATTTTGGTCTCTTGCAGATACTCAGCAAAGTAAGAGAAAATAAATCCTTCCAACTACCTGAATAGCTGTAGATCTACTCAGATCAGGTCCCAGATCTCTCATTTTCCCTATTGTTTCATGTGGTACATCATCACACTCAGCTACTTACTCATATGGATATTTAACAGGAATTTCTCTCCAGAGGGATTGTTTATGACAGGGTGTGAGGTAGAAGATATCTGAAGAGGATTAAGCTGTGGTGGATGTACAGTATAAGAAAATGGAAGTGCTTGGAAAGAAACTTGGCAAAATCATATAATGGTAGGAGGTGGCTAAATGGGTGGTTGAATGACTCTTTCAACCACCTCAATGTATGAATTACTAAGGTCAGTCACAGCAAAATGGTTTGCTTAAGTAAGCAAATACTCAGAGATATTCAATGAGTATTTGCAGTAGCTTCTTCCTAAAGAGAAGCCAAAACTGTCCAACAGCAGTGGGTAATAATATTAAAATGGAACAATAAAAAGAATCTTAATAATAACAATATCTTACTGTACTGTGTTGCTGCATATTTAGATAACAGGTGCACAATTTTTGTTGTTGTTGTTGTTGTCTTGTTGTCATTGTCTAGAGCTAACCTGCTAAGAACTGAGTATTTTGAAAATTAAAGAATTATTCAGCGTATGCTATCCCATCAGCAGTCTTTCTGTGAGATGTTTAACTGAAGGCAAAAAAACTTATTAACTGAGTTCACATAAATTGATCTAAAAAAAAATCAGTTCTAAATAAAGTTCGTATAAATAAATCTAAATAAACACAGCTGTAACATTTCAGAGAGTAATGTTCTTCCTGTGTCTCCTTAACGTATAAGATAGCATTCAGAATTTAACCTTGTTCTGCCAGAAGATTACACTTAAACCAAAGACCTGGCAATTTTTAAATAATTTTACTGGTCTCATATTGCCTATATTGGTCTGCTACAGATCTACTATGGAACACAGAGAACTTTGTACTTTGACTGTTTCTCCTAGAAGCATTTCTATGCTGCAAGTTCCCCCTGTCAATGTTTGAAGCCAAACAGTGTCCATGTTGCTGTAGCTGATGTAAAGAAGCACAGTGCTTTCAGCCACAGAAAGAGGTCTGAGGAAATGGCTAAATATTGATCAGACTGACCTGACATAAAGATATCTCATGGTTTGATAATACCACATACCGTGTATAAGAAAGACATGGACCTGTCCATGAGTGGGACCAGAGGAGGACCATGAAGATGATCAAAGGGCTGGAGCACTTCTGCTACAAACAGGCTGAGAGTGGTGGGGTTGTTCAGAAGAGAAGGCTCCAGAGAGACTATATAGTGGCCTTCCAGTAACTAGAAGGAGCCTACAAAAAATCTGGGGAGGCACTCTTTTTCAGGGAGTGTAGGGATAGGGCAAGGAATAAATTAGTTTTTAAACTAAAAGAGGGGAGATTTAGATTAGATGTTAGGAAGAAATTCTTTACTCAGAGGGTGGTGAGGCAATGGAACAGGTTGCCTAGACAAACTGTGGATGCCCCATCCTTGTAAGTGTTTAAGGCCAGGTTGGATGGGGCTTTGAGCAACCTAGTCTGGTGGGAGCTGTCCCTGCCCGTGGCAGAGGGGTTGGAAGTAAATGGTCTTTAATGTCCCTTTCAACCCAAACTATTCTGTGATTCTTTGATTCTATGATTCTGTGAATAAGTGTTTATATATCATTTAATTTATTATTAAAAAAAAAAAAAAAAAAAAGCTTTCTTCATAATGATTATGAGGTTAGAACCCAATCTAGCTAATATAATTGTAGGTGTTATTGATTTTAAAAATAAACAAACAAACAAACAAAAACAAACAAAAAAGTGGATTTTAACTGTGAAATTGCCAAAGATTTTTTGGTATTCTTTGTATGTAATGCTCAGAAAGCTACTTTGAACTTCCTGGATATTGTTCATGGTCAACCAAAGATTTACTATACAGCTTAATGCTTCTATCCTGTCCATACAAAGGCCTCAATCTATTCAGAAAAATAAGATCTTTATGATTGGAGAGGTTTCTCCCAGGAACCATGTAATGGTGGATAGTACTAATCCAGTTGCCTCTTGCTTGGGGACAGAAGAATTAGTATGGAGTGAAGTCTTTCTGTTTTCTCTATAAGGTATTATATAACATTAAATGACAGTATAACACCACTATAGTGCGGTGAATACACTATGAATTTGGAAAGACCAAAATAGCTGAGAGATTTCTTTTAATTCCCATAACTTTCAGAAAGGTTCATGGTTACTTGACACTGCAGCTTAGTTGAAAGGAACAGTTCAAATGTGTCATCTGAGTAAGCAGGTTAAAGGAAGAAAGTGCCCCGACCATTTATGTGGAACTTGCCAATGCTGTTTCTGCATATTTTTGTCTAGTATTCCAATACATGGGCAGAATTAGCCATAACAATAACACACCACCATCTCTCTTAGGTTATAGCCAAACAATCTGAAAATGTGCAGTTGGTCTCAGTAACATGGATCTCCTTCCAATTAAAGAAATGAAAACATACAGACTTCAGAGTAATTAAGATCATGTCATTTTGAAACCCTCAATGCTCTCCAGTGACCTCTTGTTCTCTTGCACCCATCTTGCTTTAGTTGTTTCTCAGGCTCAGTAATGTGCTCAGAGGTTTCTTACAGCTGAGAATATAAAAAAGTTTCTGTGATGGAATTACAGAGGCCAAAACCATTTCTTCTGTGACTTGCTATGCACATGAGACAACTCCAGAGGGAGAACACCAGGTGAAGCAGAATGTGGAGAAATTCTGAAGGCAGAGAATATCTGCCCCATGATTTCACAAACTGCACATCTTTGAGTGTAAGGTTTGCTAGATGCATTTGCCTACTTGGTGCCCAAATGTCAGAAATTACTACCATGATAGGCAAGAATATTACTTTTCTCATCTGCAGCTCCAATGAAATATCACTGTGCCAGCAGAGCGGAGTAGGATTATCAGAGCGCGATAAGTAGTCAGTGCAGCTTGGTAGGACCAACCCCCCTAGTTCTGTGAAACCCACCACCTGCCAAGAATACCACAACCCAAACATTTGATATTCCCAATTTCTTATCTGGTTTTCCATAGAGAGGATCATATTTTGTGCTATACATTTAAATTTCAGCTTTCAGGCATAAAATTTCATATATTTATTGAATAGGAAAATGGTGAAAAATTAAATTAAATGAGGATATATGACATCTGAAGAGTAGATGCTTGAGGGAACTGATTTGGTTAACTTGCTCCTTTGATTTATTAGATAAATCAGCTAGTATTCCTTGTCTAAACACTAACTTTACCATGCTTACTCTGCCTCATAAGGAGGGGTTCACTGATTATTCTGAAATACATCTCTAAAGGTTTAGAAAGACTACAGGGAAATAAGTCAGAGACAACATGTCAAAGTCCACCACAATGGGAACTGTTCTAATTCTTTTGATGGAGGTTAACTTAGATCATGCGGTTGGAAAGTTGTTTTAATCAACTGCAGTACAATATGTTAGTTTAAAAGGCAACATTCTTCCTATGTTTTACATATACATTTTGTGGCATATCCAAAAGTAAAATGTTTCAATTGGGATGTTAAAAGAAAATACAGCAAACCTGACTCACAATGAAAGGCTTCTAACAGGTTAATCCGATTCAAGAGAGGTAAAGGTGATCTTACTGAAAATCAGAAAGTAGTAGTGGTGAAGTGATTGTTCATTGTTTCAGACTTAAAATGCATAAGGTAGAATACAGGAGTTATGGTGATGAGTTGAGCTCTGCGATGCCCAGCTGGACTGGAAACACCTGCATTCTTCACTTATTTTAACACCAGTTGACAGCTAGGTAAGTAAACCTTACCTAAGCAGTAAGAAGTAAACATAAAGGTGCAACCAAACCTCAGCTGTGAAGCCAGAAACCTCTCCTAAGCTCAGGAAAAGCATTTTAACCTCATGGTTGGATGTTTTCTTTCAGGATGTATCCATCATTTCTGTAATGTGTGTAGGTACTCACATGGCAGTTTCCCAGAAAAATGTACTTCTAGAGCCTCACCTGGGTCACTCCAGGTCTCAGACTCCAGGTCTCTCTACAGCTGAACAGGGAAAGCTGCAGGAGATCCATGAAATCCCTTTTGCCTCCAAATCCTGATCTGATTTCTTTCTGCCTTCCCTCAGCAGTAAGCGATAAGAGAGCTGAAACAAAACAAGAGCACGAGCATGTTCACTGCTCTTTGGGATGTGCACTTGGACTAGAGGGTACAAGCACCCCTCAGCCAGGCTCCTACCTGCAGCTACCACGGTGACAGCTTGGTGCAGCCCCCACATCCTCTCCTTGGGGTCATAGAGAGTTGCTGCATGTTCTGGAAGTACACATGGGATGGCAAACTATTCTCTAGAAGTGGGCCCAGGTGTTTGTCATCTCTCTCTTGTAACTTGACCAATGGTGAGGTTTTAGAGATTCTGGAGGTAACCTGACAATATTGTAGTTGGCATAATGACACCGTGACATGGACATACAGCACTGGGACAGACTCGCTGCCAACCCCAGTGCACACAGACTGTGACTTGTGTCCACAGAGAACATGCAAATGGCCTGACATGAGCCTGCAGGAACAAAAATGAACTTGTGCTTTAATCCACAAGTATAAAAAGGGGCAATAACATTTCTGCAATAAAGCTCACATGCAGGTCAAAACACAATGAATGGCTTCAAACTATGATGCAAACCTACCACTATGGCTGGTTCGAACCATCAGTTTGTGTTGAGAATGAGAGATTCTCCCTCTGATATTCACTCATTCTAGTCATATATTCTTTGTGAAGCCCTGTGAGAATCTGGGGAACATTTCACTGGGGGATTCCCTTTTTCTTTGAGAAAGTGAATGAGTTAGCCTCAGGCTCTCATTTTTTCAACACCTGCAAAATGATATTTCCTTTCTGTTTTCTCTCTCTAAAATAAAAATCAGGAATGTTATTCCCAGCATCCCTGGGGCTCATTCACTATTAGGCAGGAAAACCCTATGAACAATTAGGGAGAAAAAAAAAAAAAAATATATATATATATATGTATAAGAAGCAGACTTAAAGTATTTAATCCTTTCCACAAAGATTGCCTCCACAAAATTTCCACAAAAATAAATAAAAAAAATAAAAATTTGAGACAATTATTTTTCACTCACTTTAGGCAGAAATATTTGGAAATATTTATCAGCACAAGTTGGATTTTTGAAGCCAATGCAGTTCAACACTAATGAGATAGGAAACAAAGTAAACATTGGAAATGCATGAAATGTTGAACTTGACTCTGATCTCAAACTTATAACTTCAAGTTCTGTCTTTTTAAATTGATAGAGATTTACTCCAGATTTATACCATTTTAATGGATCTGTAAGGACTGATGATCACTGCAGCTAATTACACAGATTGGAACAATCAGGATGCACTAAATTCGGCAGCATGAAGCAGTCCAGTCTTGGCTCAGTTGGAGACTGAGCTCAAGAGTGGAGGTAACATAAATAAAGACCATTCTGACTTAAATTATTTTATTACATAACTTTCTCTTGTTCTCCTATTGAATGGAAACCATTTTAAGTAAATGAGGAAGAACAAATGACTGACTGAATTTTTTGGGAGCCATAACAGATGTATGCAACAAAATGAAGTTTTGTCCAAATAATTACTTTGTTCTCAGATTGGAACTACTCTTATTGCCTTTATAAAACATCCCAGTGTTGTTTTAAGCCAATATGTAACAATCAGTACCTTGTAAAGTTTTACGGATGCCAGAACAATGAACAGACTTCATAGCAGTTAAATTTCAAAGTTTTGTAAAACTTATACTTTAAGAAATAAGTGTTTAAGCCCAACTATCAGCATTGTTATAAAAAAGAAATAACTGAACCATTGTCTATATGTAATGCATCTAACAGTATTTTTATAATATGGTGATGCTTTGGAAGAAAAGATGGCTGATAAAACAACATGGAAGAGCCTTTTTATTCCTTTGTTCTAGAGGTGTGATGACTTGAGAGAACAAAACAGAATTACAGGCCAATCTGTAACCCTCTGTTTTTTTGCTATAAAATAAAACAGACAACTCCTGCCAGTACACAGGATGCTATAGCAGCAGACAAGTGGAGCATGAACTCTTCCATTTTCTGCTTTTGGGCAGAGGACCGTGATCAAAGGTTCTTTTCTGGATAGGTAGGGCCTCAGAAACAGTAGTGAGAAGACTAATTTTTTTTTTTTGGGGGGGGGAGTGGGAAGGCTATTAGTTTTATTTTGTTGTTGTTTGTTTGTTTTTGTTTGCTTTTTTCTTCTGAGACATTTTACAAACAGTCTGTATAGCCAGACTTATATTTTTGAGATTAATGAGAGCTTGGTCACCAACTTCCATGGGAGAGTAAGATCCTGGAAGAACTTACTAGAAAACATAGCCCTGTTCCACAAAATCTGCAAGGATTGGCCGTGTTTCCTTTCTGGAACAGAAGGAAAGTGGGATTTTCAAAATTAGCTGAAGAGGTCTTTTTCTCTAAAAATGTGTTTTCAGTGAATTTATGTCCTTGTTTTATTTCCTTCTATTCTGTAATTTGGAGGTTTGCTACTATCAAGCCAGCGACCTAAGTATAGAAGAGCTTACAATTCTGGTATGGGTCACCCTTTTATGTCTTTCTAACTTATTTTGAGAAAGAAACATTACCAACCAAATACAATATTTTAGCCTTCTTTTTTTCTCAAAAATATTTTGGACCTAATGAAATATTTTTTCACAATGTAAATAAAAAGGGCATTTGAACATTTTTGTGATGTCTTTTGGTAAAACATCTTTACTACACAGAGTTTAGTTTCCAAAGCACATCTGAAGGTTTTTTACAATCTTTGCAAGTAACATAAAACACACACATACACACACACAAAAAAACAAACAAACACAAAAGCAGCGTACAAGATACTTAATCACAAGTTTTATTTCCTCTTGAAATAATTCATCACATTGCTCTCTTTTCTGTCTATACAAAGGCTTCTGTCAAGAATGTAAGAAATCAGAGGGAACCATAATGTGACAAGCCAAGTATTAGGAAGGTGTTAGGTCTGAATTGTTTCTTTAAATGAAAACAGTCAGATGTTTTTGCCCATGAATGTTTGCCACAATTGCATTTTGTGTAAAAACAAAACAAAAAAAAACAGGCTCCTAGTTAGATACATGTATTAATCTTTCCATATTCAAAAATCAGGATATCATATCGGACATTAAGAATTAATTTCTGATATTAAGATTAAGAATTCTTAGTAAATAATTTATTCAAAGTAATCTGTCAGTTGCAAACTGAAGGGTTAAATTTATGTTGCTGTTTCTGATGAATATGAGCAATCTCAGCCAATTACACGCTTTTGCTAACTCTTTGAATAAGGGGAAAAAAAAACACTGGTATCTTCTCTGGTCTCTTCTTTCTTAGGTAAAGATGGATGAGCACATGACAAGAGCTAAGGGATGCTCCTTCATCTGCACAGGGGTAGCTGCAGGAGAGCTGCCCTCACCCCAATGCAGGGGCAGGGGCAGGCACTTCTCTGCTGCAGGGATTCACAAACAGGGTGCTTGGAGGGCTGCCTAATTACCAAGCAAAAAACAAAGGAGCCATTAACCTTGACTGCTCTACATTAAGGGACAGGAAAAAAAAGAAGAAAAACAAAACAAAACAACAACAACAACAACAACAAAAAGAGAGGGAAAGAAAGGAACAAACAAAAAAATAAACAAACAAAAAAAAAAACACACACAAAAACCACACCAAAATCCAGGTTCTTGAAGCTGCATCCAATGTGTGACCTTGGTGACAAGCTGAAACAAGGTGAGAAGGGAAAGGTGGTTATTCCCTATGCTGTAGCAGCTTATTTGCTTTTCAAAGAGCACTTTACCCTCTCACTAACACCATGCACTGAGAGCACATCATGCAGCTCATCTCTTCCATGCCAGTCATGGCCACTTTTTTCATAGAAAAGTTCTCTGATACAAACCGCTGCCTTTGTTGGCACAGTTTAATCTATGGAAAGTGGACTGGAATGTATCTTGTAACATGGAATATGAGACGGCCTTTGGTAATTCTGAATCCTCCTACATTGTGGGAAAGTTCAAAGAGCAGCTCTGATCACTATGAAGTCAACTTTCTAAGAAACCTATAACAGAATTAAGGGAAACAAATATAAATTATGGTATTTAAAGAAAAAGAATGAGAGAAAAATATCTGGAGGGCTTTTTAAAGAACGTTTGGATAGAGGTGATCTGAGAAGAAGATGATAAAGGAAGCAGCCAAATTTGTAACTAGGGACGGAGGTTAAAAGTTTCCTTTTAAAATACTTGCAAATTTCAGCTACAGCTTAGAAGAGATTTAAGGACTGGAGTGAAATCATTGAGCTCTATCTGACTTCATTAGAACTACTCAAGTAAGGAAAGTGAGCAGGATTTGGCCATAAAACAGAAAGACTTTTGGCCTTATTTTCACTGCCAAACATTTTCTAATTGATACTGCATGTAAACTCTGCCCTCTGTTAATACACTAAATAATCAATGTTATCCAAGCCCACATCTCATTTTCTGCCCAAGACATGATTTTGTTTGTATTTCTGCCACAGCAATGATGAGGGAGAGAGAAGAGGTTGTGCAGTTGGACTGCTCCTTCCTCATGTGATGCTGCATTTGTGTTATCCCTCGCTTGCTAATGGATAGGTCACAGCCCTCTTAGCTGGAGTCCCCTGGTAAATCCCCACCCAGATGTAATCCCCTGCACCTAAAGAAGATGGGATTCCTTTGCTTTCTCCAAATACTCCATTATGTCCCTGCAGCTACCAGCCAGCTTTAAATTCAAACTAATTTTCCAAATCTTTACAAATTGCATGTGACCTTTGGAAAGCTACCAGATTAGGGAGAATGTACTCTGAGGCTTGAAAACCCACAATGTCTTGAAGAGAAATGAGGAATATTTGGGACATCTCAGTTAGTTCTGGTAAATTGCAGTATAAACTCCAAGACAGGATTTTGATTTACTTGGTATTTTTCTCATTATTATTATTATTATTATTATTATTGTTATTGTTATTATTAATAATACCATTGTTTTGCAGTGTTAAAAACTTGCTAAGGAAACAAGTTCATTTTTGTTGTTTAACTGAAGAGGTATTTTGAATCTACAAAATATGTTTTTTAAAGCTAACCTCTTAAACCAGATTCTGTTTTCCAACAGTTGTCTATTCTCTAATGGTATTCCTATATGCTAGGAGATTGGATGCATGAAAAGAGGAAACCCTTTTACACTCACATCTCAGAAGCTGCCCTGTTCCTTCCTGGTGGTGGTCCTTGAAGCTGACTCTATATTGATCTCTTTGTGCTTAGGGACTACATGTAGTAACAGTACTGAAGAAACTAACAGTAACAGATGATGATGATATACAATGACTTATGAAAAGACCTTTCTGTTAAGGTTTTTCTTGCTTGCTTTCTGCTATCGCTCTCTAATTTTGTAACATTTGCTTTGGTTTCATAGATGGATTCATAATTTAAGGAATTATAATATCAGAAAGAGTTGCTCTTGAGCCTAACACAATAAAACAGAAGCCGTAGTACTCCTAAAATATCTTTGTTCTTGTTTGAAGTGCGGAAGATCTTAAAACACCTTAAATCATGCAATGTCAGGAAAAAAAAATAATTAAAAAAAAAAAGAGAGAGAGAAAAAAAACAATGTTGGTGCTTTGTTTCCCATAATAAGTCATCCTTGCAGCTAAAACTATGAACTTTTATCTAATTCTGTCTTTCAACCATTACAGTTTTTGTTTTGTTTTGTTTTGTTTTGCTATGTTCACAAAATTATTTATCACCACCTTGTGTAGCTCTATGATGAATGAAACAATCCGAGCACTTTGTGTGATGCACAATAATATCAGCTCTTTTTTTTTCTGATCTTTTTTTCTATAAACACTTTAAAGTGGTAAAGATCATTTATGGACCAGACACTCCAAAACAGAGTGGGACAGAGGACAGAGTGGGTGGGATTTCTTTCACTTAAATTGTGACCCAGGCAGCTCCCTGTAAGGTTGTCATACTAATCTCTCTTTATAATCAATGGGGAGAAAGAGGTTCTCATGTATGATTCACAGGGTACTTTGTACATTTAAGTTGAGATGAGATGAATAAAAGGCCTAGAAGTGCCGTTTTGTAGGTAACCACACCATTTCAATGAATTCCAGTATTGCAGAAGTGGTAGGAAAACCACTAGTATAGTAAAAAAAAAAAAACACATATGCAATGTTTTCTATTGTACTTAATTTTCTTAGGTTAAATACTTAGCAGTCATATGTGCCTATTTGGCCAGAGTATTGCCAGAAGACTTCATGTTCTGCTGCTCAGTCCCATAAACAAAAGTCAGCATCCAATTCCCTATCCGTGTATATATACTATATTTCCTATATCTCTCACATCAAATTATAGTATATTTAGCATTTTTTGCATGATTTAATGCATTTAACATATTTTTGGCTTGTCTCAGAGGACTAATTGGGTCAAGTAATTCCATACTAATGACTTTAACTTCACTGTTGTTATTCCCCAGGTATTTGTCTTATCTGTACAGTCCCTCTGATAATTTCAGGTTTTGTTGCTAGTCAATGATAAAAATTGCAAACTGCTATATTTCAATTAGAAATTGAACAAGGATTCCAGACATAGTGTTAAATGGGATGTCTGCCATCTCAAAACATAATGCTTTATAATATATCACATATATATTGCTCTGAGTTTGTTAACGGTAAATCCACTAGTTATACATCTAAATGGTTGATGAATTATAAAGATACTACAGCAACAGTACTGTTATTATCAGTTAATCTTACAAATTCAAAAGAAAAAAATAGTCAAGCAGAAATATTGAATGTGTGGTGCTGTCCCCTTTCCACTAATATCATCAGAGTAATTCTGTAATTTTATAATATCATAAAAGCACTTGTGGTTTTTGACTCTAAAAATAATTGGAATAAGCATAAAGTGTAATCAATACTCCCCGGGAAAAGTCTTCTGACTTCAGGGAACCAGTGCTGGATATAGCTACTTGCTATAGGAATTATACTTGCTCAAGGGATAATATATAACACATACACATATATGGCCAGACAAGTATGCTGATATATGTACATGTACTGAATTTAATATTATTTAGAAGAAGTTTGCTCTCAGATTTCAACTAAAGACAGAAACCCTCTCATTAGTCAAGTCTGATACAGAAGACATTGATTTCCTTTCCATGTTTATGGAGCCTTCTCTAATTTATTTTAGATGCATAGTGGTGATATTCTGTATTAATAATTTCATGGATCCTGCAGATTACATTTTTTTTTGTACAATTAATTTTGTACAAATTACAATATTTTCTCAACAAAATAACTTACTTTTTCTTGTTTAAAATAATGTTATTTATAGAAGTAAACAAGAATTTGAAAGACTCCCCCAAAATCTTTATCATCTTAATATTTTCCTTTCCTTTCCTTTCCTTTCCTTTCCTTTCCTTTCCTTTCCTTTCCTTTCCTTTCCTTTCCTTTCCTTTCCTTTCCTTTCCTTTCCTTTCCTTTCCTTTCCTTTCCTTTCCTTTCCTTTCCTTTCCTTTCCTTTCCTTTCCTTTCCTTTCCTTTTTCCTTTTTTTTTTTTTTTTTTTTTTTTTTAAAGTGTTGAATAGATCCTTAGAAGAGAGCGCAATGAGAGAAGTAGACTTCCTTCTACTTTCTTTCTTCTTCTTCTATCAGAAGTAGACTTTCTGATATGCAAGGGTTGAATGGTCACTGACTACCAAACCATTTAATAAACGTGGATGACTTCTTTCTTCCAGGATGTTATCTCTGGTTTCGAACATATGCAAACTTTTAGGTTCTACAGCATCTTATAGTGAAGCATTTCAAAGTGTAGCTATGCATTTTATACCACCTGTAAGCTTAATTTCATGCTCAAAACTCATTGGGTTGAAACAATAAATAATTCTGTATCTACCTTCTTGGCAGCTCTCATCATATGCAGCCATACATGTCTCCTAAGCTGAAAACCCCTGTATATCCTATTTATTGTTTCTTATGCATAATCTGCTCCTTATCTTTTAATTTAATTTCTTAAACACTTTTGACAGTCTAATTTTTCATCCTGGTTTACTCTGGGAAAAATATTTGAAATCTAAAAAAATTCTTTAGGATGGGAAAATCATTTTCTGTCCAGCTTTAACATTCCATTCTTTTTTACTATCAAGTACAAAGAGTACAAAACCCATAAACATGAATTATACATCTGGAAGCAGGTACTTCAACATAGAGGGAAGCTTGGACAATGAAATAAATGTACTTCTTCAGGTGATTTGTTGTTACACAAGCTTCTTCTATTTGATTTTCATAAAATGTATTTACCATTAATAATTATTACCATCTGTTCAAACTGGGCTCCAATTTTTAGCACTATAAATTAGAAGTAGCTTCGCAGAAATCAATGTGATTTTTGCTTTAGATTATAAACTTGGCTAAATTCTGCTGGTTTTATTTATCCTTGCTGGAACTTTACATATAGAAAAACCTGTAGAAAAAAAAAAAAAAGAGAGATAAAATGGGATAATCAGAAGTGTAGTCATTAGTAGAGCTTAACAAAGTTTCCAAAAGATTAACATTTATGGACACACAAACTAAAATGTGCGATTTTAGAAAATATTTAGCACACCTTCAGAAAATGAGGTCATTTTCAAGTGGTTTATATGTATATATCAAATAAAACTAATAATAAATTTTGGAAATCAAATGACCTAATATATTGATTCCATAAGGTTATCATTCTGGCCATACCAAAGCCTCTAGTGGTAGGTAGTAAGCAACACGGTTCTGGATGTGTTGTGCACCATCTGCCAAAATCAAAAAGCAGCATTTGTTTCCATCCAAGTGGTCAATTAATGTGAAAGGTTTTTCATCCTACATGCTGGCAGTCATAAGGAAATGTCTTCAGTGTCACTACCAGGTTAAGGAAACAGAGGGCTCCATTTGAAATAGAAGTAGGAAAAAAAAAAAAAGCATAATGGGAACTTAAAGCTGAAGTAAAATTAAAAAAGTAGTTATTTACTTATGGATGAATTAAGATAAGTTAGATATCACACAAAGCCAGTTAGTTGAAAAGGAACACATATAGAAAAATAACTATGAAAGGAAGGAATTATATGCTTTCTCCTGATACTTTCAAACCAAGGATACATGCTTCTCCAGAAGCTATGTTTCAACAATCATAGATAATAAAAGATCAATATAGCAGTGACTAGGCAGTGTGTCATGATCCTTGATATATAATACATTACATAGAAAGAGATATTGATTCATTGGCTCCATTTGCCTTAGATGTTTTATTTATTTATTTATTTTCAAATTTAAGGGCTTATCCACCAATAAGTCAACATCAGTGTCTTCATAGAATATAATGGATTGAGATGGCCAAATATGCACCTCAGATATGAGGCCACAGACCATATGGAAAAACAAAACAAAACAAAACACAAAGAAACAAACAAACAAAACCAAACAGACATTTTAATTAAAAATACAAGAAAACTGGGGAACAACCAAACAGTTTGTATATGGGGGTAGAATTGGGTAAAACAAAGAAAATATTATTCAGCAACTATTTTTTAGTTAAGCTGAAATCATCCATATTTTACTTTAAAATATTTATTTTTTTTTTTTCTTTCTGTTACTTTAGTATCTTTACAAGATACTTAGAAAATCTAGTAATAAAATACATTACCAGAGATGTTAATGGTGTATATAGCTTCCCAGCCTTGCTAGATGTTTTTGTCATAAAAAGTATACAACAGAAAGACCAGTGCTGTAATTGTTGTTAAGATTGGACAGCATACTAGGGAAAAAAAGAAAAAAAAAGTGCCTGATATACCTTTATATACCAAATTTCTCATACAAGACAAAGAATTTAATTTCCAGTAGTCTTCTTAATCATCTGTCAAAAATTTTACCATTAATCTTGTACAAAAATGTAACATATATTGTAGATATATATATACACACATAAAACAAAGTAGGCAGTTTAACACAGAGATTATGTGATTATGTTAATGATTTTTCTGAATCAAATAAGTTTTTGTTTCTTTCTTTCTTTCTTTCTTTCTTTTTTCTTTTTTTTTTTTTTTTTTTTTTTTTTTCTGCCAAATAAGTCAATTTCTTACTATGAAGCTCCAGAGAGAACAGAAGAAGTAGCTTACCAAAATACTGGGGAAAGGTGTGTATTGCTAGAATGGAAGATTCTCATTCCATCTGGAATTTCAAACACCATGGCAATACTCCATTTACACTAAAAAAATGACATAAACATAACCATTTGTTCTTTCTTAGTTAGCGGGACTTTCCCTTTGTAAAGCCCATAATTTAAAATAAAATACAATACAATTAATTGGAAGAAAAAAAAAAAAAAAAAAAGAAAGAAAAAAAAAGCCTGTCAGCATTAACAGCTTTCTTCCAGATCCTACATCCATGCTGGGACCTATTTGTTTTGCATCAGTCCTCTAGAATATTGCCTTTCTTTTCTCTCCTACACACTTAATGCCTTGTCTCCACCTCTCATATTCTCATGTTTCAGTTCCTGAAAGCTTCTTTCTGGTCTTTCCAAATGGATTAGTTTTGTATTAATTTGTAAGGATTTAATCCTGAACATGGAAGGAATATAAGAGAAAGCACAGTGGTACTTGTTTGGCAATGTAGCAAGGATAGAGGCTGACATTGTGGGATTGAAGTGGGGGAAAGAAAGGAGACAGTATCTTGTTGGTAAGAGGCAAAAGATGGAAATTGAGGAAAGGACTGCAAGGAGTCATGACCACAAAGAAAATTTCTTATAAAGGAGGCATAGAAAAAAACAGGCTAAGAAAGTGATCTTTGGTCTAGCTTTCCTGGCTAGGATGAAAATAATTAAAAAAAAAAAAAAAAATAATAATCCCTGTAATGCTACCTTGCTTGAAACACCTCTGTCTTTGATATCCACTGTTTTTTTCATGCCTGTCGGGCAAAGGCATGTTTACAATAAAAATACAGTTCAGTCCCTGATGTGCAAAATCACCAGGTTTCATAATGATCAGATTTCTTTTACTGTCCTCTTTGTTTATATCCATCTATCTCAGTCCTATATTGAGATTGCAAGCCCTTTTTGTATTGTGTATGTGCACCACCAGGAAAAAAGTTCATAGGCTGAGGTTTTTTCATATTATAATTATGGATGCCATAACATTTTTAGACATGAGATACAGTGTAAGATGCAAATATCTATCTCAAAAAATATGCAATATTATAATTTAAAAATGTCAGTAGAACATTAGACAACAATTAGACATTAGACAACAGTAGACATCAATTTAAAATAGTCAAGAACCCAGGAATTAAAGTTGCTACTAGAAACATACTTCTGGACTCATTATTCCATAAATTCAATATATATATATGTTATTTTCATGTGCATTAATTTGTATTAATTTTCATTAATCAGTCCTTGTTTATGTTAGCATAGAAACATATGTATAATTCAAGATTTTAATATGCTGGGTACTAGCATACAGTCCTGAAATATGCTGTTTTCTTAATATAAATGGCTAAAACATTTAATAGAATCCCAAAATGACTAAAAAGCCAACTGAAATGAATGCCCATCAGAGGTATTGCAAGGGAGCGGGGAGGGAAATGTTCAGATCCCTGTTTTGAGTCAGAGTAAACTCAGGTGAAAATCTTGCCTGTTTTCAGGCAAACAGGAAAAAGTCTTTCACAAGCCAGATGTAGAAACCTTTTGCTCAGCCTGAGAAACTCAAGTTCCACTTTTATATGTTGTTCATATGGTGTCACCAACAGATGCTCTTCTCATGGTGCACTGGACCACAGGAAATTTGTGAAGTTGTGAAGGCTGCTAGTTGCCATCACAACTGCAGAACACACATAAGGAGGAAAAAGTAAAAAAGCACAAGGGAGAAAGGACATGTCATTATACTGCAGCTTTTCTGCTAATTATAAAACTGTTTTGTGGTAGCTTGCATTTAGGAAATTAAAATGTTTAATAAGTTAATGAAAGAAATATTTTACTCTAGTTTTTAGCATGTGGAGATTTTAATGATGGAATAGTGTACCAGCAGCATGAAATATATTCATATTTGAGAACCTCCTTCTAGGTAAAAATGGCCCTGACTATAAGACATCTCCTCTTTCTGAACAGCTTCTTAGTGTGTTTATGCAGCACAGTGTGGCTCAGTGACAGAAACAGCTGAATTAATACTGAGCAACCTAAGGCAAAGATCTGTGCGGAGTCAAAGGCTCAGCTCCTGGAAGCAATAAAAGCAGGTTAATGTGTCTCAGCCTCTTCTCACAGCACCACACTGGTGACAGCAACACAGTTACACCTTTTTCATTTCCAGAGCCATCTTGTTCAGAGAACCTTGCAAAACACTGTGATGCAGATTGGAGCCAAGCCTTGAAGACAGCAAATTTCATTTTACAGATACATCTTTTCTCAGTTCTTGTACAGCAAATAAATAAATAAATAAATAAAAATGACTGCAGGTGACATCATTTGCTAAGATTGATTAGTTAAATGCTTTCAAGGACTTCTCACACATTTGTAACTTACTGAAAATGACTGGATGGGTGAAATGAGGACATCAATGGTGGGGTATTCCTTAATTTAATTTCACATTAAAGTCCTTTCTAAGCAGCACTGTTTCCAATTTTTTCCATTAGCCATCTTAGATCTCCTCTCACAAGGCTGTATTCAAGGGTGCATCTACTCTCAACTAGTCAATAATTATCAAAACTTCATAGAATTTCATTAGGACAGTGTGCTACAGTGCTCATCTGCAAGGTAATCTCACTTAGAAGCCTTATTAATATTAATTTTATCATTATACTTATTATTAGTTATTAAAATTATCAACTTATTAATATTCTAATTAATAGATTTGGCTCAAATACTCTCTTACACCAAATATATATATATATATATATTAATAAATGAAAGAAAAAAGTGTAAATCTGTGAGTAGTTGTAGAATTTAGAGAGAGTATACAAGAATACGAACGACAAGGATAAGTTAGCTGTCTTCTTCAAATTTTCTTTTTATTCATTTATTTTTCTGGCAGTCACACCCAGAGAGTGTGCGTATCCATTTTGCTACAGGAACTGGTGATATTTTAAATCAGAAACTCATGCTGAGGAATGAAAAGGTATCTTGCATGTCAGGCTTTGATTTGTTACCAATGACTAACATTTATGAGAGGTCAAACCTTTCCCAGAGCTGGATCTCTTGCTGCCATTATAGACTATATTGGTGAAGACAGAAGCTCGTGTAACATCCCACCTTTTGCTTAATTCTGAGTGCTCAGCCCCCTGTGCTACTGACCATGAAAAGATAATGCTGGAAGCATAACGTCCAGAAGCACTCTAGATAGCTGTCCATATCCTGTCATATACCACAGTTTCTTTGTGCTCCGTGTGTGTGACAAAACTGCACAATATTCTAAAATTGTACTAGATACCCAAATAACTGACAATCTGTTGCCAAAAATATAGAATCTGGACTTCTCCTTAGGGCAAAAGAGACATTCAATCTAATGAAAATGAAAGCAGCATGTCAGAATGTGGAGGAGTAAATCTTCACTCAAAATTCTTAAGGCTAACATTCCTAAAGTAGTACCTTTTAGTCCTGTGTTTCTAAAGAGAGAGAACTATTTTCAAGGTCCCAGTGGAATATTTTCTTCAGCAGCACCTCACAGAAGACTCTGTAAATGCACCATACTCACAGTATGCACCTCCTCGTAGAGTCTACAATGATTTAGGTCATGGCTAATAACTAACTAACTGTGAAACCTAGAAGATCCTTTGTAACAACACCTTGAAAATACATATATAGTCTATTTATTAGCCTTCTTCTATGTGCCCATTATCACCAAAAAACAAAGGAGTATGGATGCAGGCCTGATGCAAGGCCAGAGTTATGTATGGCATCTCCTTGAACATTGTGTGCAGTTCTGGGCTCCACAGTACAAAAAGGATGTTAAGATACTTGAAAGCATCCAGGTGAGGTCAGAAAAGCTGGTAACAGGGCTGGAAGGCATGTCCTGTGAGGAGAGGCTGAGGGCACTTGGGTTGTCCAGTCTGGAGAAGAGAAGACTGAGAGGTGGCCTCACTGCTCCCTGAGGAGGGGACGCACAGATGGAGGTGCTCCCTGGTCATTGATGGCAGGATGTGTGGGAACGGCACAGAGCTGTGCCATGGGAGGGTCAGATTGGGTGTTAGGAAAAATTTCACTGGAATAGGCTTCCTAAAGAGTTGGCTGATGCCCCAGGCCTGTCAGTGCTCAAGAGACAGTTGGACAGTGCCCTCATGAATATGCTTTTTCCTTTTGGTCAGTCCTTAACTGGTTAAGCAGTTGGACTAGATGATCTTTGTAGGTCCCTTCCAACTGAAGTAAACAATTTTATTCTACTCTAATTAGGAAAGCAAGCTTAATTCTTCCCACTGGACTGCACAAGTCCCAGTCTCTGAGGGGAAGCCTTGTGTGCAGATTTTAACAAAGGAAGCTGTACTGGGTCAGGCTGGGATGGAATTAACTTTCTTCATAGCAACATGTCTGGTGGTGTGCTTTGCACTTGTAGCCAAAGCAGTGTTGATAACACACCGATGTTTTGGCTGTTGCTGAACAGCATTGTTTTTGCAGTGTCAAGGGTTTCTCTCCCCTATGTCCACAAAGAATTAGGTTGGGGATTGGGTAGTTTGTGAGGGGACACGGGAAGGACAACAGACCCAAACTGACCAAAGCCGGTTCCATATGACACGGACTCCGTTCCATATGACTCTGTTCCATATGACATTGTGCTCAGCAATAAAAAGCTGAGGAAAAGGAAGACAAAAGGAAGACATTGGTGGTTATGATGTTTGCCTTTCCAAGCAACTGTCATGGATGCTGAGGAAGTGGTTGGACAGCTGCCAGCAGGAAATAGTGAAATAATTCCTCTTCCTGCTTTGCTTTCATGCACTTCTTCATTTCCTTTTAAAATGTCTATATTTTGATCCAGGAGTCTTCTTGTCTACCGTTTTCTATCCGTTCCATGGGAGAGGGGAATGAGCAAGTGGCTGGGTGGGTGTTCCTGATCATCAGGAGCAACTCACCACAAAGGTTTAGAGACTATCCGTACTTACATGCTCAGTGTGTTTTCATTACATCAGGAATGTTTCTAAAACTTCCAGCATGTTCTTCCAAAAGTTATCAGTGGACATTTAGCATGGACATTTTAGCATGGACATTTAATCTAATCAGATGGCTTCAAGATACACACTTTGTCATGACTTTGGCTGTGACAGAGTTAATTGTCTTTGTAGAGGCTCACAAATTGCTGTGTTTGGGATCTCTTATGTAAATAGTGGTGGTAACAGGTCAAAGTTTTTAGTTGTTGCAAAGCAGTGCTTATTACTGAGTCAGTGCTTCTTGTGCTTCTTGTGCTTCTTGTGCTGTCCTGCAGGAGGAGGCTAGGGGTGCACCAGGAGCTGAAAGAGGACACATCCAGGAAAGCTAGTCCAGGCTGACCAAAGGGATGTCCCACACCATATGGCCATATGATCAGCAATAACAGCTGTGGTAAGGAAGAAGAGGGGGGATGTTTGTGGTGGTGTTTGTCTTCCCAAGAAACCCTTTCACATGATGAGCCCTGCTTTCCTTGGACATGATGAGATGTCCAAGCAGAACATCTGCTTGCCGATGGGAAGTAGCAAATGGATTTCTTATTCTGCCTTGCTTGTGCATACAGCTTTTGCTTTTCCTAGTAAACTGTCTTTATCTCAACCCATCAGTTCTCACACTTTTACCTTTCCAAATCTCTCCCCCATCCCACCTGGGGAGAGTGAGAGAGCAGCTGGGTAATGTTGAGCTGCCTGCCAGGGCTAAACCACAACACACTTCAAACCTAATGGCAGAGCAGTTACCTATTTTTTTGACCCCATGGAAGTGACAGTGGAGTCTGGTCTATGCAAACATACTTTTTGTTTTCATTGTGTTTGAGGTTGGTCTTGTGATTTGCAGCATGTATATGCTGCAGTGCAGCAATCAAACTGGTTTGCAGAAGGGAAACTTTATGTTTTGTTAATGTTGATGAGAACTGAAAAAAAAAATATATTTTCATATTAGGCTGAAGCAGTTTGATTATAATAAAATGGACAGTTGTTACATACAGACTTTTCAGGGAATTATTTGTTTCTCTAGAATTAATTTTACAGCACACTTTCCCCTACACAAGCTTTCCATCTATCTTGGAAATGAAGAATGTAACTACTTCCCTATTTCTTAAATGTAAGCTTGTCTTCAATTCCAATGCTACATACAAGTATGTCATATGAGTAAGTTAGAAAACCTTTACTTGTACTTATATTGCTATAAAAATAAAATCTTTTTTTTCTCCAACATTTTTCACAGGATTTTTATGAAATATGGTGCCAATAGTTTATAGTTTTGGCAGCCTTGAACAGTCCTGCCACATTGGTTGGTTGCCATTACATGAAAGTCAGCAGGCTTCTGGCAGATGAGAGTGTGATTGCTCACGTACATGTACATCCATGCTGATCTTGATCAGGATTTCAAATACATATATTTTTCTTTATTATCCATTTGTCTTATACACATTCTAATTCTTCAGCAATACAGAAGACCTAAAAATGAAACTAGTACCTGTGTGAGAATACTAGGATTTTTTAAGTTTGTTCTTAAGTTTTTGTATTATTTTCTTTCTCTGAGTAACTTTCTGTAACAGAAGATATGGAAAATATGCTTGTATTTTATAAAGTATTTTTCTTTACTTCTAGCTTTTCTTTCTCCCACTTCATATTTTGTGCAAACATTTTAACACCAAGGCGGGTATAGAGTCCCCAGAGATGTATAGACTGAACTAAAATAATCAAGAAATTCTCAGTTATAATAATATCCATCTGTACTCCTAAAAAACTCTTTACATATGCAGCTTTTATATACTTTTACCCCAACAAGCTTTGAAAGATCAGTACTTTGACTTATTAAATCCATTCTTTGATAGCAATTGCCAATGTAAAACCTCATATACTTGATTTGTAACCACATCCAAAAAAATAAAAATAATAATAATCAGTTTTAGAAAATAATAGTCTGGAGATCATCTTAAAATCTTAGTCATAGGAAACCATGTCATCTACAATGAATAAACCTCAAAAAGAACAGAGAGGAACCAGCTGAATATCTAATCTGTTTGGTTTATGGTCCTTGTGTTTTTATTTGATTATCAATGCCAAGTCAATGGGATTTAGGCACCTAAAGCTGTCAAGTCTTCATGAAAATCCCATATAAACACTGTTTTAAATCTTTAATGGTTGACACATAGTGATTGAACTTAATACACAGGACTGCCCCTGGAGACCTTCAAAGCCTTTCACCTGTGACTGCAGGGGGATCACAGGACTTGGTCCATCATTACTTAGAAACATGCAAAAATGAAGTGCCTAAATTAGAAGGGTTAAGTCACACCTCTAAATAACATCTTCACAGATGTTCAGTTTTCAAAGTTATTAATTGATTGTTCACACAGCCCAAATATCCAACAGCAAACAGAAAGCTGAGAAGAGTTTGTTGAAAACACTCAGAAAGTACTTTGAAATATAAAATACCTGACTGGTTCATTAGAGGTTCATCTGCCACAGGAAGGCTAATCTTTGAACAAATATTTTTGAGCTATTTGATCAGGTGTAGCTTGGAGGTGGATTTCCTTTCAGGTAACAGCCTCAAAGTGACAATAATTACCTGTACCTTATTTGCCTGTCTAAATTTCTTTGGTCTGCAGACAATAAGCAATCTTGAAAAGAGCCACTGACACATTTGCAATACTTCCTGCATTTATCTGGGGTGATTCATGTTTTGAGCACACTTGTACGTTGGGTCTACTTTCACTGAATCTATTCAGTCATTCAAATTTATATTTGTCTCTCAGTTACTCAGAATGACAGCAATACGTATAACATGGAGTCCTGGAATACACTCATTTCCCTCTATATTTCTCAAACTTTTTTGTTTTGCCCTTCCTACTTTTTTGGTCTAATTTTTATTTTTATTATTATTTTTTTTTCTTACAGTTCTTTGTGTATGGAAACTTCCCTTCCTTACTTTCTTTCCCATTTCCCTGTAACCTCACTCATTTATTATTTCTTTTTAAACTTTCCTCTTGTTTTGCCACAACACAGCTGCCTGGCTGTTCCTTCCGCTTTCAGATTCCCTCTGTACATTTGCACCAGCCTTACTCTTCCTACTACTTCCTTTTGGACCTCATGCTGCTCTATTAAAAATATATATATATAATATTTTTTCCCTGTTTATTTTAGCAGATGAATAACAGATAGTTTATTTCTTTAAATATTCTGCAATATTTGGGCAATGAAGAAAGTACATACCCTTCTCCTGTCCATTTCCCAATGGATTATAGAGGATAAAACCCAGTGCATTGAGAGATGGAACACAAATGTGCGAATGATTTGCAGAAGATATTAGTATTTTTTTTTATTATCACACTGTCTCTGCTTATCAGAAGGAACATAACACAGTTTTTCTGGTGGGAGTCTTGTTAGGTAGCACCATGGGACTTTTTAGGAATAAGACAGTTTATACAGCCAGGTGGAAGAAAACCCTAACACAGGATGTCCTGCTGAATGTGTGTTAGAGGAATTAGACTGTGAGCTGAGCAGTTGTTTGGTGTGACTGGCAAAGAAAGGATCGTGATTAAGACTGATTGTCAAATGGGTCCCAGTTGTATACTTAAACAGATGAGTTGCTGTAACTCTCTTAAGTCATTCTTGTTGCTCGACTCTATGGTATGAACAATTGGATATCCTGGCAGTCACTTATTTCATTTCCTGCTTAACTTATTGTCCAAACTGAAACAAATCTGAATTTTGGAGTGAAACTGAGACACCCAAATGCAATGCAATCAATTAGCATTCAGGCAGACTCTTTGCTACTTCCCTTATCTACAGATAGAGAAGGCAGATTGGAAACTACAGCAAATTAATCTGAACATCAGTGTGTATAAGAGCCAAAAAAATATTTTTTTCTTTATTTATTCCTTTATAGAGGTTCAGGCAAAGTACAGTACTATGACAAACTGGCTAGTAACAGCTGTGAAATACAAAATCTTCCAAACAAGAAAAGTATATATAAATACAAGGCATATGTTGCTTTCTGTGCAGACTTCAGTTGGACCCAGAAGAACAAAATCATCTCAGCCCCAAATCTAAGTGTTTTGTTTGTTTTAAACAAGCTAATTCTAGATTTTCAATCAATCAAATTTTAATAGTCACAAGAAGGACCAGAGCTCAGTAGGGAATGAGATTCCCTTGAAGTACTCTAGTACTTTGGTAAAATTATTGTTAAAAATGAGTTGTGCTTTGAGGGATGAGGCTAAAAAAGAAAAGGTAAAAACTCCACCTCTGGGGAAAAAATAAATAAATAAATAAATAAATAAATAAATAAAGAGAGAGAGAGAGAGAGGTAGAAATAGAATAGAAGCATTTTTTTATTTTATTTTATTTAATACTTGACAAGCTAATCCTTCAGAGAAGAAAAAAGTCCTGAAAGTTTGCTCACTTGACATCTGAAGAAAAAGAAGGTTTACATATTACCAGAGGAAAGAAACTGGGATAATTCCTATTCAAACTCTAATTTTGATTGGTTATATCCATGACTGGTTGTTACAGAGGTCATGACTGAGGCCCTGGAGGAAGGAAAGGAAGAGAAAGTACTCTGATAACATGCAGGCAGCAAGGCATGATAGAAGTTTGTGCTGAGACATTTCCTTAAAGAAAAATTATAGACTTGTGCCATGACTGATTAACCCAAGGGATGGCTAATCAATGTCAGTGTTACCCACATAATCATTAAGCTTGGTGTCCACATCAAAGTGTTCTGTGGTGACAGCTTACAATTACTTTACTAGACCAGAAAAGGAGTTACAGTACCTTGTAAGCTGAACTTTTAGCACCTTGCATGTCCAAAAGAGTTGTCATACAGTTGCCAAATAACTTCCTTAAAACAAAAACTATGGCCTATTTACTGGTAAGATCAAATACTAGAGACAGAGCAAAAGTGAAACAGTTGCCCACATAGCTGTCATATCTCTAAACTACCAACATTCTGCTGCCTTTCACAGCTCCAAGTTCAAATATCATTTTTCTTCTCCCCAGAGGAGTGCACCTCTTCATTTCAAAGAAAGATAGTTTCCTTCCACTTTGTTCTTGGACTTTGGCGTTCTTTCACCAAAGCAAATGTTATGGTCAGGATGGAAAAACTGGGGCAAAAATCAAAGCTCTTAATGTGTGCATTGGGTCTTTATCATTTCTTTACTATTTGCTAATCAGTGCGTGTTTTGAACTTATGTTTTAGAAGATAGAGATAGACGATAGTAAATATTTTAAACATTTCACTCGGTATTTAAACAGGTAGCTACTCCCATTGCTGAGAAGTCAACATCTTTTCTTCTAATCTGAATTCATGTGACTTCAGCAGTCACCTTTGGTCTTTGTATCATTTTTCTATGGTGTACTGGAATGCCTTCCACCGTTATGTTTCCGCTCCATGTAAAAACTTTTATATACTGAGGGCAAGTTATCTTGTATCATTATCATTACCTTTAGTAAGCTAAACAAGCCAAACTTTTAAATTGTTTTTCTGGAGACACATTTTCTAATTTGTTAGTTATTCTCATGGCTTTCTTTGGAATAGTCTCCTGTTGCTAAAATCTTATCCAAACACTCAGGTTCAGTATATTCTGAAGCCAATGTATTAGAGAAAGATTACCTTTATTCATAGACAAGTGGATTGTTTGGATAATGGGATACATGCTTTTTCAGTACACCTCTGCAAAACTGTGTGGGAAACGAAGCCAATTAAATATTTTATTCTAAATACTAGAATCACTGTGGAAGGAAGGAACATGGGTAGATTCCTTGGAAGCTTCTTGGAAACTGTGGCCAAAAAGCAACAAAGACAAACATGCTTATGTGGGAAAGATCCAAGTAGCTTTAGCATGACTTTAAGGGAGTCATTAGTCTGCAACATCAAAACAATGTATTTGGACACTTATCTACACATGGAGATGCTTCTGATTAACTGGTTAAATGCCTGTGCTGGTATTCACATCACACACAGAAAAAAATAATCTCTTACGGAGATAAACAGGAAAAGTTACAGAAACAACTCTTGGTTAGATGTAGTGCTGAGACACAGAGCTTTTACATTACACTTGGTAGTGTCCGTTAGGGAGGTTCAACCTTTCCAGCAGCTTTCTCTACCTTGGAGAATGATGCTTGTCTGATTTTGAATCAACAATATTTTGAAAAACTTTGAGCTCACAAATTGGTTTAAAAAAGAGACAGAGAGAGAAGAAGAGAAGAAATTATGAAACATATGGAAAGAGTCTAATGCAGCAAAAATATCAGACTGTGGGAGTCCTTAAAGAAAATAAGTTTACGCCTACCATGACTGAGTTGCTAGGAAAGCTTTTAATGGCTTACAACTTAAAGGGTTTAGCATAACAAATCAGAAAGATGGAACTTATTTACTGATTTAATTCTGTGGGAAAATACTGCAGAAATGTTATCCTTGGATGTGAAAGGTTACCATTTGTACAAAGTACCCAGAAAACCCGGAGAGAATTCCAGCACAAGGAATACAAGCCATCTTACTTATGATTTGGACTGAAGGAAACTCTGGAAAAGCACCCAGTGAACAGTGAAAGCTCAGGGCACTCTTGCCCATGCTTTCAAAGAGGACAGGAAAAGGAAAAAAAAAAAAAATCACCTTCCACGGCAGTGACAGTAAATACATTCTTTCAAAGTACTAACACCTGTTGCCTTCCACCTAACCATACTTCCCAGCTGGCCATGATACTCAATCCCCACAATTTTCCCAGTCTCAAACCCTCAGCTCATTTGATCATGGGCTTTTGAACAAGTCTAGTTTGTGGACTGAAGTACTAAACTGAATTTGGAAACAGCTCAGACTGTGGCTTAGAGATATATGCCCAATGGGACTCAGACCAGTATTTGAGCACCATGTGCTTAGATCATCAAATGGTAGCTTAGTACCCTCTCATGATTCTCAAGTCATTATTCACTTTTGCACTGAAGCCTACAGTTAGGTTTCAGAAATACTTTGGTTGCATTATGGAGAGCATGAGCAGGTCTGAGGTGCTGTCAAGCTCAGTTTTCCAATGAAAGAGAGTAAATGATGTGCATCAGTTACATTCCAAGGATTATTTTCTCCACAATGTTTGACTGAGGTTATCTGTGCATGTTAACTTCTCTTGAGATAACTTGGATTAAGCAAGAGTGATCACAAATCAAAACAACATTCAAGCTACACAGAATCATGCCTGTACCTCAACTATAATGTGCCACTTACTTCAAGCAAGAGATTTTAGTGCAAGTCCAAAAGTTAGGTAAGAGACAACACACAAGCTATAGCCCAGAGTGACACAGCACAGAATACAAGCCCTACATGTTAGATAAAGTTGTATCCTATGCAGCTTTACATGTGATAAGGAGCTCTTTTGATAAGAAGAGTTGCTACTGGAAGGTACAGCATTTTTTACATTGAACACAAAGGGAGTTTACAATGAGTAGTTTAGACTTAGACAACTAATTTTAAATGTCTTAGTTAATGTAGACATATCTCACCCCCATATCATAGTCTTTGAAGAAAAAATTATCATAGATTGTACTGTTAAAACTAGTTAGAATAATCCCAGCAGAATACAAAAATTTAGTTACAAAAGGTGTTTTCAGGATTTGGATCAAAACCTAAGTCTGAAATACCCACAGAGTGGCTAACATCAAAACCTTCTCATCACTATGGAAACAAATCCAGTGGGAAATGACTGCACATTTCTTTCACGTACCAGTAATGTCTAACAACATAACTTCAACTAGTCTTCACTTAGCAAAAACACTGCTTGCAATATTTTTAATCTCATGTCACATTCAGAACGTCTGGTCATTTTATTCAAGGAAATATCTGTCTGAGTACAGATGCATATGCTAAATATAGTGTGGATTATCTTCATATAGATGTAGCTGAGGATAAACCAGAAAGACACAGAGACAGAACAAAACAAATTTACTAAATTATCAATATAGTCATTTAGTAAAAGGTGCTATGTTATTTTCTCCAAAACAAACAAAAAGACATACAAGCAGTCCCAGATATAGCTGGAAAAGATGCATGAAATATAAAACTAGTCATAAACTGAAAGAGGCAACTGTGAATAAGACCAGCTAAGAAGTGTATTAATAGATTTTGCTGCTACAACACAAACCAGCAGAAGACTGGAACTAGAACAACCCTTTATACATTTTAGTTGTGGCTACATTGCCATGATAATCTGAACTTGATTTCTCATGAGGTTCTTTTGTGTCAATGAGGACCTGATTGTAGCAGTTTACAAGACCCACACACACAGGTACACACAGTCCTCTAATTAATACACTTGCTTCAGCACAAAATTTGTTATCATTTTATCACCCATTTTCTACTTAATTCCAGACTTCTTGTGAAATAATCTAATGATTAACAATATATTTTCTTAAAGAGATCAGTAACCTCATATTTACCTATATAGACACTTGCTAGTACATCCAAAAAACAAGTAATTGAAAAGTATTAAATACAAGTAACAAAACTGGCTGTTTATTTAACCATTCTTTCCCAACTCACTTCTGTATTCTAATGAGCTTACTATATATTTTATTTATTGATCCTTTTATAGGCTTCAGCATTAGGTCTTCTTGCAAAGTTGACCGTCCTATGGCAAACTGACCAGTGAAAAATATTCTAAGTTTGTAAGAGGTCACTTTAACTCTCCACTAAACAGAAGATTCAACATAAATTTTTGTTTTCTATCATTGATCTGTGCTTGATATATTGATTTACAAAGTCAGTGAAATGACACTGAAATAACACAGTTCAGATGGTTCATGATTTTCTCCTTTGTTTCATATTTATGAATAATGAGGTGGCCATTTTTCACTTTACATCATCTTCTTGGCTAACGCCCACCCTGTAATCAAACAGCCAGATTTTGGTATATACTACTGGGCAAAGTTTCCTGCTGACCTGAACAGAAGCAGATAATACACACCTGAAGTTTAGATTCATTAATTAACTTCTTACAATCATAAAATATGGAGGGTGGGAGGTGTTGGAGTGTCAAAAAATAATAGATTTTCAAAGAATCGTGTGCTAGTGAACTGTTCATAGAATATTAATTTTATAATAAATGTTTTCACATCTACATTTAAAAAAAAAAAATAATAGAATCTAGCTGTCACAGCAGTAGAGTCTCCCTCTGTCAATCAAATGGCCTACCTTTAATCTTTCATCATTTAATTGGTGGTGTGGGAGCTATATGTTTCCAGCAGAAGAGTGTTGCTGTATAAAGAAATGTTCATGTTTGTCTAATTACTGTACTATTATTTTATTGTTATTTTTAAGTATACAAATTTTTTAAGAATAAAATGCCAGCAAATAAAATCTTCCCCAATTAAAATAATAATAATAATAATTATATATATTTAAATTATTACTATAATTATTATTATAGTTATGTATTTATATAAACTAAAAAGTTATAATGAAGTTATAAAAACTAAAAAACAAACAAACAAACAAAAAAAAAACAGGGTAAAGAAAAAGCAATTTGGACAGTTTTCAACAAGAAAATAGAATTGTAAGAAAACATTGTCTTATAACAAAAAATGTACCTGGTAATTCATTAAAAAAATATTGCAGAACAGTCTATTCTTACTATATCCGGAAGTAGCTGCCGAGCATCTGTACCAATGACGTCCATTTCAATACGCACTTTCCTTGGGGACAGCAGAGTGCAGAAAAAAGCAGAGCTACAATATCCTTCCATTTCCATTGCAATGGTAAGGTTTGTTTGTCTGCTTGTTTTTAATATAACTGCAGTAATTTCTTCCATTTTCTATGGAATCTCACAGACCCTTAGCAGCAGATATATTACCTCATAAGTAATCCAGTCTTGTTCTCTACTTTTGAGAAAGAATTTCACGAAAATATAACCATTAATATACATATATATATATATATAAAGGAAGACCTATGTAGAAGCTGGTATGTGATTGAACTTAATTTCATTTATTTGTATAATCTCATACATACTGTCACTGTACAAAGTTTGGAGTAATGTTTCATAACATACTTGACTATTCACCTGAAGCTACTTTCAGAAATTTGCCTTTCATTTTAATCACCTGATGCCACAGTCTCTGAGACTAAGCTATCTGATTAGTTCAGCTGGACAAGGAGAAATAGCTGGAAGAGGAAGAGTTTCATTCTGCCCCCTTATCAGAAAGTACTGCTTAAACAATTTTTTCTACATGAGAAATCGTTACCTAAAACATTTTTTTCTTTATATATAATTTAAATGTCCTCATAATATACACTTAGAAGCCTAAAAAATCTGTTAGATTTTAGAAAATAACTAAGTGTTGAGAGCAAAGACCTCCTAACTAGAGGAAAAAGCAAACGTACATTCTAATAAGTCTTGTCTGTGTTAGAAGAGTGTGGTGGTTTTACCCCGCTGGGCACCTGAGCTCCACAACAACTGCTCTATCACTCCCCCTCCTCAAAGGAAAAGGGGAAAAATTAGGGACAAAACAAAGTTGGCATAAGGAGATTAATATATGTTATTGCCTATTACTAACAGACTAGAGCTGTGAGAAACTAAAAGCAAACAAAAACCACCTTCCCCCATCACCACTCTTCCACCTCCTCCCCCGTGGCAGTGCAAGGGAACAGGGTCTGCAGTCAATCCCTGACGTTTCATCACTGCTCCTTCATGGTCACTCTCTGCCCATGCTCCATATGGGGTCCCTCCCATGGGATGCCGTCCTTCCTGAACTGAGCCTGCGGGGGCTGCCCACAGGCAACAGCTCTTCAAGAACTACTCCCACATGGATCCATACCACGGGGTCCATCCCCCAGGAGCAAACTGCTCCAGCACGGGTCCCCCACGGATGGCAGCTCCCCCCAAGTCCCCTGCTCCTGCGTGGATTCCTCTCCATGGGCTGCAGCTCCGAACCAGGGCCTGCTCCAGCAGGGGCTCTCCATGGGCCACAGCCTCCTCCAGGCCACATCCACCTGCTTCACCAGGGGCTCCTCCACGGGCTGCAGCGTGGAGATCTGCTCCATGTAGGACCCATGGGCTGCAGGGGGACAGCCTGCTCCACCAGGGGCCTCTCCACAGGCCACAGGGGAACTGCTGCTGCGTGCCTGGAGCACCTCCTGCCCTGCTTCTGCACTGACCTTGGGGGCTGCAGGGTTCTGCCTCACTTCCCTGTCCCAACTGCTGTGGCACAGCATGTTTTTTTTCCCTTCCTTCAATCTGCTCTCCCAGAGGCCCACTCAGCATTGTTCATGGCTGGGCTCTGGCCAGCAGCAGGTTCCTTTGGAGCTGACTGGAGCTGGCTCTGACCTGACATGGGCCAGCTGCTGGGCTCTTGTCACAGAGGCCACCCCTGCAGCCCCACTGCTACCAAAACATTGCCACCTAAACCCAATACAAAGAGTTATCTTTTTCATCAGAAAATGTTGGGCTGCAGTTTCTTGGCCAGTTTCCTGGATACAATTCCTGAAAAAGAATGGAACATACAGTCTTGCAATAGCACTGATATAATATACAAAGTTGCTAGACAAGAAAGCAACCCTGTAAAAGTCCTGTGGGGCTAACTTCTCTTGGTTAGCAAGCACTTACTCATTCCTAGGATGCAGTCTTCCTAATGCAGGTAAGAATATTGCCTGTTATCTTCAGAGCAGAGAAGCTCTTAAACCAAAAAAGATTATTTCTTTAATATAGAAATTAATAAATGTAATGTTCATGAGAGCTGCCTCTGGTGGGTTGACCTTTGCCAGCTGCCAGACCCTCACCCAGATGCTCTCTTATTCCCTCTCCCCAGCTTGACAAGGGGAGGCAGTAAGATGGAAAAGCTTGTGGATTGAGATAGGTGGGGAGATCAACTTTCAATTGCCCTTAGAGGTAAAACAGACTTGATTTGGTAAAAGTTTCCCCCACTACCCTGCTTCCCATGCTCAACTTCACTCCATTCCTGACTCATCTACCTCACCACCAAAAACAGAGAAACACAGGGGGATGGGGAGTGGGAGTTGTGGTCAATTCACAACAACTCCTCTCTGCTGCTCTTTCCTCCTCACACTTTTTCCCTGCTCCAGCATGGGCTTTCAATGGGCTGCAGTTCCTTGAGCAAATATCCACCTTCTCCAGTGTGAGGTCTTCCACATATTGCAGTGTGGATATCTATTCCACCATGGTCTTGTCTACAGGTACAGGGAAATACCTGTTTCACCATGGTCTTCTCCATGGGTTTCTCTGGAATCTCTGCTTCAACACTTGGAGCATCTCATCACCTTCCTTCTTCCCTAACCTTGTTTCTCACAGGGCTATTTCTCATACCATTTGTTTGTTTGTTTGTTTGTTTCTTTGTTTGTTTCCCCTCACTCATTCTGTGCAGTGTTTCATCTTTCCTTAAATATATTTCCCTGAGGTGCTGCCATTTTAGCTGCTGTGTCCAGCATGGGGCAGCCCCAGCCTTTCTTCACAGAGGAGCCCCACAGACCCTGATGCCAACATCTTGGCACCTACAAATGGTACAATATTACTGAGCAGAGAGAACTGTAATTAATCCACCTATTGCTCAGTCTGCTGGTGGATGTAATGGATGCGCTTCACCCATAATTGTTCTTCAACTTGACCTCAATGCTCACAAAATTGAAGAGGTAATATTTTTCACCACAGTTTATTTAGCCTTTAGCCTCTCAATTGATATGACCAAAAGGGACATCAAATATTAAGAGTGGCTATTTCAGAAATGTAATTCTGGGACAGGACTGAATTTAAATGATCAGCTGCTTCCAGAGAAGCCCACAGACACCCACTGGGGAGTAACAAGGTTCACTTACTGCCGTCCTGCCCCGTTTCAGTCAGTGGAAGGCTGAAGTCTCCCTCTTCTGCATACCAATCTACTGAGTCATTCTGTGAGCCCAGTACTGCTATTTTAAGACTCCATTGAACACACAACGTGTCCATAAATAGAAAGATGTCTGAAGACAAATAAATACAAAATAAATTGCTCATTTTAGCTCATTGCAAAAACTGTACAAAATAACTGTCCTTCCGACATGAAAGTCAAGGCAGTTTTTGCCATTTTTAGCTATCAGTTCATCTGTTTCCTTTGAATTAAGGAATATTTCTGTACTTCGAAAGCTCTATAATCTGAATAAATTAGAATCTATTTAGTCGCTTTCCAGTATCTTAACAATTTTCCTCTTCTCTATTGATTTCAAATTATTTCCATTTTGATTTAAAACAGAAAGTTCTGTCCAGCTGACTGTATTCAAGTTTTCAATTTCTGTAAAAAATAACCATCCTGTTTGGTTTCATAGCAGGAACTGATGAAGTACATAACCAATGAATATCCCTGTTGGTACTGGTTTGCTTCAGGTTTCAGTCTCTGCTTTGCCCCATATCAAAGCTGTTTCTAATGACATGTGAATATGGCTCTGGCAGGAGATGGCTGGGACACAATGGTGTTCAGGACAGGTATCAGTCTGCTGAGACCTGTTTTGGGAAGACAATCATTGATACAACTCAAAATATCTCTTTTTATACAACATGAGAACACTTTAAGGCTTTTAAGAACATGGAAAATGTTTTATGGCAAAGACTTGTAAGCTTTGAAAGAGGTAAAATGCCTGCCTATGTGGGAATAGATGCCTCAAGGTTCCTCAGATGCCTTAAACACTTGCAACTCCACTCTTCTCTCCAAAAAAGAAGCAATAGGACCATATTCCAAGTTGAAATCAGTGTAAATTATGACAGGCAAAACACAAGACACAAATACAACATTACAGGGAATTTGAAAGGCAATACCAGAAGTCATACAAGAAAAATATTGATAGAACAGCAGAAGTGAAAGCTCTAAAATAATTCTAGCTTTGCTTGGCACAAAGAAGCAAGTTAAGCAAATCAGAAATTTATCAGAAACATCCTTGACTTGATATCCCAAGGTATTTGTTCACTCTAAACCTGTTATCATCTCAAAGCTCTCCAATTATTTTTGTGTTGTCTTGATGAATACTCCACAGGGAAATCTGTACATTCTTCTCCTTGTGTGCTTGCATCAGCTCTGATGAACACTCCATATATTTGCAGGAATCACAGTTTTTAACATATAGAAGACTAGATACCCAGGCTTGGTTATCTTTCTCCAGTCAGAAGAGCTCTTTTCCTTCTCAATAGGTTAATGACTTGTTTAAAGTTGAATGAAGTATTAGACATTTCAGTAAGAAGTTTTGTTTGCAGTCTGGCCAGGAGATGATTCACTCTAACCTGGGGACCACAGCATTGTCAACATCAGGTAAGGGCCATCCTTAATCCTTTGGGAAAAGCATTAGAAATGCGTAATGAATTTATGAATCACACAAAAACCTTAGAGAAGAGATTTGAATCTGAACAAAAAAGAAAAAAGAAAAAGCATGAAGGAAAGGGCACAAAAGGAAATAATGATTTTTTATATCACATTTGTCTTAGCTGAAAATCTAAGCATCCTTACCCAGGATGAAGGCTAATCTATTCACATAAAATTGAGGCATTGCTATAAACAGAAGCACAGAAAGAGACAGGTAAGGAACTAAGCTTAAATTAATATTACAGGATAAATTATCTATAGCATAATGTGACAGCTTACATCTGAGAGTTTTGAAAGAATTTGACAGGAAAGAGTTGAGCTGTTTACACTGGGTTATAAAAATCAGTGACAAATTTGAAAGATTAGATCAGTGATAATCTTTAATGTACCATCAAAAATGAACACACAGGATCTGAACAAAAAGCCTGAACATACAACTGGATTGAAAGTTATAAACACTGTTAAAATCTTATTGCATTATTGAAAGCAATAATGTTTTCAGTATTTCTGCTAAACAGTCAGTAAAGAATATGTGATTCTAATTTACTTGGAATTCAGAAACAATCCACTAAATAGGCAATTGTGAGCCTAGAAAGACACAGGGAAGAAAAAAATGTATTTTGAACTTCTATGGTAAGAAATTGGATGAGTTTTAGAAACAAAATATATTACAGCATGATCCATAAAACTTAGGTGTTGTATATAGCTGTTTCACATACACCTGCAAAGCTCCTTTTCAGCAGGAAATTAAGCCAAAAGGTGAGTACATGTACTCTTGGCTTGATTGATTCCATTAACAAAACTCTCCACATTGGTAAAATACTAACTCTTAGCAAACATACTTATGTCAAGTCCTACTAGTACTAAACTGCAGAGTGGTCTAAATTGTAGTGTTTTACAAACAGACAAAATAGATTCGCATTGATTTGGAAATCCAGAATTAAAAACATTCATATTTACAAGTATTAACTAAACGAAGCAAGACTAGAGAATGAGGAAGGTGTTTTTCATGCAGACTTGGCTTACTTTTGTGAACCCTGTTCTTAGATGGCTACCTTTGCAAGTATATTTTACAAGTCTGAATCTGAGTGGACAATTCAGGCCTGAGGAGCCCTAGGAAGCATGATGTTTAAGACAACATCACAGCAGTCAGCTAAAAAGGAATTTCAGGCATCTGTAACAAAAAGGATGATTTTCTCCATGGAAAACAGGTTAGCAGTGAAATGATCATTATATGACTAGTGCTGAGTATGTGTCTGAACAAGAAAAAAAAAAGAGGGAGAAAACATAACCAAAAGATTAATCATAGAATCACAGAATCACAGAATTGTCTAGGTTAGAAGAGACCTCAAGATCATCGAGTCCAACCTCTGACCTAACACTAACAAGTCCTCCACTAAACCATATCACTAAGCTTTACATCTAAACGTCTTTTAAAGACCTCCAGGGATGGTGACTCCACCACTTCCCTGGGCAGCCCATTCCAATGCCTCACAACCCTCTCAGTAAAGAAGTTCTTCCTAACATCCAACCTAAAACACCCCTGGCACAACTTTAGCCTGTTCCCCCTTGTCCTGTCACCAGACATGTGGGAGAATAGACCAACCCCCACCTCGCTACAGCCTCCTTTAAGGTATCTGTAGAGAGCAATAAGGTCGCCCCCAAGCCTCCTTTTCTCCAGGATGAACAAGCCCAGCTCCCTCAGCCGCTCCTTGTAGGACTTGTTCTCCAGACCCCTCATCAGCTTCGTTGCCCTTCTCTGGACTCTTTCGAGCACCTTGATGTCCTTCTTGTAGCGAGGGGCCCAAAACTGAACACGGTACTCGAGGTGTGGCCTCACCAGAGCTGAGTACAGGGGGACGATCACTTCCCTAGACCTGCTGGCCACACTGCTTCTTATACAAGCCAGGATGCCGTTGGCCTTCTTGGCCACCTGAGCACACTGCTGGCTCATACTCAGCTGACTATCCACCAATACTCTCAGGTCCTTCTCCGCCTGGCAGCTTTCCACCCAATCTACAGCAATATTGCAGAACCAGGCCAAGAGGCTGCAAATGGTCAAAGCAACTTTATTTCTGAGGAAGTTAACATTGCTAAAACCAAATTCCAGGTTTTGTGAAAACTCTTGGAGGTTTGTCATTTGGTTTAAAAAAAAAAAAAAAAAATTATGTGAACACTGCTGACATGGAAAATTGATCTGTGTGAAAGACTGGGACAATAATGTTGCCTGAAATAATGCCATGCTCTAACAAGAAAGTCTGTTGTATTCACTTTGAGCAAATTAATGAATAATATTATAGTGAAGTTAGTGGATGTGTAGATGTTAGTGGATGTGGGTATAGTAAGTGGATGTGCATGCTAAAAATAACAAGTCATGGAAAACCCTCTATTAGAGGAGAAACTGCTAGAGAAGGAAACTTATAAAATAATGGTTAATAAGGTCTTCCATTTTTACTTACCTCGGCATAGTAGAAGGTGTAATTGCATGAAAATGAACACAAAGAAGTATTTGTTTACAAACTATGTACATAAACTATGCAAGGAATTACCACATGATATGCAAGGTGATAACAGTAGTAAAAGTGTATTTATATAAAATCACCACAGAAAAATTCACTTACAAGGGAAATGTCTATTGTGGCTATTGGGCATAATCAAACCAGGAAACAATGGGGCTAGAAGGAAAGTTGGTGTTGGGGAAATAATACTTATTATGTCTGCTACGTATATCTGGGCTTCCTGCTTCATACATTTGTAAGCTCTTGTGATATAATGCTGCATGTCCTCTCACATCATAAGCCAAAAAACACTGTCTGGCTAGGTTTATTGCCTGCTCTGCTCCCAAGTGAAACATGTATTTTTGTAACTCTTTAGTTTCCTACATTATTTTAGCAGCTTAAGTGAGCCCTGGAGATCCTACATCCTGTGTCTCAGAACACCATCAGAGATGTACAAAATTGGTTGCCTTTATAGAAATTATCTGACTTCACAGGATTCCCCCCCTCCTTTTTTTTTTTTTTTTTTTTTCCTGGCTTGTAGTTCAATATGTCATTACATTTATTTGGCACTATAAATCTATCAGTCATGTAATCTCTAACTTGAAGACATTTTAGTTCACTGAGCCATTTGGGGATTTGAGAATTTGCAGAGAGCTTGTGACAGCTTTCCACATATACTTTGTCTGTTACACATCCCTGTGCCAGTTGAAGATTATCTCCCCAGATGGCCAGGACTGTATGTTGAAGTGTAGCTGAAATCTGAGTACCCCCAGGACCATCTAGAGCCAGCTAACTGGGCTGTTGATATTGAATGAATTAGGTTAGTGTCGTTATAAACTGCAAATAGTAAAGAGAAGACAATCTCTGACTCCTTCCCTACTAGACTATGTCCAAGTTAAATCCTTCCCTTTTCTTCACTAGTATTAGAGACCTTGATCTATAGTCAGTGATACAAACAGTGTTACTGATATATGGAGTGGTTGATATGCCAGAGGGTCACACTGTCATCCAGAGCAATCTCAAGAGGCTGAAGAATTGGGCTGACAGGGACATCATGAAGTTCAACAAGAAGTGCAAAGTCCTGCACCTGAAGAGGAGCAACCCCCGGTGCTGGGAGCCATCCAGATGGAAAGAAGCTTGGATGAAAAGAACCTGGGAGTCCTGCTGGATGCCAAGTTGAACTTGAATCAGCAATGGACCTTTGCTGCAAAGAAGGCTAACGGTATCCTGGACTTCATTAGGCAGGGTATTGACAATAGACTGAAAGAGTTGATCCTTCCTTTCTGTTCAGCACTGGCAAGATACACCTGGGTCCAGTTCTGTGCTCCCTAGCACATGAGCATACTGGGGAGAGTCCAATGAAGGGCCACAGAGATAGTGAAGAGATTGGTTTATCTTTCCTATGAGGAAAGGATGAGATCCAGGACTGTTTAGCCTGGTGTGTTGGGTCTGTCTGAGCTGGAGTCACCTTTTTCCTGCAGCAGCCCACACAGTGCTGTACTCTGCACTCGTAGCTGGAACAGCACTGATATCACTCAAGTGTTGTGTCTATTGCTGCATAGTGCTGGCACAGCATCAGGACTCATTCCAAGCCCCCAAGAGCCAGCAGGCTGGGGGTGGGCAAGTGATGGGGAGGGGACATTGCCAGGGCAGCTGACCTAAACCAACCAAAGGGATATTCCATAACACCTGATGTCACACTCAGCAATAAAAAGGGGGGCACTTGTGGGGGAGAGGGCTGTTCCTCTTGAACAACCACTATGCGTTTTGAGGCCCTGCTTCCCAGGATGTGGCTGAACATCGCTCATTGATGGGAAGTAGAGAATAATTTTTTCCCTCTCTCTGTGCTTCCACACGGACTTATTGTTCCTTTTGTTTCTTTTTTCTCCCCACTCCCTTTCCCTTTAATTAAACCTTTCTCATCTCAAACCTCGAGTTCTCTGTGTTGTATTTTCTCCCCCTTCCTCTTTGAGGAGAGGGGGAGTGAGAGAGTGGTTGTGGTGGAGCCTGGCTGCCCACCTGAATAAAACCACCACACCTGGAGAAGAGAAGGCTCAGGGTTTCTCATCAGTGGGAGGGTGCAGGGAAGGTGCAGAGAAGATGGAGCCAGGCTCTTTTCAGTGGTGCCCCCTGACAGGACAAGAAGCAATGGGCACAAACAGAAGGAACACAACAGATTCCTCCTGAACACCAGGAAGCACTTTACTGTGCAGGTGATGGAGCACTGGCACAAGTTGCCCAGAGGGGTTGTAGTCTCACTCCCTGGAGATACTCAAAAGGCCTCTGGACATGGTTTGGGTGTAGGTGGCTCTACTTGAGCCAGGGGGTGGACAAGATGACTTCCAGAGGTCAACGTACAACCTCAGTCATTCTGTGCTTCTATGGAAATCATTCTCAGTACAGGTACCAGCCTGACCTCTGGTTGCTTGCACAAGAACAGACTCATAAGCATCTGGGTTCTAAGAAAGCTGTAATTAGGGAAATACAGAGACTATAAATCAACTTCTTTAAAGCTATTTAGTCTTCTTTTACAATTAGCTGAGAATTAGCTCTCTGATAACTTGAACTTTTATTTTGTAAGGTACTTTTCACCAGATACATTTTTGGATTTCATCAAGAAAGCCACACACAGTTTCAAAAAAGACAACTGTTCTATTAATACCCTTGTATTGATGATACTGAGCTGCAAAATTGTCTATCTTTTTTGCTTCTGGGAATTCTGCAATGGTACAGTGTCTGATGGACCTTTGGTTAGGGCATACCATACTGCTCACTCATATCCTATTCATACTGATGGCAGCCAGCATTACAGTCTTTAGGTTTTTACAGGATTTTTCTGGAAGTAAACAACTCTATTCATCATTTCTACCATGGAGCAAAAGGATGTTTATGTGAAAACATGATGCTTCACTTCAAAATAGACAAGGACATGCCAGTGGCATCATCACTGGTCATCCCACGTCGATGGATATGTGCAGTACAGCACAGTCTTAAAGGCCAACTAATATAGGCACTAAAGCATACACTTACTCCTACTCAGGTCATCTGCTGTGTAGATCACTAACTCCTCAATGTACTATAGTCTTTTAGGTAGGATCACTACATAAGGCACAGTACTTAGGACTGAAAAACTCAAACAGTTGCTTTGCCTTCTTGAAAACCCATTATGGAATTACAGTCCTCATAGGACTCGGGCATTTATTTATTTATTCATCTATTTTGCTTCCCTCATCCAAAAGAGGCATTTGTTTTAAAGAGTGAAGAGCAGCTTTTGGTTTATTACACAACCCCGAGCTGACACTCTCCTTCCACAGTAAGACATACAGTTATTCTGTAAATTCAAACCTTTTGATAACTTTCCTAATGATTTCACTTTGATGTCTGAACTTGTACATAAAACCTGCTGGAGTACTAGGGCTGTGAGTGCATACTGAGGTCCTCTGGGCAACATTTCAACCATGTTGAAATGATGCAGGACATGGAAGAGTTCAATGAAAACACAAATTTTTTCCTGAGGATGCCAGGCCACAACCTAAGTGTTGATCATGAACTGAAGTTTCACTTTCATCAGAAAATACAAATTCTGACTAAAACTATTTGGAACTCTTTAAAATGTCACTAAAACCAGAGGCCTTTGGGATTAGTTTTCTCTTGTCTATGAATATTGATCATGCACCATCTTTTTCTTTCAAAACAAATACCAAAAAAAGGGTGTGATTATGACCCTTTTCTATCCACATATGCACTATCCTTTTGTCTGTCATTGGACTAAACTAGCAATACCTTCTTCTTTGATTATGCTCCTAGGAACACAGGATAATTAAGGATGGAGTGTCTCTCAGGAGGTTACTACTCCAACTTCTTGCTTAAAGCAAGGTTAGCTGCAAGATCAGGCCAGGCTGTTCCGGGCTATGTACAGTCAGGTCTTGAAAAAGTCCAAGGATGGAGACAGCACAACCTCCACTGCTGGTTCTGTCCTCATGAAGAAATTGCTTTTTCTCCTATTCAGTCTGAACCAATCTTGCTTCATCAGACTTCTGTTGTCTCACACAATCCCACTATGTACTGCTGTGAAAAGCCTGTCTCTGTATCCTCCATCACCACTCCATAAGTACTGGGGTGCTGCTGTTAGGTCTCCTCACAGGCATCTCTACTACAAGTTGCACAAACCCAGCTCCCTCAAGCTCTTCTTGCAGGACAAGTAAGTGCTCCAGTGCCCTGACACTGGCAGCTCTCCCTCCAGTATATCTATGTCTTTATCCTGCTAGGGGCCCAAAACTGAAGGAAGTGTTCCAGATGCAGTCTTATAAGTGCCAAGTAGAGAGGGATAGATAACTCCCTCCTTCAATTTACTGGCTGTGCTCCTGCTAACACAACCCAGGATGCTGTTGGCCATCCCTGTTGCCAGGGCTCACTGCTGGTCAGGCCCACCAGGACCCCCAGGGTCTCTTCAGCAGAGCTGCCCCCAGGCAGGCAGGCCCCAGCCTGGATCACTGCAAGGAGATTCATTTCATTTGAAGGACTGATATGAAGAGTTTTTCTTGTTGTGAAAAAGGGATGTTAAAAATTTACAGACTCACCATAATAGCATTATCAGCAACACTGTAGCCCTCTATAATCCATTTGCCCCAGTTCACTAGCCCATGAATGCATATCTTAGTAGTTGCCTGAACATACATGGTGATAAATAGATTCCTGTTTCAGTCCAACCTTTTCCAAAAGGATTTCATATCAAGTTACTACTGCATCCACTGTTAATAGCTAACATTTGTCAATAAGTCTTGTATCCAATTCTGACACATGTTTTATCACTCACCAACAGGTAAGACTTTGTTCTTTAATGTTATACCCTACCGCTAAGATGAATGCACGAAGTACTTTTTGTGTGTGTGTGTTTGTTTGTTTGTTTGTTTGTTTTTCCCCTTTCTGTTTTTCTTTCATTTGCCATGGTAAATTTGTCATTCTCCTCAATCCACCCTTCAATCAAATCCTGGCACACAGAGTACAGTGAGTTTTGCTGTTAACCTTGAAGTCTTGTTTGGTGTGAATTAGATATCTTCTAAAAAATATATATATTTATTTATTTACTTATTTATTTATCTGTAGCTTTTCTTTGTATCCAGTGCTGTATCCAAAATTCCTTCCAACTGCACATTGGTTAATGACACTGAATATTGCCTGGATTAACACTTTTGCCTGTTTACCAGATCTGTTATGCCATTCTTGATTTATCTGATCATTCTTCGTCTACTTGTTTATGGTTCTCTCATTTATTTGTAATGACTGCCCTTGCATCTAGTGTTTTTTTAACCGTTGTGCATTACTACCAGGCATGTAGCAGAGGTCAGATCTTTCCACTTTCAGTTTTTGAAGAAAATCTAGAAACTCCTTTAGAATTTTCATTTATAGGTCATAATATTTGGCAAATAAGTATTCATTGAACTTGTTATTTCTTCAACAGCAGAACATTTCAGTTCCTAGTTATCAAATTGCTTTTTTTTTTTTTTTTTTTTTTTTTTTTTTTTTTTGTCCATCCGAGGAGTTAAATTATTATGCTTTGGTAATTTATTTTAACTCATGGTGGTAATATCTAGTTTCTTGCTCTTTATAAACAGATTGTATGATGCTTACTCAAAGTGGCCTCCAGCATTTTTATTTTTCCCTAGTTTTATTTTTATTTTTTTTTCCTATTGCTGTATTTCTACGCCGCAGGCAAAGTTCACTTTTTCTAAAATGGCTTTGTATACACTTAAATCTTTTAAGAATGGTTTTATGTCAGCTGTAATGTCCTCATGGTGCAAATGAGAAAGAAAGAAAGAAAGAAAGAAAGAAAGAAAGAAAGAAAGAAAGAAAGAAAGAAAGAAAGAAAGAAAGAAAGAAAGAAAGGAGGGAGGGAGGGAGGGAGGGAAGGAAGGAAGGAAGGAAGGAAGGAAGGAAGGAAGGAAGGAAGGAAGGAAGGAAGGAAGGAAGGAAGGAAGGAAGGAAGAGTAACAAAAAGTATAACAGAAAAAAATGGAACCAGATATTTTGGTCCTAAATATGGATTCTGTTTTCTGTGATAGAAACCTTTTTTTTTTTTTTTTTTTTTTTTTTTCTGGGTATCCATAGGCTATAGAAGAAAATCTGGTGCAGTTCTTTTATTTCTTTAGATATTGTTTTTTAAATGGAGTTGGGAGGCTTTCTGTTTAGAACAATTCAAGCCTATGATTTTTCTCAGTTTTAATGATGAGGGATCATGTCTTTATCCAGCTGACCTGGTTTCCTGAGCCACACATATAATTCTGGCTTTCAGTTACCCCAGTTGCTCTGTTTCCATTTAGAAATCCCAGCCTGTTAAAATTTACCTGGCCTTGTGTAGAATTGCCAGGTTGCCTGTTATCCTGAATCTTTTCTAAACAGAGTTGCCAGGTTTAAAATTAGAAAATTAGAAAATTTTAAAATTTAAAATTAGGCTCTGTGCCTAGTGCTTTAATTTCCAGTGGGCTACACTAATTAAACGTCTATAATCTTTGCTCTGTAGTGTTCTCCTGTCATTTATGACCATCTTATCTCTCCAGGAGTCTGAAAAAATAATTTAAAAAAACCTTCTCATTACCAAGACTTATACTGCCTTTCCATTTAACTCCTTATAAGGTGCGTCTTTTGTGAGAACTAAGTCCAAATATGATGACCCAGGTGAAGAAATGTGGGGATTCTTTTTCTAACCCTTGTGACAACAGGCTCAGACAGTTCCTGTTAAAGCTAATAGTGAATAAAATTCCTATAGCTTACAGTCACCTGATCACACCTGCAAGGCCACAGTCACCACCAAGACAGCTTGCTCTCATCTCAGACAGCAAGTTCTCAGTCTCCAACATGCTGTCGGCTTGTTCAGCTGCATTCCTCTAAATGGCCTGGAACAAATAGTCTCAGTGGAGCATCCAAATTTGTTACACTCTTAGTCACAAGTTCAGCTATTTAAGGAGAATTTTGTTTATACTAGGAATCTATACACACACACATACACACACATTTTTTTTTCTTTTTATTTAAAAAAAAAAAAAACAACAACAACAACAAAAAACAAACAAGATTCTCAAAGATAATGACAGCTATAATGGCAGCTATAGCTACTGGTCAGCCTCCCTGATCACTGTCGCTCACACAGCAATATTTGACCCAGTGCCCTCCTTTTCTTCTTAAATGAACTGCTCCCAGTCCTCATTTTACTTTTTCCATATTACCAAAAAAAAAAAAAAAAAAAAAAAAGTTGATATATTGATGGACTTAGAAAGTATTAAGAGCAAGAAGCTCCTTGCAAAGGCCTTCTGGGATTGGTTCACTTTGACTTGCTGCCATCCTTTGCCCTGAAACTTTCATTAGTAGGAAATACATTAGTATTTTAGGAACAATTACTTATGGGTGTGTAAAACACAGTTTATGTGTGGTAAACAGAAGTAACCTCAATTTATACTATTGCTGATGAAAGGGCAGTTGTATCTGTAGAAAGGCATGTTATCAAGTAACAAATAAAATGAAATTTCAGTCTGGTGAAACCAAGGGCAGAACCATACTTGCTTTAACTTCACCAAAATTTCAGTCAAAATACCTCCTCCAGATCAAGCCAAAGAAGCATTTACCAAGACAGAAGATCTTTAAAAAATATTAAAAAAAAAAAAAAAAGAAAAGAAAAAAAAAAAGATATCCTTTCTATATGTGAGTTATCATGTGTTTATTATCTAACAAAATTGTCTCCATGTCATGTGCATGACCTTTACAACAAAGGAAAACTAATGTTTGCTGATAGATCTCCCCTAGCAGTGAGCTGATCTATCATGTACAAAGACTTTCCACCTTTCTGAACTGAACAGAGTGGCTGAGTCATATCTAGTTGTGTAGGTTCAAGTCTGGGCAAACAAAATGTGTTCTAAGAATCGGCTGTTCTTTGTGTTATGTCCTTAGCCAAAGTGTAGGACATAATTGTCACTAACTCACAAATGTGGAATACCTTTAAAAGCTGTACCATTGATAAAAGTTTTGGAAAAGTCTCTTGATGTGTTCTCTGTGCAAAGCAATGCTGTTTGATGTCCATCTGTAAATAGTTTGATCAGTGCTATTTAGGGAATGTTGATACTGATTTTTGAAGCACCTGCACTTCTCTCTCCCTACCCAGATGCTGGATTTTTCTCCAGAGACTTTACAAGCTGAGAAGGAAACAGAGAAATGAAACAACCTCTGATAGCCCCAAAGGAAAAAAAAATATCACAGGTACGTTAAATCCTCTGAGATTGTCTTGCATGTTATCCATTTCGGATAAATAATATACATAAGGTGAAGAAGAAGAAGAAAAAAAAAAAAAAAGGTAGTCTTGGATGTCATTAACATTTCAACTTTTTCAAATACTCTTGCCTCATGCAAATGCATGTTCATCAGGCATATACTGCAACTATGATTTGTATTTCTATCATCCTCCAAAGCATGACTACAAATAAACAGTTATTCACTAAATGTTTCCAGTCCTTCCTGCTCTTGGTTTTAATCTACTACAACCTCTAACCTCTCTGTCCCAATGACTTGATTCTAGTCCCTTCAGTTTTCTCTTTACCTTCAGTGTGTCTTTCCTCCATCCAGTTATCCTTGCCACAAATGTCTTTGCATTTTGCCTGAGGAAAGTCCTGTTCTGAGTTCTAGGTTTTTGGCACAATTTTCCTTTTTTTTGTTTGTTTGTTTGTTTGACAGTGGTGTTGACCCAGTTCTTGCTCCTTTCAAGACCTAATTCTCTGAAAGAAGAATTTCTTTCTCAGGGGAAAGGGTTAATGTGCTAATTTTTATTATTATTATTATTTCCTATGTTTGCCTTCAAAAATGAAATGGAAAGAGTCAAAAGGTGGAAATACATACCCTGAAGTGGTATATGAGATATGCATGTGGTATACAGAACATTCTTCCATTTTGATCCTTTTATTTATTTATTTATTGACGTTTACTACATATAAAAATGAAGCAGGAAACAAGGTAGTTAATATTATCATCAGTTACTAGTTTAATATGGGATTAAAAATAAAGGGGGTACAATAAGAATGTAAGCATGTGGAAACCATAAAAAAAGGTGGAAAAAAAGACTACAAGTCTAAATGCAAGGCTGAGATGAAAGTCCTGGTCCCACACAAATACAGGCTCTTCACAAACAGCAAGCTTAGCCAAAATGGTACAAAGCCATTACCAAACTCCTGTTATTTAAGAGACACTGAGTATCTGGAGCCCTTTTCCTAGGGAAAAAGAAGAGTGACCACTGAATTTCACTTATTAACTAGCAAGTTAGAAACACTGTACATTAGGGACCTTGTGGATCTCACTGAACCATGCAGATCTGAGGTAGCCATTCCCTGGGCAACCCATTCCAATGCCTAATCACTCTTTATGAGATGAAATTTCTCCTAATTTCCAACCTGAACCTCCCCTGGTGCAACTTGAGACCATTCCCTCTAGTCCTGTTGCTAGTTATTTGCTAGAAGAGGCCAACCCACAGTTCCCCACACCTTCCTTTCAGGTAGTTGTAAAAAGCAATGAGCCTTCACTTCTCCAGACTAAACAACCCCAATTCCTTCAGCTGCTCCTCACAGGACTTGTGTTCTGGGCTCTTCACCAACCCCGTAGCCCTTATCTGGACATGTTCCAGGGCCTCGATGCCCTTCTTCTACTGAGGGGCCCAAAGCTGAACATAGTAACAGAGCTTAGTACAGGAGGACTATAACCTTAACCCAAATGATGTGAAAAACAAAACAAACAAACAAAAAAAGGGGGGGGGGGGGGGGGGGGCATTTGCAAGCTCCTGGAATAGAAATGGGCAGTATTTTATAGCTGAGACATAAACTATAACTTTGAACACTCAGATTAACCAAATAGTAAGAGGTTTATCTTTGTCTTCCATATATCTAAGTGTCTTGTATTTTCATAAAATCATGTCATTTAAGTTAGGAAACTCAGTCATTATGAACTACATTCTTAGAGATATTGTCACTACCAATTTGGTATTTGCTATAGAGAGTGGTTTTAGAGCTTTGGAACAACACATACTGTTAACTGGAATTGAAACAGTTGTTTTCTGAGCAAGAAGCGTGGTTGAAAGAGAAGCACATAAGTAAGAAGACATATTGTTAAGACTTAAGAATGTTTATGCAGTAAAGTACTGTACAGAGTGGTCTGAGTGCTTCAAAACTCTTAATGTTATGCAAGTTCAATATACATACATTTTTTGTCATATTCATCATGCATAGAGAAAATCAGTTCAAAAGTGTGTGAGGGTTGGCAAGTCTGCAGAATAAATAAATAAATAAATAAATAATAAAAGCGTATAGCAGACAGAAATCCAAAGCAAATCTTCCATCCTGCCTGCTGGTCCTTAATGCTCTCTCCTTATTCTCCTTATTACTTTTATGTCAGTGAAAATAATGGCAACCAGTGCATAACGACTGTTATCAGTCAGTAAAAGAATGAGGTCTTCTGAGTTTCTAGTGATTTAAAATATCAAGTACAGGGCCTCCCTGGACCTAGTACTTATCAGAGCTTTGGATATCATGATAAGTCAATGCTAGCAGTCACATCAACTTCTGAAAGAAGCTTTCATCCCCAAAACCATGTAGACTCCACTACTAGAATACAATCAGATGCAAATACACATATAACCTATATTTTACAGAATAGAGAAAACACAATGCATAGGTTATAGACTAAAGAGAACAGAATAACTCTACCTTCTGTGTTCAGCATCAGTGGTATTTTCTGTTGTAGTGAAATCCAGGGAGACAGCAACTTTGCTGTGCTGTTTTAGGAAACACTTCCACAAAGTGAGCAACTCAAAACCACCAAAAGATTGTGAATCTTATAAATCAGTTTTAATTGAACTAGAAACTAGAGCAAAGACATTTTTAAAACCGGGAAAGTTCAGACCAACAGAGTGAGACAAAAGAGAAGATTGTTAAATAAATCTTTGTCAACTACCATATGCTTTTTTTTTTTTTTTTTTTTTTTTTTTTTTTTCCCCACATTGGCTTCAATTTTCAATTTAACAACTTCAGAAAGTTTTCTAGACTCCAGCACACTTTCCAGACTCATTTCTGCATCCCGAACATTACTTTTTATACATGTCATCCTTGAGGCTATGCTACACATTTGCTTTTCCTGTAATCTCCACATTTCTGCCGTTGCTGAAGACAGTTAATTTGCTGAGATGTCTTCTGCTCTCCCTGCTCCACCTCACAGCCCAATGAGACCTTCCCATCAAGCACCCCTGTTACTGTCAAGAAAGAAGTTTTCTCCCTCCTTCCACACAGATCCCAATACAACCCAGTGTGCAGCAGGCAGAACAAAATTAACAACCAGCCTTCCTCTCTACAGACTGGCCCACTTTTTTTGAAGGAACCTAATGTACAGTAACTCTGGATAAACCCTTTAAACCATCACAAATGTCCAAGGTCATTTTGTGTTTTTTGATCTTCATGTCACAGAAGTTTAAGATACACAGTCATCCCTGCAAGACTGATTTATAATGTACACACCACTGAATCCCTCTTGAATCTGTTGACATTATGCCTTTCAGAAATGATCCATCTCCATGTAGCTTTGATGAAATTGGTATCACACTCTTAGTTCCCTGCTCTTTTATGTACCTTTGTGACTGTGACTGTAATTCCAGGAAATGCAAGGTGGGTAATTTTCACAAAAGCTTTACATGCACAGAACATTTATATTGACACAATATATATTCACAGAATCCAAAGGCAGTGACTGGGAGAATGAAGTTAGTACGCAGTGTAGGAGAAGATCATGCCTGAGACTGTCTGAGGAGACCAAATGTGCACAGGTCCATGGGACCTGTTGAGATGCATCCAAAAATACTGAGGGAACTGGCAGATGAAGCCATTAAACCACTGTCCATCATATTTGAAAGTCATGGCAGTCCAGTGAAGTTCCCAGTGACTGGAAAAGGGGAAACAAAATCCACATTTTTTAGAAAGGGAAAAAAGAAAGACATGAGAAGCTGCAGGCCAGTTAGTCTCACCTTTGTGCCCAGCAATGTCATGGAGCACAGCCTCCTGGAAGCTATACTAAGGCACATGGAAAACAAAGAGGTAATTGGTGACATTTGACATGGCTTCACTAAAGGCAAATCATACGTGACAAATCTGGTGGCTTTCTACAATGGGCTTACAGTATTGGTAGAGAAGGAAAGAACACTTGATGTCTTCTACCTGAATTTCTGCAAAGCATTTGACACTGTCCTGCATGACATCCTTGTCCCTAAATTGGAGAGACATGTATTTGACAGATGGACCAGTCAGTGGATAAGGAATTGGCTGGATCGTCGCACTCAAAGATTTGTGATCAATGGCTCCATGTCCAAGTGGAGACTGGTGATGAGTGGCATCTCACGGGGTGCTGTATTGAGAACAGCACTATTCAACATCTTTGTTAGAGATGTGGACAGTGGGATTGAGTGCAACCTCAACAAATTTGCCAATGACACCAACATGAGTTGTGTGTTCAGCCTGCTGGAGGGAAGGGATGTCATTTAGAGGGATCTGGACAGGCTTGAGAGGTGGGCCTGTGAAAACCTCATGAAGTTAAAGTGCAAGGTCCTGCACTTGGGTTGGGACAATCCCAACAACAAATACAGACTAAGTAGAGAATAGATTAAAAACAGCCCTGAGGTGAACAACCTACTGTACCAAGAAACTTGACATGAGTTAACAATGTGTTCTTGCAGCCCAGAAAGCTGACCACATCCTGGGCTGCATCAAAAGAAGCATGGCCAGCAGGGCAAGGGAGGTGATTACCCCCCTCTACTTTGCTCTTCTCAGACCCCACTGGGAGCACTGCATTCAGCTCTGGGGCCCCCATCACAAGAAGGACATGGAATTATTAGAACAAGTCCAGAGAAGGACCATAGAGACGATCAAGGGGCTGGAGCACCTCTCCTTCAAGGACAGATTGAGGGAGTTGCAGTTGTTCAGCCTGGAGAAGAGAAGGCTCCAGGAAGACCTTATAAGCAGCCTTCCTGTCCCTAAAGGTGGCCTACAGGAAAGCTGAGAAGGGACTCTTTGTCAGTGAGTGTAGCGACTAGACAAGGAACAGCGGCTTTAAGTTAAAAAGGATAGGTTAAATTAGATATAAGGAGGAAATTCTTCACTCAGAGGGTGGTGAGACACTGGAACAGGTTGCCCAGAGAAACTGTGGATTCCCCATCCCTGGGTATTTCCAAGGCTGTATTGGATGGGGCTTTGAGCAACCTGGTGTAGTGGGAGGTGTCCCTGCCCATGGCAGAGGAGTTACAATTAGATGGTCTTTAAGGTCCCTTCCAACACAAACCATTTTGTGACTGTATGTTATCGGGCATGTTCCATATGGGATCCTAAGGTCTTCAAAAGCAATGAGCAACACATCAGACTCACATAGTAGAATAGCTTTGTGAGAGGAGAGGCAAGCAGGGATTTTTGAAGTAGCAAAGGCATTTTAAGTTCTAATTACTTTTACAGTCAATTGAAAGGTTGTGACTGTCTTCAGTGGAAACTAGATTAGGAATTGTGTGTGCTTGTAAGCACACATACATATTTCTATATTGACTTCAAAGTCAGGCACAGAAATAAAAAAAAAAATAATAAAAAATCACCTAAACCTGTTATGCTATAAACAGTGCTCACCCATGTGTGAATTTTCTTAAGATTAGGAAGACTGAATTTGTATACACAGTGTGTCAAGATACATACAGCCTCTGACAACTTTCACATTTTGCTATTCTGGAAGGAGGTCTCATCTCTTCTAGACACCCAAAATGAAGCTTTGTGCCTAAAACAAAGTGGCAGTATAAAGCACCATGCCTAATAGAATAAAAGCAATACCATATCTGTATCCAGAACACATAAGGTTACAGTTTTCTTAGGCTTATTTTTTTTATGCTATTTTTGCATAACCCAAGCTTTTGCATAACCCATGGCTTTTGCATAACCCAAGTGACAGTCTAGCCTTCAGACTGATGACTCTCCAAACCTTATTCTTTTTTCCTGGTGTTTGTTAAAATGACACACTTCTTCAAGCCCCTTGGGGATGTGGAACATATCCAGAGTGGAAGTTCTGGGAGTCACAAGGTATCCTCCTGGTAATAATAGCTTTATTATAACACTCTGTGCTCTTCCAGCTTATACACTAGATTAGAAATGTTTGTCCAGACAAAGTGTTTTTAGAGTAAATTGCTAATGAGAAATAATGAAATGCTGATATTTCTTCCTTCCTTCCGCAATTTCTTATTTAAGGCACCAAACTCCCAACATTAACTTATTCCCTTCAGAGTCATAGGACAGACTCTGGCTTACTAACTTCCTGCCTAATGGATCTTTCTGCACAAATTGGGCTTATAGGGGTTTATTTTTCCCTGGAGAGAAAATAGCTGGATTATGCTTTTTTGTTGTTGTTCTTTATCTATTATTTACATAGCAAAACCATTCCTATTTTTTCTTGCTGAAAATGTGCAGTTATTCCTGGTATCAATAAAAAGGTTTTTGTTAGTGCAAAAAAATATCGTGTACTGTATTTTTTCTAAACATATATTACAGAAATACTTATTTGGTCTATGGCAAGTCCAATTTGGACTGTCATAGTTGATGTAGGAGATAAGATATTGCATTCCAAAATACAAAAGACTTTTATGCATGTGCCCAAGGTTTGCAGATACCCATACTTATTTTCTCTTATCCACAAAAACTATTTCTCCATGATTCTTTCTATACTTTTCCGACATCAGGCTCAGCTTCAAAATACAGATAAAGAGTAATATTTGTTAGCAGAAGTTAATGTATACTCACGGAAGACAATATATTTCAGTTTCGTTAAAAGCTGATTAAATATTACTTTGTTTAAGTATTAAAGGATGCTTTTTCTTACTGACACAGAAAATCTATAACATCAGTAATCTGAAAGGTTTTTAGATATTACTGTTTGAAAAGCAAGCTCCATTATGCCCATGGAATTTTCTCTGCTGACATTTAGCTGTTAGTAAGGGTGACCTCAGTCTCTGACTAATGTGAATGTCATGATTAATGACATTCAGTCATGTGCCCAAGAAGATGACGTGCTTCAGGTGAGGCTGTGTCAGAAGAAATGACTAGACACAGAAATCTGTCAATCTAATGGTTAACCAGACACAGAATCTACCAGTCTAGAGAGAGCTATTTATAGCAGCTTTCTCCAGAGGAAGTGGAAACTTAATTAGACACAGCAATACCCATGTGAAATAGGTAAGAATGCAGTAAGCAATTTAAATGTGTGCATAAAAAGATACCAAGTTTTGTTGATCCAATAAGGATTACACAATAAATGAGAGGGAGGTTCTGGGAGAAAGTCTGGTCCCACTGAAATCAAATAAAAAATTCTACCGGACTTTAAAGGGGCCAAAATTTTACCTCTATTCACTGAAAATCAGTTTATTCCTTCTCTATAGTGTCATTATATTTACTATTAATAGCTTGCGTAACTAGGCAAATACAGAAATATTTCATATATTTCTAAGAAAACTCTGAAGTTATACAGAAATGTAATACTTGGATTCAGAAGTATACGTATTTAGCATGATCTCTTTAAGTATAGTTTAAATATTCTAAGAAAAGTATATAAAATGCTTAAGGTATTATTACCATATTTACTGGTGTAGCTCTCTGTGATATTTGTATTAAGAACATACAATGAAAGTCAAAGGTTTGTCTAAGATTTGTGATCAACTAGTAAAAATGTTCTCTTTTCTGTAGCTGGTAGGGAAACTCATCCTTTGAAAGATGAAGTGTAAGCATGGAAAACATTAAAGACTGCTAATCTTTAATAGCTGTTCACCACTTGCTTGTGCAAACACCTCTTCTGTGTGCTCCCCTTTAGCATTTGCACACATTAGCTGAAACCGTAGCAGCACACATCCTTAATATTGCATCACTATTATTGACTGCCTAGCCACAAAAACTGACATTGTAATTTTTACATTGTACAAAAAGTGTCTTATGGGATGCACCGTTTCACTTTTTCTAATATCTTCCTGTATTTTTTTAAGAAATTAAATCTTAAGAACAAATAGAAGGGCTTGATTTGTGGTTGCCAAATTAATATATTTTTATACATATTTATTATTCTGAATGTCATTTTTTTATACATAATTTCTCAGGAAGTTTCCAACACAGAGTTTTTTAGAGAGAGAGGAAAAAAAAAAAAAAAAAAAAAAAGATCAGGTTAATTCTTTAAAGTGACAAAGTCATATATCAAAGAAATAAAGAATGCAGTACAACTTCAGAACAAGGTTCTGAGAGCTGAAGATCATGAGTACAATTTCCAGAAAGGTAATACAGATAGCCAGTACCAGCTGTGAGCCCCCAACAAAGAAAATATTTTGATAAGAATCATTTTATTTCATTCTCTCAGGTACTTTTTCTGTCCCAATTTTTTTCTGAATGATCACTTGTTGAAGAATAAACATACAGTTCACATCTCTTGACTGCTATAACTTGTGTGACAAATAAGCAGGATTTAGTCACTTCTGGTAAACTTAATACTTCCAGAAGCAATGCTGACTTTTTTTTTTTTTTTTTTTTTTTTTTTTCCCAGAGATTACTACTTCAAAAGAATAGAATGCCTCCACTATTTAATAACAGGAATTTCATCAGACAACAACAAACCTTTATTACAGATAACTAGAATGGTGAGTATGTAGTTGTCTTCAAAAATAATATTAAAAAAAAAATCTTAAGAACAGAAGAAATTTCATTGGACTCTCACTGACAGTAACTCACAATGTCCTATGTTGTCACAGAGGTCAGTGGTTTATAAAAGGTAACTGAAAGCAAATCACTATAAGTAGTACAGCTATGGTATTTCTAAAGGTAAAGGAAACACACAAACAAATAAACAAAACTTTAGTGTAGCTGAAAATTTTGCAATCATTTTAACATGTATTTATGGAGGATATGTTATGATAAAAAGCTCCCTGATTTATAAGTTCTGAAAATAGAGTAATAGGGACAATTCTCACTCACTGAAAATGAAATGCCATGAAATAACTTAAGATCTGTTGCCCTGAAGTGGGCAGAATTCTACTTGAATTAAGCTACTTAAAGGAGGAAAGACTGAATCACACCCATTGTCAAAGAAAACTTGCACAATTCTTTTTAGTGTCAATCTCAAATCATCAGAAACACAGTAAAATTAAAGGTAAAGCCAATACAACTTCTGGGCAAGATTTCTGGCCTTCTGTTTCTATCCCCATATTGTAATTTTCATTCTCTTATAGTAGGTATTTCAGTAAAACCTTATACTGTTGGATAAAACTATTTTAAATTGAAAATATATAAAAAATCAATATAATTAAAAAGGAAATTATTATTTATTTATTTATTTATTTTTTAACATGAAAAAATAAAAGCATCATTGGATTTATTTCAGCATTAGTTTCTTGGCTGGATACAACTATTTTATGAAGTTTATGTTACTGAGAAATGTAATATTTTCCAAGTGTTACCTGTAGTTTTCTCAAATTACTTGACATAGACTTCTCTTTCCTACCGTATGTCTTTGTTTACTCATTTCTTACTGGAACCCGCTGATGCCTTTGTAAATTGCTAAAATTAATTTCAATCCTCCATGTGAATTGCTCCGTATGTAGATGACTAGAATGTTTCCGATTACTATAATTGAACATTTTAAAAAATGGCTTTTAAATGCACTAATTACCCTCTTATGTCTAGAGCCAGTTGGAAACTAAAAGAGCATCCTCTGCTGCAGAATCTGCAGCAGATGCTGTTTTCCATAAAGTAAGAATCTAGCATCTATCTGGATGTCCAGCTGGAAAACTAGAGGAAAGGACCTTGAGGGATTCCCTGGGTTATGATGAAAGCTGGTAAACCAGTCACATGTTCAAAGCTGGGCAACTTCTATACAAAAGTAGCTGCTTCTAGATGGAAAATAATCACTCCATAAAAGTGCATGTCAGAATATTGTAATTTTGTTTCTATTTTGCAATTCAAAACATTTTCAAAATGTAAATGGCCCCCCAAAATAAGACCTTTTAGGGGGAGTTTTGACTGTGATTCTTGTTAAAAAATAATGACCATGCCATTTTCCCACATGGTGTTTTTCTTCCTTGCCAGAAAATTACCTCCTGTTATTTACAGGAAGAAGTTTGGCCTGGGTTCCTTCTGTGCTCCCAATTCGTATTAAAGAAATAGCAAATGCTGTCATTAATAAATAAATAAATAAATTTCTAACTTCCCTCTTTTCCCACAAGGAAAATATATTTATGAACACCTGGTGAACTCTCACTAATGAAACTCTTTGCCTGCCAAGGAAGTTCCCACCATTGCCAGCTCTGAAATAGGTAGTTCTTTTAAACAATAAGGTTCAATGATGTTGAACTAAAAATGTTGGTTCTCATAAAAACTGCTAAGTGGCAAATGTGATTTTATCTGATGAAGTGTATTTCATTAAAATGGTTATTAATTATACCTGAAGTGACTTTTCTTAAGGAATCATATATATATATATATATATATATATATATATATATATATATATATATATATATCCCTTATGATATATATATATCATAAGGGAGTAAGAGATATTAAAGGTGTATTCATAAAAAATTTTTAGTGGAAAGTGAAATAAATCTTGAATTTCCAACTGAAACGAAAATTCCCTCTAAAACATGGCTGTAGCTGAAGAGTGTGTAAAACTATTTACACTTGTAGCATTGTAATGAACATTGTACATTTGTAAGTTGTTATTGGAAAATTAGGTTTCATAGAATCATAGAATCACAGAATGGTTTGGGTTGGAAGGGACCTTAAAGACCATCTAATTGTAACTCCTCTGCTCTGGGCAGGGACACCTCCCACTACACCAGGTTGCTCAAAGCCCCATCCGACCCAGCCTTAAACACATCCAGGGATGGGGAATCCACAGTTTCTCTGGGCAACCTGTTCCAGTGTCTCACCACCCTCTGAGTAAAGGATTTCTTTCCAATAGCTAATGTCCTAATGTCTAATTTATGCACTTTGAGTTTAAAGTCATTATCCCTTGTGCTATTACTACAATCCCTGAATGAGAGTCCCTCTCCAGCTTTCCTGTAGGCCACCTTTAGGGACAGGAAGGCTGCCTAAAAGGTCTTCCTGGAGCCTTTTCTTCTCCAGGCTGAACAACTGCAAGTCCCTCAATCTGTTTTTGAAGGAGAAGTGCATTGTCTTTCGCATACTGGGGATGAGACTTGGCGGAGCTTTCTAGATGCAGTCTAATATATATTAGAAATATATATGTAGTCTAATATATATTTGGAACCTAGCTATATTTAAAAAGTACTCAGTAAAGTCTGTACTCCAATGCATCCTCCAGGGCATCGATAAAGGTGTTTAACAGAACAGGTTCCAGGACAGACACTCATAGTACTTCATTACCCAACACTGAATTTGACATTTCACTCATCTAATAGTTCCCCCATCTAGACCACAGCATCTTAACTTTGATACAAAGATGCTGTGGGACACCACATCAAAAATCTTGCTAAGATCAGAATAGATGACATACACCTCTCTCCTTTCATCCATAAATCAACATATTCATAGATTATTTTATCATAGATACATAGATGCAATCAGTTTTACTTTTGATGGTTAATCACCCAATCAGCTAACCACCTTTTATCTTTTGTGCTTGTAATGGCTTTGTGGGTGTTATGCTTTGGGATTTTTCCAGGACAAAGTAAAGCTGACTATTGAGTAGTTCCCTGGTTTCTTGCCCTTTTTGAATATGGATGCAATATTCCCCTTTCTGTAGTTTTCAGTCAGATGATGTGAAAAACAAGGCTTGGAAGGCATCACCTTATCTTCACCTGCCCTCTTTCGATTATTCATCTTAGTCAGCAGTGGCCCCACAGTTTTCTTGTTCAACATTTTACTATAACTCACTGGTAGAAGTTCTTGTTGCCCTTGACAACACTTGCCAGTTTCAAATCTAGAAGAACTTTGGCTTTCCTAACAGCATCTCTACATGCCAAGGTAGCATTTTCATATTTCTTCTTTCTAGCTTGTCCTTACTTCTATGCTGTTAACTCTGTTTACCTAAGCTGATGTCCTGATACATATAATCACTTTTCTGAGTATGGGGATGGATCATTCTTGTACTAGAAGGAGGTTCCCCTTAAAGATACTAATTTGCTGGAGAAAGGAAACTTCTCCTTCCCTGAAGAGAAAACAAACAAACAAACAAACAAACAAACAAAAAAAACATTAACAGAGCCAACTGAAATAGTTATTTAGCTCCTTTCATATTCAGAGACATCCAATTCAGTAGGAGTTATGTTCAAGGTCTCAACGTAATTTACAATTATATTAATGAATTTTAGGTAATATAATGGAAATCAGAATTTTCTGCAATTCCTTAGCAACTTACTAAGCTGAGTTGTAGTTGAAATTAATGGCAAACTGTTCCATTGTTAATCACTAAGTTCTTTAGCCAGTCTCATTTTAAAGACAGAAAGGCACTCAGAATACAAGGCATAAATGTTAAATAAATAAAATCATTTTAGATGTGAGCAGTTTTTATTCTTTGCATATGGGATACTATAAATTATGTTGTAGAACATAGATACGAAATATGAGCTTCCAAACTAAAATTTCAAACTATTTGGATTACAATTTATCAAAATAAATTGAAGTTAATACACATTAAATTTTCTTACATTTATTTTTACTTTTGTATCCTGACAAGTATTCTTCAGCCCCCCCTCAAATAAATAAATAAATAAATAAATAAATAAATAAATAAATAAATAAAGGTTTAATATTATTAGATATTATTAGACCTAGACTTATGTGTTCTTTTCCTATGGAAAAATGAAACATTTGAATTTTCAGAAACTACTAAACACCAAGAATATTCATTACACTCAATTATGGAATTATCTAATGTGTACATGAAAATCTGCTATCCACTTGATTCAAGATCTCCCTACATAGTGCAGAAAATATCTGCCAAAAATTGTCTAACCAATTTCATAAATAAGAATGATAATATCAGAAATTCATTATTATTATCTTATGTTACTGAAATTCATCATTTTAATACCAAATCAGATGGCACGGGACAAAATTCAGTGAAGTACCATGCCAATATAAACAGCAGACATTTTTTCCAGTAACAAGGAGAATCAGTTTGCGTATTTTGATCTTTTTTCCTACAGGCACTTTGTTTTCTTTTGGTCAACAATATCAAAAACAATTCACCATTTACCAGATCAGTCCCAAACAAAATAAAAAAAGACTTGGATAGTACCGGTATTTGGTGCTAACCTTCTGTTATGTGGAAATTGTATATCTTTGGTACCCTGGGTACCAATTCTCTCTAAGAAAGATTGTTTTCCAGTGCCCAGTTCTGTGAGACCCCACTCTTTCCTCCTCTCCCTGCTCACTCACACAGACCTCAACAGACTAGTTCCTGGCTTTCTGACTAACACTGAGGAACTGTATTTATAAATACATCCTGCCACTTTCAAACTCAGAATTTCCTTGCAAGAATATTGTCGTTTTTGCTGAAATGAAAACAAGACCTTGCAAACACTGTTAAATGTTCTTCATGCCACAATGTAATTTGGTTTGACCATTGTTGATGCTGACAGAAAGGACAGGAGAGAAGAGTTCTTGCATTTTAATGGGGGAAAACACTACCTTTCCTTCTAAACGTTTTGGTCAAAAATCACCTCTAACTTCCACTACGCTATTTTTTCCACTTTTTGTGTGAAAAGCTTTTAAAAGATAACAGAAATCTACACTAGATGTCCTTTACTTTTGCTAGTCTGCTTACTAGTTAGAGTATTACACAGAAACCTCAGTCTGAACTTGATCATTTTTTTAAATGGCACACTAAACTTATCATTCATTAGGTAACGCACATGCTGAGATGTTGGCTCACCTACTATCCACAGGAGATACTGCTCAGTGATTGTATTTGTTACTGGTACCATAAAGACACCTGGGACAAAGGCATTTCTTTCTCCTCTCAGGTTCCTCACTGTGGTGCCATTAGAAGGCCAGTACAAGGTTATTTTGGTTCGGAATCTTGCAATTGCATTAGTACCTACAGAAAAGAGAACAGAAACTGAGAACATAGTACTTATGACTGACAGTGAGTGTAATGATCAATATAAAAATGATTGTCCTTATTTTTTTCTAGAAATATCATAGTTTGCTTTTTTTTTTTTTCTTAGAAGTGTATGTTTTCTTGAGCAATTGATGCATTTTTGAAAAGATTTTCAAGATTTAGCTAACTAAATCAACTAAAATGAAAGTTATACTGTTAAAACTTCACTAAGATTGTTCACATACTCTTGTTAAGAAAACTAACAAAAGTTAAAAAGTAAAGCAATCCTATATTAAACAAATTAATACCATGTTAGAGCCTGTGTTCAACACTAAGGCCACCATGGCAACAGATGGGTCAAATTTTCAGTTGTTTTTAATCAGTAAAATTCTCTGAGTTCCAACAGAGCTTTTCTGATTAAAAGCATCTGAAAATCTGGACCAATTATTTCCAGATAAATTATTCATGAAATAATGGGCAATACTGCAAATAATTAATTTTATTAATATAGACTGGCCATCTATAGAGTTGGATGAGTAGGGAAAAACATTTTTGTTAAAAGTGGCTTGATAATTAATTGGGAAAAAATCAGTTGTCATTATTATTCATCCCATGTAAAAATAACTCAATATACTGTAATAAAGTGATAACAGTAACTGCAGGATTGCTTATTGGATAATTTCAAGCTATAGGAGTGCATTTATATAACTTGCTCTAAGATAGAAGCTCTATTGCTAATTATATCACAATTAAAGTCTATTAATTAAGTTAATATGAAACAGAGATCAGTTTGATTCCAAACACCGAAATAAAGTATTTCAGAGTAGATAGTTATGGGACAAACTTTACAAGTGGTGAAACTACATGGCTAGATTTGAATGCATGCCTCTGAAAGACTTATTCGGTTTATATCTGAGAATAGTGAGTGAAAATAAAGTAGAACCACACAAGTATCGGATATATAAGCCATTACTGGGTTCCAAGAACAACACAATACACTACTGCTAACATCAGGCAAAGCATCACCAGAGGAAATAAGCTTGAAATTTGAAATTAATTAAACTTGCCATGTTTCCACTGCATCCTGGATATGTCCCAAGTAAGTATAAACAAATTTAAATATATCGAATAAACATCTAGACCATTAATATTGTCATATACAATCAAATTAGAAAACAGTTGCTCAGACTCAGTCAACTTTCCCAGGTACTAGAAACATGAGCCAAAAAAAAAAAAAAAGCCTTAATTGTGCAAGCCAACAAATGTTTGACATTATCGTATCGCAGAATTATTCAACATACGAATTAAAGATTCTCCTAGAGAAAATCACTGTTAAAAGCAAGGACTTTGGTTTCCATAACTATCTCCACTTCAGTATCCAGGTAATTTATTTTTGAGATTTCATTAGCTTCTGTATGCATCAGCAACCTTCCTACTCTGGAAGACTCACAGAGTACTAGGCCCTGAAGATTCTGTTCAGTTATATTCAGCCAAAATAGACAAACAGAAATGTCCTAGCTTCTGCTAATATTCTACTAGGGGTGACTGAGCTTCAGCATCGGCAGCTTTCAACCTTCTCTGTAACTTCTACATATCTGTAAATCATTGGGTTCCCTTTCCCTTTGCTCTCTTCTGGCCCCACATCTATTATCATCATCTCACTCTTCCATAGAGCTGTAATTACTAGTTTGTGCTACATGCTAATATGGCTCACATTTCATTGGGAAATATAATTCTAGGAGAAAAAGGAAAAAAAAAATCTGGAAGAAAAAAACTTTATAGTTCTGAAATTACCATGAAAATAAAACTAGAGACATTATCTTTCCTCATCAAACTATCTGGTAATTTATTTCCTCCTCTGCATAGCCTTCAAAGGTCTGCACTAACACAGTGAGATGCCAGTTTTGAAAATAAAAGGGTAATTTTTTTTTAATTGATTGTTGTCTGTATTTACTATATTTGCAGTTTTTTCTCTTTAAGTCACAAGTCACAGGGAGGATATTTGAAGCTTCTTTTTTTTCTTTCTTTTTTTTTTTTTTTTCTTTTATTTTTTTTTCCCTGTAGAGGGGAAAACTTTCCTCTGTCAGTTCTGTCTTTCTCTTTCACTCTGTTGATGTGAGTGCAGAACTCAGTCTGTTAATCCTGACTATGGTACAGTGAAGGGTGACACTAAAACTGTGATTGTTTGGGGGCCACACCACCAGTCCTTGTATTTTATGGCAATGCATATAATAGAATACTTGAAAATAATGCCTTCAATTTCAGTAGAATTGTGTTATATCTTCAGTGGTGCAAATAACATTGCAGTCCAGGGCAGGATTAGAAAGGCACTTATCACTGAATGTACTTGCTGTCACTTTGGCACTATGTAATTCTAAATCTCTTACAAATCACTGTCAGTTAAATGGGGGGGGGGGGGGGGGAGGGGGTGGACGACACATATGCATCATGTAGCAATCATATGCATCAAGTAGCAGCTCAGTGTTTTAGCTGCAGTTGAAATCAGAAGAACTAACTGCAACATAGTTACCCTTAACATAAAAACAACATGAAATCTAAGGCTGAACACAAGTATTATTCAAGGAACGCTAGTTTGGAAAGCAGAATCATAAAATCCTAATAATCTCCTAGACACCTGGAAGTTCATATGGATTGTATTTTCACCAGAAATTTTATAATGATAATTGCTCTGCTGATATTGAAAGTACAATTTGGTAAGCATATGCTAATGGTGACTATCAAATACACACACAGTAAGTTTTATTTACAAATGTGTTTGGAAGAGACAATAATGCCCACTTGCGGTTCAGAGGTCTGATTTTCCTCAGTGGGGTCTGCAGATTGCTGGGAGTATTGCTGGGGAAAAAAAAAAAAAAAAAAAAAAAAAAAAAAAAAGGAGTCACATACCTCTTACTGAAGGTAAGACTTCTGCATAGAAGAACATAAAATTTTCAAGGTTAGGATGCAGTGGCAAGAGAAAAACTCTGCAAGCGTGCATGGCTTCCTAATGCACACACTAATCTCTGCAAACTTGTTCACTACTTTTTTTTCATTTTAAAATGAATTATATAAAATGTTGCTCGAAAACAAACAAACAAACAAAAAATCTTTGTAAATCATTTTTTCTTAAAGTGTGAGTGTGTGTGTGTTCATGCCACTACTCAGTGTTAAAGCTGACAAATTTGGGCCCACCATAAGGAAAAGTGTTTCTCTGCCGTGTAAGTATAGCCAGCAACTCCCGAGTCACAGCTTTTTCCATCCAAAGACCAAATATGATTTTACCAGGGAGACTGTGTTTTGCTTTCTCAGCTGTTTTGATTATTTCACACCTTTTTTTTACACCTAATTCTGCCCAACTGAGGGAGCAGAAAGTCTGGTTTGTAGCCTTTCTTGGTGTGTTCCAGCAAATCAAATTGTTATGACTACTGCTGAAAAGAGAGGCCTTAGGTGGTCAAGAAACTGTGATGACAGAGAAGCAAGCATAAGATTCATGTCTTTTTAGTTTGGACTGTAAGTGACATTAGAGAGCTGTTCCCAGGGCTTGTGAAGAAAGTTGCTCATGCGGAAAGGCTGTGTTTATGTTTAATGCGGTCAAAATCTTTAAAACAGCTAATTTTATACCTCTGGAGTTGTCTACATAAGAACTAATCCGTATTCTTTTAGCATGACTTATACTGGAAAAACATCTATTTTAATATCTTTCTCCTCTTTTTCATGCTGCTATATCATGGTACAGTTGTTATCACTAGAAAGTTTAGCACAGGATAGTTTTTGACAGGGTCCAATAGGTCCTTGTGTTCAGAAAAATAAAACTGAAGCTTTTAAGATTTCTGATATTAATATAGGCATATATTTGCATTTTCAATATTTTCAATGCAAATATTATTCTCATTATTTTTAAATGGAATTTTCCAATAAGCTTTATCTGTTTTTTAACTCACATTGTCATGGTTGATCACTAATATTTTTTCACGTACAAGCAATTCACACAAAATATTCCTCTTTTAATTTTTTTAGGTATCCAAATGGTTAGTTAGAAAGATGAGCCACACTGTAGGAAGTTGAATAGATACTCCCAGGGTCATTTGGTCCAAATGACAGTCTTTATTTTTCTCTCCCAAGATGGTTGTAAATGCACTGCACATGTTTGTCATAAAGTCAAAGCCACTGTTTACATGAGAAAGTAGAAGTCGGAGTAATGCTGTTTTGCACCTGTTGTTATTCTTGTACAATAAGAAAAGCTACGTGTGAAATACATTGCTGTATTTGCCTAACAATTTGCAGAATGAGAGTAACAGTATGGCTTGAAAATGCCTGTTTTTTCTTCCAAGCAAGATTTCTGACATCATCCTAAAACCTCCATGGGTATAAATTTTTAAGAACATAAAAGGTTTATGAGGAACCAGAAACACAGAGAAAGAATCCATGAATTTCTGTGAAAGTAGCAAAAGAAAAATGTAAAAGTCAAGCTACAGCACATACCAGAGGCTGTGGGCTGAACAACGTAGATCCCATACATATATAGTAGGAAATAATACCGAGAGGAAACTGGATGGACTAATTAAATGAAGATCATACTTGATGAATGTTCTTGATGGCACTGGAATTATGCAGCAGGAATGAAACAGTACAAAACATGTTTCTTGATTTTAGAAAGGCTTCCTATACTGCACAAACAAGTCAAATTCCATAATCTTGCTGCTGAGGTAATAGTGTGCAGCTACAAACAACAGACTGCTAATTATTTTTTTAAATGAATCTGGTTGGAATAAGGTAAAAATCCAGAAATGTATAAAGGTTCATCAGTACAATTTAGGTACTTTGATTCTATATGAATTGAAATTCAGGAGGCTAAGAAGTCAGTCATCAAAATGGTTATTTGGATATTGGTTTATACATTTACCTTAGCTGGGGCAAAACTCAGCATCTGGTGGTTGCTGGCCACCTGAACTTTTTCCATTGTTTCAGGCTTCAAAATGTGGATTATAGCTGCTAATTTATAAGGAAACATTCTGCATGAACTGGACACTTTTCAGACAACAACAACAAGAGAAAACTAGCAAACGTTCCAACAATAATGTTTTCATACAATCAACACAGTGGAGATTTGGGTAGCCTGGTTCATCTTTAGGCATTTAGCTTAACCTGATGAGTTATTTTACCAAATCAAACAAGTCATCTGTTGGCATATCTAAAACTGTGCTGGAATATCTGTATATCTTTTGGCACATGAGTATGAGTGTAATAAGCATAATGGCATAGCCCTGGGGTACTACTCAAAAACAATATGAGAAGAAAATTCCTAGAAAAGTGATCAAACAAAATCCTGCTGAAAGCCAACCATCAAGAACAACCCTGTATATGACAGAACAGCCACCCACACACCCCTGATTACAAAATTCAGAGACCTATGCGTTTTATCCTGTATGTAATCACAACCTCTCATCATAAGAATTCTCATGTTCTTCAGTATCCTTTTCAAGGCTCCTTGATGCTGTAAGAAACACCTGCAAGCAATCAGCCAGTGCCTTGGAGAATACACTTTTATTTACAGGACTGAAAATCTAAAGATATATGAACATTAAGCAAGGAACTTATCTGAACAATTCCTATATCTGACCGTTTGCCTCTTCTCCAGTGCTCCTTTAGAAGCTGTCCTGCCTAGTGGGAGGGTAAGGGAATCACAGAACCACAGAATGGTTTGGGTTGGAAGGGACCTCAAGGATAACCCATTTCCAACCCCCCTGACATGGGCAGGGACACCTCCCACTAGACCACATTGCTCAAAGCCCTGTTCAACCTGGCCTTGAACACTTCCTGGGATGGGGCATCCACAGCTTCTCTGGGCAACCTGCTCTAGTGCCTCACCACTCACAGAGTGAAGAATTTCCTCCTAATATCTAATTTAAATATTTTAGTTTAAAAATATCTTTTAATCTCTTTTATTTTAAAATCATTCCCCCTCTTCCTGTCATTGCCTGTTGTTGATGGTGAAGGCTCAGAAAACAACATGTGTTTTTCCCTTCCACCCCCTAATTTATTCACCCAGAAAGGAGACAGCTAGAGGCCTTTCTCAATCTGAGTCAGCCATACCCTCCTCTCTCATCAGGCAGCTAGGATCAGTAGGTATTAGATGATTAGCAATATTGGCAAAAAAGGTGCTGAAGCTCAACAATGACACTGTAGCAAACCTAACACCATCAGAGAAAAGTAACTCCGTACCATGTTGAAAAGAAAATTCTCTGGAGAAGATGTTAAGATACAACACTTACATTTTGCATTTTGCATGTACCTAAACAAAATGTTGTGACAGCCAGGCCTAGTTCCTAAGTTTTACTTTTTTTTTTTAACTTTTTTTTTTTTTTTTTTTTTCTTGAAGATTATCTGGCTGCATTGATTTCTGGAGAGGCTCATTTCAGCTCCAGTGGATGGAAAGATTGCAAGAGTGCTCAAGCACTGCTTTCTGGCCTGATTTAACCACAACACACTCACACTTGGGTTTCAGTCTCAGGGGATTGAGCCAAAAGTAGTCTAGAATCCAGACCTCCAACTTCCCAACATAACAGTGCACCATTTCTCCTCCCCAGTATGCTGGATAAGCCGTTAGTGACCATGGTGCTTGCAATCAATTATTATCAGTATCAGTCACTATTGTTAACATCTTTAAGGCTATTCTAAGCACATGCACCAGAAAAGGCCCATTCAGAAAGAAGAGATATGTACTTTGTGACTCCTAAACAGCCCTGATGTCCCACCTATGACAAGGTGGCGGCATGCAAAATGTTAAACACCAAAAATATTGGCAAATGTAGGTATGAAGGACACACATCATTATTTTGTTAAAAGTTTGTCTTTAAAACATGTGTAAAGTAGACCTAAGGCATTTGTGTTCTTGTGTTCTTGTTTCAAAATATAGTGAAAATAATAGGTAAAGAAATATATACCTGGGAGTGATCACACATTCAAAGTGAATTTCTGTGTTCTTGGTCAGGGTTTCCTGATAGTCCTATATCTCTTACATGTCTTTATCACTTCACCATATATGTTAGCAGAAATATAGGGAGGTTTTGTTCTGTTCTTTGTTACTCCAAAGCCAAAATCTAGGAAGATAAATAATTTAGTAATCTTGCCCTTTAAACTAAGTGATGTTAAAAGGTCCAATGCAGCCAGGAATTTCTTCAATTATTTAATTCACATAGTCAAATAAAAGGGCCACTTTTGAAACAGTCATCTATATTATACCTGTTTTTATTTACAATGTTTTGCCATCAAGCAATGTTAAAAGCAGTATAGCTCTTATTAAAACAACTACCTTTATCTTGGCAATCTTCCTTTTCAGCTAACACTCTAATTATTTATTGAAGGGTTTCCCTCATCAGGTAGTAATAATAATAACAATAATAGTCTCAGGGTTACCTGTTTTTACTCCTGTATTTTCACTAGCCATACTAAACCATGCAATCACTGCAAGCATCATGAATTATAAGAATCAATGCTTGGCAGAGACTGCAATCTAGCCCCAAAAGCCAAGACAGTATTCCAGCCCCCAAAGCTGTCAAACCACAAGTTTAAGTGCAGAACTTATGGCTGGAGCACAGCTGTCCTTCTTGTGCTGGGGGCTCCAGACCTGGACACAATATTCCAAGAGGGGCCTCACCAGGGCTGAGTAGATGGGGACAATCACCTCCATTGACCTGCTGGCCACTCCTTTGTTGATGCAGCCCAAGACACAGTTGGTCTACTGGGCTACAAGCACACACTACTGACTCATGTTGAGCTTTTCATCCACCAGAACCCCCAAGTCCCTCTCTGCAGGATTGTTCTCAATGAGTTCTTCCCCCAGTCTGTACTTATGTCTGGGATTGTTATTGGGTATTTCTAGGTCTTGAAGATACAGGAGCTACTTCTTTATCATCTATAAGTTAAAAGAAGAAAGCTCTCCTGGTCTCTGCTGTTCTTTGACTATTTAACTAATAAGAACTGCCACCTGCCAGGTCCTTCTAATGGAAGTGCAAACAACCCCCAGGACTATTGAGGAATGTTGTGTTTACTCTCCACCTGTGAAAATCAAAGAAATTTGTCATGAAAAAACAAAGATGGAAAATTTTTAATACTTCAAAGCTACTTAAATTTTCTAGAGTTCTCTTTTTACTTTAAAAAATACTTTAGATATTTTTGCAGAAACTTTGGTATTCCTTTAACAGAAAGAGCAATGACAAACCTCCACCAAATATTAATCCATGCATATTTTAAAAATGTGTTCAGCTCTACTATATATGTTATTACTTTCAGAACAAAGGAAGAAAATATATTGTTTGTTTCATATGTATGAAAATTTTTACATTTTTGTTGTCCTTTTCCACCAAAGTGTTATCTTATACTGAATGCTAGTGTACTCAAGTGTGGAAATTGAACATATGGTAGCATGACCAGAAAAATATTAAAGAAATATTTGAAAAAGTTTACATTGCCCTTCCGTAATATGCCAATATAGATAATCAAAATAGTAATATTTTAAGTTAAAATGTCCAATTTGGCACTTTAAGAATGAATGTTTGTATGTGTACAAATGGAGACTAAAAGTATGCTCTTCCTAATGTCTGGCTACTTTATCAGAAGAGCACTTTACATCTTTTAAGAAGCTAGCAGGCTATTACATATGACTAATATATCAAATTTCAATGCAGCTTTTATTCAATGTTTAATAGAGATAATTGTAACATAAAAGCTACCCTCTTGATCTTATAATTAAAAGGACGAGAGCCTTAGAGTCATAAGGAAGGTAAAGTTAATTACTTACTTGTGTGCAGAACAAGCCTATAATCATAAGTAGCAGCCAATTTATAGGTTTGAATTCCTGAACACTAAGGTATTAAGAGAATCACTTCAACTTCTTATGATAATTTCTTCATATAATTATGATTAGACTGTTAGCTGTCACTTAATTTACTATGCCACTTCCCAACACGTCCCTTTCTCTATGGTTTTGTTTACCAGAGCAAAGATTTCAGGCACTAATATTGTCTGAGAGCTTACAGTAAATCTAAACAATAGAGATGTTTTACAGTCAGTGCTAGCAGAAAACAAAAAGTGAAAGTACTGAGATACATTTTAGTAAATAAAAAATCTGGTGAAGAAACATTTATTCTACAATATTAGATTTACTCTGTATACTCTACAAGAAAAATTAAGGTTGAAATTAAAAGTAAAATATGTGGTTTACATGGAAATTATTTTTAGCTCATTTTTGTTGTATATGGTAATTTTTCCAATTTCTGTGTCATTATTGGAAGATTAAAAAAAGTCAGATTAAAAAAGTCAGGAGATTTAATGTAAACACAGCAAGAGCAGCTTTATTGAGCACATGATATTGAGCATGTAACACACCAAAATATATATTAGGAATAAACCAACAGCACAGATAGATGTCAAATAGCACAAATGGATAGCCAAACTGAAAAGTAAATGACATATTTTAACAGGCATAACACAGTTAGACTGAGAGGTGCTAACATTCATGCTGACTAAGTTTTTGTAGTGCTTTTTTTGTTGTTGTTTTATTTTTTTCAAACCAGCAGTAGCTTCTGCATCCACACAAAACACAGAAAAGAAAGAGAAAAAAAAAAAAAAAAAAAAAAAAGGAAATAAATGAACCTAATAAGATAGGCAGAATCAGAAAATGAGCTGAATACTTTGCTCCTGTATTCAGCTGATGTGGGAACAAATTTTTAATCAATTCCAAAAGGACAGAATGAAGTTTGAGAGGGAAGGAAGCATTTTTATGTCAGAAAAAGGAGAATGTAGTAAACAGAACCTATATTTCAAAATATGTAAAGCAGATTATGAGAAAGTGGAAGGCTGTGAATATTATATCACCAAGAGGCAGGGGGTGGGACCTGGCCACATTTTAATTTTATCCTTAAAATGAAGTCAGGAAGAGGAAGTCTGTATGTCTTTTACATAATTCCAAATTATGACAAAATAGAAACATGTTCATCTGTGACAAAATTCTGCTTGGCTTTTGCAACACATGCTCATTTTATATTCCACCTCTGTCTGAATTTTCTTTATATGAAACATATTCTAAAATGTCCTTTTCTAAGTTTGTTAGTACTCAAAGAAAAGCTATGGTACACCACCACATTTGCAGGTCAAATTAGTCTAAAATATGTATTTGTCCATGATGGTTATATGACTTCAGTAAAGCATTTGCAAAATCATCATGTAAGTATGAATGGATGAATGGTATGTTACATTGACAGGGAAAAAAGAAAAAAAAAAAAAAAAAAAGAAAAAAAAAGAAAAAAAAAGTACTATTAAGTTGAAGTACTGCAGGTACTTAAATTATGAACCAGTAAATGTCTTCTTTGACCTTTTTAATTTTACTCCCCAGGAATTTAAGACTTAAAATTAAATAATGTGTAGTGTTGAATAAGATATTCCTGCATTTTTACACTGCTATGTATTGTTGTTGTTATTTTTTTTAATAGTATGCATTATCTTATTATGTCTACTCATGTAATAGATAGATCTAGCCAGCCACTTCCTCTTTCACTGCCATTTATTTTGTATTTATAACACTAATTAGATTGTTCTGTATGCCTTCTAAAATAAAGTGTTGCTGTGGCATATAGTGCAAGCTAAAATGCTGAAACAATTAAATCTGTATAATATCTTGGATCAAAGTCAAATTAAATAAAGTCTTTTCCCAGAAGTGACATAATGCTTTAATGGATCTGTGTAGAATGCAAAATTATTGGAGCATAATTTTAGAGTGCATGATGCCTAACATTCAGAGAAATTCCACATGATGGTGTGAAAATACCATATACTTCTTTTCCCTGAGAAATATTAAGATATTTTTTAAAAGTATAAAAGTTATATCTTTATAAATAGTTTGAAAAGTTATTTGGTTTTCTACAAATGTGTCCAGAACTGCTTTAATATTTATTCACAAATTTATCAATAACATCATCACCTACTTATGCATAAATTAGGCATATGCATATGCTTGCAAGGAGGCATCACTTTGTACAATACAGTGAATACAGTGAAGCAACTGGAGCCTTATAAGAGATCACATTTAAATTCAATAGATCTACTACTGGAACTGAAAAAAAGTTCTTGATCATGATTTTTATTTTATTTATATGCATTAATAGACTACAATGGACTAAGAAGTAGTTAACAGCATTTTAACTAATGGTTGAAGAGTCATATTTTTGTATGAAGACCTTAACCACTGTCTTGCATATTGGTATGGCTTAAGCACACAGAAAGTGATTTTTATTTTTTTGGTCAATGTAATACATTTGTCATAAGTTTATAATATATTTGCAATAAATATTGATATATCAATGATTTATAACTATTTTCATGTCTTTCAGAGGATTGGTTTTATTTTTTTCAGCAGAATCACTGATTCTTTTGAATTTGATAGATAAATTTATATTTGATAGATAAATTTATAAAAATCGTTCCATTAGATTCAAATGGGCATAGAGTCCCAAGAACATTGCCAGTTCTCACTCAATTTCTAACTCATTTTGGAATGCAAAATGGTATAATGGCCACTTAATGGTAACAGAGAGTAAATACTACTTTTCGGAGTAAAAAAAGGTATCTCAGCAGAGAAACATACATGAATACAGAATTTCACTTTCTTGTATTCTATGATAATAATAATAAATAGAAAGATTTTTTTTTTCTTTAAAATGTATAAGAACTGGCAATTAATACTCACATAAATGTGAATGATTACTCTATATATCATCACTGTATCAAAATATTTTGGAATGACTAGCAACAGGATCTTCCTGTAGCACTGTATCAAATGATCATTCGTACTAATTCTGTCTTCCAAAGGACATGATATACATCTGTGTGAGTGCTATATCCACATACCTCTCACACTATCACCTACCTCAAGATCAATCTATACCTTAATCACAGTCCAGCAGTTTATCACTCCAGAATACCATGTTTGTGGTGTGCTAGTTTCATCGGTCCTGTTCCTTTCTTCCTTGAATAAATTCCACTGCTTTTTCCTAGTGTTCATTCATCCATACCTCTCTTCCATTCTGTCTAGCCGTCAACTTGCAACACAGCAAGGTTCATTTCTCACTAGCAGGAAACAGGTTCAACCTCCCACTGCTTAGTTATCCCAGCACCAAGCAGAAAGCAGCATAGAAAGCAAAGTATGCATTGCCTTGGAACACTTGTTTTGTGGATCTGTAATGCAATGCTTTATATATCCAGTAAGATATTTTCTGGATACAGTACCACATGACCTTCTGGATTACATGTTCACTGATTCAGATACTGGATTTGTGTCATTGGCTGGATTGCCAAGTCTAGATGTGAATATGTATTTCTAATAAAGTGTAGCCTACTTGTATTTGGATCTAAGGTTTTGAATCCCTCATTCTTAACCATCAGAAGCATTTTTAAGCATTTCAAACATTTTATATTATTCAGTCTGATATCTATATCTGGAACATTTTTATAATGAAGCTATTTAACATGTATCTTGTATGTTCAATGTCAGGCTACCTGATGGGCTTCTACAATGACATGACTGATATGGTGGGCAAGGGCATAGCAGTGAATGCTGTTTGTCTTAACTTTAGCAAAGTTTTTCACATTCCAATAACATCCTCATAGAAAAATTGATGAAGTACAAACTAGATGAGTGAGTTAGACTGACAACTCTCTGCACTGTTGGCTTATGGTTTTCTAATCACGATCATGAAGTCCAACTGGAGGCCATTCACTAGTAGTGCACCCCAGGTGTTGATAATGAAACTAATGCAGTTTAGCATATTCATTAATGATATGAATGGTGGGACAGACAGAATACAACCTCTACAGGTTTTCTGCCAACACAAAATTTGGTGGAGTGGTTTGAACAGAATCATAGAATATCAGAATCATTTACATGGGAAGGCGTCTCTTGAAACCATCAAGTCCAACCTCACCGACTGAAGCAGGTTCAGATAGAGCAAGATGACCAAGATTGTGTCCATTTGAGTTTTGAACATTTCCAAGGATTGAGACCTCACAACACCTCTGGGTACTTTTGTAGTGCTGTGTCCAGTTCTGGGCTATATGGTAAAAGAAAGACATGGGTATACTGGAGCAAGTCCAGTGAAGGGTCATGAAGAAGATAAAGCAACTGGAGCATCTGACATACAAGAAGAGACTCGGAGAGCTGTAACTGTTCAGCCTGGAGAAGAGGAGACTTAGGGTGGAGGGAACGAAGAAGAAAGATCAAGGCTCATTTCCATAACGCCCACTGACAGGTCAAGAGACAAAGGGTACAAACTGAATTATGGAAAAAATGATTAAAAATAAGATAAAACCTTTTTACAGTGAGGGTCATCAAACTCTGGAACAGTTTCCCAAAGAAGTTGTGAGTCCTTGGAAATGTTCAAAACTCAACTGGTCACTGTCTTGGGCATCCTGCTCTAGCTGACCCTGCTTCAATAGGTGGGGTTGGAATTGATGGTTTCAAGAGACTCCTTCCCACGTAAACAATTTTCCACTTCTATGATTCCATCCTTCTGTGTTAGTTCAGCCACAAAAATAAATAAATTAATTAATTAATAAATAAAATAAAATAAAATAAAATAAAATAAAATAAAATAAAATAAAATAAAATAAAATAAAATAAATATTAAAAAAAAAAAAAATGGGGGGAGGACAGAGAAACAGAAGGACATTAAAACCTGGACATGGTCCTGGGTAACCTGATGTAGGTGGCTCCACTTGAGCATGGGGATTGGACAAGACGACCTCCAGAGGTCCTTTCCAACTTAAACCATTCTGTGATTACTAACTAAATTTGTATGCAAAATACCTGTGTTGGAAAGTGGCACAGGCATATCTGTGGGCATAAGCTGCCCCAGGTATTCTACATTATTTGTGATTGAGTTCTAGATCTTTTTGTATTTCATTTCTCCTTCACCATTTAAGCCAGAGTGCTGCTACTACAGACAAATGGAAATATTTACAGTACAAGATCAGGAGAGCCAATTTTTTTAGTCTCATGGAAAAACAAAACAAAACAAAACAATAATGCACGGTTTTATGCTTTGGGAATTCATTTCCCATGTCCTGCAAAATATAGTACTGAGATGGGTTATAATGGATCTGGTTTATCTGGTGCAAATACCGTAAGATATGATTTCCCCCTCAGCTAACAAGAATTTGCTAATTATTAGCATGGAAGATTAAGTGTTGTGAAAGAACAGTGAGAAGGAAATTGCAGTGAAAAAAAAAAAATCATATTACAAACTTGCAGCAACACTTATTATTCCCATTAAATATGAATCATTTATTAAGAAAAGTGACTGTAAGTGATACACATGCATTCACAGATAACTCAGTGTGAGGCTTATGAAATTAATGGGAAATAGAGCAATCTTTGTAATGTCCTGTTTAATGGCTAGTCCCTGCTAATATAGCATGAAGCACTTTGAAGGGTCATGGCCTTGTATCCTTGCCTCACTTCTGGTTATTGTACAGCAAACTTGGTACCGTGAATTGTGCAGAAGTATTCAGGATGTGCGTCTTTGCCTTGATTGGGTACATTCTCTAGAAAAGCACAGTCAAATTTATTTAAGAATGAAAGAAGTTGGAATAAATGAAAATTAAATCAGTAACTTCTAGAAACAAATATAAATTCTGGTGACGAAGGTTCAGATCAAATCAGACATTTGAGTCCCCCACGTTTTACTTAAAGAAACAGATGGAAGGAACTTGAGTTGGGAAACATAACCTAGTTTATTCAAATTCTATTTTACTACTACTACTAGAGAAGATATACAATGGAGACTGTAGATATAGAGATTTAAAAAGGATGCCTTCTTATAGAGGGTGGCCATATATCTATGATATTGTAGGTTTAAGTGTTTATGAGGATTGTGTACTTGTTTGCAGAAATTATAAAGGACGTGTTCTGCTTAAGTTTTCAGCCACCATATTGAAGCTTTCTATTGCTTACTCAAAAAAAGTGATTCTTTGGAGGGAAATTATTTATGTGTTCAAATCATTCAACTATTTTCTTGCTTCCAGTCTCCTGTTCTGTGTAGAACTCCTGAGAAGACACAGTAATGGGCCTAAAGATGAACTTATTTTCTCAAGAATTTATATTTTGTTGTTGGTGTTGTTTATTTGTTTGGGGGAAAAGTTGCAGTTAGCTTGTTGAGAGTGTACAAGTATTTCATGCAGGTGCTCAGGTGTTGCCAACAGGGGCTGCAGATCTCCTCTGTGAGGAGACACACAGAGAAATGAAACACAGTAGGTTCCAGCTGGCTCCAACGGCCCCACCACAGGGCATGTCTGGGCCCAGCAGCCAAGATGGTGGTTCCTCTGGGAAATGTATTAGAGAAAGGACAAAACACCACAGAGGTAAAGAAGGAAGGAAAAAGATAGAAAGTGATAAACAATCCTGTGAACCCCATCGTGAGAGGAGGTGGGGGAGGAGGTTCTCCAGGCGCTAGTGCAGTCCATGGGAGAAAACATGGTGGAGTAAATATTTCCCTACAGTCACAGAGAAGTCCCCATGCCAGAGCAGTGGGATATTGCCTGAAGGAGCTGTGGAAAGTGGGGAGCCCGTGCTGGAGCAAGCTTATCCTGAAGGACTGTAGCATTTGCAAAGGACCTGTGTTGGTGAATGGTAAAAGTGAGGAGGAAGGAGTAGCAGAGAGGTACCAGTATGTACTGACCATAGCCTCCCATTCCCCACCTCCCCTGCACCTCCCAGCAGAGTGGTAGAGGCAATGGGAGAGGGGAGAGGAAAGGTGTTCACTTAATATTTGTTTCTCACTACCTGGATCTATTTTAATTGGCAATAAATTAAATTAATTTTCCCCAAGACATGTCTGTTTTGCCCGTGTTGACCACTGGTACGTTCTCTCTTAGAATTTATCTCAACCAAAACTCTCTAATTCTACTTACTGTCTGTCCCACTGAGGATTGGAAGCAAGTGAGGAGCTGGGTAGAAGTTTGGCTGCTAGCCAAAGCTAACCAAAGTAGTATGAGTCTTACGCATCTTGAGATTTAGCTGACAGATTAGCAATCATCTAATTAAAAAATATTCCTTTAATTTTTTTTCTAAGAAATCCTCATAAGAACACAAGTAACTCTTTTATTCAGACACTTTTTGACATTCCAAATCATTTTAGATTTCATTAGAACTTCTGAAAGATTTTGATTTAATAAAAAACAGGGTTGAGGTTCTGGTCCTTAAAAATCACTTTTAGCATAAGGATTTTCTTATTAGTAAAGCTTATTCTTGACTTATTCTTCATTTATAAATTCAATTATAAAGCCTGCATTCTTTCCTTCCCTTTCATTTGTAATAGCCAGGTTCACATAAAAGCCAGAGCTATTCCAACATATTTTGTATTTATGAATCTGTATTTTGCATTGGACTTTTTTATTCTCAGTGTCTTATCTGTACTGGTTTTCCTCTTACTGATACAGAACATTTCCCCAGTTTATCAAAACCATTATGAATTCTAATACTAGCCTCCAAGGTGCTTGCAGTCTCCCAAGGTTGGTCTTATCTGCAGATTTTATCACATACTTTTCATCTGTAAGTCACTAAACAGTCTTCTGTATAAAAGAGTAAGGTTTAGGTTGGTTTTTAGGAAAAGGTTCTTCTCTGAGAGGGTGGTCGGGCACTGGAACAGGCTCCCCAAGGAAGTGGCCATGGCACTTAGCCTGCCAGAGTTCAAGAAGCATTTGGACAATTCTCTCAGGCAGATGGTCTGATTTTTGGGTGGTCCTGTGTGGAGGAAAGAGTTGGACTCAGTGATCCTTGAACCTTTCCAACTCAGGATATCCTATGATTCTATGATTCTAGGTAAAATACAAACTCAAAGTTTAAAGCTGGTAATTTCTCTATCATAATTTAAGGAAGAGGCTTCTGTTTCCAGTAAACCAAAGACACTTTTATATTTACTTGGAGTGAAAAATTGCACACAGTTGTAATAAAATTTGTTAGAGCTATAAGCATAAATGGAAAAGTGGTATGTCCTATTTTCCTACTTTAAAAGTCATTTGGAATGAAAGAATTATACCATACCAGGTTAATGATCTTGTGTATTTCATCCTCTGGTTCTTCATAGTGCTTCAAGGCTGCAAAATCCTTTAGTAGGCTTAATCATAACTATAAACATCTATATATTTAGAATTACTTTATTATAAATTATATTTCTTCAGAGAAAGTAAAAATTATTGGATTCCCTGACCAGAAATTTGGGCAATAAATTACCTTTTGTGTCTATTTTTTTCAAGCTGTGTTTCTTCATTCATGAGATAAATCTTAAAACTACTGTTGATTGGGAAAAGGTGGGGACAGAATAAACCCAGCAATGAGTAAATCTGCATGTCAATTTCTAGGAAAGCTGTCCACTCTAAGAAGTTCCAAGGTTAAACACAATACTGCTTCAGCAGTAGGGCTGTGCCTGCAGGTGACATTCACCTCCATACATAAATAATTTATAACACCACAACAAGAATATGAACAGGAATTAGTGTAAAGGAAATTGTACTCACAGCTTTCCCTCAGAAATTCCGAGTCTGAGTTGTACATTCAGATTAATAACTTTTACTTTTTTTCAATCTTCAAAGTAATTAATAATAGTAGGCACTCAAAATTGTAATGATATAATTATTAATATGTTTCCTTTGTTTTTATATTGACTAATTTCCATGGATGTTTTTAGGCAGAGATTTATTACCTATTGTTCCCCTGAATAAGAGATACTTATTTCCATATACTCCTTCTTTCCTCCCAACACTGCATTTTTTTCTCTGCCTCCAATACTAAGCCCATGCTCCATTGTATATACAGCAGAGCATCTTTTGAAAACTCACATAATCTGCCCAAAACACATACTTTGCAAAAAATGAAATAAAATGACTGGAGCTTCCTCTCTTGATACAGCAAAGCTAGAAGCATAATTTTTATTGGTTGCAGGAAGGTGGCTACACTCCCAGTAAAATTACTTGCTTCTATTTTTCCTTCTGATAAAAATGGTGTCGTTTATCCTTATGTCCATAAAAAATCTATATTATGAGTCATTTTCTGTAAGGTCACTGTAGGTGCATTACATCACAGGGAGAGGCACAACTCAGTGTAGCATTTCTGTATTGTATCACTGGAACACTTCTGCCAAGTTTTGTCAGCAGCGACAAGGGTCAGGTTCAAAATCTATGAGTTCTTTGTAAAATTACAAAATAAAACCATATGAGTATTCATTCAGGCACTGGGAAAATGAAACCCTTCCTCCAAAGGCCAAAGGTAGTGAATACTTTCCTGTTCTCGGAGTGCATAATTCTATGCATATAATAAAACAAAAACAAACAAACAAAAACCCACCCCTTAAAATAAGGTTAAAGAGTACAAGCATCAAGAAAGTAGCAAAATGTAAATAACATATAACCAAAATTAATTCTGACAATTATCTTTTTCCTTTGCTTTCTTATGTGCTGATGTAAATGCTAATTGGATAAACATCTATTTGATACACATAAAAAAAAAAAAAAAAGTCTTTAAACTTCAGTGAGCTCTATTTATTTTCTATTAGTTAGTGAAGGTTCAGACTCAGGTGTCAACTTGGATGACTCCATTTCTAGCCCCTCAGTAGGAATATTCAATGGTTTCCTTGGATTAGGAAACCCCCACAGATTAGGGCTTTTCTGGTCTAATTAGCAGTGGTTTGGTACTGAAGTACCTAATTTATTATTAGAACCATCGTGTACATGGCATGATTAGTCAATAGACGAAGGAATATAAGGCTTCCAGCAACCACCCAAAAGTGGAGTATATCCATTAAATGATCTCCTGAATGCATCTTCAAGAATCTGACGAGTCAATAGCCAGATAAGTCATGAGCTTACAGAGCCTTCAGCTTTGTAGATGCTGTGCAGAAAAGCCTTTGTATTTTTTCCCATGTCAGCTGCTGTAGACAACAACCTTTAACAATATGGAACAACAACAACAAAATAAAAGTAGTGAAATCTTTTTAATGACAGATTTGGCTGTTGAATTCTCCAAAGCTAGTCTGATTTCAACTCTGTGGCTGTTTGAGGGAAGAAGGCTATCACAAGATCTAATTCAGCTTCTGTGTAACCTACAGCTTCATCAGAAAGTTCCCATCACCTTTCAGAAAGATCTTGGGCTATGCATTTGGTGTCTCGATTGCCTTATATATACGGTTAAATGGAACACAGGTTCTCTGAACTGATCCTGTGCCTTAATGCATATGCTTCTACCAAGACAGGTCAGATGAAAATGTGATGACAAAGACTGGGACAGGTGGAGCCAAACATACCTCAATACATACTCACAAATCTTTAAAGTGTCTGAATGTTACTATGTTACTATTTTGTGCTTTTGGCATTTGTTGCATACTACAGAATTCTGTTCTGCCTCACTCATATAATAAAGATACTAAAACTATTCCTATATCTGAAAATTACTTTGATTTTAACCTCTGTGTTAACAAAATATTTGGACTGACAAAGAAGAGGTTGTTCACTGCAAATTATGTCTTCCTTGTGATTTCTCCTCCTGGTTCATCTGTAAATTGCAGAGTACTCATTCATTTTTGACCCATAAATATGAATGGAGCAATAATCCTCAAACACAACACATTTGTTCTTTCTCATTTCTTTCAGATGTGTCTAAAAGCTAGAGGAAAATCAACCTAGTTTCATTGTTTAATGTCAAAGAATGTCTAATGAAAGCTGGAACAGGACCAGACCTTCAGACATTTTAAACTGGAAATGCAGAATCCGTTCTAAAGTTTTTTGGTTCATATCCCAGTTGAGGATCTGAACCATAATCTCTAATTTAAATAGATGTGCTATTATCATCTGATAGTCACAGGAAAAGAGTAAGAAATTGAAAGATCATCTGCCCAAGCTTGTGAACTGAGCCATAGTTCACATGATGTGTGATAATAGAAATGTACTTGACAGCTTTCCATCAAGGAAGATTGTTTGTCCAGGTCAAAAACATAACTCTGGTTGGTTTCAATGGTAGAAGACCATATCATAGATGTATGAATCTAAGGCGTAATGAATGTTCTTCTGTTTCTGTTTGACTTCCTAGGAGACCTTAGTTTATAGATGATTTGAAACAGATGAAGCAGAAAGAAAAACAACTATACCACCAACAGTTAAAGTTTGGGAAGGACATGAGATTTTTGTCCATATGTTCTTCAGGAGGTAAAGGCAAGATTATTGGACTGACCAATTAGCAAATTTGTTCTAATTGGTGTATAACTTAAATTTCTACCATTAGTTATCTTCATTTGGTAGCATTACTTCTAGTTTGAGGATTATTTTTCATAGAATCGTAGAATATAGAGTTGGAAGAGACCCACAAGATTCATCAAGTCTGACTCCTTCCTCCACACAAGACCACCCAAAAATCAGACCATCTGTCTGAGAGCATTTTCCAAGAGCCTCTTGAACTCCATCAGGTTCAGTGCTGTGACCACTGCCCTGTTCCAGTGCCTGACCACCCTCTTGATGAAGAACCTTTTTACTCACATCCAGCCTGACCCTCCCCTGTCCCAGCTCCATGCCGTTCCCTCGGGTCCTGTCGCTGTCCCCAGAGAGCAGAGCTCAGCACCTGCCCCTCCGCTCCCCTTGTGAGGAAGCTGAAAGCCACCATGAGGCCTCCTTTCAGTCTGCTCTGCTCTGGGCTGAAAAATCCAACCGACCTCAGCTGCCCCTCGTATGTCTTCTCCTTTAGACCATTTAGACCATCTTTGTAGCCCTTCTTTGGACATTAACTGTATCAAAAGCTTTACTGAAATCCAAAAAGACTATATCAACTGTCTTCCCTCAGTCAACTAAATGGGTGACCTTGTCATACAAAGAAATTAAGTTTAAGCAGGACCTTCCCCTCGTGAACCTGTGTTGGCTGTGACCTATGACCTCATTGTCCTTCAGGTGTTTTTCAATAACTCATAATTTTCTCCAGAATTTTACTAGACACTAGAGACTGGCAGGTCTGTAATTACCAGGGTCTTCTCTCTTGCCCTTCTTGAAAATTGGAACATTTGCCAACTTTCACTTGACTGATAACTATCCAGATTCCCAAGACCATTGAAAAATAATCAAGAGAGGTCTCACATGGACATCAGTCAGCTCTCTGAGTACCCTGGGATGAGTCCCATCAGGCCCCATAGACTTACATGCATCCAGCTAGAGCACCAAATTCCACAAAAGTTCAGAGTTGCCTGGGAATTTATGATTACTGCAGTTTTTAGTTTGTGAATAAAATTAAATAGGGTGAGGCAAGAACAATCTAGAAAAGTTTAAAGAAATTATTTATTTAAAAGTTCAGAATTTATAGATTTTGCGATATATAAATTTGAGCATTTTGTAATGCTCCAATTCAATGCATATTTTCCCAGAGATACATCATAATTTTTTATATAGAAATGCACTAAGAAAATTTTTTCAAATTTTCAGAAAGATTCCACTCTTGAAAAATAATGGAACTGTTCATGGAAGTAATAGCAAGAAAAACAAGACTAACATAAATGAAATATTATGCTTGATTTTTGCCCAAAAATATGTTAAAAACATTTTATTTTAAATATCTTATTTAAAATTAGAAAAGTCAGGAAATGCTAACATGGTTCATAAAGTTTAATTGTTTTTAAAATTCAAAGGATCTGTTTGCTAAGGAAAAGATATTTTGCATGAAAGCTGCACAACACTAGAGTAACTCAGGTTCAGTCCTGCACACCTGGATCTGTGAGTATTCAGCAGAGGACATAATAGACAAATCACATGTCTTCAGCAGTTATGTCTGACTTTGATTTATTAGAAACATAGTTTTGCATCCATTCCACCTGAAAATTGACAGTGAAGAGGGACAAGGTCCATCAAGAGAGGAGCATGTGAATGCCATTCTAGATGAGAGCTTCTCATCCATCTGATCATAAAAAGCTGAATCCTCTTTTTTTGAGTTAATAAAAGGGATGTTTCTACTGGACAGCAAACAGTATCTATTGCCAGACTGCTGATAATCCCTATGAACCTGGCTACTCTTGCTCTTTTTCTGGCACTGATGTGCCACATTTCCAAGGATTTTAATCTATTTTCCTCCCTATTAAATAAGAATAGAGAACTGGTGGGAATATTAATGAGGAGACAATGGCTACAAAGCATATCTAGCATATTTGGAGTTATATCTCTTCTATCAGATCAGTCTAGACTCCTTATTATGTGACTTAGAATGTGGATGAGACTGGAAATTTATGACACCCCTCTAACAAGGAATCATTTGTACAAAACATCAGCTGAAATAATTGACAGAAACATTTGTTCTTGTCACATGAACCACTTTGTATGTAAGCCTATAAATATCGTCTTTACATGTAAGTCTGTGAAAGTCTTCATAAGCTGGGACACCATCTCTTCAGCTCCTCACGTATGATGGTTTACCAACAGTTTCTGAAGCACAATTTCAACCAGGTAGACAAAGCCATAATTTTTTAACTATATGAAGTGATTTTTTTTTAAACTTTAATCCACATTTAAATATTTAAATTAAATTTAATATTTATGGCTAATAAGATTTTCTGTGGTTAGCTAATTTAATAGGATTGTAAGAATAGATTTTGTGTCCTACAACTTTAGCTGTCAGAAAGTTAGGTGCCTAGTCTAATCAAGTCAGGAGGGACTGGGACATCTCCCACATGAGAAAAGGCAGAGACAGCTAGGACTTTTCAGCCTAGAGATGAGATGGCTCAGGGGGCATATTTTTAGTGTATGCAAGTACCTGAAGCAAGGACAGAAAGAATATCAAGACAAGTTGATCTCAAGGGTGTTCAGGAACACAAACACTGGAAATTCATCCTGAATATCAGGAAACACTTTTTTACCGTGTAGGTGACAGCACTGAAACAGGTTGCCCAGAGAGTTTTTGCAAGGTCCTCACCTTGGATATCTTCAGAATCTAACTGAACGTGGTCCTGGGCAACCTGGCTGCAGGTGTTCCTGCTTCAGCAGGGGTGGTTGGACCAAATGGCATCCAGAGGTCCCTTCTGCCCTCAGCCATTCTGTGATTCTGTGAAGTCCTCAAGTTAATACACATATTTTATGAAGAGAGAGAGGCACCTAGAGAAGGTGATCAATCCAACCCGTGTTAGGCATCAGTTTCAGTGGTCCTTGGAAGCACTATGTTCTTTATGTTAATTACACTGAGAGTGTAGATGACCAGTTTAGTTTTATTGCCTGACTAAGGCGAGGTGAGACAAGCCTAACAAACCTCCTTGGACATTTCTCCAAGCTTATTTGTTCCTTTAAGTGCCTAAATACCTTTGAAAATCCTCAGCTATAGAAATCTGAAAGGACCTGTAACTTCTTGAGCTGTGATAGCTAATTTTTCACTTTATTTTAACATATTGATTGCATTTAAGAGCATTAAACTTGTAAAATAAACAGTAAGTACTTTGGTAAGCAGGAGATATAAGATTAATTCTTCTAAATGTATTAAGATACTGTCTCTGTATACATATATATATATATATATATATATTTTTGCATTCCAGTTCCCATGCAAATGCAGCTTAACCTAAATCACAAATGGAGAATTATCATCATTAAGTATTTATCATCATTTATCAAAATTAAACAAGCCTCTAGACAAAATAAATGCCAGTAACCCACGCCCACTCCACCAAACCCCACCTCGAATAAAACTATTATACTGAAGAACAGAACTTCATAGTATTTAAAATCAATTCACATGGGAGAGGACTGTTAAATCTAATTGGGCTATTTTATAGCTTTTAGCTGTGTTAACATTGTCTTCTTAAATGACAGAAGGCTAAATTTTAAAAAAAGCATTTTAATGGACCAGGTCTTTAAGAAAGCATAATACCTAACTGTGCTGTTAAAATTATTGAAAGACAAGTACAAGCATTTCAATTTGTAATTTTGACTTTGAAGATTATTTTGATTTACTACATGAGTTAAATCTGTAGTTTATATTGGCTTATACTTCTCTATGTACATTTATCTCCATTTTCCATCTTACCTAAACAGATATGCAAATCTTGCATGTTAACATTTCGGTTATTTGGTTGATTGCACAGTTTTTACCTATCTTTACCAATAATGTAATACAGAATAAAAAATGTCGAAGTCTGGTCTATATTTTCAAGATCAGCTAGTGATTTAGGATCGTTGAACCAGATGGGGATCAAGCAAATGACATTTTATGGAAGCATGAGCTATCTTTCACCTGGTGAATGTTTTCTGGAAAATAACCTAAAAAATCAACACAAGAACTGAGTCATTCAAATGATGCATCATTCAAGTGATGCACTAGTGAGTTCTGAAATGCAACTGAACTAACCTTTTCTGTTCTTATTCTGAATTGCTGTGCAGTTAAAATTTACCTTACTGATAATGCTGACAATATCAGGATACAGGTAGAACAGCAGTAGAGTTCATCTTTGTGTTGAAGAAACCAATAGTAAAAATTAGAGATCAGTACAGGTCCAATCCAATCTCCAAAGACTGACCTTAAGGATGGAATTTTTGTGACAGCAAGAAATAAAAATGGAGCAAGGACCAGGTAGAGCAGACAAAGTATCGTTGAAGAAAGCATTTTTTTTTTCATAGTAGTATATGGTCAAAACAAAAAATGTTTACAAAAAGCAATTCTATTTTATTCTTTGGATCTTTTTTTTTTTTTTTTAGCAAATTAGACCATTTTTTAAAATTTATTTTGTTTTTTTTTTTTTAAACACAAAAAAAATGACATATGAAGATGAGAGAAAAAAGACATTTCAACTGACAGGATACTGATTTTTCTTGGATAAATATTAAATGAAAATTTGAGGAGTTGGTTGCAATTTGCAAAGGCAATATTTTTTATTTTCCCAGCATGAAAAAAAAAATATTTCCTGCCTATCACCAGGGGCAGAAAAAAATGTGGATTGCATTTGTTTCCAACCCTTCACACGGTTCATTTGAGGAACAATGTTAATTCCAGTTCTTCACTTAACATTATACTTCTTATATTTAGATAATCAACTAAGACGGCTAAGTTATTTAATCATCCAGCACCTTTGTTCTCAGTGATGATAAGGAAAAGGTGCCTTCAGTAATTCAATCCATTTTAGAACATGGATCTAAGATACAGGTGAATTACTTTCTGGAAATACCTATCATTTCTGCTCTTCATTGAGTGGAGCTCCTAATTTAAGCAGCTAAAATTAGGAGATATAGATCTTGGCCACTCTACACCTTAAATAGTGCTATGCTTTCAAGTCCTGCTGCTAGAAAGATATACGCTACCCTACAGTAGTTTTCCTGTTCCGTTTGCACACATTGAAATTGCTTCTCCTCGTAGTCAATAAAATCATAGTTTAAAATTGTCTTCAGTCTTCAAATTTGGTAAGTTTATGCTTTATACTGAACATTACCAACATGTGCTGCTCTGAAATCCAATACTGTCAATAAGTAACAGTAACAGTAACAAAATAGTGAATAAAAGCATCCTTCTTTACTGGCTGAGATAACCAGCAAGTAATCATAACAGCTTCTTTAAATAGGAATCAAAGATAATTAGTTGACAACTATGTCTAACATGTACAAACCAAATTGTGTTGGACTGCTTTTTATAAGTTTAATGTTAGTGAAATTAGGTACGTGGTTGGAAAAAAAAAAAAAAAAAAAAAAAAAAAAAACTCAAAATTGGTTTTCAAGGTTTCTCCTTACAACCTCAAAACTTGATCCAAAGGGTCTTCTAAATATTTAAAAAGGAAAAAAACACTGACTTTGAGCAAGTCTAATGAGCCTACTGACTCCATAAGATTTTTCATGATTCTCTGGTCTGTTCTGATTTATATCTATTTTTATATAGTCATAGCAGCTTATAGATTATGATAATTGGGCAAGTGGTGAGAACACATTTAATTTGCAGTATCATTTCTGATAAAGAACCTCATCAAAAATAAACCTCTAAATGTGGGCAAGTGACATTTGGTCTGTTGTTTAATCAGACTGTGTCAAATAATTCAAAGTTGAAACAAGAAAGTTTTTCACTAATATCTTCTGCAGACTACTACAAATAATAATCAATAACAATATTTACAGTTCTGAACAAACTGTGCAGATGACTCAAATTTCTTTAGGCATTTTAACAATTTTGCAGATGGGCTGAAAAAATATAATCTTTGCTTAACTTCCTCTTTATCAGGATGGATAATTGTTAAGTGTGGTGATCCTTGAAAATCAATCAGCAATCCTTGAAATGTTGTCTCTCCAACTTTTTCTACAATTCTAACTTGCTAGGGTTCCTAACTGTAGTTGGGAACTGCCCACATAACTTGTAAACCTTTTTTTTTTTTTTTTTTTTTTTTTTTTTTTTTTTTTTTCTGAAAGCAATAGGAAAGCTTAAAGATTATTTGCTTTCCTTCATTTTATATCTACTCCTTTAAAATTTTCAAGGCAAACAATTCAAAATAGAACCTTTTCTAGCTGTATTCTCGCTTCTGAGCACAAAGCATTAAATGTTGGTTTCCTTTAAACTGCTTGCTTTCAGGGCCCAAGATTCAAAAGCACCTATGATTCCCTGCTACGATTTCTTACATACGTGTAGCTAGCAGATTTTGCATGTTTACTTTACCTAAAGATTTTTGAGCAGGTAATTCACTCATACCTTAAATTGTAGTCCAGATTTGATTTGCCTCAGGTTTTAATATTGTTGTCTGCTAAATTTGTCGAACTTTCTGTTACTAGATCTCTGTTCCTTATGTAGATATTTATAGCTGAAAGTCAAGTCACTCTTTCACCTTTTCTTTGTGCTATTGTTTTGCTTTCCCACTGCAGCATGGGTCAGAAACAACCAAGCAAGGTTTTCATTAGTTAACTTGAGATTTTTCTTCTGCTGTGTCAGCTGATTTTGCTGTGTAGGCTTCTGTTGTGTAGACTTATGTTGTCCATGACTTTTTCCAAATTTCTTGTTGACAACACAATATCAGAGTCACTGTAAGATATTAGAAGAAATGAGCATTTTACTTTCTATCCTAAAATTATGAAATTTAGGGCCACAAAACCAATTTCTGTAAATACACATTACTTTCAGAGTTTCCTTTTTCATTTCCATGTACAAAATCATTTTTCATTCTCAGAACTCCTTTTTTTTTTTTTTTTCCCCCAGATTTTTGGGTCTAAGCTTGATCCAAGAGTTAACTAAAATCAGTTGAAAAATTAAACTCATCTTAAAAAAAAAAGCCAAAAAAAAAAAAGTGAATATATGTTTACATTATGATACTAAGTTACAGTGTTGATTATGAGTGCAGAAGCAATTCATTTAACCTAACAACCTATGTCTAAAAAGTTGGATGTCTAAGTCTAACCCAGTCATTTTTGTAAGCAATGGCGTATAAGAGGCATCTTCACAAAATGATTCATAACATTATAAAATAAGTGTCCGAGATGAATTAGATGACTTGAGTCACCCTATGTAAGTATGCCCTTCTCTCCACTGACAATAGTAATTACCCTAGATTTAGAAGGATAGATCTTAGATATTTCAGGAGTGATTCAAGTGTCTATACAGAGATTGAAAAGATTAACTGAGGTATCCTCATGGAGCCAATAGAGGTGACACAGAAGTTAAGACACCCACATTCTTTTCCAGCAGCTTGCGGAAACCAGAGTATACTTCAATTAACATAGCACCAAACATTTAGGCAACTGAATTTCAGCCCTGAAATTTGAGGTGAGGTGAAATTAACATTATTATATGATTAGGTAGTATTGTTTTTATAGGTTTTATCTAGTTATTTTAAAATAAGTAAATAAATAATAAATACATAAAATAAATAAAATAAAAGAGTTGCAAAGTTTGAATAAAACATTTACTTACCTGTTAGAGGGTCAGTGAAGTTTTCTGCACAAATGGACTGAATTTTGAAAACTGTCTGTTGATAAAAATTCAAATTAACTTATTTGATGTTCGTTTGTTTAAATATGTGATATATTCTGTCCAGGTTCCTGAGCAAGCATAAAGATCTTCATGAATGGGATATAGGGATATATGGGATAACAGATATGTACCAGCTGAAGAACAAGGTTTATATAGTGGTTTTGAATAACTCAGGATTTCATCTCCCAACAGGCATCATAGCAGTTACTCTTTCTTGCAGATTCAGACCTGTCAATGAGTTAACTAAGTATTGAACTAATTACTGTCTTAGGCTTCCTAACAAATATGTGAGCATTTAGACATCTCACTAATAGAGCCATTGGAAGAAGATAGTTGAATGGACAAAATGTCCATTCAACTCCAAAGCTGGCATCTGTTGTTATGAATATAGTCTACAGTTATAAATCTATTCTCAAGTAAAAACAATCTTTACTATTGATAAATAAATGATGTAATAAAATATTTTAGATAAAATCTATCACAATGTTATGGAATTCCCATTGAATGTTATGACTGTTAATATATAAATACATGTATGTATGTATGTAATATATTAGTATGCAACATTAAGTAATGAAATATATTGATATACTTGGTTATTAATAACATATTGTGATAATATTAAATGTGATACTTATCTGTAATATCTGGAATTGCACTTCATTTTCTTTTTTTGTGTGTTTAATATTATGTATTAGTATTATGTATTTATATAACTGCAAATGTAATTTATATGCAAACATATATTTAATAATCACAGTTGTGATTTGTGTAGGATATAGTTAAAGATGACCATTCTGATGTTTCCAGGCCAAAGTATTAAGGTAGTTTCCTCCATGTTATATTTTGAAATTTCAGACTTTTCTTAAAACATATTTTCCAGTGAGCTTGATACGCTGTCTTCCTCTGCTTCAAGTTTCAAAGCCAATTAGGAAAAAAAAAAAAAAAAAAAAGAAAGAAGGAAGGAAAGAAGGAAAGAAGGAAAGAAGGAAAGAAGGAAAGAAGGAAAGAAGGAAAGAAAGAGAGAAAGAGAGAAAGAGAGAAAGAGAGAAAGAGAGAAAGAGAGAAAGAGAGAGAGAGAGAGAGAAAGAAAGAAAGAAAGAAAGAAAGAAAGAAAGAAAGAAAGAAAGAAAGAAAGAAAGAAAGAAAGAAAGAAAGAAAGAAAGAAAGAAAGAAAGAAAGAAAGAAAGAAAGAAAGAAAGAAAGAAAGAGACCCATTCATTAGGCTTTGTCTTACTGATGTATTCAAAAGGCCAAGGTAAGTGATTGGATGGACCTTGCCTATAGATGGATTCTTCAACTCACCCTCTAGATAAACTAAATGAAGTTTCTCTTCTGAGTCTTGCTTTCTTGATAATGTACATTACTGTAGTCATGTTAAGGGAAACTATCTTTCAAGTTAGCTCTTGTGAATACCTAGTTTTAGACCTACATTATCATTCTTATCATTATCGTTGTTTATGCTACCATTTTTTTACCTTGTGAATTTTCTTTTTCTAGTGTGGTTCTTCTTTGCTCCTAGTGAAAGATAGAGCTCATAAAATACTTATCTTTCAGCTTGGTTTTCTGTCAAATTCCTTTCCAAGTCCTGAAATATACAAATCCAGAGGTTATCACATTTCTAGTGCATCAAAACAACAGCTTAGAACTGTAGAAGTTTTTAATGGAATTCATTCTCAACATGATTCTTTCCATCACTACTGAGATGGCAATAACAGAAAAAAAAATGTAAGTCCATAAGTAAAAAAAGATAAATATATATATCACAAATCATCTAATAATATATTCAATCACAGTGGCATTCCATGTCAACATATTGTTAGCACCCAAAAATTACTTTCCTTTGTACAGTTTGAACAGTCAAAAAAAAGGGAAATCTCAAAGGTGCTCAAAGAAACATGACTCCTGACTTTCTGGGAGAGTAAATTGACAAGATGCATGAAGACCATTAACACAGAAGGTGTATTTAGATGCAGGTTGGTGTCCCAAACCAACCAATGGGTCTGGAAGTTCAAATGAATGCAAATTAGAGTATCTTTATTACATGGATGAGAGTGAGGGCATATTTTCTCAATCTTAGTGCTACACAAATGTAGTTGCCCTTTATCTGCTGTGTTGTGCTCTGCAGATTTGCCAGTCTCTGTACCACATGCTAGTTCAATTTAAGACATTTATATTCAAACATTAGAATCTCAAAGCTCTATCTAGCTGATACCTAATCTATTGAGGAATGTACATTTTTTTAATCAACCCCTCTTGGATTACATGTCTGGAGCAGTGAAGCAAGAACTGAAATAAATTGTCTTATGGTTCAGTTAAATTGTCTAATCGCTGGGATAATGGATCAATTTTTCCTTTTCCTCCTTCTTTTCTGGTCAATAAATACTAATTATATAATACCAAGTAGAAAAGCTTGGCATTTCCTCCTCTAACACTCCTGGCAACAAGAAGGAACTTAACTAGCCATGTTTCTGTCTCTTCCCACACAGGGAAGACCTGCTCTGGTTTAGGCACTTGAATCCAGGAGGGGAATGAAAAACAATACTAATTCAATATTATTGCTCAAAGTCAGATTGAGTTAATATGACTTGATGGGTCAGAGTAAATCTATTGCACTTTACATCCAGGAGTACCCAATTGTGTGTGCATAACTACCCTGTCTCAAATGTGATTAAAGTGTATTAGAGTAAAGCTCCTTCAATGAAATTTTAGGTAATACAATTGTCATGCAATAATGATGGATTAAGAACATGTACATGGCAGGGCACAACGGATCAGTTAACAACAGAGGTCTTTGTGGTTGATTCTCTTCACCTTGTACCTCATCTTGATGGAATTCAGTTCAGAGTTAAGACACTCAAATGCAGGTCTCCACAGATGGATGACTGTAGGTGTGCTGTTTCTTTCATATTGAAGTTTTATTATTGAACTTTCATTATTGTCAATGGGCTGTCATTCAACATAGTTAATTGAACTAAAAGAGTGATTCAGCTCACCATAAAATAAATAACTGGTCATGTAATCTGGAACTGAGTTGTTGAATACCATTACTAATTAACAAGAGGTGAACCACCCACACGAGATAATTATTTGTACTGTCTGACTACAGGAAGAGCATAGACTAACAGATCAGCCCAGATGTATAATTCTTGTATGACTGGAAGTAGGTGAAATAATCTAAATGATTTTATTGCAAGCTTTTATCTCTGTCTCCCTCTCATATTCATCCTGTGGCCACTACTTCTGCAAATTTCTCTAATATATTGCGAATTCTCTGCTAACATTTCAATCATTGTTAATGATATAAAAAGAATAGATGGGGACTTGCCCTGATTAAGTTTTTCTGAAGTTTCTGTAGACATTTTACAGGAAGAAAAAGATAAATAGGTCTTAGTTTCTCATTGGAGAAATAAGCAGAATAAGCGCTGTTATCCTAAAGACTGTATTTTGGTTGCTCATGACAGTAAGAAAAAAAAAAAAAAAAAAAAAAGCAAAACTGGTAATAATGAATCACAGCTGAGAAGGGGAATGCACCAAATCATCCTCTTGGCTGTATTGATTACAGTGTACAGACAGCTCAATCTCTGATGTAATGGGAAGTACTGTCCATGGCACTTCCCTAAGGACTAAGGGGCTTTATGTTATTATACGAATGTCTTCTAAATGAGGATGAGGATTAATTCTCAGAACTCTGAAACAAAAGCTAAAAATAAGTTTTGTTCTCTCACTCTGTTGGATTTATTATATAATAACTCTCACCACTTTGTTCTCCAAATTGTAGCAAATTGGTCCTGTTTTTTTGACAGTTGCCCTTATCTCATGCAACCCCCAGACTAACTCTTATTTTATTTTGTATTGTTTTCTAAATTAAAATAGCAAATTATACAAATTCAAGCCCCCTTCTCCCCTCCTCCCTCCCCCCCCCCCCCCACTGTTGAAAAATGTACCATGAGAGTTGGGAAAAATATGAACTCTTGCTCCTTTTCTCAAATTCTGACATAGAGACCTGAAGTCAATAGTTTTTGTTTTCAAGGGATACAACATTGTGTTTTTACTGTTGGAAAGTGATTGATTAAATTAAATACAGTACAGCTTTAGGTCTAGCCAAATATTAGCAAGCAAAAATCATTTCCACAGAGGAATTCTGAGTGTCCTCAACATCCTCAACAAAGATTATGTATATATGTATACCATGTATATATATATATATGTATATATATATATGCATATATATACCAAATATATATATATATATAATATATATATATACCATGTATAGCAACTTCATGCTCACGTTCACAATCTCCATTTCGTGTCTTCTTCTATCTTATTAATTTTTATATAATTCAGGGGGATTTGATTTAATATGATCTACAGAGATCACTGATTCTCCTAGCAAAATGCTTCAAGCAGTATCTTTTGTATCTTTTTTTTTTTTTTTCTTTATTGGCTAAACACTACTAAAATCTAATTTATCCATTCAAAAGTAGGCTTTTAAATTTTAGATTTATACTTAATATTGTCAATGAAAGATATTTTATGCCTGCATACATAAAGACCAATGGAAACAAACCCAAAGCAAAATTACATCTGTATGCAAAAGGAGAGAACTGCCAAAATTAGACATTTATTTCAGTTCAAATCATTGTGTTATTCAGAAATTTGATCATGTTTCTTTAGACAGAAATAAGAAGCTTTTGCTCCTTGTTTAATATTTTTGGTATGTTTCTGGTTAGAGAGACTGGTAGAGGAGCCTTACACACAGTACATTAGATATGCAGAGTAGTTGGCATTTTGATAGATACAGATAGTGTTAAAATAAGATACCAACAAAGCTACATTACCCTGAATCTTTCATGAATAGCATGTGAGATTTCTCTTCTGGTATTATAGCAGATACAGTTCAAATTCATTCAACAAGCAACAAGAGACTAAAGTTTCTATGACCCCACAGGAATCATAATAAAGCTACAGAATTGTGTATGGAATCACGTATTTAACTTATGAAAGCATTCCTTTAAGACAGAAGTTTTATCTTCATGGGTATCTTCCTGTTTTAGGAGACTCACAAACTAAAATGAGCAGTCTTTGGAGAACAGATCAAGACCACACTATGTAATCCCGCACGGACTTCTGGTCATGCATGAGCTACTTCATGACTGACAGGCTTTTCTTCCTTCATGTAGTATGCATATAAAAGATCATGTAGGGTGACTTCAAACAATAGATAAAATTAATTCAGAAATTGGGAATGATGTATCTATGAGTTTCTTTATGTATGGCACTTTCATGAGGCCAGGCTTAGTCATGTTTAGCGTGGGCAAGAGATTTACATTCACATTAAAAAGTCTATCATATTAAAAGTGTACAAATAAGAAAATATATTAAAATTATACACTGGAAAACATCAAAGAGGTATAATTTAAACCTTTAAATAGTGCCTGTACTGCCAATATGCATATTTGTCATACTGGACAGATAGAAAGCAATGCCCTTGTCCAACAAGTGTTTAAAAATCTTCTAACGCAACCCACCTTGAAATCTAGCACTGTAGACAACACATACTTGCAGCAGCTTGTAACTTTCTCCCCACATTGCAAGGAAGCTGCCCCTTATATAAACTTTCTTAGATACAGTAAAAAAAGGGATTTTACAGGGGTGAGTTTAGATTAATTTCACCTTCACTTGAATGTCATAGTAATCACATACTGCTAGTTAGGAACTTTCTCTTCTGTAACATCACAAAGAATCTGAATAAGGGCACTTTGGGAGAACAGACTCAGCTAAGCATCTTTACCCTGCTACAAATGATTGCACTACTGCAGTGTATTGGCCTTGCCTATTCACTTATATAGGTTTTTCAGTGTTTTAGCTACAATTATCGTTCGCTCTCAAATCCCTGAAAGCTCTATTTTCAGTCCTTGATCTAAGAAGTAGGCAATAGTTTTAATAATTGTTCTAAACTTCTGTTTACTATTCAGGTCTTGCACTTCAGAAACCCCCCAACTAAGAAAACAAGAAACAAATGTTTTAAATTTCCCAAGAAAATAACTTCCACATGGACTGTGTTGTACTTCTTTCTGCCAGTTATTCCAACTAGCCCACAATATTAACCTTCATAGAACTAAAATATTTCAACTTCCAGTGCCAGATTGTCCTGGCCTTGTGAGAGAATGAGCTAAGCATGTAGGAGAGAAAGGGGAAAAAACGAGCATATCACCAGACTGTTTTGGAACTACAGATTCAGTCATCATTCTGTTGGATATGTAGAAGCTAAATGGACTCCTGAGATATGGCAGTAGCCGATGGAATGTGAGACAGGTGAAAACACAACAGTAACAGTAGGGGTAGTCAGAGGATGACCAAGCAAACACCACATGCCAGAGCTTTTCTGGTGGATGAAAAGCTTGACAGAAGCCAGCAGTGTGTGCTTGCAGCTCAGAAGGCCAACTGTATCCTGTGCTGCATCAATAGAGGCATGTTCAGCAGGTCCAGGGAGGTGATGGTCGCCCTTGTTAGGCCCCACTTGTAGTGCTGCATTCAGGTCTGGGGCCTCCAGCACAAGAAAGATGTGTTAGAGTATGTCCAGAGGAAGGTCACAAAGATGATCAGACCCTGGATATATGGCATCCCTGCCTATGGCAGGAGGGGGTTGGAACTAAGGGATATTTAAGGTCCCTGCCAACCCAAGCCATTCTGTTATTCTGCGGTTTATGATTCTAAGATATGACTCACCAAAGAGGCTCGTATTCCCAGCTTGTCCCATCATCTTTCAAAATGTATCTGAACAACTCTGTGAATATCAAAAATCATTCCTATTAGTGCATCCCCAGACTGCTTACTGGCATTATGGTTTCAAAGGCCACGGCTATATACAGACCAGTGTCTCTGGGTCCAGACAACCTGACAGTATCTAGTTTCACTCCAACCTTAGTTCAACCATTTTGATGTCAAGCTACCTTATCAGGAGGTATACCTAACACTCTGTCCCCCAGAGTGTTATCCCCACATGTGTGTCTTTCCCTTTATATGGATACAGAGACTGTCCATCATTGTCAAAAAAAAAAAAAAGTCCTTTAATAAGGAGTCAACAGGGCTCTTGCTGTTGATACATCTTGCTGTCTGAATATGAGTACCATGCATCAGAAGCATTCTCTGGAATCAGGTGCCAAATTAGAGAGGCAGGAAAAGATCTGTCCTAAATTAAAACACTACACTTGTCTGGACTGTGCAGAAACACATGCAACATAGCTGGCATGTGTGACTGCATAACTAGGAAGATGTTCCTTTCCTTTTAATGAAAAAGATTTCAAAATACCATGAAGTAAACATTAATTATATTGATTATATTATATATTAGCGGCTGCTTACTTATGAACAGAACTAAGAAATTGTAATAAATGTTTTTCTTGTAGAAGTTCTACTTGAAAGAGGTATGTTGAAAGTTTTGTCCACAAGTCATCTGACTAAGATAAATGAATACAATGATATCTGTTAATTAATCAAACTAAACGTCACCAGTAAAACCAGGCATACTGGCAAAAGTGACTGTATACACCTACAACACATCCGCACCAGCTCCTATGTGAGAAAACAGAAAAATGTGGGCAGCATTACATAATTAATTCTGTAGTTACTGCTCAGATTTCAGTAGTAATCTATAAAGATTTATGAACAGTAGCTGACCTTCTTATGCAGTAATGTACATTAACATTATGCATTAACCTCATAAACCTATAAAGTTGTTATGTATATCATCAGTTTGATAGATTGAGATTTGGCTAGAGAATCATTGTCTCCACAGAATCATTGTCTCAAGAATGGTGATTGTCTGTCAGCAGGACATACCATTCACATTTAATACCTTAAGATAAACAAGAGTCATTGTCCTGCCCTTATCTACTGAGCCAATGTGGAAGGTTATGAATTTGAACAGATACTATTTCTCCTTTGCAAATCCATGATGAATATCCCAATCACCCTTCTGTCTTCATATGTTTGGAAATGTTTCCAGGAGGGTTTTCTGCATCCCCTTCTGAAGTTACTGAAGTGAGGCTGACTGTCCTGCAGATCCTCCCTCTTGCCCTTCTGAAGATGGGGATGACATTTGCTTTTCTCCAGTCCCAGTCACCATATCCTTTTAACAATAATTGAAGGTGGCTTCACAAGAACACCAGCATGCATGCCACAACCTGTCATGTCCTGTGAAATTGTACTTTTCCAATTTTTCAGATGTTCCTTAACCTGATCCCTCACAGGTGGGTCTTCTCCTTGGCCTGAGGGCCTGAAAATGCTGAAGATCAGTCATACCATTGAAAACCAATCAGAAAAAAATCATTGTGTACCTTGGCTCATCAACCATGTCCTTTGCCAGGAGGGCCCTGCCCCATTCATCAGTGTCCCATACCTTCCCTAGCCTTTGTTTTGCTTCCGATATACCCTTAGAAGCCCTTCTTGTTGCCCTTCAGGTCCCCTACCAAATTCAACTCCAGATTAGTTTTTCTAAACCCATTCTTGCATGCTTCAGTGATGTTACTGTATTCCGTCTGGGTGTTCTGTCCCTGGTCCCACTTCCTTCATGCCTCTCTTTTACGTTTGAGTTTACTGGGGAGTTCCTTGTGCATCCATGCAGGCCTCTGGCCACCTTTGCTTCTCTTCCCATTTGCCATTACTGACCATTCTTGGGCTTGGAGGAGAAGATGATCAAAAGTCAACCGGATCTCCAAGACCATGTTCTACGGTATTCTTCCAGGGAGAAGCCTGAGCAGGCCAAAGCCTGCTGTCTTGGACTCCTGCACTGTGAGTCCTGATTTTTTCCTTTTTCCCTCCTTTCAGGAACCTAATCTCCACCATCTCATGGTCATTGTCGCTGAGCTTCAAATTCCCCAATTCTTATTAGTATGTAAGAATCAGGTCCAGTAGATTGGACCTCTCCTTTTGGACTCTTCAGTCTCTTCTGGAAGGATGTTGTCACCAGTGCACTCCAGAAATCTGTGTTGCTTCTGCTGTGTTGCTCTTGCAACAGATATTGGGGTGATTAAAGACCCTCATGAGGTACAGTGCCTGTGAATGTGAAGCTTCCTTCAGTTGTCTGAAGAAGACCTCATATACTTTTTCTTCCAGATAAAGTGATCTGTTACAGCTTAGTTCTTGTTGTGTTTCAAGTATGTAACATAAGGCTATGTTACATAAATTGATTTATTTTTTTTTCTGAGATAGCATTCTTCATCAAGTAACCATGAAGAAGTTAAGTTCTAAATATCGACTAGAACTACAATTCACTTGTAACACCTAATCACAGGTACAGAGGTGGTTTGAAGATTTTAATACAACTGTGCTGTTCTGTTTTTTTAAAGGTTAATACTGAGAAAATTCTTAAAGTCTGAGTTTGAATCATAATCACCTCTGCAAAACTGCAATTTTGACAAAGTAAAATTTCTACACTGACATTTTTCATGGAAGCTTTAATTTAGTGTTGGTGACAAATTTTGGGAAAAAAAAAAAATAAAAATTGTTGATATTTTCAGTGATGCCTAGTGACAGGACAAGAGGCAATGGGCATGAACCAGAACAAAAGAAGTTCCATCTGAACATTAAGCAGCAGCAGGTGACATGTGCTGTGCAGGTGACTGAGTGCTGGCACAGGATATCCAGAGGTGCTGTGGAGTCTCCTCCTCGGAGATCTTCAAAAGCCACCTGGACAACCTGGTCTGGGTTAAGCAGGTGTTATAGCAGATGCCTCCAGAGGTCCTGCCAACCTCAGCCATCCTGCGGCTCAGTCATTCTGTGAAATATCTCCTCAGTGGTATTCATACAATTGTTTTAGCAGCTATCATACTGGAAGAGCTACTATAGCCAGGTTTCAGGATTTTAGAACTCCTGTGAACTCTAGAAATAAATGGAATATTTTTGTACGTATTACTAGGTCCCAGAAAATTACAGAATGCTAACATAATGCCAGAACATTTTTTCTTTAACATCTCCTTTTCTAGAGAGAAACCTTTCAATGCTCGGTTCAGATGTTGTCATTTACAACAACGTACAAAATTGTTTAATGTAATTATAATATATTTTTGTTGTGATAGGAAATTTTATCTTGGGCAAATAATAGTCTTTTTAATTTCATCACATGGAAAAACAAATTACTGGCTAACTTTTGCAAAGAGTGAAGGTCAGGATTTTGATAAGTAACTATGGTTGAGTTCTTTGAATGAATTTTAGGTGCTTAATTTTAATGAAATAGTCTGATAACTGAATAGCTTTGATCATGTGGTCTTCGTGGCACCATTTTTAATTGCCTAATTTTGCAGATCATAAAGGAATGCCGAGATCAAATAAAAAATGCTCTGTAGTTAAATAAGTAAATAAATAAAAGTTTGAATATCAACATTGGCAAAAACAAGATATTTAATTAATTAAGAAAGTTACTGATTAAAAAAAAAATAAATAAAGAGTTCAGGAAATATATTTCATTGTAAGTCTATGAGTTTTTTTATTTGTGAATTAGTCATTTATGATTTAAGAGCAACATGATTTTAAAATTGAAAGGCACACGGGGAGGAAAACTTACTGTGTAAACAAAATTCAAATCATCTGGTGTTCGTTTGTCATTTTTTTCCCTAGTACTACCTGCTAAGTAGATAAAAATCACTCTAGATCAAGCACAAATCACACTGTTCCTGAAATCATTAAATCATTTTCTACCTCCTGAAATTAGCTTTACTTCTGTTCTCAAACCAAGCTGATCTCTCTTCTAGTACAGTTTAAATAACTTTTCCCAATCTCATTCCCTGCCCTTTATGTGTCGTATAGCACACTGCCATCAGCAATGGATCTCAGTATCCAGGCACTAGATGCCCCCTGACATTGAAGCCCCAGATATCTGCTATTTGCATTATTGCAATTATGTATATGTCCTTTGACTATTTGAGATTATAATTCCTAGAGATTTATTTTAATAATAATAATATTTATGATAAAGCTCTGCTGTGTTTGAATGGGCAGAATAACTAATCACTATATAACTCTGTTACATTATTCCCCAGATCTGTTTTGTAGTCCATGACAGAGCCTGGAAAAGCTGATCTCTTACCTCAGTTATGATGTACATCATCACTACCTCTCTGCTGTTATACTTACCGTCTCTGTCCACCTTTTGCAGCAAACTCATCTGGTTTCATGTCTTACAGAACCTGGGGGTCTAGACAAAGTTCTTAGCATGACAGGAAAAGGAAATTGGTGTTTCCTTCCCATTTGCTCAATTTCAGTCTTTTTAAATTTGATCATGCCACGGTTGCTGCATGGTTATGTGATTGTTCACCCAGGTACATTGAACAAATGTCTCTCACCATACATTTTCAGTTCTTAATTAAAACTCAAGCACCAAAATGTATTGGAATGATTATTTCCTCAAATTCTTACATAACTTATTACCAATGAGGATTAGCTTACCCCGCCAGCTACCTTCACTTGCTAGCAGATGCTGGCAGAACACTTTTTCCCTGGGGAGGTTTCTCTCCATCTGCAGTTCTAAACAGCTTTGGGCTCCTTTTTTTGATTTGTTTGTCAACAAAAATCAAAAGAGAAATAAAAAATGTTCAAGGTTTCAAGCTTGTATCATTGTAGGCAAAAAAGGAAGTTTTTAAGACTCCCTCCTCCAAGCAGAAGGACAAAATCATTGGGCAACAGAAATGTGTGCACATATCCTTGTCATCTCTTATTGTGTAGGTTTTTGATATTGTCCTGTTAGTGACATTTAATGAACAAATCTGTAGTGGGTAAGGCTAAGATGAGGTTAACTTTTTTCACAGGAGCCCATATGGTGCTGTATTTTGCATTTATGGCTGAGACATTGTTGATAATACACCAGTGTTTTGACTATTGCTTGCAGAGTGTCAAGGCTTTCTCTTCCTCCAAGTAATTTGGAGGTTAAAGCAACAAGACAGGCAGGGGTGCAGCCAGGACCAACAGACCCAAACTGGTCACAAAGATATTCTACCACATGAGGTCAGCATGCTCAGAAGTAAAAGCACTTGGGGAAAAAAAAAAAAAAAAAAAAAAAAAAAAAAAAAAAAAAAAGGCATTTGGGCATTTGTCTTCCCAAGTAACCATTAGACATGATGGAACCTTGCTTTCCTGGAAATGGCTAATTTGCCTGCTGAAGGGAAGCAGTTAATGAATTCATTATTTTGCTTTGATCTCACATGTATATTTTGCTTTACCTGTTAAGCTGTGTTTACCTCTAAACTGCCTTTTTTTGTGTGGGTGATGGAGCACTGGCACAGGTTGCCCAGAGAGGCTGAGGAGTTTCCCTCCCTGGAGTTATTCAAAGGCCACCTGGACATGGTCCTGGGCAAGTGGATCCAGGTGTCTCTGCTTGAGCGGGTGTTGGACCAGATGCCTTCAGAGGTCCCTTCCAATCTCAACTATTCTGCAATTCTGTGATCCCAGCCCACAAGTTTTCTCACTTTCATCCTTCCAATTCTCTTCCCCATCCCGCTGAGAGGGAGGGAGTGAACAGACGTGTTGTGCTTAGCTGTGTGCTAGGGCTAACCCACAACAAACCCGTAGCTTGGGCACTCTTGTGTCAGGCTTCTATGTAACGCATCGATGACTCTTTTCCCTTCCTTACTTTCAGTCTTCTTGAAGGACAAACACCAGCATCATGTGTTCTGTGTTGGACTCTGAGCTAGGGTTACAAGTGTAGAATTTTTCTATTGTGGAGCACAAGACAGCCAACCCCAGCATATGGTTCAGTTAGTCAAGATAGGACAAGTAAGAAAATTACTGGGAAACTCTTGTTCCTTATGCCTTTTACCCTGCCACTTCCTCATTTACTGGCATTATAGGATTATGAAGTTCATTATGAGTTTTTTTGTTTTGTTTTGTTTTTTCTTTCCTCCCAGATAAACATCAATGTAAATTTACAGTCCTGGCATCAGCTATAATATTTAAATGCATATACTACAATATGAGATATGTTGTAACAGTGATCACAGATTCTGTGTTTATAACATTTTATCTGAAAGTTAATACAATTGAACAGATTGGAAAGATATAGTGCCCTTCACTGTCTGACTTCTATTATAAAATGATAAATTAACCAAGCTACATACTGTTTTTTTTGCACTGTTTCTGCACGGTTTTATATTTTCTGTATCATTGTCAGCTAAGCAGCCTTTACAGTGTCATTATTTACACCTGTGAGATATCTTCAATGGTAGCATCTGAGAGCAGATGTCAGGCAGGATAAATCTAGCCTTGTTACAAAAGCCTATGATACACATATAAAAGAAGCTGTTCTTAGGAAGGCTGTCAGGTCCTTGCCCTTCTGGAGTCTGAGAGCCATGTGGCGCCCAATGGAGTCAATGAAAAGCTTTTCATTAGCTTCAGTGAGCTTTGGATTAGTACTTCAAGTTTCTGTAGTAGCCCTGATCAGCCACTGTACAAATATTAATGAGATGAGTTGAACAATACCCTTAGAAGCTAAAAAGACAGAAGATATTTTTTCATCCATTTATTTATGATAAGGGTGAAGGGCCATGATGGAGGAATGTAAAGAGATACCACACAGTGTCTCAGGATGGGAAATGAAAATGTTCATTAAACTCTTTAAAAATCCAGAGGGATTTAAATGGGTGAGTTTCTATTGGCTCCCTAATAATTCCTCTTAAGGATAAATCCATAAGAGGAATTAGAGGGGTTATAATGGCTGAGGTTGATATATATTTGCTGAAACTTCTTTCCTGTCTGTCAGAACCATGCCTATAGGCTTTTAAGCATTTCATTGCCACCCCTCAAGTGGAAAACCACCAATGAATACTTAAAAGTAGCTTGAATATCAACCACAGATGATCACTTTAAAGTCTAAAATAAAATTATTTTCTCACAATGCTAATACATTTCCACAGCAAATTCTGGGTGGCAAAGAAGCGAATGGGTTCAAAAAGTAGTTAGACATATTTTTTTGGAAGAAAGGTCTGCCTAGCAGTATTACATATAATGGTGTGGATAAATAATGAAGTTTCTGTTGCACGCAGTCCTGAGATGGAATACTTACGAAATATTGGTCTGTACCTTTTCACTTTTAATGCTATTTCCTAAGCACCCACTATTAGCTACTAGCATAGATAGTATCTTAGGTAAACTAGATGTTGGGTTTTCAGTGTGACATCAGAACTGTCTGCTAGTCTAGGTAGTAGGCCAGAAAGCTCATTTAGATTGTGATGGTCAGGTAAGGAGAGAGAAAATAAGGAAGATAGAACTGAGACATATAAAGACATGAGCAAATCGGTTGTGTATTGGATTAAGGTGCTTTATACAGACATGCATAGCACATGTTATTCATGTGCAAAAGAAAAAATAATAATAATAATAAAACTTAAAAAGAATTTACATTAGGTTTAAGGTAAATAGTCTCATATGTCTATATTTGGTAAGGCTTTATCCATTGTGTTGTCATTTTCCAAGATAGATGTTTTGGATAATATAGATTATATGTATCTTGGAGGAATTGCAAATTGCCATGTCCCTCCTCCCATGAGAAAAGCCTGGAACACTAGATAATATTTTCTGTCAAAAAAAATATCAAAATGTCATGTCAGTTATTAACTTTGTGAACCCTCAAATCATTTCCTAGTACAAAAAGAAAGAACCCTTGAGAAAATACAAAAACATTCAGAATATTATTATAACATGAAGTATTGTTGATACAAAAATATTTTGTTTGTCTGGATACTCTAAAAGATTTTTCCAATAAATTGTATAATTTACAGTATGTTCCAATTGCTTACTGTTTGTATAATAATCTCTTTTAAATTTTTGAGTAGGTGAAATCATACATTGCATTTCTGAGCATGACATGATCAAGAAATCTTAATTTAACACAAGAATGACTGGATGAAATTTACATCCTGCCTCTATTACATTTAATATCAGAATGGATTGATTCTAGCATCCTTTTTTTTTTTTGCTCTAATATTTATTGATTGATTAAATTTCATATTTTAGCTTTAGATGGAATATGATAGATTTCACAGATGAAAATGAATTGGAAATTTAAACATGTGGAGTCTGATGTATCCTACTGAAAATCAATAAAGATGCATGAGGAATTTAAGAACACTATTTTAGTTCCAAGTAGTCCCTTGATTTCTTAACAACTTACCAGAAATGCAATTCCTACTAAAGGAAAACTCTCACTGGTGCAGCCAGAATCCCACTGTATCTGTTGCATTTAGTGCAATTGTCCATTTATTTCCTTGTTTGTAAAATGGTCCTACTTCTCTTGTGTTCCCCTTCTGTGTCTGCTATGTGGGAAATTTTATTTCCATCTGCATCTTGAAAAAAAAACTAGGGTTGAATTCATCTTCAAGACAAGAAGCTGGATTGACCTTCGCTGCTAGATGCCCACCCAGCTGCTCTCTCACTCCTCTCCTCAACAGAATGGCATGAGAAAATAGGATGGAAAATTTCATGGATCAAGATAAGAACAGGGAGTTACTTACCAATTACCATTATAGGCAATGCAGACTTGATCTGGGGAAAAGTTTTATTTGTTGACAATTTAAAATAGAGTAGGATGATAAGAAACAAAGACAAAGACTAAAATACCTTCCTGCATTTCCCCCCTTTTCACAGGTTCAATTTCACTACTTAATTCTGAACTTCTCTACCTCCTACCCCCAGCCTCAAGTAGTGCAGGGGGATGGGGATTACGATCAGTTCCTAACAGCTCCTTCAGCTTTACTTATTCCAGCATGAGGTCATTCCCACAGGACACAGTCCTTCAGGATAAGCATGGTCCATCATGGTCTCTTCACAGGCTGCAGTTTCCTTCAGGGATTTCCTACTGCTTTGGTGTGGGGTCCTCCACAGGCTGCAGTGTGGATAGCTGCTCCAGCATAGTCCTCTCCAAGGCCTGCAGGGAAATACTTATTTCATTGTGGTCTTCTCCACAGGAATCAATCCCATGGTACCTGGAGCACCTCCTCCCACTCCTTCTTCTATGACTTTGGTGTTACCAGTGTTGTTTCTCAATCTCTTGTTTTTCCCTTCTCCTCTGCCTGTGCAGTGTTTTGCCCTTTCTTAAATATACTTTCACAGGCACCACCAGCTTTGCTGCTAGGCGCAGCTGTAAGTATGCATTCAGGGGTTGCATATTTTTTAAACATCCTAATGGTTTTCTGTGACTATGGATAGAGTGTACCTACAACTCACTGGTGCCCAGAGAAGTGGGGTTCTAAAAACAAACAAACAAACAAAAAAGCAACAACAACGACAACAACAAAACAAAACAAAAAACAAAACAAACAAACAAAAAAAAAAAAAAAAAAAAAACATGATTTTTTAACCACACTACTTGCTGTCTGATGGGCTCTCAGATCATGTTGTCAAAAGACTGTCAAGGCTTGTCCAGCCCTCAGACAATTACCCCCAATTCCTCCAATTATATGGTGATCATTATGGTCACAAAGAATTTGGACTAGGAAACTAGGAAGGCCTAGAGTGTATCAAGCTTTACTACAAGGCTCTTGGGGCAATGATCAAGAACATTGGGGCCCAGGGTTTTTTCTCTTTAACCCTGCTGATGAGGAGAAGAGCACAAGGAAGAGTGGGATGGATCCCATGGCTAAACAGCTGTTTTCACAGCTGGTATTGGCAACAGAGATTATTAAAGGACATAGATGCAGAACAAGGTAATTTCCTCTGATCTGCTGCAGAGGCTTATACTTTTACCTCCATTTGGCACAAGTTTTTTTTTGTATCACACTATTGAAAAATGGTATAAATCAAATTTTCTATGGGCAAATCATGTCATCTAAAATTTGATTAATCTTGTCTAGGGTATCATGGAGACAATAACAACACTGTAAATGGTGAATGTATGATCTTAGCAAAGTGTTAAGCCAGAGAAAGTGCGTAAAACTTTAACTTTGAAGCCATCTTTCAGGCACCAGTCTTGAGAAAGACAAATTAATGAATCTTAATTCTGATTCAGTTCCATTATTTGCCTCTACTTACAAAGGTGGAAGAGACATTTGAGCACTACATGAGATTCTATTCTCTTTCTTGTCCTCTGTTTTTTGGAGGTATAATAGCAAAAGCGTATAGGAAGCTTCAGCAGTTAGCTCAGAATATTATTGTAGTGGAAATGGAATGTGTAGGAAGAACAAAAGATCATCCTAGAGTTAAGCTTTAGCATGCATTACATTAAGGATATGACTTAAACCTGGGTTCTTAAAAATTTTTCCTGGTAGAAGGCCAGGTTAGATGGGACTTTAAGCAACCTGGTCTAGTAAAAGGTGTCCCCGCCCATGGCAGGGGAGTTGGAACTAGATGATCTTTAAGGTCCCTTCCAAATCAAACCATTCTGTGATTCTATGATTCTATGAAGTTCAGCACGTCTTCTTTTCAAATCTATTATAACTTGGCCTCTAAACCACCCATTAAAAGAAAACACTCAATCTGATGATTCAGATGTACTTTATAACATTGTCTAGGCTATGATGCTGTTGCTTTAAAGAGACTCAAGTCATGAAGTGGTGCTAAACTGAACAGTTGCAAACTCTTAGAGTCTGATCTAGATTCTTTTGTTCTCTGTTTTTCTGAATTACTTCTCTGTAGCTATTGCAAAGAATGAGTTGTATGAGTGCTGTTAAGTAGGGCAGAAAACAGACAGAGGATGGAAAAGAACAGATGTCCTTAGAGAGCATCCTTTCAAACTTACAAGGACTATATTTGATGAAAGAAGTTTTAAACCACAAGAGTCTTTCTTTAGACTTAAACTAGAATCCTTAAATGAAACAACCCTATCCCATTTACACAGTCAGATTTGTCTAAAAGTGCACACCTCTGACAAAGTTCATTCTTTAAGATAGAGATCACATCTGTAGAAAAATAGGTTTTTCACAGATTAGGTCTGTATTTTGAGGCAGCTCTTCTTTAATGAAGTTCATGTTTTATGTAGCTCCTGGACTTCCACTCTTTTTTTTTTTTAACTTTTTTTTTTTTTCTTAACTTTTTTTTTTTTCTTTTTTTATTTTATTTATTTATTTATTTTTGACACTTTTGGATTACACACTTTAATGCAATATTGTACACATAGATATGATTGCTATTACTTCCATCGTGCCTTCAATTTCCAAAACATAGCCCGAAGGAAAACTCTGGAGAGTTCAAACATGGCAGAAGTTTTTAAAGTTGTGCTTTACCTTTTATGTTACATTGCAATTTCTCTATAAATACTTTTATTTCATAACTGAAGTTATTTTAGCCTTTGACAAGTAAACTTTCCCACTGATTACTCTATCTCATTTAATAATAATAATAATAATAAATGAAAATAAATTATTCAAATACTATTTTATTCTAGTTGGAAATATGGCAGTAATAGTTATTTATCTTTATTGGCAATATAAAGCCAAAATAATCCAAATTCAATGAATATTCAGTAAAGACTCAGAGAATTGTATAGTGAATTGTTAAAAAAAATAAAAAAAGGTAATTTTGAATATAAATTTAAATACTTTCATTTAAATACTTAAGCAGGCACTTACAAACCAGTATGGAGAAACTCTTTCCAACACGGTAAGAGGTCAAAACTTGTTGTCATCCATATTTGCAGCCTGACATATTCCAAAGCTGAGTAGGTCTACTCAGTCACAACAGTTTATCTTTAACTAGAACATAGTGACATTAATTGTAACAGTTCTGATGAAGCTACATCATGATAATGTAGCCCTGTAAATGGCTGTAATGCAGCCCTCCCTTTCTCCAACCATGCTGAGTTTTCTGAAAGCACTAGTGTCTCTAAAGCCAGTAACAAAATCCTTTTTTTATAAGAAATTGATTCAGAATCACAAAACCACAGAATCACAGAATGGCTGAGGTCAGAAAGAACCTTTGGAGGCTATCTGGTCCAATGCCTCTGCTCAAGTAAAGCCACACAGAGCAGGTTCCCCACAACCATATCCAGGTGGCTTTTGAGGATCTCAAGGAGGAGACTCCACAACCTCTCTGGGAAATCTGTGCCAGTGCTCCATCACCTGCACAGCATAGAAGTGCTGCCTGATGTTCAGAAAGAAATTCCTGTGCCCATTGCCTCTTGTCCTGTCACTGGGCACCACTGAAAAGAGCCTAGCTCCATCTTCTCTGCACCTTCCCTTCAGGTACTTATATACACTGAGGAAGATTCCCCTGATCCTTCTCTTCTCCAGGCTGCAGAGTCCCAGCTCTCTCTGCTTTTACTCATAGGAAAAATGCTCCAGTACCCTAATGATCTTTGTGATCATTTGTTGGACTGTCTCTCATATGTCTCTTGTACTGAGGAGCCTAGAACTTTTGACAATCTTTGACAAACTTTTTGCATGAGAGCTAAGCTTGGTCAAATGAATTCCCTTTAGGTATAAAAGAATAGATTATATACAAAGTCACTGTAGTTTAGCTATATCTCTGAGCCCTTAATATAACAGACTTATGACCTTTTTATGATGAAATTTGCTTTCAAACATTATTTTCCAGAACATTTTAGCTTCAACAGCTCACAAAGAATACAGCAGACACCAGTCCCCTGTGGTGTGCCACTAGAGCACACCAGATGGAGAAGGAAAGGCAGCATTAGAGAGTTCTCATCACTTTCCTTTGGTCCTTGAAACACAAGTTAAAGGGCAGGATTTTCCCTGTTACCTTCTTTGATGTCTCTAACTTAATTAATCCTTGTTTTATTTAAATAACAATTCAGAGATGATTTTCCACATGTTATGACCCAAAATTAAGCAAATGATGTGAGATGGGGAAAAGAGTTCTGTCAAGAGAGGAGTCATCTGGCAATATAAGGTTACACTACTATTTCTACCTGTAACCTGAAATAGCAGAGGTAATTTTATGGAATATTTTGGGAGCATAGATAGATAACCAAATTGCAGACAAAAAAATCCTGAGTTGCTAAATAATTTATGGTTCACACATCTGTATTTTGTCCTTTTGCTCCTGTTAAAAAGTCTAGAGACAAATAAAACTATTTATTAAAAAAAAAAAAAAAAAAAAAAAAAAACTTCAGCTAAAAACCATTACTAATTGCAAAATTAGTTCACATACTGTGAGGGATTTGGAGAAACAGTCCAGATATATTCTTGCATTTTGAATTGCCAAGGGGCTTCTGCTATACTTTTTTCATTCTAAATAAAGAAAAACTCCTGTTAGCCTTATGGAGTCCTGATCCCTGTAACACATTCAACAGATGTCTTCTATTAGGGAGAAAACGCCTATAGGGTTTACGTACTGCCTAGTCAGACGTCTTTAAATATGAACATATAAGGGATGCAGATATTTGCCACATTTATCTCTCTTTTTTATGATGGAACTTCAGTAAGAATTTACACATGAATAAGGGAAACAAACCTGAAAAAAAAAAAAAATCTTTCAGAAGACAGTAAGCATTAAAGGAAGTAAATACACCAGTTAGTAAGCTTCCCTTTGTGACAGGTAACTCTATTAAATACAGTAAGTAGAAAGTACAGTAAGTGAAAGTACAAGTTTCAGTTGGTTCTTGTACACCTTTTTATTATTATTTATTTATTATGTATTTATTTTTATTGTCATAGTTAGGTTAGATCCTATTAAAGTTACACGTTGCAACTAACTTCTAGGCCTCTGAAACTTAAACTCAGATCTGGTCTCTCAATAGAAGTTGGGATGCTGGGCACCTCAGAATAGGACCCAAAATAAATAACACAGAAGAGGCCAACTCAAAGCAACTGTTAGAAAAATTATTAGGAGAAAAGCGTGTCTTTGAACATGTCCATGCTGTCAAAGAGCTAGGGATTTGTCTTCTTTCATAGAATCGTAGAATCACAGAATCATAAAATGGTTTACTTTCAGTGAAATACTAAGAATGCAATAATTCCATCTTTTCCTAATTAGTGCACAAATGTGTGTACACACTCAAACACCCTCTGTGAAGCATGGGTAGACCTCACTTTGTTCTTCAGTCTGAAGGGGGCCCACATCCATACACAGACACACATCTTAGACTGATGCAGGTAGTTCACCTAGAGTTGTTCTTTCTCAGCACAGCTTCTCAAGAGATGCAAAATGCCTGGTTAACACCAGCCAAAGCAACCTGTAAAATAATATTCTCATACATATATATATATATATATACACATTTTTTTTTTTTTCCAATGGAGTTCATGATCACTCCCTGGGCTGCATATGGTATATAATTCAGGTTCTCTGGTATTGGGATGGGGGCTGTAGCTATGCACTGCTATACAGAGGGGAAGAAGGATTGGATCAGGCTTGGCAGAGCATGGCACAAAATTGTACACACTTGCAAAGGCTTTGTTTAGACAAGGGACTTTGTAATGGCTCACCACCAACCTCAGCCACATGGTGGAACAGAAGTAAAAGATTTGTGATCAGAGTTATTCATCTTTGTGATCAGAGTACTTCATCTTTATGGAGTAAGCATGTGCCAAATGGGCAAACTTTAGGGAAAGGAAGGCTGCTTGTTAATTTAACATTTAGGGAGTTAAATTCTGCTTTTCCTAAATGAAGAAATACAAAGATGTGAAAAAATTTGTATACAAAAAAAAAAAAAAAAAAGTTTTGTTGCCATGCTACCAGCTGCAAAACTGATTAAAATACAAACTAGTTGATAGGGCCAATGTTGGGAGAGACATTGGCTATATAGAGATAGGACAGTTGGTAGAGATAATTTTACAAGGAAAGACTATGATAATACTGTTCTTAATAGAGAGTTTTTTACATTTAAACTGCAGTAGTGTTCATAACTTCATCTCATTTGAATACAATTGAAGAAAAACAAGTATTTGTTGAAATAAATGTAGGATAAATATTCATAAGATGCATTTCTATGCTTTTGTTTCTAAAGAAGAACTTTTGAGGCTAAGGCTTTGCTAGGAAAAAAGTTTATTTATTAAGCTTAACAGGGCTATAAGTTTTACTAAGTGATCTCAAATAAAAAGAGGTTGTTTGTACATCAGTAACAGTTGAAAAGACCCCAACTATAACTGAACCTTATCACTCTCAGAGGCAAAAAGAAATGAAGAAGCACCTTTGTGTCTTAGGAGGGCTAATAATGTAATGTAATACTGTATTATGATAAAGTAAAAGAACATTGAGCATTTTTTAGTAAGCATAGGTTCTGGGTTAGAAAATCTCCTGGATATGTTATGTCATTTAAGAACTCACTCATGAATAGAAAATGCAATGAAGTATCTGCGAAAAGCCAGAAACATAACTCTGATATGGAAAACATAATATGGTTTGAATTAAGATTGGAGTATTGATTTTTTTATTCTGAAGGTGGAGAGCAACCCTGCTGATATGGTGAATCGGTCATGCAAAGTCTATTGTTTAATCTATGTGAGAAATTTTGGAAAAGTTTATTTTGGACCGTGAAACATTTTATGACAATCCTCATATTGTTATGAAAAACAGGAATTAATTTTTTTTCAAATTTCAAATCTTTCCCTCAGCTTTGCTTTAGGGGTCCATAAATTCCTCAGCAGAGCCTCTTGGCTCCTTATTGGCCTAGCAACAAACTCAATTTCTTCATCTGTTTCTCTTCCCTTTAATTTATTTCTATTCCTAATCCTCATTAGAACAGTAACTCCTAAAATGCAACCATCATACCTAAAGACTCAAAAAAATGATTTCTTTTTCCTAACAACATTCAATCTCATTGCCTCTGCAAAATACATGCTAAAAGACTTCAGTCCCTGCTGTTCTTAATATTGGTATATATATGATAAAATTAGCTCAGGCTCCACCTTTTCATAGAGCTAAGATCCCTTTCCTTGCAGAATTAACCTTAACTTCTCATTCAGATGAAAAACAGCTACAACTGTAGTTCTACAGATCTGGCAGGAAAGATAAAGCCATTATCCCACTCTATAGTATCTGTTATCATAATCTGTTATCATAATCCTGATTCTTTTTTTTTTTTTTTTTTTTTTTTTTTTATTCTGGTAACAATAGTCTCATCCATAGGAAAAAGTCTCTAATGATCATCATCTAGCAGATAGTTCTGTGGCTATTTCAGGATGCTAGTATGCAGTTAAGATACAGGAAAAGGTTGGGGTTAAGCCAAAATGAGAATTTACTGCATTATATTGTCAAGGTATGCTACCTGGCAAACTGGGATTTGAGCTGGACCTGGCAAGGTCTAGTAACTTACAGTTGAGTCCTGGGTTATTTGTAGGCTGTTAATAAATCTGAAGGTAAAATCTGTATTGGTAGTAATGTTGGGGAGAAGACATGATGAAAAATTGGTGTCATAGCTGTATTTTGTATTGCTTTTAACTCTGTCCAGTCCCTCTCCTCCAATTTTGAGGTTAAGTTTAATAGGAGTGATTTATTTCTTAAGGTTATTGCTGGACATGCAGAAATTGGATGAAAGCTGGGTCTGGAATACCTGTATCTTCTTTCTCCTGAACCTTACCCTGAAATCAAAATATATATCTACTTTTAACCAGAAACAAGAACAAAGAGTTTGTCGTGGTGGTTTCAACCCTCATCTTAGCTCAGCACGACTTGCAGTATGCCTGCAAAATCAAATTCTTCAGTGTCTATTCTGCCAGCATTAAGTGCATCACTGTTCCTAATCTTTGCTCTCAATTTGCATGTATTAGTCATAACTGCCACAGAAGAAACCATGACTCCCCCACTCCTGTTTGCACCAGCTTTTATTCCAATAACATGAGCCTTTATTCCAATACTGTATTATTAGCTACCCGGTCTCACTTTATAATGCTATGAAACTGGTGGGCACTAATATCCAACCTAAGGATTTAGGGAGGAATGAAATATCCTGGCCATAGCTAAGTGCCTAGGATTTTGAAAAAGGTGTGAGGTGACAGTGTAAGACATGGTAAAAATTTAACTTTTACTGAGTTCTACAAGACTTGAACTGACAGCAAGACTTGAAAAAAACTTTTAAAAGCAAAAGTTGAACTGACAGAGGTGGATATGTTCAATTAAGTTACTTCCAGTTTGTAATTCCCATATATTGAATTCTCAGGATCACTGACTTATTGAAAATGATAAGCTTGCAGTTTTAGTAAAGGTTCCACCTGCCAGCATAACAGACATAAATTCAGTATGAGAAGATTGCTGGATTTGATAGAGTAAATGATTAATAGCTGTTTCTCTAGCCACTGCAGGTACCCTTCAGTATAGTAAAGATGGGTTTGGGCTGAATGTGAGTGTTCAACACAGGCAGTTTGAAAAGCTCACTTTATCTGTAGATCTTACAAGGTCCACTGAATAGGAAAAGTATTAGGAAGAAGTAGTGAGACAAAGTTTTGTGCTAAATATTGTTTGCCTGCTTTTGCTTATCGTTATGGTTAAAATAATAGAGTATAACAGCAAGGACTCAAGAACAGTTAACTGTTACATTCTTATAACATTTCAACAGGGTGAACTATGTTTCTGGTACAGGTCCCTGTTAAGAAGTTTAACATTTGATTTCTACACAGTACAATTTCCAAAACCTAAATCTTCTGCTAGAAGAAAGAAGGAAGATCTTCTAGGTGAAGATCTTTACAGAAGTTAACCAAAAGTAGGCTATTGTGTTTTGAATGAAGAAGAACCAGTACTGGATTCAGGCTTAGATTGTAAAAGAAGAGTGAAGAGTTGAATAGTAAGTATGTTTCTTGAGCTTAACAATTCCTCAGGGCCTTCACAACTGCCTTCCATGAATTATTTATTCAATATGGATGGTATAGAATTAACATACTTACAACAACCACAGCAAAAAAAAGTCCTTTGCATTGTCTTATTTATTATTATTTTATTTATTATTATTTTATTTATTTATTTATTTATTATATATTTATTATTTTCTATTATTATATATACTATACAGTCATTTATTTTGTTATTAAAGACTTTTCTTTTGACAGATGGCAGCTTCTGGGACTTGGTAGAGTGTTATTGCAAGACATTATCAAGGAGCAGAAAAAGTGGGCTGCTCTGCAGGAGGAGGAAAGCTGGGAGGAAAGCAGATGGAGCAGTAACTTGACTGAAAGGACAGACAGTCCCACAGTACCCAAGAGCAGAAAAAGTCTACTGACAGTAACTAGAATCAACCAATAGTTCAGTGATCACTGGATAAGTTCAATGTGATAAGGTAGGTTTGAGGTCAAGCAAGATCAAGTCAGCATAATACACAGACAAGCCAGACATGGGCAAAACTATGCTGAGGAAAGGACCAGGGGCAAGGGCCTGAACTGAAATTCAGCTCCTGAGCTGAATTCCTGAGGTCTCCATCGTAGCTTCTCAGAGCGATCTCACACAACTCTCTTCACAGCAGTGATCCCAGTTTACGTGGCTTCACTGTATCAGAACTGGTCTTCACCACAGGTGGTCAAACATGTCAGAAAGAAAAAAAGATTGCACAGGCATTGGTGTTCTCAGGATCCTGACAGCAAGGCTGGGGAACACATATCAAATGTTTTCACAACAAACTCCTATGATTAAGAAATGATTTAATGCACAGTAAAAGGAAAGAGGCACCTTATAAAGCAGATTAGCCTCTCAGTTCATTTCACATAGGAGTTAGTTACCCTTACAATATTATTCCCCATTAAAGTTGTTGTAGACCATGCAAGAGGTAAGCCCCAGGTCAGCCTTCTGATACTTCAGTAAGGACATTAAAATGCTTCAACGTCAACAAAAGATAATCATGGCATCAGATATACCACAGTCAATAGTCTCATCTCTGTCACACTTTATAACTAATGTCATTGTCATTTATAACTAATGTCATTGAGTAATCTCATGATTTCATAGACCTCTATCATGTACCCCTTTAGAACATAATGTACCCCTTTAGCATATAATTTCCTTGTTGAACAGTCTTAATATATTTAGCTGTTCCCTGTACAGAAGTTATTTCAAGTCACCTCTGTTAAACTTTTCTGAACCTTCTTCAGTTCTAGTGTATCTTTCTGCAATGAGGAGGGAGGATGCAACACAGCTGTAGATCACCACCCTCCATGGAAAATAAAGAAGCAGTTTTCATTTTGTTCTCTGTTGTGTTTGTTTGTTTGTTTGCTTGTTTTTTAATAGTTCTTAGTATTATCTGATTTTGAGCACTGAGATGTGCTCAAAACATCTCAGTTTAACAGAACTATGTGATTCCAGGATGTCATTCCATAAGAATAGTAATCAGCTCAGAGCTCAATCTACTCTCTGTGTAAAATTTAGATTTCCCATACAATTTACTTGGATGTATCAATACTAAGTTTCATCTTCCATTATAGTCACCACTCATTTAGTCTCATAGTGTTCTTTTCTGATTTTTCATAGTATGGCTTTCCTGATTAGCTTGGTATCAGTAAACGCTGTCACAGTTTCCAATGAATGTCTCATCTGTGAAATCAGGAAATTACGAAAATCTCATCTAGAAAATACCAATCATAGCTCCAATACCTGAAAAGCTCTACTTAAAGTCTTCTTGTACTGTGAAAATCAACTCCTTAGTTGAATCTCTCTTTTCTGCATTCTAGGTGATTATTTACCTATGCAAAGGCTTTGGTTCTTATTGTATTATTATTATTATTATTATTATTATTATTATTATTAATGTAGGAGCATTTTGAGAAAGTTTGTTGACAAAATCAGCTAGATTTGCCTAGCACATGTAGAATCTTCCAAAAAAAAAACAAAACAAAACAAACAAACAAAAAAAAAAACCACAACAAATCAACAAATTTGTTAGGCATGACTTTTCTTTACAAAACCTGTGTTAATACAAAATGATAGGCAGCTAAAATCACCTGAAATATAGGAAAACGGATAACGATAGGAAAAAAAATCCATTCGTGGCACAGATAAGGGTGAGGAATTCTAATGCACTGCAAAAGAAATGAATCATAGCAATGAAACGGGCCTTTTAACTATATATGAATTGTTAAATTATTAATAATGTAGAAAAGGAACATTTATTCAATTAATACTTTTGTTCTGTCTTTAGAAGGAAGCCGGATAAGATACATGGATCACATAGGAATAAAGGAAAGATAAAGATCTTACTTCACTAGTAACTGAGAAAGATATTAGACAACATCAAAAACAGATAAATATCTTACAGGCTCATAAGATGTTTCCAGTAACACTTAATTGCTTGCTGAGGAAATATGTGGCCTCCCGATTTTATTTTATTTTATTTTATTTTATTACAGTGACAATGAATCCATAGGAGACTGAAAATACCTTTTTTTTCTTGTCACCATTCATGATGAGGAAATTGAGTGATATGGATGCTAATCAATTAGCCTAATTCCGGTAAATTAATAGAATTAAAATAAACAATTAAAAGATGGGATTCTACTTAATGTCATTCAAAAAAGATTTTATTAAAAATAGGCTTGGTTGAACAAGATGAGATGGACTTTTAAACAGTAGATTTTCTTGACAAAAGTAGCCACACAGATATCATATTGTTAAGGAGTTAAATATGTGTTACTAGTATAAAAACTCAGTGGTAACCTGTAGCAAAATGATAGGATGAATTTGCACTGGAGTTTGCAAACAAGATATATGAAACTGCAAATCCAAAGACAGCAGTGGTGATACTGGCTTGCTATGAACTCTTGATTTTTCTTATCACAAGAAGATGTTGTGAAAAAAAATGGAAGAAACACATAAAAGAACATAAAAATATTTTAAGGGCTGTAGAAAGTGTCAAAAGAAACATTTTAATCTAAATTGGAACAAGATAGGTCATCAGGGGTTCTTGCCTTGAAAAACATGAAAATCTATTAAAATGGGCAAGTAAGCACAGTAATTTCTCTCTGCTATCTTCCAGTAATCTGTGAATAATCCACTGATGTCTGAATAGTTCATTGGGGCTGGCTTCAATAGGACTCTTTGATTAAGTACATGGATATTTCATCAACTGAGAGACGTAGGACCTTCAAGGTTTACGTGGTTCCACTGAGTCAAAAATCACTTGAGTTTGATCTTCCGTATGTATTCCTTTTGGGTATGATAAGAAAGAGTCATGCAGTTTCCCTTTCAGGTCAATAAAATTGTACCTGTTTTCCACATTACCTAGAACAACTAATCAGAGCATCCATTTGCACTGGGCACACATATGAGCAATACTGGAATATTGTTTCTTTTCTGAAGTATCCTGTAGAAAACTACCAGATCCACTTGACATTCTCACAGGATACACTGCTGGCAGATAACTATTCTGCTGTTGCCTTCTCACCTCGAATACACACTAAGAAGAATGAAATTAAAATGCTTATTTTTGCCATGAACATACAAACCAGAACTCTTTCTGATGTTTGTTTGTGTCCCAGTCAACTGCTCACCTAAAAGCAAACTTCTGCAGAAATATTTTGCTTTTTATCAACCTCTGATAAATCGCAAACACATCTTCCTAGTAGGTCCCACCAAACAGATTGCTTCAGTCAATCAACTGAGGATTTCAGAGACTTAACAGTCAACATCAAAATCAAGTTTCTTGGCACAGTCACTAGTTGCAGGACATCATCGAGCCAAGAACATAAAAACCTTGGGAAATCTAGTTAGATTCAAGCTTTAAAGATTCTGGAAAGCCTTTCAAGTCTTGATTCATAAGACATTCTGTTCCAGATGTTCCTTGTGCTAGTCATTGTTCTGGGGAACTCCCAAGAGTGCTCCCATTAAAGAATTAGATGGGTGCCTCATTTAATTATGGAAAAAAATCATAGCATACTCTGTGATTTCCTTATTATCTTTATTATTTACTTTCCACCATCAATATTTTTTTATGAGGCTGTCTTCAAATCAAAGGAAAGATGTTTTGACATGTTTTCCAGAAAACTTTTTTTTTGAAAACTTTTCCAGAAAATGGAAAATCCATCTAGTGCCTAATCACAACTGCTTACAGTCAAAAGCCTTTTCCTTTGAATACTGTCCTCTTGCTCCTCTAACAACCAGAAAACAACAAAGAAAAGGAAACAAATAGCTCTGTCTGAAATGACAATAATTATTATTTTTTTTACTCTAAAATTCCCCCCCCCCTTTTTTTTTTTCCTCACAAGGAATAATTGCAAAGGTCACATCTGCATTGGTCAAAACTAATCAAAGAACATTCTCATTCCATGACAGCCCCTATTAGGAACATCTGACTTCATCTGCTGACAGAACAGAAACTATTGAAGTGGTAGTTCCACTAAATTTGCACTGTAGAACAAGTATAAGAAGATGGGTGTAAATATATCTATGTTCAGTACCTGATGACAGCAATAAAAGTCCACCTGCATTTCTTTCACTACAGAGGCAAATTCTTTGGTATACCAGAAAAAAAAAAAAAAAATAGAATTTGCATACAAGAGAAACAATCTCTCAGTTGAGTACTTTAATTGGAAATTAACTTTTTAAGACAAAAGATTTTCCCTTGTGGTATTTTTTTTCCTCTACATCATTATAAAAATGCATAAAGACTTCCCCAGATGACAGTGCCAACTGGAAAAGGTGAAAATGAATGTTTTCATTATCCAGGGTGAACTCCATGTAAAACCTAAATGAATAACATAAATAGCAAATCATCAGTTAGATTTTTGGTCATAGTGAATAGGTACAAATTCAACAACATAATCCTAGTTATATGTGTGTAGTTTATATTTTTTTTACTATTTTCTTCACCTAGCTGCAATGCAAAACCAAAAACAAATTGGAGTGAAGATGGTAGAAAAGACCTGTATATTGCGATTTTTGGAATATGAAAGTTTAACACTGTGAGTGTTAACACCAATAACTAAAACAACACATGCAAATTGAAGGTTGGCTTCATTTTGTAATGAATGTCAAATCCAAGTAAATTTTAAGCTTCTGAACCATTTTGCATTACTGCCAAATTGTTCTGTGAGACAAATTTGTACAAACCTGGTCTTTTAGCTTAGAATAAGATTAAAATGTAGAAAACTATTATAATAACAAAAATTATTATAATAACAATAATACAAATTCAAATCTATAGAACATTTCAAATGGTCCCAAAACAGTACTATTCTGTCATGTGTGCAAATTTCTTCATTAAAAAAAAATAGACAAGAAAATTTTGGATGGAAATCAGATAAGAGGCTGACGAGAGCAACTGAAGTAGTAAAATGTTGAGTAAATACAGTACAGCTTGCTGAAAATAATGTAATGTGAGGCAAGCTCATTTTCTGCCTTAGGAAAAAGACTATCTTTTCAAGGTCATACAATATTATTTTTTTTAATTTTTGTTTCCCCCCAGGCCACAACTAAAGATATTGGCTATTTTGGTCCATTGCCATACACGATCTAAAAGATCTCATGCTCAAGCAGACAATGTACGGAAGGTGGAGAGAAAAAAAAAAGGGGGGGGGGGAGAGATATTTTTAGATCCTGTTTTGCAACTAAACTGATGTCACTGTTTCTTCCTTATTTACACTGATTCTTTACTGCCTCCAGTGGAGGCTGTGTACAGCTGCCTGACCATACAGAATTCTTTTTGAAGCTGCTTATGAGCTCCCAGATTCTGATGCATGCTTTACTCCAGTTTAAGCCATGATGCAAAAACACTCTTGTAATTTCTTCCAGCTGGTAGGAGACCTGAAAGGAACGACTGGTTTGAAGCTGCTTGTATCCATCCTTGCAATACAGGCAGAACTCACTGACTGTGCCTACACCAGAAGACAAAGCCGAACACTGTCAGGGAGGGCTCCTGGCACTGCAATCCAGCTGTGTATGCTGCGGGATTGCTATAGTGGTCCCTGACACGTGGTTGTGACAACTCTCCCTATTCCAGATTCTGTGGTAATGTTGGGAAGCTAGGCAGTCCAGGAAGTAATGAGTAGTTTGCATAAGGCTGTCCTCTCACAGGGAATAAGAAGGATGGGTCGTGGCCTATCCTGTGCCAGCTGGCACTGTCTTTAGCAATGGTCTTGAGCACATAGTATTTACTCCTACAAATGTAGCCTGTATATGCCAGGTCCTGGATTTCCTGCAGTTTGGCTGACTCGGGATGTTTTCTTTCCTTCAAAGGACAGCAGTCCTCCACACAAGAGGAGACAATACTAACACACGGGCTAGTGGGCAATTTCAAGTGGACTTGAAATGATTCGGTACCTAACGTGTGCAGAAAGGCTAGGAGTCAAAATCTTAGATCAATATCATTCTTTACGTTTCTGTGCTGCTGCTGAGTAAACTTTAGGACTTTATCTGGAAGGCAGCTTTTTTTTCATTATGAAGCTGGTCACAAAGAGGCTGCAGTGTACTTTCCTATGCATGTGCAACCAGTGTGCATTCTTATGGGGAATGCAATGACGGTTTCTGGAAGGACAGAACCACTGACTATTTTGTAGGACTGTGGTCTTAAAGAGTATGCTTGCCTCTAGACAAGCAGCCTCTAGACCATGATTTTGTTGATAGGTATGCTCTACATGTGAACCACCAGTCACAGAGGCAGCTCAGAAAGTGAGTAGCACATTTGCCTACTGATGATCCAAAAGAGGAAAAAGGAAGGAAAAAAGTACCATGGCTTTTAAAAGTTCTAGTTGTTTGTGCATGGCATTTAGATGCTGATAATGAGTGAAATACCTTCTCATTGCCTAAGATGGCTTTGTTTTTCAGCGTAAATCTTTTCAGAAATGGTGCAAACACACATTGAGATAACATTCTCAAATTTAGGCTGTACTACCAAAATATGGTATCATTTATCACCAATGGCTCTACAAAACACATGTGATTCACTTGCCTGTTCAAGTTAAGATCTACTGTTGGGAATGAAGGCAGCAGCTACTCTGCCTCTAAAACTACTTTCTTATGTACACTGAAGCCATCCTCTTTCCTTTTGCACAGAGATCAGAGCAGGCCAGCAAATGTAATGCGTTCTATCACTGAGACATCAGCTAGGGCTTTTACTCGTACTCTTAATTTGATATGGAAAAGCAGTTTCTTGCAGCTGCAGCTGCATAACTCTAAGTGAACAGATTTAAGTCAGCAATCAACACACATAAAGTAGGCTTACTGCTGCACAGTAGCTATATAACTGCCTATGGCCTAAAATATATGGTTTTGTTTGTTTGCTTGTTTTTAATGCAATTAACCTCCTGCCCTCTCTTAACTGTTTAAAAGTTAGGTGTCTGGTGTATGTTAGTGTCCCATCCCCCCCATAGTCAATAGTCAAGAGAAGGTTGACTTTCTTCTCTGAGGCATTTATCCTTACTCTGCAAACTAAAGTATCTCTGAAAAACTACATACGTAATTCAGAGTGGTGGTCTCTGGACTTTGAGATTTCAGGGGAAACTTTGCACTCAACGAAAGGTGGCTAAGAAAGGTGAGACTATTCTCATAAGGCTTGAATTCCTCCTGATGGTTCAGTAGGATTTGCACTGAAGCAAAATTGTAAAACTCTTTAAGATAATTTTGCAACTGTTTTAATGACTGTTGGCCAACACAGAGACATTTTTAGCCTTGAATTTACACACAGAGACAAGATATAGCCAGAAATCTGTTGGTGGTATTTTTAAAAATTTCTACCAAATATCAGGCTGGCCCTGTTTGTAATATCAATAAAACATTTAGGAACTATATCAAAGTTCTTCAGTTTTTGTTGCATTGAGGGTTGATGGGATTTTAATCTTGTTGGCATTTGCATCAGGTAGGAAGTTGGGGAAAGCCCTTAAATACTCAATTGGCTTTAATGTCCTTAACATCTGTTGAAGTTTTTGTTCAAGTTCTCTGGTTGATTTTAGTGCTATAGGAATTCTTAATGCCTCATCTTTACTTTCCCCAGCAGCTGTCATTGTGTATTGCTTCTGAGAGTTGGAGGCTCACAGAGATGACTGAGCCAGGAAGATAAATATTATTTTATCTGAATTACAATACATTATATTGAAAACATATCATACATTTTCACAGCTTGGAGAAGAGATTTTGGAAAGTATCATCTGTTGGATGCAATGTATATTTCTGCATAGATTTTAAAACTAGCTATCATACATGTAGATTCCAAAATAATGCTTACTTGCATACTGTACTGACAGAAAAATAACACAGTAACACTGGCCAGAAAGAAAATCAGCTTGTTACCTGCCTGTGTAATTATTCTTTAATCATCAGGTAGAATAAAGTTTCCTCAATAAGGAATTATTAACTTTCATATGGGATAAGCAGCTTAAATTATAACTAGTATCTGTGACTATCAAATCCTCATTTTTATAAAGCATATGGTGAATATTTTGGAAGTCCAGTTGCCATGTCAACCAGCAGATATCTACTCAATTAACTCAATAAAAATTGCCATGTATTTATCTGTAGCAGGATAGACATACAATCTGAAGATTAAATGCTGCTTTTCTTTCATGAGGAGTGAGAAGTCTGCTTTAACCCAACAGTGTAACTTCAAATTTTAAGATTATTGTAAGTAGTTATGATGTTTAAGGGAAAAAAATGTATTTCAAAATCTGTTTTGAGGTTCTGAGGTCAATAAAAAGTAGAAAAAGGAACATTTTCATAGTCTAGTCATATGAATGTCCATCAGAATTTTATTCTAAGCATACGTTGCATTGGTTATGAGCCTGATGTAGACAATCAGCTTTGCTCTGCAATCACTTCAGAAAATGTTGCACTTGCTTTTATTAAATATAGATAGGAACCTTTATGTCTGTTATAATCAGCCAAAACAAGAGCATGCTTGAAACTGTAAAGCTCTTAGCATGAAAATTTCACCAGTTTTAGATGACAGAACCGAAGGGTACATTTTCTTGTTTTCACGTACACCATGTAAGTAAAAAAAGTCAAGATATCTTTTCCGTACTCTGTCAGCATGCCACAATAGAGTAGACATGGTAGAAACAGTGACTAATGTGTGTTATTTAACAAAGCTAAAATTCTGCTTGGCTTTTGCTCCAAATTCCAAATGTAGTGCCTCTGTTTTGTAACCAACCAAGGGAATGTGGGAACATTATACTGGTTAGATCTATCCACCAAATACAGCATGTGATCTTTTAATTTGTGTATGGCTTACTTAACAGGGTCCTTATCGTGAGGATCACAACGTGTATTTTAAAGACAGAACATTAAATAACATTGTTATTTACCAGTAAATTTACCAGAAAATAACATTTATAGATTTTGATTGCAGAGTAGACAACTAACTTTACATCATGTAAAAATAAACAAACAAACAAAAAACACATCATGTGTTTTTAAATGAAATCTATCCCCCCACAACAAGCCAAAATACTGGTTGAATAGCACTATGTCTATTATCTGCTCTCTCTGGTTCAGGTTGCTTTTTGAGACTTGGGTTTCACATCTCCCTCTCAACCTTCTTTCATGGAAAGCAAGCCAGTTTTTGTCCTGGCTGGGAAGGTGTGTTCAACTTTCATCTCTATCTGAAGGGATTAGAGCTTACATCTTATAAATCCTGGAAGAATGCTTAGTGTGTTAGAATGCTTAGTTAGAATGGCTGCTTAGTGTTGATAGGAGTCATGCTTCCGGGTATCCAGGGAGGAAATCCAAGATCTTTAATGGCAAACAGTGCACCTACTCACTCCAGAAGCCTTAGGAGTCAGACTGAAGGTGGGTGGAAGACTTGAGGATCAGTTTTGGCAATATGTATGTGGAACAGGAGCTTGGCAGCATTTAAGTGCTTAATGTTTAGGTAGTCAGCTTAGATTGAGAAATGTACTTAACAAAATGAAACCTGGTGGAATATTCAATTATCATTGCAAATCGATCAGTGCAAATTTTGCTTTACTGCACTGAAATCATGGGAACTATTACATATATTTGTATTACTCAGTGTAAGCAAATCAAAACAGACCCTTACCTCAGTTTCTGTATGCATAAAAAGACAGCAGACTGTTTACATATCCACTTCCTATCTCAGTTAATATTTCCATCATGCTTTGAGTCTGTATAAATTAATTAAAAAAAAAAAAAAAGAATATTCCTGAGAACTGGAATGAGGTTGTCTATGATGTTAATTTGTCCTCGGCATGTTTCTGGCCCATGCTAGACATCCCTTTCTGAGATTCATGTGGAAGTTACCTCATAAAATGGATTGATGCACAGTTTTTGATACGTCCGGGCTTTTCAGGAGGAAGAAAGCTACATCTTATCATTCAGAGACTCACATGTTGTTCCATGGCAGCTGGTCTCCGTGCCAAACATGATGGAGATGCCTTGGTACGTCTAAAATACGAGGAATGATGTGGTCTAAGAATTGTGAGCTGAATGATGCAAAGCTGCTTGGTGCATACTTGAAATGCAAGATACTTCTTACTTATGGTACAGTGACCAAAAATCACACAGAAAGTGTAGTTTTAAGCCAGGGGAGAATCTTTCATAGAATCACAGAATGGCTTGGGTTGGAATGGATGTTTAGGATCATTTAGTTCCAACCCCTCTGCCATGTGCAGGGATGCCACCCACTAGATCAAGTTGCCCAGGGATTTGTCCAACCTGTCCTTGGACACCTCCAGAGATGCAGCATCGACAACTTCTCTGGGCAACCTCTGCCAATGCCTCACCACCCTCTGAGTGAAGGATTTCCTCCTAACCTTTAATCTAAATCTCCCCTCTTTTAGTTTAAAACTATTCCCCCTTGTACTGTCATTACCTGATTGAGCAAAGAGTCACCCTCCATCCTTTTTATAAGCCCCCTTTAAGTACTGAAAAGCCGCAATGAGGTCTCCCTGGAGCCTTCTCTTCTCCAGGCTGAACATCCCCAGCTCCCTCAGCCTTTCTTCACAGGAGAGGTGCTCCAGCCCCTTGATCACCTTCATGGCCCTCCTTCGGGCTGCTCTAACAGCCCCACATCCTTCTCGTGCTGAGGGCATCGAGCTGACTCCAAACCTTCCTTTTCCCGACGAAGGAGATGAAGTTCTCCTTGAAGCACAACAGCACAACACCTGCCTGCGCGCTACCTGCCCAGCTTTCCCCCTCGCCCGCCTCCACCGGGTGACCCCAGCGCACAACCAGAGTCAATATTTGGCGTGACTCGGCGTGCAAACACAACCACGCCACGCCAAGCCAATGCCAAGTGCCGAACCGCTCTGCCGAGCGCCGAGGCAGCGCAGCGCCCAGCCGAAGGCAGGCTCCTGGACTCCTTTCCGAGCCGCTCTTGCTCGGTCTTGCCTCTGGGTGTCTTAAGCACGCCGCGGACGGCGGCCACGGCCGGGACACGGCGCTGGGGGGGAGCCGGGGGGCTCCCCCCCTCTCCTCCCCTCCTCTCCCCTCCCCTCCCCGCCCCGCCGTTACGGGCCCCTCAGCGCCCGGTCCCTCAGGGCGGCCCCGCTCCCGCCCCGACCCCGTCTTGGAAAGCGCTGCCTCCGCGCCGTCCAACTTTATATTTGCCTTTATTTTCCTGCCCCGGCTGCCAAGGGAGAGGTTTATACACACAATCAGAGCAAATAGAAGGAGTTCAGCCGGATCGCGTTTCACCGGCAGCCCCCCTTCCGAAGGGGCTTAACGGGGGGGGAGAAGAAGCGAGCGGGGAGCGGCGGTGGCACGGCGGGACGGCTCCGGCTCCTACCGGGAGCTGCCTTCCTCCCTCCTCCCTCCTCCTCCTCCTCGTCAGCCCACCCGGCTCTCCGGGGAGCGCTTCCAGGCAGCGCCGGCAGCCCCGGGAAGCCACCGGGGGCTGCCCCTGCCAAGAAGAGGCGACGCCGCACCGCCCGGACCCTCCCGCGGCCACCGCTCCGCCGCCCTTCCCGCTCGGCGGCGGCAGAAAGCAGCCGGCCCCCGGCCCCTTCCCCGCCCCAACACCGCCCCTTCCCCGCCGCCGCCCGAGCCTCAGGTTCCCGGTAAACCGGGGCCGGGGACCCGCCCGGAGGGAGCCGCGCCAGGGCCATGAATATTTCAGCGCCTCCTCAGCGCGTTTCTAATTAAAGGCTGGGGCCCTGCGCTCCCCCCCCCACCACACACACACACCCTCCCCTTTCCCCGTCTGCCCTCCTCCCGCTCACACACACACACACACTTGGGACCGGCTCCTTACGTCGGAGCGAGGAGAGGAGCGACCGAGCCCTGCCCGGGGGAGGGACGGGGGGGACCGGGGAGGGGGGGGGAGAGAAAGGGGAGGGGGGGGGGGGGGGCTGTGCAGCAGCGACGCTCCCGAGGTTGCCAAGTGGACTTTTATTGTTTTCCACCCACTTCCAAGTCGATACTATCTGCCGTCTCATGTCCATCCTATAGCCTATATAAGCGGCTGCGCCGGCGATGGAGTAGGTGGCGGAGGGACGGGAGGGGGGCGGGCGGGCCGGCCGCCGACAACTCGGACTGTTCTGCTGCTCCTGCTGCTCCTACTGCTCCTGCTGCTCCTACTGCTCCTGAGGCTCCTACTGCTCCTACTACTGCTGCTCCTACTGCTGCTGTCCCTGCTGCTGCTGCTGCTGCCCGGGGAGAGCGGCCCCCGCGGGGAAGACAGCTCGCCTTGCGGCACGGAGAGCCAGGTAACCCGGCCAGCAAGGGGCCGGCCGCCTCCCTCCTCCTCCTTCTCCTCCTCCTGCTCCTTCTCCCCGTCCCGGAGCGCTGGCCTGGCCGGGAAAGTTGGCACGGGACAGAGAGGGGCGCCACGCGTGGGACAGCCCTTGTGCCTGCGGGGTGCGCCCAGCCAGGGTGGAAAACTTCGGGGAAAGTTGGGCGCCGCTCGTTTTGTCCCGGCTCGGCTTGTCCCGGTGTGTCCCGGCTCGGCGGGGCTGCTCTGCCCCAGCAGGCATCAAGCAGAGCGGGCTCGGTGTCCCGGCTCCCCCTCCGTGTTTCCCATTTCACCCCCCGTGTGCCTCCCCACCTGCAACCCACCCCCGTTTTTATCTTGCAGCGGAATAGGAAGCCTCCCCCGCCGGCAGCGGATCGTTCCTCTTCATCTGTTCGCTCGCCCTTCGGGTCAGGCTGCGATGAGCGGACTGAGGTCTCCTGGGCTGCTGGGGCTGGTGCTCTTAATGCTCTCGGCGGGATATTGCAAAGAGAAGAGCGACTCCGCAGATCTGAAGGACAGGCAAAGCCTCTTAAATCTTATCATGGAGATCATTCGGGAACTGAAGAGGTACCACCTGGAGAAGGACAGTGGGGTGCAGTACTTCTCCAAACACGACTATAACTTAGACCGAAGGGAAGTGGCAGACTACGGAGGGTACCAGGATGAGCAGAGAGTTGGTAAGTCACAGCCCCTGACTAAGGAGAGCTTTCTCCTTCCGTAGGGTGCCTTGGGGAATCAGACATCACATCAGGTTACTAATTTTGTATCGAGGATCAACCACCCAAAATACCTGCAGACTCTCTCTGGTATCAGAAACTGATGCAGGCGGCAAATTTGGAATAGAAAAACTCCATTCGCATCTCAGAGCCTCTTACTGTCTGGATAATGTACTCAGCTGAAAGTCTGACTTCCTGTGTGTTGGCTTGAACAAAATCTATTAACAAGGGAAAGCAGTGAAATGGGCTGAGATCAAAGAAATAAGGGATGAAAATGCTCTTTCTCCTGGAAGTTTACCATTTTTTAAAATGTGCCTAGTTTTAAGTGTTTCTTGGAAATGACCCTAGCGGTAATTCCCCTGCAGGACTCTACTATGCCCATGCTCTTAGAGATATTGAGAAGTCTGTCCTAGAGCTCAGCTTCATTAAACTTTTCACCCTGCTTATTAGTGCTGCCTTTTGTATTCTGGAGGGTAGCACCTTTGAAAAATACTAGGGAACTCAAATAGAGCACTCCTCTGTCACCACACGAGCTATGCATGCTCCGAGTCACTCCTTCAATCATCTTTCTACTCATCTGTAACCTCCAGTGAAAGCCCCCATGTGTTTGTAAGATGCTCGGGGCTGGATGTTCAGAGCAGTCATACCAAGCCACGCAGTGATGGATAGCTACAGCTCAGTTTCACGATGTGCCTCTGTGCATCCTGCTGAAAGTTGACTTGACTTCTCCTGCTGCCATGTCTCATTTAGTGTTTGCTGTCACTCCCAAGCCCCTGCAGCGCTGCTGCCACTCCTCTTACCCCTCCTACTGAAAGGCACTTTCTGAATAATTTCCAGCAGATGCACTCACCTTCTTCCAATCTGGCTTTCATCTTCCTAGCATGCTATTTATTTTGCCTTTATTGATCTCATAAAGTTCCTTTGTACCTTTACTTCAGTCATTCATATTCAAATATCCTCATGATTTGCATTTGTTGATGATTGTCATGAAAATGTTACTTCCCCATCTAGACGATTAATGAATATACAGAGGAAGACAATTTTGTTCCATTTAAGCTCAGCACAGTGAGAACATTTTGTTTTGTAAATGTTGAAAAGTTAAAGAGGCCAGATGAAGCAGTGAACTCTAATCCGCACAACTCTAAATCTCAGCAAGAAACATTGGCATGGTTCTTGGCCATCCAACATCAGCACACTGGTGCAAAACATCTGGCTTGTATTCATCAGTTATCTATGTAAACATAAAACCACTTCAGAGCAGAATAGTTGGTACTGGTGTCACTGACTCCTAAGCAGAATTTTACATTTTATTCTTATAAAGGAGTTATTCCCAGCAACTCTGAAAAGGAACTACTGCTTAAAGTTCTTCCTCTCACTTTTGGCATCACTTTCCCAGTGAGCCTGTCCCCTGGGAAATTTCTGAGTGAAGCATGTGTGTTTTTAATGCTCTTCGTGACATAATTAGGTCAAATACGATAAGGTCAATTTTACTTACACTGACTAAAGTTAGAAGTAAATGAAGAATGACTTTCGAGAAGTGTCTAACCTCAAAAGTGAATCAGATCTGGATGGAAATGTTCTCTGCTTTATATCTGATAAGAGGTGCCAGGGGAATGAAAAAGGCTGCTCAGGCATTTATGGTCAAATAAATAAAGCACCATGTAGTGTATCACACACAATCAGCACTAGGCTATCAGCATAGAGTTCGTAACGGAAAGCAATCAAAGATAGCTGTAAATCAGGAAGACACAAGGAAGGGTTAGGGCTAAAATGGATTTCAGTAAACCAGTTTCATTTTGCCATCTGCTGAACACAAAACGCGAGGTGGTAAACCACAAATATAGGGAGCCAGAAGAGAGCAATTTGCTTGGGATCATTTCCTGTGAATTTTATTTACTGCCAGAGGGGAAAAAAATATTCCTGTAAGTAGATCAATCCAGTCTCACGATTACAGCAGGACAGTGCTTGTACAAACATACCTCTGACAAAAGAATGGATACGGTTGCGTAAGAGAATTAGAAGGCACAAAACCAAACTTGAATGTATCTTTGGATCTTTACCAGCAGTGGGAGGAGCCTTTTCCAAGCAACTATAAACTAAAATGTTGTAAAGAATTTAAATCTAGGTAAACGTGACAATGTAATTTATAGAGAGCTAAAATCTGATTCTTAGTTATCAGACAACATCATTTATAACTGCACACCTAAGAGACACTACTTGTTTCATCCTCACAGTGTGTTTCATGGTGCATTTTACAGTGGCTTCATATGTAAAACAAGAGCTTGCAATTTGGCCTATTGTATGCAAATGAGTTCTGACCACTCTGCATCTGTCAGGAGGTAGCAGTGATGTTTGCTGGTCAGAATTTATTCATTTTTCTCATGCTGTGCTTGGCAAGCACAGTTCCTACAGCAGAGTGACTATGCTTTTTTTCTGTCCAACAGAAATAGTTCCCAGAGATCTGAGGATGAAAGACAAGTTTTTAAAGCACTTAACAGGTACGTCTTAACTTTGTCTTGATATCCATTATGTCATGTACATACCATAAACTGTATTTTATCCTGTAAGCTGCACTGACTCTTATTTTTCCCTTGTATTTCAGGTCCACTCTACTTTAGCCCAAAATGTAGTAAACACTTTCATCGGCTTTATCACAATACAAGGGACTGCACCATCCCAGCATGTAAGTGCCAAAAACAAAGGCTAACTTTCATAAAAGAACAGAAAACTCTGAAGTAGAGTAGCTCTGTGGGATACCTGCTGTGATACAATGTTAGAGTATACTTCTTGCAGTGCAGAATCTGTAGTGCTCTGCAGCACGTTTGCTAAAACTGCCTTAGCATTACAGTGGGGGAAATGGCAACACAATATTTTCACTGCAAAGAGACTGCGTAGAATGACTGTAAACACTGGTTATTTAGTTATTTATGCATGTGCCTTGTTTGTTCGAAATCAAAGGCGTTTTTCATAGAAGCATGTGACTCCTTTTCCAAACCTATCATACTTAACTTATAGTGCTGCAAATTCAAAATAGGATCAGAAATTCAGCTGGGGCTATTTCCTGTTCATTATTTATGGAGAACATATAATAGTTGGCACGGGTTGTCCAGAGTGGCTGTGGAGTCTCCCTCCTTGGAGATCTCCATAAGATTCCTGGACATAGTCCTGGGTGGCCCTGCTTGAGTAGGGGTTGGACCAGATGCCTCCAGAGGTCCCTTCCTACCTCAGCCATTCTGTGATTCTGTAATGTATCTTGAAGGCATTACACATTTTGAAAGTTCAGCTACCAATCTACCAGTCATGCTGAAAGTGAACCTTTGCAATCTTTCTCTTTAGTAAATCACAAAAAATGTAATGTTTCTCAAGGTTAATGAAAACAAACAAACCACCAGCTGAGGGACACAAGTAACAAAATTCATATTATGTTATCTCATCAATGTTGGCAGCACAGATTTTCATTTTTTTTTTTAAATCTGAAATCGACATTTATCACTCAGGAGATGTGATTCCAGACTCATACCAAGGTGGACCTGTTGAGTAAGAAGATGCTGTTTTAGTGCAGCTTTTGAGAATGGAAGCACACTTTATTTTACTTTTCTGAGGTAAAATAAACTCCTGTTTCTATTCCCAGTTGGGTCAGTAGCAGAGCTGGGAATAGAAACAGGAGTTCCTGATTCCAAGTTTCAAGTATTAATAAATATTTCAGCCAAATATATTTTAAAGGCATATTTGGTAAGACCTACAGACTTTCTTCATATTCATTAAATCTTCATATTAGGACTACCTTGGAGATAAAGACTTTTATATAATGACTAACCAGCTCATGCTCAGTTTACATGGATGGTGATGGAGCTCTTAATAAGAATGGTGCTTTAAATAAGCAAATGGACATATTACCTTTTTCATAAGGATCACATCACAAACATCATTTGACTCGGCACTAACCGAGTACTTCAAGCTGTGAAGCTAAAACCTAGTCGGCCTCTAAGTCCTTATCCTTCTGACAGGTGACACACCCACCAGCATAATGCCTGGATAATGGAGGATAATTTGTACAAATGGAAATTATAGCATACCTATGCTGTGAGTTAAAGACTGTTAACATGGCATCTCTAGGAAACATAAGATGTTTCTTAGAAATAATGCCTACGAAAATAAACATCAGTCACTGGACTGGACTGACTAGCATCTTCTTAAAGTAACTTTCTTCTACAAACATGAAATAAAAAACCTCCTTTAATTCTACATGCACAACATAATGTTACTTTTTGATAATATCCTGATTTCAGTTTAAACTTACTGTTCATTATATGCTCTAAATTATGTTCTAAACTACTGTTCATTCTACTGACATTTTATGTCATTCAAAGGCAAGACAATAAAGAAATTAAAAGCATCTGTGATGCTGCCACAAGGTGGGAACAAGTACAAATGTATTTTGTTGGCATATCTTCTTAGTAGCACAGACACCTAAGACCTACTTTAGTCTCCTGTCTGAATGTGACCAACTTTCACATAATTTGCTTTCCATTGGCCATGTTAAAAAAAAAAAGGGGGGGCGGGATCAAAAAAACAATTTGATTAATTTTGCAGATTTGCATTGGTTCTGTTCATCATCACACAGCTCCTTATTATTAATGCATCTAAATAAATAAATAAGGTACCTAAAACAAGAACTACTAACAATAGACCTACCATGAAAAAAAAAAATTACCAGTTTCAAGATGGAACTTGATACAGTTACGAATGAACTTATATTATATGGTTGCCAATGGGCAACGTTCCTATGAATATACAAAAAAACACCAACAAATACAGGTGATGTTACTCTACACTGATATAACACAATGTATACAGTATGTTTCTATCAGAGACCTTATTTGTCTAGTTTTACAATTTTTACAGGAAGAAAAGTTAACGTAAAATATTGCAACTCCCCAATAAGTTGACATACTTGCTCACTGATGGCTGGAATTCAAAGATGGATGAGCACTACTTATTCATCCTCTAGCATAGAAATACTACACTCACATATTTAGACCCCGACATGTAAGCACATACACAGATGGGTAAATGTTTATACATACATACACTTGGAATACCTATAAGCACATTCATGCTATTTATTTTGATATTATGCATGCAGAAATACCATGCATACAATTATATGTGCCTTTAGACAATTATGTGTGCCTTTCGACATGGCTCTCATTATGGAGTTTTTACACACTACTTTTCTAAGTCTAAGGAACTGACTTCTGTATTGTTGCAAACTAAGGTGTTCATTAAACTTAATCGTGACAATACTTTGCATGCCGTTATCAATTTTGATTTTTAAAAGCAAAAGTTTTTTACTTCATTAATGTTTGTATTTATGCTGTTTTTTTTTTTTTTTTTTCCTAACAGACTACAAAAGATGTGCCAGGCTTCTTACTCGGTTGGCAGTAAGCCCAATGTGCATGGAAGGATAAGGTAAGCTTTTTGACAATAATAATGACATTCTACTGCATAGCAAAGCTGTGGCTTTTGTTTCATACATGAAAACTCATAATAAAAATAGTTTTTTGGCTAAGATATTCCTCTTTCATAGTATTTGGAGTAACTGGCTTAATCTGGCAAGTAGTGGCAATAAATAAAGGCTACCCCCTACTGGAAGTCATTATATAAAAGTCCATGTGCATCAGCTGTGAATTAGAATTATACAGTTACCAGCTAGTGAATTTGTTGTTATAGAACAAAACAACAGCTGTAGCTTATTTTTTTCAATAGTTGACTCAGTATACAATTGTTTATATTGGTAGTGGCAGCCCTTTTATGTGTGCAGCTGTAGATCTCTGGTGTACATTTCAGTATAAGTTAATATACACGTAGCTATACACATGACAGCTTTATACATGCAGATAGGTTGCAGGTGCTTTTATGGTACTTAAAATGTATTAGTAGCATTGACAAACTAACTTTAAGCTGTCCAGATTTCTAGGGATTTTCATTGTGTACACTATGTCTATGTACACTTCTATGTCTGTGGGTTATTCCCTCCCTTTTTGCTTAGATGTACCTCTAATTCCTAGAAGTACTTTGGGAACCTCAGCATAAACCAAAAAAAAAAAAAAAAAAAAAAAAAACTATCTGTATTTCTAGAAAACTACTTGTAAGAATACAAAAAAAAACTAATTTAAACTCTGTCCTCAGCCTTTACCTGAGACAGAAATGTGAACCTCTGACAAAGGAGTAAGTAATAACCCATATGGACATTTCAGTAACAAGTGCTATCAAAGGTATTTTAACTCTGTGACAAGATACACATTTTGTGGGGGGGGAAAAAAAAAAAAAAGCATTAAGGTTTAAGCATCTTATTTGACTTTTTAAAGCATGGAAACTGTTTTGCATGGCATTCTTACAAGCAAGCTAGTGATATGAGATCAAGACACATGCAAAAACGGTTGGCAAATATTGAAGTTATTAGTGCTTCAGTGCCAAACTGAAAACTTGTATTGGGCATAGTCACACAGCTACATTATGGGTATGGTATTGCTCAATACTTTCATTAATTTGCATGGTAGAAGTCAGTACATTTATGGTGTAGGAGAGGCAACCATGAGGGAGTACATCACTGAAATTTAAAATAATTTTGAAAATGTAGCTGAATAGTCTAAAAACAGGATAAAACATAAGGGGAAAGCAGAATTATGAAGCCATGTAGGAGTAATATATATGCAGAAATATACGGCAAGCTGTGAAATGCTAGATAGGTAGTTCTGTAGAAAGTGCAGGAATTATGGTAGACTCATGTTTAGTTTGTGATCCACTATGTCACACTTGAAAAAAAGACAAACTGGAATTTATAAATAGAAACATTGTTTATAAAACGTGAAATAATCACTGTTGCTGGTAGGGCCTCATTTAGAATACAGCATTTAATTGAAGACCCCACACTTGAAGCCATATGGGTGTTTCTTGGTTGCTCTGAAGAACAGCAAAATGGATGACTAAAGAAAACACAATTTACAAGAACTGAAAGGAATTAGGATTATTTAGTCTAAAGGACAGATGAGTATGGGAAAACACAACCAAGCTACTTTACTTCATAAAAGGTGGCCACAAGCCATTCTCTTTATCCAGTGTGGATAAATAAGATTTACTTTGTTTAAATTACAACGATAGGACTCCAACTAGATGTTAGAAAAGACTTTTCTAACAGCCAGGGCAGAGATCATATATTAAATCATTAGATACCATTCAGGATTCTGACTTTATACTAAACTCCTCAACGTACTTTTAAGTATTTTCTGCCAAGACTTCCTAAAATAGACCTAGACTAGCCCAGCTTCAAGTCAAAAAGTTTCTAAGGTCCATTGACTGTTACATTACTTGATGTCATCAATTGAAATACGCAGCCATCGAGAGGAATCTTTTATTCATACACTTTGTGTTCAGAGATAGAATCATGGAAATAACTGCAGTAAGACAAATAAAAGCTAGTAAATAAGTAAATCCTCTGATCTCATTTAGAGGAATTCCAGGATTTAACCTTTCAAGTCAAAGAAAGCAAGGAATGAATTTGATAATGATTTGAGAATGATATTCACCTGTGAAAGGTAGGTGAGTAGTGTATTACCAATACTAATACGCCAGAGTTGGGAGATCTTTTCTCTCTTTCCTTCAAAAATTTTATCTATCATTGCACCTTGTCACAAAAGCACAAACTTGTAAATATGAAGGAACAGTGACTAAAGTAGTTCTCATCACAAGCTAGTAGTCTATTAAAAAAAAAAAAATCCATCTTATTTTGCCAAAGAACTCCTTAGCTCAACTAACTGGCATGTCTGAAGGTCTCCACAAGCCAAAGGTACAAACCATTAACAGTATCTGCACTCGTAAGCACCATTTACTAAAAGAATAGCCTTTCCTCCTACACCACATATGCCTTGAGACCCCCACTGAAGTCCCCATAAAATTAAGCATCTTTCCTACCCAAACCTTTTCCAGTGGATCAGCTCGATTTTGTGTGGGTAAGACATCCTCACAAAGAGAAGTACAATGAAGACTTTGTTTTCATCATTGCATGGACAGCAGTAGAAAAATGTAGGTTTTTGATTTTTTTTTTTTTATTTTTCACTTATCAGTCCATTTTTTTTTCTCCCCAGAGCAGATAATTATCATTGTCCAAGGTCTTTTCAATGGGTTTTAAAGTTTTGAGCATAGTACCAGCTGCACATGGTAAAACAAAATTTCAAAACCATTTCTTGCTTAAGATGGCTCTCCAGTAAAAGAATTTTTTTTTTTTTTTTTTAATAGCCTGGCAATAGGTAAACATTTCTGGTTTCTGCTATAAAGCTACCAGTTTATATCAATTCTAAAGCTTAGACTAATTCTGGAATAGTAGAGAACACAAATTTATTGTGATACATGTACTACAAAAGTGAATACTTTCTAGTGATTTCCCCCAAAATCCTGAATTCACAAGCAGTATTTGACAGTTTATATTAACCGTAATGACAAATACATTTAAAAATGTTTTAAAAGTACGACACATTTCATGTTGTTGTTCTACTCTCTCCCAACTTGTACTGAGATTTATATAGAGATGCTGTCAAGATAAAATCTTAAGTAAGATATCACTCAGGGATTATTCATCGAGGAAAGAAAAACACCATACTTGTGCTTTTTCCTTACTTATTTTAATAGTCTTATTGCCTATGAAGTATGTTACATATTTAAAAATAATGGAACCATGAATATGTATTGCTTTTATTTAACAAAACTCTTGAATTTATGCTGAAGCTAAATACACTACTAACTGGAGACCATATGCCAAGAATGATAAGGAATAAAAATTTAGGTTAGAGATTTACCATGTTTTCTTCAAAATATATCCACAGATAGGGTTCAGCAAAAATATTGTATCTTTTTATTTCAAAAATGTAAGAAGATTTCATTGTTCTTGTTAGTTTTTTATCTTGCATTCAGATATGGAGTCCCACTCATTTTTATACCTCAGAATTTGTTGTTGCTAACTAAGGTGGTATATTGGATCTATCAGTGATCTGAGTCAATACAAAAAATCCTGTATCATAAGCTAGTAGAAGACATTCTTAGTTGTTAATGCCTACCTTTTTGTTCCAACAGAATTAGACTTTCTATTTTGCTCAACTTTGTTGAAGGCTTATCATTGGGCTGGGCTATAAGAAAAATAATTGCTGTTTGATATTTTGGCAAACTGGTAGTTTGGGCACATTTTTAAGATCCATGGACATCTGCCTATGATTAGAGATTAATGTAGGAGGAAAAGAAGTAAAAGAACAAAAAAGGGTAGATTTGTTTTTGATTTGTTCTGACAATGAGTTTTGGACTATCACAGTTTAAAACACAATTTTTAAACTTGGTCCTAATATCAAACAATAAAATAAGATACGAAAGCAGGAATTGGGCATCTATTATCACAGTGCATACTTAAGCCAGGTGTGGAGGGGTAGGTGTGTTAATTACAATGTGTCTTGTGGGGCATTCACTTTTCTCATTTTTTGTACATACGTGTAACTAGGCTCCCTTTTCTGTCTCCTTTTTAGGGTGTAATTTCAAATTTGCTTCCCACAAACATTTGAGCAGTGCAGGGGCAATTTTACATGTTCAGACACCATCAGTCAATCCAGAATAGCATGTCTATATTAACACAGCATTCAGTAGCCTTTCTCTAACAGACAACCCAGGCCATCTTTCCAGCTTGCCACTAGTGCCAGCTCTGACTAGTTTTATTCTGCAACACTTCTCCTTCCTCTGTTCAACACAACTATCCCAGTCTATCTTCCACACTATTTGTTCTCTCCTTCAGACTCATTTTTCTCCAGCTTCCCTAACAGCTCCTATACTTATTTTCTTTGCCCCACCCCATGCAGGCACACCCAACACCCATTGTCCAAAATGAAGGTTAATGAACGTCAGGAACAAGATTTCTGAGTATTCACCTAAAGTTCTCACTGAATATCTTTTATAGTTGTTGTGACAAACAGTGATCCAGCTGGAAATATAGCCTCCCTGGCACCACTTGTCACAATCATGTTGGCTTCAGTCAGATTTTACTATTTTTATTTGAAAACCACAGGTGCTACTGTTGTGACCCTCCTTTTTCCATCAGTAGGTTTGCTACAGACCAGTAGTGATCTCACAATGTATTCTTAAAACCTCCTGGTACAATAAGGATCTAACTATATATAAATACAAGTATATATAAATAAATACTTGTATTTATGTAAACTTTTTTTTTTTTTTTTGAGTTTCTGCAGTTATTTCAAATGAAGATAAAACTAGTGATACAATGTTAAACTAGTAAATACATGATTAGTGCAAGTGGGAGTCTCAGACTAGGTGAGGAAGGGAGCTTTAATACAAAAAGTACATGAAAAATCTACGTTATTTCTTCCCCAGAGGAAAAAACACACATAACTAGCAATATTTAAAATAAAAGAACAATAGAATCAATGCTTCTTGTTTAATAAGGCCATAACAGGACAAGAATAAATACATATATATATGAAGGTCAAAGATTCTCAATAAAATTCCTAATAAGCTAAAGTATACTGATAACTTAAATTTAATTTGAAAAATCTGTATAAACTTTTTAAGATGTGTTAACCATACTAGTAATGTACATTAAGAAATCTGAAAGGACAATATAAATTTGGAAATTTTAAATATAAAAGGAGAAAACTGAAATACCACACAAGACATCCCATTCCCATAATCCACATTCTATATTAACTATTTCAAACAATCTTTAAACCAATATATTGTTCGGACTCTTAAGTTTTACTTCAAATGTTTTCTAACTGTAGAGCCTTTAATTGCTTTCTCTTAGTTTCTCATTCAGACTAAGACCGAGTGCACTCAAGAAATGTCAGACACTTTCATTTCTTAAAAGAAGCAAACATGGGATTAAGATGTGGGTTTTGCATGTAACCAAGTGAAAGCAGATCCTTTTTTTTTTTTCTAGAAAGCATACACTGATCCATTGTATCCAAGTTCTCACAACATATTCAATCATGTCGGCTTGGTCACACAAAATAGTCCCCAAGTTAACTCAGTTAAGACTTTATCAGAACCACTGCTCTGAATTAAATAGCCAGCGTACATGGTTACTAGTGTGGTGTAATTCAGCTTTGTAATAGACAGTTCTGAGTTTTATCTACTAGGGGAACCTCTGTGGCTAGTACCAGATCTAACATTATCAGCTTTATCTTCCCTGTATGGATCTCTGAGATCTGATGTTCACATTGGAGCAGATGTCCACCTGGGCTGGGCTTTCACTGCTGGGAAACAAAAAGGAATTTCTGATGTTAGCATATGGAAATTCTGCTACAGAATCCTACTAGCGCAGTGTTTTTTAAAGTTTACATTGATATTTAAAACACCAACTTCCTCTCTTGGATAGCTTTTTCTTAGTATTTATCATCATGCACAGATAATGACTAGAACCAAATTTGGAAAGCTGTAATACGCCTTTGCAGTATCTTTCATTTGTGCTTTTTAAAACTGGAACAACTGTATCATTCAGATGGTTTCAGCTAACATTGCTGCTTGTTGTGTTTTGTTTTTTTAAGGGGGGTGGGTGGGTGGGGTGTTTTTATTTATTTTTTATTTTTTCTCCCTTGTATTAACAAAGGAAAACCAATAATTGAATTAAAGAAAAAGAAATTGTATGACTGTCTATGTTCCCAGAAATATTGCAGTCAAGTAGCATTCAGGATCTCCAGTAAGAATACTACCTGCCATCCTTCAGCTAAATTTCAATTTTCCTAGACCAATGCATAACACAGACTATACAAAATTAAATAACATAATAGTACAATAGATCAATTCATGCTCAAAACCTAGGGTCTTTTCATGGGTACTGCAAATGTCAGGGATTTAGAGAACTGCAAACTACCTGAGCACTGAGAATATAGGACCAATGGCTTTTGATCAGATAGCCATACAAAAGCAGGTATAAATGAGACAACAAGTAAGCATACTATGCAAGTTCAACCACTGCCATTTTTTCCAGCCTCAGTAAACTTCATATTCCCATTACTATTAGTGATGAACAAACTATTTATTAAATTCTCTATTTTTAAATTGTCAGGTGTACCACACTGTAATCAGACTAAAAGCTTTTAAATATCACTTTTCAGCTTAAATAAAGCACAGTATGGGTACACATACAGAAACTAAGCTAGATGAAAATGTAAGACTGAAATTTTTTTTTATCAGTTTCCCCTCTAAAGCAAGGACATAAAAAAGTGTGCTATCTCCAAAGCTAAATTATATCAAGCTTGTCTGTAACATTATTACATTTCCTAACAGTTTTTAAAACATTGCAAAATTAAATATATGTTTAAATAATACTAACAAGTACTTCTGTATGCATCAATAGCTTGATTTCCAATGGGTTATGTCAAGTCTGACTTTGCATTCAAATGATTCTATTACAAAGTATACTTAAGCAGTAGAAAATATAGAGAAACTCAAAATAGCAGAGAATTCACAGGATCATGGCAGAGAGATACAGATGTTCAGATAAACGGTATGAAAGTTTTAACTATTAAAAATGATGTAAGAAGCACTTTAATCCACTGCTTTTTTCCATCTTACACATGGATTTCTGACATTTACGAAGAACATTTATTCTGCATTTTTTCATTCAATAAAGACATTAAAAGGTTGTCTCAGAAACACACAAAGCTGGGTAGACTTGCAGCATTTGATGGTCACCTGTATAGAAAATGCAGCTGTGGATAATGTCAACATACTCGGAAGTTACTGGAAAGAGGGGAAATTTCTAGATAAGTACACAAAGAGATGGTTCTATTACATTTTCTCAGCTGGCTTAGAAGTGTGGGGGAAAAGTGTTGCAGTAACTTTCACTGCTTGATTTGTAAATGAACCTTTCTAGACTAGACAATGTGTGTACATAAGCAGGGTAGAAACCTGTCATTTCTGTGATTTCAATACCAGTGTTACAGAAGTGGCTTTAATTCCAAGAACCTGCTCAGGGAAGAGTTACTAGAACTGGCAGCAAATTGATCCGCTTCTTCTCAGTTTGATCCAGCTTCTACTCAGGTTGTGTGGCCTCACTGTTTGCAGGTCCCAGGGACAAGAGACTGGTCTTTTAAACCTTATCTTAACAGATTTATATTACTGGACATTGTACCAACAGCTTCCTGATATCAAGACACTAAGACAGAAATTTACAATATGTTAATAACTGTACTTGATGTTTATTCACTTTTTGACCTCAGTGTTATACTCAAAGGTACAGGCTAAACTTACCTACAAGCACATTTTGGGTAAGCAGAACTGTAGTATCCAAATCTCTTCAGTCTACCTAAAATGAACCAACACAAAAACAAGAATGACTTCCAAAGCTTCATCCTTGAGGAACAAAACAGTAATTTAGTACAACTACATGCACTATTAGATCTTTATGAAGTCATCACTAAATTTGACATTTTTATTTACTTACTATTTTCAGTATGCTAAATATATTCTTAAACACTTGTATGTGAGTATAAAAATGATGAAAGGAAATTTTCTTCTTTCTTTTAATCCACCAGATATCATTATCATGAAAAGAAAAACCAAGAACCAAGAGAAGTGCCTTGGAAACCAACAGGGAAATAGAACTTACTACCTTTATAACATATTCCATTGTGAACAAGAGATTTATTTTTGCAGATTGACAGACTACTTCCCATAATTCTTTTAACATGCATTTTGTAGGTTGTCAACAGTTGGCAGATTGACATTCTCTTTACAGTAGCATAACTGCCAGTAGTACATAATGCTCAATACTTAAAAAACACACTACAACTGATGTGTAATGCTGCCAAAAATTACGTAAACACAAATATTTCACCATGAAAATTGATGTTCTATTGCTTAATTCTACAATTTTAAGGAATGTTTGTTTGTATATCTAGAACTACTAAAGATCTGCTCCACAGTAGTTGTGGTCACTTGATATCCTTCATGCTTATGCAATTTTTTAAAAGTTTGGTTAAAACAGACTTGCATTGGGGTCACATTGTACCCTAGGAGTACAAATTGCATGACAAACAGAAATGTAATTCAAAGTAGACATATTTTTGGGGACAGTGGAGCATGGATTTTGTACACAAAAAACAAGCTGCCATTAATTTACTTTATATAATAAATGTATAAAACATTCCAGCTAACGTGCAATATGTAAATACTGTAAATAACAGGCATAAGTAATAAAGTGTTTGGTATTAAGATGTCTTCAGTTTGCTTTCTGTTCACTGAACCCAGAATTTGAAAAACAGATGGCATTTTCAGGTAGTTACTGTCATTTATCCATACAAGCATCTTTCCAATGAGAGTTTGCTAGCGTAAGAAAGGTACACCCACCTTGGCGAAGTCCTGTAATTTGGACATTCTCTACGGACTTGGTAGGACGGCCACATGTTCCAGTCTCATGAAATGCCCGGCCCACAAGGCTGCTCCAATTCCAGACAGAATTCTAAATTCAAATCTTTTTTCTTTTCTTTTTTTTTTTTTTTGACAAATGGTTGTTTCAAAATAAATCAATCAATAAATCTGCAATCTATTCACAATACTGCAAAGAAATGATTATAACGAATGAGCCCAGTATTTTAGTTTTAACTTTTGAGGAGTCAGTGAACGCTCACTCAAGAAACCTTGTTAACATCTCCCTTTCTTCCACCGATCTGATATTAAGTCCAATTGTCAAAATAAAATGTCTCAAACAGGAAGAAAACCATTAAGCACAATTTGTGCTTAATGACACCTCAGTAACACCTCAGAAAGTTTTATCTTAATAAATTGAAGCATTTAGCTTCAATTTTATCCTCAATTAAATCTTCAAAATGTAATCGCAACACTGAATACCCTGTTCCCTCCCCACAAAGTTAGCAGACTTCTTGAAATTCACACTTATGAGCCTTCAGCATCTAGCTCTTTAGAAGAAAAAAAGATAAAACATTGGCAGAGAAGTACAAGACTCCATTTTAGAACATGGCTGTATTTACTAAGGGAGAAGTATGTGGTTCTAATTTAATTACAGTCATCACTAAATGCCAAAGTTTCATTTCTCACTGGAATACGTGTATACTGAAAACATGGAGTTAAGAACGTACTGCTACAGGATTCACTTAGCAGCTCACCTGCAGTAAACATGTCAGTGGGACTCTGTGCCTTTCTGTAGCTCCACTGACTGACGTCAGATCAGAACATACTACTCAATAAGGGAGTTTAAATTAGTATGATTATTTCAGTTTGCAGTAGGACACCTGAAATCTGGTTCAGTTGGAATTTTCTAGAAAAAATGTATTGTAAAGGGAAAACAGTAATTCATTTAATGGCTTAATAAATGAATATAAACAACTTAATTCCATGGAAGGTGTTTTTTGTTTTGTTTTTCTCCTAGATTTAGCAGAAGTTAGCAGGTTTTGACAAAAGATGCAAATTTCAGTATAGCAAATTTTACTTATATTTTCTGGGTGTAGGCTTACTACCTTAACTGAAACAATCCAGGGGCTTAGTCATTTGTAGGATTAATACAAAAATATGTACCACACGTTCAGTTTCTCTTGGAAGCATGGAATGGTACTATGCAGCTGCCTTCTTGAAGGCAATTCCTGCTCTCTATTCTCATATTCTACAAATTTCTGTGCAATATCATGTTGCTCTCCTCCCCTTCCTCCAAAAGAAACCCAGCACAGATAAAATAAATAAATAAATCAGCTTTTATCCTCCCAGTGGAGCTGGTGAATTATTTAGCCGATAGATTACTTGCTGAAAACATAACTTGAGTCAAGCCTGATACTTTACAATCAGATGTGAATTTAACACAAATAATTTTGACTTAGTATCACTTTAGAGGAATTTTCCTAAGCCTAGTAAAGGTAAACAACCATACCCTTTTATCTCCTTTCTGTTATCCCAGCAGCCCAAAGATACAGAGTTAAGACTTAAATCTTTACTTCAATACATAGGAAACTACAGGTTCTACTTCAGGTCAGCCATGAGTGGGAAAGCACAAGCCATCATGTTCTCAATCATCTGAGTTAGTTTACTTTCACTAGAATATTTTAAATGATCTTTCTGGAAAGAATAACATTAGATTATGCCTAAATACTTCCACTTCTGAGGCTAGTGCATAAACCACATTTGAGGTGGTTTGTCCCTAACTGCTCATTTTCCCTCATTTATTTTATTAAAGCATTAATAAAAGAAATTTAAAAACATTTTATGTATATTATTTTTTGTCTCTGCAGTGAAACAGCTCTTAACTTGCAAATTCCTAACTTGTTCACCAAAAATCACAACCATTGGTAACCCAGTAATACACAAGATCCTGGTCTCTGTACTCAAGTGTTCTCTCTACCACTTGCTTTTTTGTAAGCAGGTTCTTAACGTTTTGTGTCCAACTGAAAGCTTACACAAATACTTTCCAGCTGTTTTACATAATGAGTCCCAGGAAATGCAATCCCCACTTTGAAGGCTGCAGTATATGCACAGTGACACCAGAATCCCTCCCTCCCCAAGAGTAACACAGTCCTCTATGCAAATCCCTCTCCCAGAAGGAAAGGAGGTGACAAGTCTAGAGGCTATTCTATTAGTTTGGATGGCAGATATAAGAATAACCACAACACAACTAAATAAATAACAAAGTAAATTTTACAAATAGAGTTTATAGAGCATGTGGTAATGCTAATTCATACTAGTATTAGCATTATTCTGAATAAAAAAAAATATCGTATCAGTTATATTACATTTCTCAGTTATGTTTCTGCCTTAGGCAGAGATTGAATGTGATGTTCAGACAAACAGGCATGGATTTTTACAATGCATTCCGTTTTTGTCCAAGAGCAGAACTTTCTATTTACTGGCTTTCATACAGCTTCATATTGCATATTATATTACATACAAGTGGTCTGTCTTCAGGTTGAACTATACGCTTTTGACAAGCCATCCATTCTCCCGGGTAAATCTGAAAATATGGTCTGTCACTCATACAGAAACTGGGAATATAGCAGGGATTTGAGTATTTTACTACTATGAGATACAAAACGTACACTTGATGTTTCAGCTTTTAAGCTGACATGTTTTGTCCTGAAAGTAAATGTTAACGTTGTATGTACTTATATCAGTGTACCAGGAGTTGGCCACAAGAAGATAGGCAGATGAACCAGAGAAGTCCTATTAACATCAGTGACTATTTCTGATTTCATCTTAACTAGTACAAAGATCTATTAGCACAAAATGATTGCTTCTTTGATAGCTGAGCATTTAAAACTATACAACAGCCCATTTTCACAGGATCCTGACAACAGGTTTTACTTGCTTGAGCTCTGAAATAACGCTAAGAGTCAAAACAGTCAAAACCATGCCTGTCTTGTGGCAGGCAGTCCCTTTTTGTCCACCAGGCTCCATGTGAAACAGCTTCATTCCAAAAGTTGTCTAGGGATACTAGGATAACATGCCTAAGTTAACACACATCAACTATCATTTCACAGTTTCCAGTTCGTTTAAATTAACTAATGGCACAATAAGAAGACCTAATTTTGGTTTGTATAACACATAAAGAAGCAAGACATTACTTTTTACAGTGCTTCTGAGAAAGCACTGGAAGGGTTAACAGATAAATTTATTCTGAACAAGTACTTTGTTACATTAATGTGTGAGAAAATGGTTGATCATCTAATCCAACTTTAAAACTTCTCTATGTTTTTCTAATTAGATGACAGAAAAACTACAATAAAAATTAAACTGAAAAAGTTTTCAACCTACAGAAGAGGCATAATTTTACAATTTAAATACATCAATCAAGTAAACCTTACATATTTCAGGAGAAGCTAATTATTTTATTCTAGAAACAAAATGATGAAGCATTAATGAGGCTTCTCCAAAAATGCTTTACAGCATCTAACACACTGCTCGTAAACAGTTTCAAAGTCCTTTTCATTCCCCTAGAAAAAAAAAAAAAGAGGAAAAAGAATGTAAGTATACTAATACCATCTCAAACAAAAACATTTTGCAAGCTGGTTTTCTGTTGTCAGTAATGGCAAATAACTTGAATTAAGGAACAAGAACAGTACAAATACATGGTAATAGTTGTAGCATGTTTCCTCCCTAATTTGAGCTACCAGTGTCTCAGGAATTTCCATAGCTGAACGCTCTTTGTACTCAGGAGCCCTGGATGATCTTTCCTTCATGTTTTTTTTTTCCCCATTCAATTTTGAAGCCCTTATAAGATTTTTTTTTTCTTCTTTACATTCACAGTATCCTGTCATGTTGAGTTTCACAGTTAAACAAAGCACCATGTGGAAACAAATACCTCTTTTTGTTTTGAACATGTCTCCTACAAACCCATTTGACGTTCTCTACTTCTTGTGTAATGAATAGCAATTCCTTACTGGTACCTTCTTCCATTAATACCAGTTTTACAGAACCCCACTACATCTTTTTCCACTTCTCTGTCCTAAACTGAAGGATACTAATCTAATTGATTGCTCTTGGCTAATATTATTCAACATCTTTGACTACCCCATATCTTTGTCTCTGTTTTTCCTAATTATGTTATCTTTGCAAGGACACTGACCATGGAGAGCTTCACTTAATATTCAAAATACAGGTGCATTATGAACTTAAATAATTTCTGTAATAATAAAGATGGTTTCCTTTCATATTTCAGTAGTTTATATTGGTTTGTTAACTCTTTAAAAAACAAAAAACATTTGGCTTTGCATATTATCAGATTAAACATTATAAGAAAACTGCGGGATCTAGCAAGGTTATGTACTATACATACAGGATTTTTAATCAAGCTAACCAGAGAAATTCTTACATAGTATGGATCTTCAATAATAAGTTGTTTCTGTGGATCATATGTCCCAAGTAGTTCAATTTTGGCCTTGCAGTCTTTAACCTGGTTGCTTTTCCTTTTCAGATCTCTGGAGAAAAAAAAAAAAAAAAGTAAATGTTATCAATTTCTCTTCAGAATTTGTTGGTATTAGATATTAATGTTTCTAGAGAACACAGGAAAATAATATCCTTCTGAACTCAGTTAATTCTGTCGACTTTCTATGCTGCTCCTTTTTTTTCCTTCTTTTTTTCTTTTTCTTTTTTTTTTTTAATTGAGAATCAAGGGCATATGTAAATTTAGTTCAGAGTATAAGAAAACAGGCACTTAACTCAAGGCTTAACAGAAGCTTTTAGCAGTAAGTTTATCACCTTCTTCCTCAAATAATTCATTTAGTATTTTCAATGTCCACCTTTAGCTCACATTGAATAACAATAATGAAGATTATCTACATATTTTTTTTCAAAATTGAGGAAGCTTCCTTCATGGGTTAAAAATTTTCTTAATTGGTATGTTGCAAGGTCTTTTGATGCTGCCTCTAACTCCTGTGAAGTCCTTCTACAGTTAGTTAGCAGAGAACAATAAATTCATTAGATGTCTTCCCTTTGACATATTTTAACATTTTAGCAATCATCACATCTTTTACATTGCCTCCCATTGACAGAGCATATTTTTTTTGAACCAGTCTTTTCCCCATATACTTACAAACAGCCATCCATCACCCCAAATGCAGTTAAAATGCACCTCTCATCACCTTCAGATTAAAAGATGCTGAGTACCATGATTCTGACAAACAGCTGGAACATGTTAAGTTCTTTTAACTTATCTATATATCTCTATACCAAATCATCATTTTACTTACTCAGTGTTGAAAAAGTTTAAAGTGGTTTGCAATTGGTAATAAGAAATAATTCTCTGCAGAATATTCTTTCTAATAGTTAAGTACTGAGCAGGGCTTCCGAAAGCACAGACTGTATTTCTAAATTTCATACAGTCCTATGGATGAGATGCATATATCAAGTATAACATTCCCTTCAATAGAATGCAAAGTACACTACAACTGACAGTACTTTTTATAGTTCATAGGAAAAAAAATATACATACTTAGTCATAAGCATAATCAGTTTCAAGAACTTAATTTCTGATTTATTAATTCTAATTAATGAAGAAATTAATTTCATAGCTTTTAGATAGACAAAACAGCAGTGAGACTACAATACTGCTTTTCTATAAATAAAAGTCAGGACTCTATCAGGTAAGAAGTTATTGCTTGAATTTATAGATTTATAAAAAAAAAAAAAAAAAGAAAAGAAAAGAAAGGCAGCCCTCTGCATGTTGACAACATTTTTATTTTTAGAGGACAAGAAGGATGTTTGAAGACTGTCATCTTATACATCCACCCAATTACAGTCATTTGCTTCAAGTCTTTTGGCATACCACCTAATGAACAGGAGGGGGCCAAGTGGCTCTGGTACTACAGAAAAAGAGATGTTCCTTATCTCCCTTTTCTGATATGACAGGCACTCACTCCATCAGCACCTGGAACCAGCTACAAACATGTATTCCTGGGACAATGGCTGAATTAGATTCACATTTAAGATGAAACTTAGAAGTGTGGCAGAACCCCTAATTCTGTCATAGTTGTTATGTTTTGTCTGCTTTACAGCTCATACATAAATGAAAACTTACTTTGGTATTAACAATTTAAGAATGTGAATGAAACTACAGTAAGCAGTCACCTCTTCGCCTGACGCACTGTAATCAAGCCAAGTTTTAGTGCACGGCATCCGTGAATAAAAGGCATAACAGAGGTCACTCAAAACATTCTGGAAAATTCAACAAATGATACTTCCTTCAGAAAAGAGGTTCTGGTTCTTAAAGTCTTTAAGTGTTACTAATACGGTTTTCTTTCTTTGTTTTATTAGGTTTACAGTTTATAGTCTTTAAAAACACTTAGACTTGCGATTATTAAAACTCTCTTCCTTAATCCTAATCATAAATACGTATGTAATTAAGTAGAAATTTTGCTAATGACATCTAAATTATCTAGGCATCTACTTCACCTAATCTTTCTTAAACTCAACTCATCTCAAAGATGCACTTAATTAAAACCATGGGAAACAGCAGCAAACAACAAGATTTCCCCCAGCTAACGACTTAAATTATTACTGAGCTCGCTATTTCCATTAAAATAAAAAGAGCGGGGGGAAGGGAGGCACACGTATTTAATCCCTTGCAGGTTTTTGGTGTCTTTTAGATCCTATGTAATCAGAAAACCAGATCACTTGGATCAAAAGACAGCGTCCTTGTTCTTAACTACACAGGCATCAGCTACACTTGTGTAACACAAAGCATACTAAACTTCCTTTTCCTTAATCTTGACTGGCATGTATAACACTAATTAAACACTGAATTTTAGCTCATTAAACATATAAGAAATGAAGAATCCCTCTATTGCAGTATCATTACAATACCCCCCAAAACAAGACAAGCTAAATAGTAAAACATGACATCTTCAAAGTGACTTGTGAGCTAGCACTACAAGCAATCCAAATTAATTTGTTCCATTTATTCATACATTACCTTAGATTGCTTTCATCCATGCAAAGTATATAATCAAAGCTCTGGAAATCATCTTTGGTAATCTAGAATTAAAAACATATGTTTTAGCCTACAAACTATGATTATAAAAAAGAGGAAAAAGTATTTTCAAGTTTCGTAGTTCTGATTTATTAAAAAAGACACATAAGGAGTGAAACTGCACATCCTTCATCAACTTGTACAATAGTTGAAGGTATTTTAAATCCGCCATGATTATTTATCCATTTCTACAAGTTTTCCCACACAAAAGTGGGTTAGCTATTTTACTGATACTTTGATAATCAGGAAGAATAAATGGAATAAAATCTATGAGTTCACATTAAAGACAGCATTTCACGCATATTCCTAGGTGTAGTATTGTAATGAAAAAACTTTGAAAGTTTCTTCAGTACAAGCTTTTCTGGCAGGTGTCTGGGAAGAATGGGCTAGAGAAATGAAGAAGCAAGAGAACAGACATATTATCCTATAAGCTACTAATTTATAAAAATATTTACATATTTGAAAAAATAGCAAAGTGCTTATTTGTGTGTAAACAGCAAATTAAGTGCTGCTGCATAATAGGGCATAAGAAAAGACTTTCAGAAATTATCACTAGACTAGGCCTTAAATGAAACATTTCACACCAAGAGAACTGGATGAGGGGCAAAAGGGAGGAGCATTTGAAAAGAAAGGGTTAATAGTGAAAACTAATGCAGACTTGTTTATTACCACAGTAAAAATATTTGCTGTATTCATGCTGTGCCTTTGACCTAAGAAAATATTTTTACAGTAGAAATAGCTCTGTTTTCCTGGCAACTCTAACAGAATCTCTACAAGCTTCTTCTGGTTGCTCTACACAGCTAAACAGTGCCCCTGTGAAAACTAAGTTGGCATAGATTTATTTGTAGTGCAGACACAGACAAAAATTACAAAAAGCAAAAGATCAAAGGTAAAACACACCTGCCACACTTCCCAATCTTTGTATACTTTGAGAACATGACAGTTACTACCCTATGAATCAGCACTAACACTGATCCAAATGCTGTCCTAATAACAGTATTACTACTGGTTAGCTTGTGCTCTTCCATAGATACGAGATACAAAAAGCATAATTCAGTAAATACTGATGAAGATATTCCTCAAAACTACAGAAAATTGGTATTTGTGGGGAAGGACCTGAACAGGCAGTAAAAATAAATGTACGTTTTTGAGAAGTAGCGGCAAGCTCAAGCAGTCAACTACACAGAAAAAGTGTGTAGTATCCAAAAAAAAAACAAAACATATAACCATTATTAAAGACCATCAGTGGAGAAACACATGATCATTCCAATTTGTCTGTTAAGCATTTGCCTTTATTTTCAGAAGGGTAATCTCTTTTCTCTGCCTTAAAAAAAAAAAAAAAAAAAAGGAGAGATGCAGTAGTCTTCAAATTTATCCAACTATGAAACAATGTTTAATACAACCTTCCTCTAATCTCAGTTTCACAATTAAGGCAAATGCTCGATATGAGTCATACTGAAATCAATTTTGACCTCAGCATGAATGGAAGCGAAACTGATGAATTCATATCTCTTTTGTGCACGAAGACTACGAGCTTAGAGAATTTCAATGGGTGTATAAACAGACAGCAATGTACCATCAACTAAAATGTTAGCATTTTATATATACATATATATATTTATACTGCATTTTTTATTTAAAGTTTGATCGAACAATCAGTATGATGAACATCACCTATGTAGGATGTAACCAGTTTAACACTCTATCTTATATAAATCATTCTTTTGGTAGCTATTGGATTAAAAGAAGAGATACAATCCATAATTATGATAATTATGCACAAAATTACATGAAGGAAAGTGCTTTTCACTGGGTAAGTTTCCCACAAGAATGAAGAGGATAATTGTAGGAGGTAGTCATCTTACGACAGTATTTGGAGATAAGAGAAGAAAAATCCCTCCTTTCTATTTCTGCAGCTCCTAGGTTAAATCTTTCTCAATCTGTTCTGAAGCAGCATAATCATACACAAAATTCTATCCTTGAGTTTGTGTCTACAAGCAAAACAAATACACTTCTGCTTGTACTAACCTGACCATTCTGCAAAGCCATACTTTACGCTGTTGAGTCCCTCTCTTTCTGGAGGTACTACAAGACCACGTCAGCTCTACCCATTTTGGAGTATCAGCAGAGACTATTTGACAGAAGTTTGAAAAAAATACTGGATTTACATAGTTAACATCAGTGCAAAACGAACAGTTACTTGCAGTTCAGGGACTCAATTTTTGTATTTTTGCTTTTTAATAAAAGAAGCTGGTTGTGCTGGGATGTTTTTACACAAATTTTCATCCTGTTACTCTTTCTATTTATTGTCTCATTCTTTTTAATTTTCCTTCCTTGCATATTTAACGTTTCTCTTCTACTTCAGAAGTCTTTTCATTTGCCAGACATATAAACAAATAACTTCATTAAGGTGTTTTCATTCCCTCTCCTCAGAGTTCTTTCAAGGCAAGAGGATCAGATGTTTTTGGATGCTTTGCTGTGCCTTAAGTGCCCACAAACTGGTCTAGTAATACCCAAGGACAGTTCTCAAGTTTCCAAGTCTCATCTTTTAAGAATACAAACACGTTGCACTACTGTGACTGAAACACTGAGTGATTAGTTTGAGTACCATTTCGCTTGCATAATGATAAACAACGCTGTTTGTAAGCACTAATAAATAACAACTCCAGAACCAGGAAAAGATCACAACATCAGGCCTTTCCTACTAATTATTCTAATAGCAAAACATTAAAAATCTGGAATGGTATTATGCTCAGTCCTGTTTGCATTATTACATAACAGAGATTAGCATCAGCAAAGGTCAGCAGAGAGCAATTGACTAATGAGGGAATTTATTTTAAAAAGTTGAAGAACTAACCATGCACTCCTTGAAAGTGAAGAAAGTAAATATGACCTCAGGAAGGTCTGGTAAAATTCAGAAGGGATCAGAAAAGAAAGACAATAACAAGACTACTTGATCGTTTTGTCAGTAGATGAAGTAGTCACATAAAGTCGAGCTAAGTAAAGGTGAAATCCTAAAGGAATATCTTGTATCCAGAGAACAGTTAACTCAAGTAAGTTATGTGCATTTATTTGAGTGTCTGAATGATTTAAATAGATGCAGGCGCGTTTATTTTCCATCTCTCTGGAGTGCCACACGGAACTAAACTTTTTGTTAATGAAAACTGGGATGAGCTTTGGTAAAACAGAGGATTTCACTAAGGAAAAAAATCATCTCTGATTTAAGAATGTTTCAAGGGTATGTTTTCCTCTGAAGTCACCACCAACTGTACTATCTATCCTGGGTTTGAGTGCCTTAGTATAAAGATATTCACGAAAGAACAGAATCTTTTTATGATGGGTAAACAGGCATTCTGCTTCTTTTTGGACCTGCTACAATGCAACTTCTCGCTGAAAGAAGCATCACAGATGCTTCTAAGTGCACTAAGTTCACTTTTTAATATTATTCAAAAATGTTTCATAAAAATGCCGATCATACTAAACACCCAAATGTAGGATTTTTCTTTAACAGAAAAGCTGCTCCAATACTTCTTAGTTATAGTTCCAATGAAACTTAACAAGAAATTCACTAACCTCAACTGCGAGGGTTAGGCCACTTGGGAGTCCTTTAAGAAACTGCACATAGTATTTATTATCTGATGCTTAACCACACACTGGTCAAATGACTTCTGTGATGTAATGGTTAGCACTAAAGAAAGCATGGGTATGAACAAGAAAGAAAATATACTCTCTTCTACCTGCCGTGCTTTATGTGCTGTCTCAATGCCATGATTTCTTAGACAGCTTAAAGCCCTTGCATCTGGGGAGCGCCCCACGTTCCAGTCTGAAACGGCAGCACTGTCTGTCATCCACTGTAAGAACAAAACAAATACATATACACATTTAAAGAAAATTAAAGTACAGTACCTGCCTGGCAATATGATTCATGGTAATGCCATGCTTCTTCATGCAAGTCTGTCCTCGATAGTCAGGAGGGTTTCCTATTTCATAGGCAGATGTTGCTGCACTGTCTATCCTCCACTACAGAAAAACAAATTTACATTTTTATGTTTCCTTTCACACTGCTTATATTTGTACTAACTGGCTACAAGACTGTTATTTCAAAGGCAAGAACAGGAATAAACAGCTTACCTTATTTTCAACTTTTTCATCAGTTACAAGTTTTCTAAAAACTGCTTCAGCTATTGGAGATCGACAAATGTTTCCTATAGAAACAGGAGATTAAAGTAAAATTTAAGATGATTAAAAACAAAAAAAAATCAATAACTGTGTGGATTTGTCAGCACAGATCAGATGAAAGATTTTTATTTACTTGGGTAGAATGTGGATTGCTGATGTTATTGTAACTCAGATTCTGCAAGAGTGGAAACATAATATCCATTAGTCTCTTGAAACAGGTATTATTATATGAAAACATAAAACTTTTTAAAATAAATAGGAGGAGTATTGTGTAAGCACATTTCTCTTTTCTCCTCCTTCACAGAGGTTCTGTGATCACAGAAGACAAAAGGCAGGCAAAATTACAAAATTTAAATGACAGCAAAGTTCTTCCACACTGGCAAATTTCAACTAATGCATTACTGGAGAATCTATAAATATTTGCCTCAAATATTTACATTACTACCCACCTGTTAACAGAAACCTTTTGGACAATTCCAAAATACAACCACCACCAGGATGGAACCAAACTACTGAAACGGCTGAACACATAGTAGAAATCCTCCTGACCACTGATGAGAAGTCACTTCAGGTCAAACTGAATCCTCAACAAGAGCAGCTTCCAAATATTAATTCCACCCCCAACTCCTCACCCCCAAAAGAGAAGTCAATGAAACAAGTTCTCAACAAACTTCAGGAAAAGATTTTTTTTTCTTTCTTTTTCGTCCAAAATACAGAGGATTAGTAATGAAAGGTAACATGGCAAAGCTGAAGTACTGTCAGTCAGCCTAAGGTGCCTGTACTAATTTCAGAAATAGAAACTCAGTCTTGCCTTCCGGTGGCAACCAGTTACACCAGCCAGTTGATCTGACCTTATTTTCAGAAACTATTTCAACAATGAAGTAGTGCCCAATAATAAAATAATTATACTACTAATAAAAATACTTAAAAAACGAAATAATAGGTCCAAAGTATTTCTGCTCTATTTTGAAGCTGTATGTAGCTGGGTTAACCACTTCCCAAACCTGCATGCAAAAACAGTCTTTGAAAAAAGAAAAACATCTCAATAAATAAATAAATAAACCTATTCAACTTTACTTGAACTTCCTATCCTTTCATCCTTTCATATGAGAAACTAGATGCATATTTATAGTTGATACATTATCCACATCCACAATAAATCATACAAACTTCCACTTTCCATCAAAGAATATGATAGTCCATAGTTCATTCATAGCTGAATTCTGATCAATGAAGTATGAAATAACAAGTGGTAGCACTCAATTCTATACCTTAAAAAAAATAATAATACAAAGATCAGTTCTGCTACTGATTAAATTCCTTCCAAATTTCAAACAGTAAAAAAAAAAAAAAAAAATTTTTAAAAAATGCCCACAAATGGAACTAAACTGCTGACACCAAAAGACTTACAGATCAAGCACTCAGCAAAATACCAAGGTGGATATTTCACTACTAAAGAGGAAGAAGCTGCTTTGACCTCCAGGTCATAATTAAATAACTTGTTGTCAGTCATGCCAACTATTAAAAAAAGTAGGTGGGAAGTAAAACTACAAAGCTTTAGAGTGCACCAAAATGATAGAATGAATTAAATTAATTTTGATGGCAAATCTTTTTCCAGGGGAAAACATACTATTTCCTTTACTTGAACTAGCTTATTCCAAGCAAGGAAACTAAACTGGTCTTGAAAGAAAAATAAAACAGTTAAAATTTGTTTGCATTTATAAAGTGAGAACAGAGATTAATATTTATTATAAAAATGATAAAGAATGTGGTAGGTTATAGAAATAAAAACCACTTAATTTAATTGAATGAATTAAGCATTAAATTATAATTTTAAGAGGAATGGAACATGGCAACATCCAGCTTAAGACAGAAAAGAACCGTTGTAGTCAGCAAGTCCAATCCTCTGATACTGCAGGCATATACGGCACCACATCTCTTATAAACACATTAGGCTCTCTTTTAAAAGCATCATCTATCTTAAAAGGCTGCTCCAGAAACTCATTTCCTGCAGTAGCCAGAACCTTTCCAATCCCCACTTAATATTTATACTTGGAAGTCAATGCTCATTTGGTCTTGGTTAACATCACTCTGTAGCTTAAAAACTTTCCTTCCCTTCAACAGATACAGAGCTCTTGTCAAGCACAGTTGTGCTAATCTAAACAAACTGAGCTCCTGGCCTCCTTTTGAAATTAATTTACCCTTATCTAATTGCTCCTGTTAAGCCAAATTTAAACAAATAAATTCAATAATTTTGAATTCCCAAACACTGGCAAATAAAACCAATGATATTCCAGGATTCTTTTTTTCTTTTTCTTTTTTAATCAATTTGGTCCACTAAATAAATAAATAAATAAATAAAAAGTCCCCAAATATTTACTTAGTCCTTTTGAAAACAACCTAAGACAACTTCTGTGATCACATCTGCTTCCTTCACGAGTATCAAATTTGGGGTCATACTACCCACTTCTAATCTGCCCATTCCCTCTTTTGCTCCGTTGCTTCCAAACTATTACATTCTGCTTCCATTACACCAGCTGTTGGGGACATTCAGTTCTTCCTGTATGTTATTTTTCCTTTGTATGAATTTTACCACGTAACTGTGCATGATCAGTAAATTTAATTACTATGCTTAATATTTCAGTAATTCCAGAATTTCAGAATGATACTTTGGAAATAAAATCTTCACAGATTTTTCTGTTTAACCTTCTCCTTTATCTGACTTGAATCACCTTCTGACTTGTTCCAAATCATTTTCACTCTTCTATAATGTGCTCACAACTTAAAATAAATGTAATGTCTGAATATCTTTGATCATACCACATCAGGTATCACCACGAATGGCAACACAAACATTGATTACATATATAACTACCATACTTCTAGCAATGCCTAGGAACTGAAGTCACATAATTTATTAAATATTTGTAACTTAATTTGTAATTTAAAAATTTATGTCTTCCATGACAACACATTCCAGGTATTACCAGAGGTATTAATTAACACTGCTGCAGAATCATTGTCACCATTCAAGTGTATTCACAGGGACTATGGACAGAATCCCAGAACTGACTTAACAGCTCTCTTCTCCTTATATTCTGCAGTATTATTTTCATCCTAACAAATTATTTTTATCTGTGATACTCCTTGTGACATTACAGCTCATCCCGTCTTTAACGTTACTGTGACACATGCAAACTGCAACTCTTATTTCTTATAGTCATCGCCCCTTTCCCACAGGATAACTTCTATCCATTTATATTCAGTTTTGCAACCCACTGTTGTCTCTTCAGTCTTCACTGAGGTTCTTTGCACATGCTCCGTATTTCCTAAGCTAAGGTTTGACTGTCATAATTGTGGAACAAAAGGAAAAATTTCACAAAGATTCAAAGGAGGACTACCTTCCTCCTTGGACTTAAAACATATTTTCCTTATATGTTATCTACTGCTTCCTTAGCATTGATTTTATCAATCTTCTCCTCCTCTGGTATTCCTTTTTCCTTCACTGATCAGTCTCCTTCTAACTGATCTAATCATGCTTTCTTTATGTATAAGGTAATGGTATTGAAGTTCTCTGAATCTCTATCTCCTCCCTTCATTTTTTAGATTTCCATCTCTTCATATAGGATCCAAGGTACCCAGAAAGAGCCTTCCCATTGAAATAAATCCTATAAACATCAAATATAATGATTCAAGGGTGAAAGACAAACTTCAATTACAGAATCAGTACCGAAACTGTTGCCTGCTTTTACAAAGCCATGCTTTCTCACTCATTTCCCAAGGACAAGACTTCTACTGCCTATTACCCAGCCAGCTCAGTTTTTGAGTTCTTCCAGTCCATGATTTAATCTTTGGTCTATTCCTGTACAGAAATAGAAACATCACTTCTCCCATCAGGAAAGACAACTTGACTGCATTTCAAGCTCAGGCCTGTTGGTCGTCTCTACAAAACTGCCAATCTTATCATCCACTCTCTCAATCTGTTTTGTATCGTCATTGTTCCTTATTCTGCTCTCTAACTCTTTCACATTCTTTGTCTTCCCCAAATGTGAACAGATGCTCTTCTCTTCTGTTACAAACAGCAGATGGAATAACAAAGGAAGAAGTTTTACTAGCTTTCATCCTCCCACATTTAAAAACCCACTTTCAATTCCATGTGTAGTCAGTTCATCTAAGTCATTATCATACTACTTCCTAATGTAATTTGCATTGTCCAATAACTTACCATCAGGCCTCCCTCAGCAGCAAGTGTTCAAAACTTCCCTACTCCGTGCCATCACGTACTCAAATCCCTGCCTGAACTTCATCATGGTTCCCAGTCATGTCACCGTATCTTCTCTGCAGTCAAGCCTGTCTGCAGACACTACTGGATTGTTATGCTTTCTTTTCACAGCAAGCTAAAAGCTCCTCAGTAAAAATAAGTTCTCGATGCATAAGCACCCACCCGCAACAATCTGACTCCTATTTTTAGGCATACACCATAATCTTATTTTCCTATTCTAAGATGGCTTTTATGACCATGCCTTCAACTCTCTAGTTCTCCTGTATCATTCTGAAACAGATTAAACAAGACACTGCATTCAAACAGCTATCTTACCACAGAAGTAAGGTATTTTCCTTACCATTTTCCTCTCTACCATTCTCTTCTTTATCCAAAAATTGTATTAGTTCTTTTTGTCAGCTCACCGAGAACCCTCATGAAAGCAGCTGTTTAGGACCTCTTTGATGTCTTACCAAAGCTACTGCTTTCTCATTGGCCATATTTAAAAGTATATATTGGGTTGTGACAACTGAATCAGGAAACTCAAACCTTTTTGTGAGAAGTGTCGTTTCCTCATACCCAATAAATTCATTGTCATTTTAGAAAAGATGTTATGCAATTTTGGATGGCAGCATTCATACTCAATGAATGCTCATTCATACAACAAACACCAACTTCTTTTTTTTTTGTCAACTTTTGGACACTCCCCATATCACTTTGCTGAACCATTTGTCTAGCAACTACTCCTCCATGCATGGACACCAACTTCTGGTCTAAGATACCCATACAGCTTGTTATGTTATAGTGGACAAGTCACAAAGAGGATAACTTATATAACATGGCATCATATTAAGTTCATTTCTAGAGCTCAATCATTAATTAGATGAGCTACGTAAGTGTAAAAAGAGAAAATTGCTTTCTGGTCCACCTCCAATGTTAATTCTTCGCTTTAAATGAAAAAAAATATATATTTCCAGGTGCCTTTTCATATTCTGTAATTAAATATGCTGCTGGATCCTCCATCTATTTCTTAGTGATGAGGAACTCTTATCATTAATGTAATTATGCACATTAACTAGATTATATTTTGTTGTGTAATATCTGTTTACCTCATTACAAACAAAGAATAGAGTAAATGGATATTTTAATAACAGGTTTCTTTCAAAATAATGTAGAAAGAAAATATAATTTTTCATGAAGGCTTGTACTTTTGGGGATTTGCTCTTGCTGAATGTGGGAGAACATCTGAACTAATACACTTCATTAATTAGCAAGGAATATTACAGGTAAAGTCAGTTCAAGACATCTACTCAACAGTCTTTTCAGCAATAAACATAGGTTATTCTAATCGAAAGTTGGGGGGGAACAACCATTAAGACATAATCATTGCTTTTCAAGACTAATTAAAAATATTAAGCAAACTTTTTGGAAGAAGAAGACAGAAGTTGCCTTAACTGAAATACCTATTTGACCACAAAAAATAAGAGCCTTTTGTGTCTATTAGCTTGTATGTTACATGCCACATACCATTAGATTGTATTTTTTATAACCCTGTAACAGAAAAGAGGAAATTTCAAAGATATTTGCAACATTTATTTTTCAAAATTTCATCTTGTAAACATCAGCCCTTTTTAATTTGTTCATTCTTTCCTCAAATGTAGGATCATAGATCACTCTACACCTAAATTATCTTCTGTCAATGATGGCTGCTCAGAGTCCCAACTGGATTGTCTCAACGTGTTACAGTGCAAATCACCATCATGGCCTTATAGACCTGTCTATACATAGGAATTGTTTTATAAAGACTACCACTGCCCTTAGAACATACTGCATGCATGTTAACATGATGTTTTTATACAGAGATATTTATACAGAGATATTTATGTAGGCCACTGGCTCCCAAACATACACCAACTGATAATTCCTTATCTAAAGGATGTTTTTCCCGAAGTTACGACTACAGCTTGCTTTTACAGTAAGGTAAATATCAAAACATATTTTACTAAACTAAACTTGTTTTGCTGTTTGACTAATCCCGATTTCTCCTGTTACAACAGCAAAAAAGCACTTAGCAAAAATAACTAAATAATTAAATAAATAATATTAGCTAATAGTTTTGTAACGAAACTGGCAAAATGCCAAGGATTCACAGGGATGACATTCGAGCATATAAGTAAGACTATAAAAGCTAGGTGGCAGACAATATCAAAAGCCCTACTAGATCAGAGCTGTGAGCCCTCCAGCCTGTTATCTCTGAGAGAGAGCGGACGTTTTGGGGAAGTATGTACCCAGGAAGGTGCATGGCCACGTAACCCCTGCGGTGGGGTTGGCATTTTGTGCTTGTGAGGAAGCAGAAGATTGCTGTGCTGGTTGGGAACCAACTGTCCTGAGCTTCTGGAAAGCCTGCAAACCCTTTCTGATCCCTCCACAGTCGTTTCCATGACTTCTCACGAAATGAGATTCAGAACTAAACACACGCCACACGCTTTAATTTTCTTTTAACCTGCTGCCTACCTTTCCATTTAGGCAGCTCTTCAAAACAACAACAACAACAAAAGAAGACTTTATTATTTTCACTCCTTCCCACGATGGCCAGAACCGCACAGTCCCATGTCCGCCCCCCACCACGCTCCTCGTACCTCAGGCCCCACCGTGTCTCCCCGGCTTCGCGCCGACCCTATCGCCTACTCCAGCCGCCCTTACCCCCGATCCCTGTCCCTGATCCCTGTTCCTGATCCCTGCACCCGATCCCAGATCGCCGACCCCAGCCGCCCGCCCCGCTCACCCAGGCACACGAACAGCACGGACTTCGCCTCCCCCGACGCCATCTTCTCCGCTGGGGAGGAGGAAGGAGGCGGGGGAGGGGGGGCCTCGCTATCTGTCGCGCCGCCTCGCTTTACGACTACAGCCGGCCTCGTTTTTTGCCTGATTTGAGAGAAAACAGAGGGAAAAAAAAAAAAATAATAAAAAAGTCAAACCGTGAAAACAAAAAAACACGCGCTGGGGGAGGCGGGAGGGCACGGCCCGCCCGCTGGCGGCGGCAGGCGGGCGGTGGGCGGCCGCCCCGGCCCCGCCCGCCTCACCTGGGGCAGGTGAGCGGCTCCGCGGGGCCGCCCCGGCTGCGGCGCTGAGGAGAGCGGCGGGGCTGAGGCTGAGGCTGAGGCGTCCCGGGCGGGCAGGAGTGAGTATCCCGGGGGGTCCCGGTGTCAGGGGGCTGCCGACACTGGGGTTGGTCTGACAGCCCCGGAGGAGGTGGATTCTCCCTGTAGCCTCCTCGGTAGAGGGGTTCGGGAAGCGCCTGGTGCGGTGTTGTTCCTGCTGGGCTGGTGGTGGAGCACAAAGGCACGGCTGAAATGCCTCCAGTCCTGTGAGGAGCTGCTGAGGGAACTGGGGTTGTTTAGTCTGGAGGAGAGGAAGCTCAGGGAAGACCTTGGTGCTCTCTATAGCTACCTGAAAGGAAGGTGTGGGGAGCTGGGCGTTGGCCTCTTCTCACAGGTAACCAGTGATAGGACTAGAGGGAATGGCTGCAAGTTGCACCAGGGGATGTTCAGGTTGGAAATGAGGAGACATTTCTGCTCAGAAAAAGCAGTCAGGCATTGGGACGGGTTGCCCAGGGAAGTGGTGGAGAACATCGCTGGGGATGTTCAAGGAAAGGTTGGACCTGGTGCTTAGGGACACGGCTTAGTGGGTGACATTGGTGGTAGGGGGATGGTTGGACCTGATGATCTTGGAGGTCTTTTCCAACCTTAATGATTCTGTTATTCCTCTAAGGGGCCCTGAGGCCACAGGGGCTGTGGTATGGCCTCAGGTGCGTCCTCTTTGAGGGGAGCAGGGTGAGGAGAGCCAGCCACATAATTCTTCCATTTCAGTTGTCTGAAGCCTTTATTCACGCTTTCCATTGAGTGAGGTGTCTGGAGGTGTCAAAATTGGAAAAGAGATACCTCCCGTCTACCTTTCTGTGTGTTTGTGGACTGGGGAAGTGTGGGACAGTATATAGAAGCAAGCACTTGAGACTAGATGATCTCTGTGGGTCCTTTCCGACTGAGCTATTCCAAAAACAATTCTGGATTTCATGTAAAACCCACTGTATGAACACACACCGAGTGTGTAACACGTAGGTGTGCCTAGCTCTGAAGCATGGCTCTGCATTCCCAGCCCTCAGCAGCAGGACAGTCACGGTCTCCGCGTGGTCCAGTCAATGCTAACTTCAGACCTTTGAAGTGAGCTGGAACGAAGTTCCCTGTTGTTCTTTGGCTTGTATCAGTGTTCCTCACCGCTAGGAGTTACTATCTCTGACATAAGCTGTCTATACTTAGCTTTTTAACACATCCTGTACATTGTTTTCAAAGAGCCTGTCATGCCAGGGCACTATGAAGCATAAACTCTGTCACTCAGCTGGATAGAAACACTACTGTAAGCAAGACAGTGCAGGAGCTTAGCTAAGCCAGGGCTCTTTGAATGCTTTAGTAATACATGTCAAGCACTTGTCATGTTGTTTTGTTTGCTTTTTAAAGCCATTCTTTATTCCTTGCTTCTTGTGTGATTATTGTAGAAACTATTCATATTCGTTGTGGGAATTAATAACTTGTTATTGATCTGCGTGCCTAGGGATATGTATGGGAAGAGGAAATGAGGGACAGAATGATGCCCATAGTTTTACTGATAGAAGCGCCTTCCACAAGAAGTAGCAGGAGTCTGTATTTTGTTAAGGTGCCCAAATACATATTTTTCTCATAGGTTACTACTGTAGCATGTGGGATTATTGGGCACATGGGAGTTGTAGTCGGCCACATTTTTGTTCTCTCTGTGCTTCTGTCCCCGGTGAGAAGAACAGGATGGGTTTTAGGGTTTTGTTCTCAAAAGCACAGCTTTGTTTTAGTTAAAGCTTTGTTGCATACTTGCTTATCTCCTGGGATTGCCTGGAAGCTTATTCTTTGTGATTAAAATAGAGTTAGCCAACCAAAGCTGGGATTCAGGTATGGGGGTAGGGGGAAAAATCCCAATCAAAATTTAACATGGCATACCAAGTCTTGTATTTAACATGAGAGATAGGCAGAACTGAATTCCTAGCTCTGGTTTAGCTTTGGTCATGCTACTTGTTTTGCTTGGTGGGCAGCACCCCAACCCCTTTGGTACTGACTGTTTACACATCAAACATATTACAATCAGTGTATGTGAAGACTTGCCAACAGGGCTTCAGCTAGACAGTTTCCTAAGGCTTGGGTGGCTTGGTGGTTAGGCATGGTGGCGTGTTTTGCACAAAAGCCTGCAATTCTTGTATTACAAATTCTTGGAAGAGTCCTCTTTTCAGCCTCAGGCAGCCTTCAAGGTAGCTGTCTTTGGTGCTTGTTGAAGAGCATCCCAGTGCTGTTTTCTGACTGTCTTTGTACAAATTGAATGCCAATCATTTCTTTGTCATCTGAAAGCTGCTGCTTATCATGTCCTGGTCTGCTTCACCCTCATTTGATGGTGGTAGAATTATTTTACTTATGTATTACTGACGACTAAATTCAATGTTATTTTAACGCTTTAGGTGGAACACAGTTCTTCTCCTGATCTTTCTCAACACCTGATCCTTGTGGAAATTCTCACATTAAAGGCTTGACTTGGTGTTGCAATGCTCATACAGTGTCTAGCTTTAGTGGCTAGAATTGATATTTCTTTGTTGGTGCTAAGTTTGAGCAAATATTATGTGTTCGGTCACTCTAAGAAGGGTGTCTTGTGTACCAACTTTAGTTGGAATAGGTATTGGCAGATTATTTATTAGCCTAACATCAATCCTGAATGATAATACTGAGATATACTACTGTGGATCCAGGTGAGTTATAGAAGAGAATCTGCATAAACTCTATACTAAGTAGGTGCCGTGCATTTTCTTCATATTTCAATGACTTATCGGTTTAGTTGGCATTGTCTCATATTTCATGTCTAAGCATTTAGCCTGTTAAAACCACATTATAAAACACACACTCCTCTAGTAGTTCTATTCTCCTGAGGTGAGAAATCATCCTTGTTGTAATAGACCTAGTAGTGAAGACACATTTGTCATACTGACTTGTGATTTTTTTTTTTGCCTTCATTTTCCCTCTTATATTTTTATCTGCTTGCCTTAATCAAACATTTGAAATATTTAAATCTTTCTTTTTTTTTCTTTTTATAATGGTACTTTTTTATTTTTTTTGTGACCATTGTGCATCTCAGAAGTAAAAACTTAAGTCTGATGTAACCTGTCATCTTTGTTCTGCTTATTCACTTTTAGTACCACACTGAATATTACCTGGCAGCTCACAAAGCTTTTGTATTGATTGTATTTACTGGTAACAGCTTATTCAAATGTAGCGAGAGCTGTATTCCTTGTGAGAGAATAATACAGTTAATTTATTGGTTTAGGTTGGATATTAGGAAGAACTTCTTTACTGAGAGGGTTGTGAGGCATTGGAATGGGCTGCCCAGGAAGTGGTGGAGTCACCATCCCTGGAAGTCTTTAAAAGACGTTTAGGTGTAGAGCTTAGTGATATGGTTTAGTGGAGGACTTGTTAGTGTTAGGTCAGAGGTTGGACTTGGTGATCTTGAAGGTCTCTTCCAAACCAGATGGTTCTGTGTATTTTGATTTCTTCCCCATACCCTTTTCATTTATCCAAGCCTAGTGCCAAGCCTACAGCTCAGTTGTAAAACTCTGAACTTAGGATTTTTGCATTCTTGCCATTACTAAATGTTATGGGGATTTCTGAAGATTTCTAGCTACGGGCGTTCTTCTGCTGTACCTCCCACGGGGTTGAAGAGATGTCTTAAGTGTGTTTCAAAACAAATCACCTGATTCACCTGTGCCTCATGTGTTTCATGTATCACTCAGTGACTATTCGTGTATCACAATTCCTTAGAAATAAGGAGGCATCGCCTCATTGAAGCATCTTGCGTATACGAAGTAAACACGTTTTTCTTTAAAGCCTCTTGTCCAGCTATGTCACTATGATAATAACCATATATAATCTGTCTCACATCACAGATCTGGTTCATCCTCCTATGAGATGAGAGGGGATTAGGGATGCTCCAAACTGACTTTGGTACCAAAACTGCTGGTAACCAAACTCGTCAAAAGCTTTTGATAATGTGGGTGGCTGTGTATTATAGGTGTTTGGGTTTGACTGTTGTTTTTTCTTTTTGCTTGTTTTCACATTTCTTGACTCTTCTCAAGGAAATAGTTTGAAGTTGAATTGATGACTGATAACATACGAAGTGGTACGTTTTGTGTTTGGATTAGTGAAGTCCTTTCCTCTTGGAGAAAAGTAATAAAATACACACACAGTGAAACCATGGGTGTGATTTTTGTGTGCGTGCTTTTTTAATGTTAATAAAGTGGAGATTTTGCGTTTCCAATACATCTTGCCTTGCTTTCGGAAAGGTCATTGGCTAATGTCTTCTTTTGTATCAAGGGGGAAAGGAAAGTATTAAACACGTAGTACAAAACCCGTTATGGTTGCAAAGGCACACATTGGCTTTCCAGTCTTAGGGCGGCTCTGCAAGCCTGTGTAGTTCCTGTCAATGTACTGGTACTTTAGTAAAGTATTCTTTACTAAAGGATTAGTAAAGAGGCTTTGCTTTGCAGGGGGCCTGTTTTCTACCTTTCAGCTTTGTTTCCATCACCTTACACGATGTCTTCTGTCGTCTTCTGTCTCCCTTACTGTTCTCTAAATGCCTCTGACAGAATTATGCAATGTACACAATTAACATGAACCTTGCTGTCAGTGGCTGCTACTTTCTCATTCCCTCAGTCACTTTCTCAGATTCCTTCTGCCACACCGGTAGTGCCTCCTGGCAGGATGATGCAAGTTCTGAAGCGTTCCTCTTTTATGTGCCTTGGATTCTCACAAGGAAACAACCTCTGCCTCTTGCTGTTGGCTCCAAAACCAGGAGTATGGAGCTCAGGCTCTGACTGCTGGAGCCTGGTGGGTCCCAACTAAAGGTGGTAGCTGTTGCTTTATTTTATTTCATCCTTTTGATCCAGGTTGTTTTTCAGCTTCTACCACCACCTCCTTGGACTCTGCAGATCTTTTCTTGACTCTTGATCTGGGCTTCTTTGCTGTGTGCAATTGGCTTTCAGTACTGAAAGCAGTAAGTGGAGGGAGACTGACAGAGATCCATTTAGTAGTCTGCCCATTAATACGTGCTTCTTGGCCACTGCTCTAAATCCACCTCACTTCTTCTTGGGTTAGACAAAATGCTTGCAGTGCATGTCTTGCACGTTGCTTTGTTACCAGATGAATCCCAAGGCTGGAGTTGGCTACCACAGTACCACAATGTTACATGTTAGTGAAACCAAAATGACATTCATCTCCCTAATTGTAATGCTGAGTTGAAATGTCTGGTTTAGGCTCTTCTCCAACACTGCTCTGTCTTGCTTTTCAGGTTTCTCCTTCCCCTACAATGTCTGCCTTAAACCATTCTTGACTTGTTGTCATGTTTATGAATACTCTTAATCATTCTTTGTTCATACTTGCTTTTTGGGGCTGATGCTATTGCTCTAACCATGGGCATTTTGCAAATCAGCTGTATTTTAATTTATTCTTGTGCTGTTTCTGAACTGTCCAATGAAGTGAAAGTAAAGACGAAATTACTGCATGAGACTTGTGCCATTATTTTTAATTGTTCTAGTAACCAAAAACTAAAAATTACTTCTGCCATAATACTTCAAAGCTCATACATACATGGACGACTTTGGTATGAAATCTGCATGCTAGGTTTTGTCTATACTTATCATCAGTCTCCTTTGAAACTACTTCTTGATGTTCAGGTTCTTACAATGCCACCCAGCTTTATTTCATCTGTTCGTATTCAGCAGAATTTTGATTATATCAGAATTAGTTCTAGCTTTTAAGTAAAAAAGCTTTATTTATTCTTTATTACACCTTGCTCAGATAATTTCACCAAATGTTCAGCCAACACATTATTACTGTTAGTCAGAATGTAAATTAGAGGCTGACGCACTTGCCTCATCAGCTTACAAATTAAGCAGTTAATCAATTTTGGTGTGATATTCCCCCATGGGGCTTTGTGTTGCTGACTCACATATGCTCAATATCTTCTCCCTTCAACAACAAGCAGCGGTGTAAATGAAGCTTGCTCCCAGTTGAGTATTTGCTGGTCACGGCATCCCAAATCCGTCACTCAGTGTATCCTCCTGATAGACATTATTGCCTCATTGCTTCTCGTTACCTCTTTCCTGAGCACCGGTTGAATACCAAACAGACAATTACATATGCATACTTAAAAGCTAATAGTGAAGACAGTGGTACAGGATTATTCCTTACGTTACTGGAGGGATAAACCGAACATGGAGCTTCTGCTTGCTCCTAAATATTTCATACAGTATTTGTATTAAAGAGCAGATATTTCTATGACTTCCGTAGTTCAACAAATTACGGTGATGTTTACGTAGGTTTTAAGAGAAGACTTTTACTGTTCAAATCATAACGTAACCTTGAGGAGGACAGCTTGCTATGTGAACAGAAACTTTAACTGTTTTTCACGTCAAAAGAAATCCCTGTTATGGCTTTGACTGTTTATTAAATTAAATATTGACAGCAATTAAAATAGGAGAAAAAAAACTTGATTTTTTTCCTTAACCTTCCATATAGATTCTAGTCATTTCATTGTATTTTGGGGCAAGCACAAATATTTTATAGTGCAAAAACTTCCACGTACTTCTTATAAACTAGTAAATAACTAGCTTTGGATTGTTCTTTACATACTTGTGTGACTCTTTTTCCACTTTTTTAATGGCAAATGCTTAATGTTCTTTGGCTTTGGACAAATTTTCATGAAACTGATACATTTATAATTTGACAGTAAGAGTGAAGCCTCATCCACGCTATATATCTAGCCATGAAACGCTCTGTTTGTAGGTTATTATTGTCAGTTTCCTTATTTAATCTTGAATTCTGTCAACGCAATCTCGAGTGTGGCATTGCCTGAGAAGGAGAGCCTGTTCTCCCTCTTCCTTCAGTGATAAAAGATCAGATTTCTTTGACTATGGCATTGCAGCCTGGTGCAAGCAATCTTATAAAAATGGGAGTCCAGCCAGGCTTCATCAAGCATGATATTACCCATAATTAAGGTCAGGGTGTGAGTTTGTGGTTTGGTTGGTTGTGTTTTGTTGTTTAAAATGCAAACTTTTTTTGTCGTTTCCTTGAGACCCCCTGTAGGCATCCTGCCAGTTCCTTAGTATCTGCATAATGTTATGGAAGTAAGGAAACCGTGGTGGTTCTGGTGATTTTTGAGGATGGGAATTAAGCCTGTGTATGGCTGGCTGAGGAATCTCTTTCCATCTTTATTCCCTGGCAATAGAGGAACCCTACAATATTTCACACAAAAAATACCCCTTTAGAGAAATAGGAGCAGAAATCCACAATTTTCAGTTTCCTCAGACAATATTTTTCAGTCCAAATCTTGCATCTGGAAGTAAAATGTTTATCTGCACTACTCCAGTGTGATCCTAGATAAAACACGAGGATAAAAATAAGCCAGGTCAGAAAATCACGGAGACAGCCTAGGGATCTTGTGAAACGTTCAGTGTAAAGATTGGAAATAGTTGCTTTGATATCCCCCCTCCTGCCCCATAGATGTGACCACAATAAGATTTTGAAACTGATTCTTTATTCGGAGTTGAAGAGACAGTGAGGTGGTAGCAGTATTGCTTTTGCTGGCTCATGAAGGTCAGCTTTAAATTGTCTTCAATTAAGCAGTAATGCTTGTGTGCATGTAAACACACACATTCTTTTTCTGGTATCCATAAGGTCTTTCTGAAGCAGTTCTGAATCAGAAAATGTGTGTGGAAAAGGTGTTGTTTTTTGTTTTTGTTTTTTTTTAAACTTACCTCTTGTTTGCAGTTTTGTAGATCTGAAAACTTCTTTCTTGTCAGTAGACAGATGTGGGGAGGGGATCGAAGAGAGGTTTCTCTACTGATGTGCGTGAAGTAAGAGCCTTTTTTTTCCCTGTTTGAAACTAAGAAGCATCAGATTGGAGATGTTCCTCCAAAATCTGAGGTTGGCCAAAGAGAAGCAAGGTGGAGAGAGGAGGAAATGCATGTAAAGATAAAGAAGAGTAAAGAAGCACAGAGGTATATTTTATTTCTCCGTAATCTAGAAGCTAATGCTTGGTTTTGCTCCGTAATGTTTTTTACCTCCAATTATCAGTGTGCACAGCTGTTATTTTCATAAAGTCTTGATGACTTTGTTAGGAGTTCAGCATGGCCAGACATGCAACTGTCCCTTTTACCAGAGTTAAAATAAAGCATGTCTTCCATTTAATTCATTTTTCTTTTAATCTTACTGAATCGTACCATGAAGTTTGTATCTGGGGAAGATTGCATAAGTGACCCTTCCCAAAATCAAGACCTCTCGACTCGCAAAACACAGTAAGTGAAAGCCTACATACATAATCATTCACCTGATTATGCAATGGCATGCACTGTGTTGCAACATTACTTATGAAGTGTAAGTTATAGCAAGCTGAAAGTGTTACTCATGCCTTCTTGGGAAGACTGGTGTTGCAAGATGTTTGTCATGATCAACATTTTGTATGCTTTCTACATACAAAATCAAAAATATTGTTTCTTTCTTACAACATACTGGTAATGTTTTCCCTCTGACCGTGAAAATATGATGTTAAGTACAAGCAACAGAAGTAATGGAGACATTTGTTCTAATCTAGTTTGTTCATCTACCAAAAGCAATTAGCCTTTAATGTTTTGCTTGGGCTGCACTGTCCTCTCTTGCTGGGGTCCATGCAGCCAGTTTCCTGCCAGGTGAACCAAGGAAGAGATGCCTTCTGAACTCCTGCAAGCCAGCTTTCAATTTTAGGGCAGTAACAGCCTGGGAAAACTGCATGTGCCAACAGCTTTTCTGAAAGTCATGAGCTCTTAGTGTTTTACCTTCTCCAATCTCCACACTTGGAGACTTGGCCATCATCTGAACTTTATGAACACAAACAGAAGGGATCGGGAGGTGGAGTTCATGTCTTCTATTGGTTATCACAGCCCAATGTACTCCTGCATTCCATGCATCTTTCTTTATTTGCTCAGAGATCAATATTTTTGCACAACCTTGTGATGACTTCTGTCACTTCAAACTCTCCAGTGTTGTGTTTTTACCAAAGCCAAGCATTGCTACAAGCTTTCATAGGGTATTTCGGAGTCTCAGCTGTCAAAATCTCTCTTGCTCTGGAAGTGTCCTTTCTTGACTGCAGAACATAGTAGAGGATATACTTCACTGAAAAGTAGATGTGTAACTCCAGTTCTGGTCAGAAGAGTCAGGAGAGAAACTCTGCTAGCTTGCCCTAGGTGCTTCACTTAGTCTGAGCTGACTTGCTCCTCGAGCTTCATTGACTTCCTCTCAAAATATATTTAGTCTTCACTTTCATGGCTTTGGGTGGGAACATTGCCCAGAATGAGGAGGTAAATGAATGTTCAGGGAACACTAATTATAAAAACTAGGCCACTTTTGACTGCAAGTTACTTCTCTATGCATGAAGTCTTTTCCGTGCTTTTTCAAACTGAGAAACAGTGGGACTCTTACTGGAATACTGTGACTAGCTCTTTTCAGAGACAGAGCATGATGCTATGTGGACCTTTGATCTGACAATTTATGTGCTTACTACTGGGACAATTTGTTGCTGATAAACTTGCAATTGGTGGGTGTTATTTCCAGACAAGAAAACAAGGTTTAAGTGAGAGTTTTGAGGGTTTTTAGTAAATGTAACAATCAAGACTGACTCATATATTAATCTGCTATATATATATATAATAATATATATATTAATATATATATATATATATATATTAATCTGCTTTAAGGCCTCTCTTTGCAGTTCTACAGGTGAAATGTTACTATTCATACATAAAATGATATTCAAAATGTTGCATAATATTAATTGATTCTGCTTAGTAGTCACTTTTCCCATAGAGTTACACTGATTTATTTTGTTATACTGAACTGATCATAGATATGCTTCTTTCATGTTTTACAGTGAATAATCCTATACCTTCCAACTTGAAGTCAGAAGCTAAAAAAGCAGCTAAAATATTACGAGAATTTACAGAAATAACTTCCAGAAATGGACCTGATAAAATCATACCTCGTGAGTAAAGAAACACGTTTTAATTCAAATAAAACCTCTAATTCTCACCTGTGTTGAAATCAATCTCTTTTTACCAATGCCCTCTGTTTTCACTGACCTTAACTTGGGAAGGAATGAAGAACTGGGCCATTAAAACTTCTGTAAAAAAAGATTTGGAAAGTAAAGGGGTTCAGTTTGCTGTGTTCTAGACAGATATTGCTTATTGAGAAAAACGTTTTGCATGTTTATAGCCATAGGGTATCCACAGAGGAAGGCTTCTTTCTGGGGTGGAGTGTCAGGTGATCACCCTGTGAATGTCTGTTCATAAGGAGAACCTTGAACAGTAGCAGTAGTTTTTGAACATCTGTGTTTATCAGAATTACCTAGATGAAAAGAAGTTGCAGGAAAGAACAGGGTACATTTCTCCTTTGATACAGTTTAAGCACCATTATTTGTTGCTGTCCTCTTTATTTCTGCCATGGTTATTCTGTTTCTTCTAGTGTCTTCCTTCACCAGGTGTTGCTAGTTGTGGCTTTGAATTTATAACTACTATGTTCCAGGAGGCCTGTAATAAGGCTTGCAGGATGATGACATTGTATTTGACACAAACACTGTCTAATGATATAAGCTGATTAGGCTGCTGTGTATCACTGATTTAAATTCAGACCTCATTCCTCCAAAAATCTGTAGAGACACTGGTTGTCAACTATTCACTGCCTTGTTATCTTGACAAGTGTGTTCCCAGACAGTGTTCATGGCAGTAAGCGAGCTAATTCAGCGTGAGCTAACCAGGATAGCTGAAGCAGTTGTGGCAGTGCAGAGATCTGCACAGTGCTAGCTTAATGGTTGACTGAGGAGTGGAGGTGTCGTCATTGTTCAGTTTTCTTGCAGTTTTTTTTGAGTTCTTGCTTTTACTATTTGACTGTTCTATGATCAGAACTGTTAAAAGTAAAGTTTCCTTTTTCCCATTCTTTGAACTTCATTTACAAGATTTTTAATAAATTATTTTCCTTTTTCAGCCCATGTAATAGCTAAAGCCAAAGGCCTTGCAGTTCTGTCTGTTATCAAAGCTGGATTTTTGGTGACTGCTCGAGGTGGAAGTGGAATCGTATTAGCTCGTCTTCCTAATGGCTGTAAGTCATTATTTTAATTCTCCCATTAAGTACAAATGGAAGAACTTTTTCTAACTTATATATATATATATTATAATAATATATATATTATAATAATGAAGAAAGAAATATTTATATATATATATATATGTATAAGAAATATATTTAATATATATTATATATATAAATATATATATATAAGAAATATATATATTTCTTTCTTCATTATTTCTTTTTGTAACATAAAACAAGCTAGTAGCTGACATCATCTGGTTGGAAAGCTTTTTTTCAGAGTTCTATACCTGTTTTTGGCCAGATGTAAATGCTTCCAGTATCTTTGTATCAAAATATGAAATGTAAAAGCATAGTATAAAATTAATTTTAAAAATGAATTATGTCCAGTAATGGACAACTGTATGATAAATTTGTAACATAGAGACTTGTTTAAATGAGGATTTCTATTTCTTCCATTCCTACCAGTAGAATAAACCCTTGTGGTTGTGTGATTGCATTCTAGTATGTATGAATATAGTTTCAAGTGGAGAACTTGCTAGCATTTTTGAACTGCAATAACCATATAAGTATTTCTTGTAATATGTAGTAAAATTTCTGTACTTTTTTCTTGACAGCTTGGTCTGCTCCTTCTGCAATAGGAATTGCTGGCCTTGGTGGTGGATTTGAAATTGGAATTGAGGTATTATTTTGCATTTGAAGTATTTATTAGTGTGTTTATTGTTGGTTTTCTTTTTTTTTTTTTCCAAGCAATTAAATGCATTGATAAAGATCTAAATGTTGGTGAGAAAGTGAAATCTAGTTTTCTGTGAAGGAGGGTGGGGCACGCAATTCTAAGATTGATTTATACAAGCCAAACAAAATATAGGAGGTTGATCCTATCAATCTCATTGCACGAAGAAATTAAAAATAAATAAATAATAGTAGCTTTTTCCTTATTTCCTTGATTTCTCGCTTATAGAAGACTGAATTTTTCCCTAATGGGGAAATTCAACTCAGCATTCCATTATAAGCCAAATGGAATTAATTAAAAGTATACTATATTTAGGTGTATCAAGTGCTTTGTTAAAGGCCACAAGGACTCCATCTAGCAATAAATGCTGAAAGGAACTGAAGGTGATGTAAAATGAAGTACGGTGGCATTAGCTAGGCTCCATGTGTTCCCTACTCAAGCTTGTGATTCTTGGTATCACCCTTCAGTTTGGGAGCACCAAAACTGATGGTGCCTCCTCTAAAGAAATGCTATAGAAAAAAAATCAGTTTCCAGCCAGCAGAATCACTTAAAGGAGAGACTTTCAGTGTGTTCAGAGGAATCCTGTTGATCTGTGCCCTGGCTGCCCTCTGCCTCTTTGTACCTATTCTTCCTCACAGCTTCTTAAACATTTTTGCCATCTGTCCTCCTCTTTCTTACTCTGCCCTCTGGTCCCATCCTTCTATTTTCTTTCTATTTAGCCTCTGTTCACTGATTCCCAAATTAAATCAAATGTGACAGTATTCTGCCAGCAAGATCTCTTGCTATGGGCATTCTGCTCTTCAGAAGAATCCATGTAAAGCTGATCTGGATGGTGCACGCGAGCCCCCAGTATGCTTCATGCATCCCCAGTTACCCCTCTTCTGACAACTGGTCACCTGGTACTCACATAATGAGCAACTGTTCAATATTTTGTTAGATCCTCATTGTTCACTGCATGATCTTGGGTATTATTACTGTGTACTTTTTGAAGAACACTATGAATACAAAATTACTAATTTTTGTAAGGGTTTTTCTTCGGTTTTCATGACTGCAGGATCTGAATACATTACAAAACATTGAGTTTGATGAGCCCCAGGGTTTTTTGTACATTCTCATTTTATGACAATGAAACAGACTCTTTAGATGCTATGATAAATCAATGAAAGTTTTGCTTTAATCATCTCCATCTGGTCTTTTAGATAATATAACCATTTACTACTGATATTTACTAAAATAATTTAAATACACAAGCTATTTCCAAGAGGACATTTTTTCTGAGCAATCTCATTTGAAATTTTAGTCACCCAGCTTACAAAATAAGGTTTTCTTACTAGCATTATTATAACACGAATTTATTTTCTTCTTCTAGAGAAGAGAAGCTATTCAGAAATACCTGAGTGGCTTAGGAGTCCAGACTCCAATTTCAGCACTGTTTTAGCAATTTAAGAACTTATACATTGTAGAAACTGGTTGAATCCTATTCCTGTAGGAGAGATCATAATTAACATAGTTGTATTTGTGCTTATGGATGGTTTTAAACATTAAGAAGGAAATCACAGTTTTCATAAGTCATAATATTTGCATAAGGTTTTTCCAAATGAAAAAATTCGGTACCTCAAATTAAACACCAATTTTAAAATTCGTGCTTTCCTTGAGGGTTTTATCACTGTGGATTCATTTAGCTTTAGCTGTGGATTCATTATCTGTATGGGTAAAAGGAGGTAGCAGCATCCTGAGTGACATTCTGTCTCCATCCCTGGATGATTCAGAAACTACTCATGTCAGATGTGTTTTGTTTGGGATGGGGTGGAGGTTATCAGGGGGCTAATAACATAGGCCTCTTGCACTGCGTAATACTCGCGGGCCAGAATTGTTTTGCAAATAATCTGGTATTTCCTCTTGTATTCCCTGCTGTCACTGTTTGGAATTTGGGGTAAGTTGAAAGTTTGTTCTGTACCTGACTTTCAGTCACATCCATCTGATGGAAGATCAGGCACAGTAGTCCTTGGGTACACAGGCCATCTGTTGAAAAAAGCAAGCTGCAAAGTATAATCTACTTTGCTGAACTCTGAAAAAAGCTGGCACTGCTGGAGTCCTGGGTTTAATGTTGAATTCACCCATATTTGTCGTGTTTTTTTAGTGCATGTAGTGTATTTACTGAGCTTTATCTTTCAAAAATACTTTCTCTCTCCAATTACGTGTTTCAATAGTTCTTGAAGAGGCTGTCTGTGCCTCATAAATTCAAGACTTAAAAAAAAAATCAAATATTGATTTATATATATGTGTGTCTATAGTTATGTTTATAAAACTCCTGATTTTGTGTCAAGAAAATACAATTAAGTAAAAAAAAAAACTAAGTGAAAGGATTTTTAGTTTCCAAAAACTAAAATGTAAATTTTATTCTTGCAGAAAAGTGATCAAATTGGTTATGAAAACTGTTTCAAAAGAAGCATTTGCAAGAATGGAAGTAATTATCTGATAGGATGGGAGATTCTAACTTGAATTAAGACTTTGATAAATTTGGAGCTAGTTTTTAATTTGGGGAAGGAAATGTCTGCAATGCTACCACCTGCTTTCCCACAAAAAAAGAAGATTCTTCTCCCATGGAGTTCAAACTTCTTAAAAAGCATGGTACTTTTTTTGATGTTTTTATAGGTTTCAGACTTAGTAATAATATTGAACCATGAGAGAGCAGTAGAAGCTTTTGCCAAGGGAGGGAACCTTACACTTGGAGGAAATCTTACTGTGGCAATTGGACCTCTGGGGAGGTGAGTAAAATCCCTTCGTAATATGGGTTAGCTTTAAATATGGAAAATATTTTTAAAGGCTGTATAAATATTTGCGTGGCTTTCTCTGGTATCTTAAAACATGATGTTTTGGTAGCATAATTATAGTGTTATGACCTTTTAGTTCCTTGTTTTTTTTTTTTTTTTTTGTCTTTTTTTTTTTCCCTTTCTCAATAAAGGTATTTATTCACAGAAGGAACATGTTCTGAAACTTACTCTCATTTTTGCAAGATACTGCTTGGGTAGGCTCCTCAGTCATCCTGGTCAAAGTGAAGGAGATTGAAAAGGCCAAATGAATCTGGCAAATAACAGATGGTTACAGGAATGGTGCCACTTACAGGGGTTTGGCTACTTAGACCATGGGACTTGCTTGAGAAACCTGGTCTGCTGGGGGCTGATGGGGCCTGTCTGTCAGAGAAGGGGAAGAGCATTGGTGTCTCTCACCTATCAGTCATAGGCTCACCAAGCTGGAGAGTTGCTGGGGGAGGGGAATCTCAATCCATCCTGCTCCTCCCAGTTTGATGTCAGTATCGGTGATAGATGCACAAAGCCTGGAGAAGGGTCATGGGTTAGCTGGAGAGTGCCTGGAGTGCACAAAGGAACTCCAGCCATTGAGGCAGCTTCATCAGGGGCCCAACTCAAATGTCTCTATTCTAATGCATGTAGCACGGGGAATAAACCAGACAAGTTGTAGGCACTCCTGCAGGGCTATGACCTCACTGGCGTTACAGAGATATGGTGGGATGGCTCCTATGACTGGAGTGTTGGAATAGAAGGATACAGGCTCTTTAGGAAGGACAGGCAGGGGAGATGAGGAGGGGATGTTGCCCTCTATATCGATGAACAGCTGGAGTGCACAGAGCTCTGCCTGGGGTTGGATGAGGAATTGATAGAGATCATATGGGTCAAGATTACAGGAAGGACAGGTGACACTATAGTGGGATTCTACAAGCCACTTGGCCAGGAAGACCAAGAAGATGAGGCCCTCTATAGACAGATAGAAGCATCTTCACGTTCACAAGCCCTGGTCCTCATGGGATACTTCAACCACTCTGATATCTGTTAGAGGGACAGCACGGCAGGGCATAGGCAATCCAGGAGGTTCTTGGAATGCATTGATGATAACGCACCTCTCCAAGTGATAGAGGAGTCAATAAGGAGAGGTCTTATGGTGGACCTCATTCTCACTAACAAGGAGGGACTGATGGGGAATGTAAAGCTCAAGGGCAGCCTTCCACTGCAGTGACCATGAAATGGTGCAGTTTAGGATCCTGAAGGCAGCAAGGAGGGAGCACAGCAAGCTTGCTTTGGCCTCTTCAGGAACCTGCTCGGTAGAGTTCCATGGGACAACACCATGGAGAGAAGAGGGGCACAAGTAACCTGGTTAATATTCAGGGATCACCTCCTCCAAATGCAGGAGAAATGCATCCCAACAAAGAGGAAGTCAGGTGAAAACACCAGGAGATCTGCATGGATGAACAAGGAGATGCTGGCCAAACTCAAGCAGAAAAATAGAGGCCTATAGAGGGGTAAGTGAGGACAGATAATCTCTCTGTGTTCTTCGCAGGCTATCTGAGCAGCCAAGGATCAGGCTAGGAAAGCAAAGCCCTTTTAGAATTAAATTTGGCCAAGGGACTTCAAGGGCTGCAAGAAAGGCTTTTGTAGGTACATCAGAGATAAAAAGAAGAACAGGGAAAATTGTGGGCCCTCTCAAAAAAGAAACAGAAGACCTGGTCACCCAACTGTCACAACAACTTCTCAAATATGATGAAATTCCCACTGACTGGAAGAGGGGAGACATAACCCCCATTTTTAATGGGGGCAGAGAAAAAGAAAGACCCAAGGAACTACAGGCCAGTCAGTCTCACTTCTGTGTCTGGCAAGATCACAGAGCAGATCCTCCTGGAAACCATGCTAAGGCACGTGGAAAATGAGGAGGTGATTAATGACAACCAACATGGCTTCAGTAAGGGCAGATCTTGCCTGACAAATCTGGTGGCCTTCTATGATGGCATCACAACATTGGTGGATAGAGAAGGAGCAACTGACATCATCTAACTGGACTTGTGCAAAGCATTTGATATTCCTACGTGATATCCTCTAATTTGGTGAGACACAGATTTGAAGGATGGACAAGTTGATGAATGAGGAGTTGGCCAGATGATTGCACTCAGAGTTGCAGTCAACAGCTCAATGTCCAAGTGGAAATAAGTAATGAGTGGTGTTCCTCAGGAGTCAGTATTGGGACCAGCCCTGTTTAACATCTTTGTCAGCAAAATGGACAGTGGGATTGAGTGCACCCTCAGCAAGTTTGCTATTAACGCTGAGCTGTGTGGTGTGGTCAACGTGTCAGAGGGAAGGGATGCCATCCATCTCGTGCCTACCTGATGAGGTTCAACAAGGCCAAGTGCAAGGTCCTGCACCTGTGTTGAGGCAATCCCAAGCACAAATACAGGCTGGGCAGAGAATGGATTGAGAACAGCTCTGAGGTAAAGGGCTTAGGGGTGTTGGTTGGTGTGAAGAGCTAAACATGAGTCAGCAATGTGTGCTTGCAGCCCAGAAAGCCAACCCAGGCTGTATCAAAAGCAGCATGGTCAGTAGGTCAAGGGGGGTGATTCTCCTCTTGTACTCTGCTCTCATGAGACCCCACCTGGAGTATGGCATTCAGTTCTGGGGACCCCAGCACCAGAAAGACATAGGCTTATTAGAGGGAGCCCAGAGGAGGGCCATGAGGAGGATCAGAGAGCTGGAGCACCTCTCCTATGAAGACAGGCTAGGATTGTCTAGCCTGGAGAAGACTCAATAGAAACCTTATAGCTGCCTTCCAGTACCTAGAGGGGGCCTACAGGAAAGCTGTGGAGGGACTCTTTGTCAAGGAGTGCAGTGACAGAGGAGTAAAAGTCTTTAAACTAAAAGGGGAGATTTAGATTAGATGGTAGGAGGAAATTCTTCACTCAGAGGGTGGTGAGGCAGTGGCACAGGCTGCCCAGAGAAGCTGTGGATGCCCCATCCCTGGATGTGTTCCAAGGCCAGGCTGGATGGGGTTTGAGCAACCTGGTCTAGTGGGACGTGTCCCTACCCATGGCAGGGGTTTGGAATTAGATGAACTTTAAGGTCCCTTCCAACCTGAACTATGATTCTAGACTCAATAAAGAGCACAAGTACTACAGTGCCTGAGTGAACTGTTATTTTCATTGACCTGTGGGCTTTGCTACTGCAGATCTGCCTGGCAGTAAGTTTAAAAAAAAAGGACTACACCAAGCAATTACTTTTAAAGCTTAAGTGATTAAGCCAGCTTACTTTGAAGGATGAGATGATATAATCACAGAATAATTTAATTTGGAAGGGACCTTAGGAGATCTCTAGTACAACTTCCTGCTCAAAGCAAGGTTTGTTATGGCTTCAGATCAGGTTGCTCGTGCCTTTATTTCAATTGGGTCTTGAAAACCTCTGCTTAGCCTCTCTGGGAAACATACTCCACTGCTCAGCTATTCTAATGGTGAAAAGTTGTGCCTTACAGACAGTCAAAATATTTATTTTTTTCAATGTGCCTATTGTCTTGTCTTTCCACCATGCACCACTTGAAGAACTTGACATCATATTCTTCATTGCCTCCTCATAGATAATTGAAAGCTGCTGATAGGTCCCCCCACCTAAGACTTCTCCAGTCTAGTCAAGCCCAGTTGCCTCAGTTTCTTCTCTTGGAGCATGTATCTTTTCTCACGTCTGTTTTTACAATGAAGATTTTGCTGATATTTTGTCATATTTTTTCTGACAAAATAGGGTAAGATGCTACCTATTCCACTGATGAGACAGATATATGGATCAGTGGAAGGCAGTGCATGACATTAGTGTTGCAAGGTGTTCAGCATGCTGTCCTGCAGCATCCTTGTGTCTATGTTGGGACATTGTGGTTTAGGTGTACAGGCAGAACTGATTCACAAATAGGTGAAAAACTGGATCGTCAGGCTTGAAGAGCAGTGGCGAATGATTAACATGATATCCAGAGGCCAGGTTCTCGTGGAAGTCCTCAAGAGGCTATTCTGGGACCTTTCCTGCTTGATAATCTTCATCAGTGACCTGAAGGAACAGCTGTAAAATAGCCTTTTCAAGTTTATATATTACACTTCGTAATCTTATCTTTCTGTTGAGGTCTGATAAAGCCTTACTTGATATATTTTGTGCTGGTTTGGGCACCATAAAATCAAGAAGATTGGGATATATTGAGTAGTGTTACATGTTGCAACAAATGTAATCACAGCTTTTTAAACACTGTCTATGAAGAATGACTAAAGAGCTGATTAAAGAAGAGACTGAGAGGTGTTAATGTCCTTAAATGTATAAATGGCCACAAGAAAAAGAAAAGGAACAATGCAGTCCCCTTTCCCCATGACAGACAAGACCAAAATCAGAGAGATTATTGCTGCAAAAAGGGCTTCTTTAAGGCCAAGAAAAAAAAAATAAGGAAGTAGCAAATTTGTCCATTGAAAATGTGGAATCTGTGTTATTGGAAGACAATTTGAAACAAGCAACCAATATGAACTTTGTATCTATGTTATTGTGCTGGCGTGGTAAATTTTAATAATTTTATGAAATTCTTGTGTTAAGGTTAGTAATTTTTCAGACTTGTGAATGCAAGAGGAGGTCTACCATAGAGTATTCTCATGAGGCAACATTATTCTGTGCTTTGGAGGAAACCTTATCGCCCATGTTAATTACTTTGTGCTGGGTTCTGTCCGAAATGAAAACTGAAAGTGGATTTTACCTCTGACCCAGTTGAGCATATTCAGCAGAGAATGTGAGAACAGAGAAAAGTGAAGCCCTTGCAGGCTTTTGGTGGGATTAAGATAAAAAGGCTATGGCTGCTCATGTTGTGACGCCATACTGAAGACTATCAAGCTTTTTTGTTTTTCCTTCTAGAAACTTAGAAGGGGATGTTTCACTGAGAAGCTCTGCTGCTGTCTATACATACTGCAAATCTCGAGGACTATTTGCAGGTGTATCTCTGGAAGGAAGCTGTTTAATTGAAAGGAAAGAAACCAATCGCAAGTAAGTTTTCTTTGAAGTTAGAGGATTCAGTGAAGGAACAGTGACATAATGAACTGGGATGCATTCAGTTTGTTCTCACAACTAATTTTCTTTTTCCATTCCATGCTTATTTTAGTGTTTCTGAAAAGGTAAGGGTGTCTTCAGTTTACCCAACAGGTATTAAAAAGATAGTGAATGTTTAAAGAGACTTTAGGTTCAAAAAGGTAGTTATAGAGATATTTACTGTATATTGAGAAATATTTCAAGTCATTTGAGAAAAAAAAAAAAAAAAAAAAAAAAAAAAAACAACACACAACTGTTTTAGACTGTCACTGAATTTGAGAAAACAGCTTGTGAAATGCTGCAGATTTCCTTTGTATAGCCTATTACATTTAAACTACTTAAGGCACCTCCAAATGGGTGGAAATATTCAAAATGGTTTTACTGTGCTGCAGATCCTAAAATATCAACCAAGTAATTCCAAGAACTAAAATACAGTAACTGTGAGATGTCTGCTGTATTGTAAATCTGTTTATGAAAACTTTGGTTTTGCTAATACCAGCAAAGACTATTACTAATTTTAATGACAGCATGTCAGTTCATAAAATTGCAGTGCCAATGCATTATTAAACAATTTTACTGCATCATTAAGGAATCTGTTAAAACATTTTTTAGAAGTGTTATGTATTTCTTCAGTTTGCTGCATGATTGGCTTTTAAATGGTTTCCTTGATACATGCTACGTGACCAGGAATGAAATATTACCAGTGAAGAACATTTTGAAATAAGGTGGTAGGCAATCAAGTTTGCAGTAGCTATTTATCATTCAGAATGTATTGCTAAGCTAGTGATGTCACTTCTAAATAGGAGAACTCTATTAAGAATAGGAGAGAAGGGGAAATGCATAAGGTGGGCTTATCTAGACACTAAAATATAGTAGTGATCAAAAAACTGTAATCTTTTCTCTTTTTTTTTTTTATCAGGTTTTATGGGCAGGATATACGTGCTAGTGCTATCCTGTTGGGTGATGTTCCTTCTCCTGCTCAAGCAGAAGATCTTTATGAGATTCTAGCATCCTTCACTGAAGAGTACAAGAATGAAGAGCAAAAAAATAATCCAGGAAAAACTGTAACGGTACAAGGAAGGGTTTGTGCATTTCTTTCTCACAGGCTTTTTTCTCTTCTTAAACTGTTTATAATCAGTGGTAGTGGTAATGTTGGTGTTCTTGTGGCATTCTTAAGATCTCTATTGGATGCTTACAAATGTAACACATAGCAGATACTTCATAAAATCATCACAGAATGGTTTGGGTTGGAAAGGGTCTTAAAGATCACGTAGTTCCAACCCCCTCCTCCCCCCCCACCATGGACAGGGACACCTTCCTGTGTGTAACGCCCACTGAAGTACACTCTGCAGTATTCCCCTGCTAGGCTGTTCTAGAGAAGTATGTTGCTGGTTTGGCTTTACATCATCTAGAAAAATCCTTGTTTTCAGAACAATGTATAATCAAATTTGAGGTGATGATTAGCAAAGTTTTTTCAACCTATTTCTAATCAAGTTAAATAATGAGCATACCAGGTTTGATTTGGTACTCTTCTAATTTTTCTACTTTTTCTGGCTTCTATTTAATGACATTTAAAATAATATAATTCTCAATATTATGGAGGATGATTTTTTTGATTGATGTTACGGATGGGCAATCATTTAGTTTTGTCTTTGTTAAACCCATCATGAATTACTCTATAGTCATGTGTATGTCACTAGTTCTGTAGTGTACTTCTTGAGTTCATACATTTTCAGTGTAACTTGACATACCTCTAGAGTATGAAGTTAAAATCTACTTCCAGGTCTGATGCAAGTTATTTTAAAAATGTATACATTTTAGGTATATGACCCACCTGCTAGACCAACATCAGGACCAGAACCACATAAACCTGCTGTTGGGCCAACACCACCAGGTTAGAAAACATTTTGATAATGATTAATTAATCTCTTTATAAGTGTAGAGCATTAAGGCTAATGAAAATTTTGCAATTACTGTAGTAGTAGCTGTCTGTAGGAGAACTTTTTTTTTTTTATATATTCTCCCTTGAGCTAATACTGAGAGCATGTTGAGATAGTGCCATGAGCAATAAATGGTAAAGCATTTTTGTTTGTTTTATATTAACAAATCTTTTCTCTGACAGATCTATAAAACTACTGAAGGTTTAGTTACACAAGTAACTATTCAAGTAAAGCATATGTGTTTACTGGATATATAGAAGCCCCTTAGTACAATGACATTTCTTAGTAAAAAGTCATAGTTCTACTAGAAACTACTAATTCTACTTCTAGAAACTTCTGGTTTCCAGAAACTTAGTTTTCTGTTAGGTTGTTGTTTCTTTGAACAGTTCTTACAGCTGAGTAGAAGAGACAATTTTTGACTCTAATAATTCACCTGCCAAAATACTCACATGGAATGTAAGGCAGTATGCAGCTTCTGTTGTTAACTTGGTTTATTTCTATGGGCAAGGATAGAAGGCAAGACCCTTATTTCTTTCTCCTGTGCTGCTCCTTAGATAACTGCAGTCATTTTGGAACTATTGAACACATTAGAAAAACAGCGTATGAAATATAACAACAAAAGTTGGTATATCATATAACTTGCTACTTAATTTTCTTTCAGCTGAAAAGAGCTCAAACAGGCTTTATCCTGAACTTCCAACTAATTATGCCTCTGCGGGTAAGTACTGAACTTACACATGTTTTATTAATACAATGTGAATCTGAGAAGTCCTAAAAGTACTTTGGAAGACATCTTCCAACGTCTGCACATTCCTTTATTATCCATGTGTTAAAATGAGATTTGGTTGTATATGCTTTCCTGAAAATATTTCATAAATATGCATCTTATTCCTTGGCTTTACGTTCCAACGAAAGATGACTCTTATTTTCTTTTTTCTGAGCAACGAAAGGTTTTTTTTGTTGTGTTTTTTTTTCTTTTCTTTATTCAATGAGCTTGAAAAATACAACCAAATTAGCAAACCTGTTTTACATTGCCATCCAATTGAAGTGAAAAAGTAAGATGATATAACAAGCTTGTGTCCAGACCCTTATGCAAGGCATTATAATTCCTGCTTTAATTAAGAATTACTTCCACAGATCATATCTGATGATGCTGGAATAAACAGATTTCCATTGTGGTTATACTCCTCAAGTTTTTTAAGATATCTCTGTAGTAGAGATATCTTAAAAAAAAAAAAAAAAAAAAAAAAGTACCAAAAAGGTACTACTTGTTTGGTATTTTATTCTGACTCAGTTAAGCTTAAAGCAGTTTCAGCTCTAATAGTGAATCTTACTTGTAGTATTTGCAATGTAACTCTTGAGCTGTGGAGCCCATCATCTGGAAACGTGTGATCTGTTAGCTACATTTCCTAGGTGTAGGTGGGTATAATGGCCAGTGCAGGGGTAAGTTTTGATACTGGGCAACAAACTTGTCTGGGTTGTAAATAGTAAAGGAGATGAGTTTTTCCAGTTTTGGGGTGTGGGTGGAGGAGGGCTAAGGTTGACATTATGGTCAGAGGTTTTAGTTTTCCAGCAGTTACAAAAGTCACAGAAAGGTTGATTCATCCATCTCATTAAATGAACGAAGAGCTATACTTGCAGATGAAACATTTTTAATTACATTTTATGTAGACCTGAGTTATCTAGGTAGGTAATGTAATATAATCTTTTTCAAATGCAAGAAGAATGTTACATGAAAAACATGTTTTTCTAAACTGATAATGCGATGCTTGACTCAGATGCAAGTAGTGTTTTCATGTAACCGAATAACCCTTTAACTTAACCTCATTTTCCAGCTAAGTGCATTCAGAAATGCTCTAAATTTTTTCCAGATATTTAGAAATATCACAATTTTATTTAAAGAATAATAATTTGAAAAGACTTTTTGCAATTCTGGAACAAAAATAAATAAATAATAATAAATAAATAAATAAAAAACAACTGGCCTGTATTGTGATTCAGTGAAGTTTGAAGTTTTGCATCTGATAAGTAACGTGTTCCCTTTCAGGAGCATTTATGAACAAGAGTGGGTCTAGGGCTACAATATTATAAGACAAAATGGTATTTCTAAACTTAAGTGCTTCTCCTTGTAACAATACACTTTTTTATTTTTTTTTTTTTTCGTAATTAGGAAAAAGTAATGGTGTGGTTTACAGCTTTTAAGAAGTCATAGGACTTGCTTTAAAAAAATCTTGAGAACTTCTGCTTTTATTTTCTAAGTGATTGAGGTTTGGTTTTTGTGGTGGTGGTTTTTTGTTTGTTTTCAGATTTCTCTTGGATGCATTGGCTTTCTTAGCTTTCATAAGTACTAGAATCAAATATTATAAAATTAATTTTATCTTCAGGAAAATGTGTGCCCTCTTTGGATTTTTTGAACTGAATGAATTATCTATCTGCAGATACTGACTCCTTAACACTATTGTGTATAAAATAATCACTCTCAAACTTGATTATAGTAAAAATTTGAGGAAATCAGAACATGAATTGTAACTAGCTTTCTTCAGCAGAAACTTTTCATTTTGAAAATATTACCAGATTGTTAGTGCACCATTAGGCATATGTTTGTATTCCTGTATACTGAAAGAAGTGTTACATCAAGCTTTCTGATGAAGTGGAGGCAGACAAGAAATTTTTCATAGTGTTTTAGAAGCTAAAAAAAAAAAATCTTCAGTGATAGTTGGAGTGATTTTTTTTAACATCATAAAAAATTCATACCTTCACATATTAATTTATCTGCAGCTTTTCAGATACTTTGTTCCCTCTTGTTCCCTTTGAGACACTTGTTCTGTAATCAAATCACCTCTTGATCTTCCTTGATCTTTCTTTTGATTTCTAAACAGATTGATGAGCTCTTTCTCCTAAGTATTTTTTCTTCCTCTTAAATTTTAAATAGTGCTACAAGTAGCAAATTTAGAGATGTGAGCTCACAGACATCACTATGGTTTTTGGAAGCCCAAATCGTATTGAATTTAGACAAAACTCTACTCCTCGTAATTGATTTATTATTTAAACCTTCTTATGTATTGCTAATCCACATTAATACAGTTGAGCCAATATCAAGCCTTTCTGAATAAGTGGTGCCATGAAGTTCTGGCAAACTCAGTTTGTGTTTACTAAATCACTGAGATGCTGCTTTTCATGGTTACAGTTCTCCAAGAATCAGGTCTGATGCAATTCTCTATAATTTTAGAGATGATCTCAATAATCTCAATTGTCTTTCAAAAATCTCTGAATGAAAGCTGGTTGAATAAATTTATGAAAATTTGCTTGCTGTGAGAATTCTAAGAAAGACTTTATGCCTCCTTAAGCATATTTTATCAAGAAAATTTTAGGGTTTGTATATTTCCTTGTTTTGTTTGTATGTTATGAGGTTGTCTGTGACCAGTTACAGACTTGGTAATTAAGCCAACAAAATTACATGGACTAAGAGTCCAAGAGATGTAAAGCTTAAACTGCTTTGCAGCTCTCTGAGTATGATATCATCATTTTTACTTGTGACCACCTCCTGTTTCATTTATTATGCTTGTGTTCTGCAGTTCTGTTTCCATCTGACTTATGATCTTGGCGTTTTTGTACTTTTACCTAGTAGGGTGATACTGATCAAATTCAGGGAAAAGATGAAATCTATAGTGGCACTGTGACACCATTCTAGATTTCTCTGCACTAGTACCTCAAACTACATGTACTGCTGAGCTTGGTTAACATAGTGTAGTGAAACAATGAAGCTTTTAGTTAGAGCTTCTGAAAGAGGGCATCACTGAATGTGTTTGCAACTTCACAATAGGCTTGCTTTACGAAGTGTGTATTGAAGCATTCATTTGTTTTTTTTTTTTGTTTGTTTGTTTTTCTATAAGCTTCTCTTAGATTTAACAAAACTAGTATTAGCTTAGAACAACACAAATTTAACTGGAAATCTGGCATATAGCTATTTATATCAGCTACGCAGTTCCACATTTAGAAATCCACTGATTAAGTAAATAACATCTGACAACTGCACTACAAAAGAAATGCAAGTGGGCCTAAATCCTCTCTTGATGAGAGACACCTTTGTGTTTTTTTGCTTTTTTTTTTTTTGATCTGAAAATGAAATCGTCCATGGAAACGTGACTTATTTCTGTCACTGAGACTGGCTTATATTTTAGAAACGTTTGCCCTGAGTCGTTTTCATATGTATTAGCTTGTACACTTTAAATCTATTCAATAATGGGAGTATGAGAGCTTTGAGATAAACAGAATAATATATTCCACCTGATGAAATGCTGATAAAGGAAGTAATTCTTTCAGTCAAACTTCCCATATTTTTCCATGATCACTGTGATGTTACAATTCTAGCTTCTTGTTAGGTAAGAAAGTTAACTGGTTAATGAAGTTGTTTTCACATTGTCTCTTCATGTTAATGTGGAGTAGACTTGAATGAAAGATAATGATTTAAAAAAAAAAAAAAAAGTGGGTAAAATAAAGTAATACGCTTGGATAAAATTGGATTATGTCCATATTCCTTCAGGCACTGTGGATGTGTGCTGTGTAGTTGGAAGTGGGGAAGAAAAAGCTTTTCATTTTTCAGTACATGAATTACTCGTTTTCCAAAAAAGGCAGAAATTTGCTGTTGAATCAAGTAGAACTGTTTCACATTGGAAGCAAGAACCCTCATCGGGCTGTGTAATCTCTTCCTTCTATTTTATATGAGGAGGAACACTAATAGATTGCTGACCCTAAAATGAATAGAAAGGTTAGACTAATACATATTTGTTTTTGGAAAAAAAAAATAAAAATTATGGAGTGTGATATATGAAGTCTAAGTTTTTTCATGTTTACTAAGTTAGTTGATAGACAACGTCATGAATGCTTAACCCCCTGTAAAGTACCTAAAGTAACTTTTCTTTTCTTTTGATCTTTTGAGTTTTAGCTGAGCTTGGTCTATTTTTGTGGGTTTTGTTTTGTTTCTCTCTTTTTTTTTTTTTTTTTTTTTTTTTTTTTTTTTTAATAACAAGGCTTCTGACATGTTTGTATTTAGTTACTGGAATAATAAAACATCCATCTGGTGGTCCCCACGGTATTAACTTTCTTTCTATTATGAGCTCTTTCTTAATACTAACCAAACCCAGGAAATCCCAGGAAATTATTTTTGAGACTATTTTTATCTCTGAATCACTTTTCTAGGATCATACTATTACTCTTGTGAATGTTATAAATCAGATAATCAAGCTGCTTATGGCTTATGTTGTGGCAAGCTGAGAGGAAAACATAGCATGCAGGAATTCTTCTGGTCATACTGAAATAAATAACTTGCTGCGTATAATCAGCTAACTCAAAATACAACAAAGCATGAGGCATGAGAAATTGAGGTCAAATGTGTTAGGATGATATTGGGGTCTTCCTGATATGTGCATGTGTTGGTGGAGAAGTGTAATGCTAAATATGACCTAAGTGAAGCGCAGTGTTTTTTTTTTGTTGTTGTTTGTTTTTTTCTTGGATTTTTTTAATGGCTTGGAATAAAAATTAGGAAGTTAGAGCCAATTTGTAGGAAAATGATAGTGTGGTATATGCTTCTTTTTAAGCAGCATAAAGATAATTCTTATTCACAGTAGTTAAAATTTGAAGTTGTTCATGTGAACATGCATGTTAGTGTCAGCTAAAGCCTTTGTCTGAGGCCCTTTTAAAGCCCACAGCTTGATGTTTTAGCATATTTATGAAATATATGCTTAAAAATTTATTTCAAAGCATTAAATAGTATTTTTGTTCTGCTGTAGTAGTAGGACAAAGACAAATTCAGATTGCTTTCCTATCTATTTATCTATTAAAAAAAAAAAGCCATTGGGATTATGGGAATTTCTGCTTCATTAATACTAATGGAAGCCAAGTAGGACTTAAGTACCTGTAGGAAGTGATAGGTATGCAAGATTTCTATCCAGACTGTATTGCACAGTGTTTGATTGACTTGTGATAAAGGCTGATACTCATCTAAGAGATGCAAATCATTTTATGGTTGTTCTTGGGTGGATAGGATGAAGCTTTTAATCTATCTTGATAGCAAGAACTAGAAATTTTTTCTACGTCTGAAGACTGCATTTTTGAGAACATCCTGTCTACCACACAGTTCCCATCCGATGGGAGGACAGTAAGACATAGGAGGAAATGCTACATACTATTTCCTGGAAGGATACTGAACATCAAATTCACACTAGTGTTAAAGGAAGGCTCTGGTAATAAATACTGGGAATAATTTCTTTGGGAGTTAATTAGGATTTCCTGTGATTCAAAAAAGCACTTCATACTTTTCCACAAGCAGCAAAATGAATAGGGCAAGAATAGTATTTCCCCCAAAAGTGATGTTCACTATCCTAGAAGGACCATCCAAGGGACCTGGGGTCTTGCATCTACCTTTGCTGTGCTATTTCAGCATTGCATCATGTTGATCAGTCAGATTGAACAAAGAAGGTGTTTTGGGAAAAATACTCAGTTCCTGAAAAGGAAACAGAAGGCCTTGCAAAATTAAATCAAACACCAATATAGACTAACTTAGTATGGCAAATAACTGTTCTATGAATGATATAAAAAAATACTTCTCACTTTTACAAAAAAGAGATAATTTCAAGAAGCTTCTTCCCTGAATAGTAGTAGAATAACATAATAGTAATGAGAACATACTTGTTGGGTCAAGAATAAGCCCTAGCATAGATTTCAGCAGCCCCTAAACCCGTTGACCCAACTAAACTGAACAAGGGGTTTCTGAACGTTGTAGATATTTGCATATTGTTGTTATGAAAGTGGTAGACTTCACATTAAAATAGTTAGATATTCACTGGCTTTCTCTACGGAAAGCAGTTTGTGAATCTTTCTTTACTAATGACTTGAAATCTTTTTGTGCTTTTCGTCTAAATTTATTTGTGGAAAGATTAAATCAGTTTTGTCCCATTCTTTCCTGGTCTTTAGCTAAAATATCTTTTCTGTTTTATTCTTTTGCTAATAGATTCTTTCATCTCAGATTCTCAGATTCTTTCATCTGAGTTTTATTCTTTAAAGCTATTTTTTTTTTCTCCTTTGGAAACAAGCTTTCTATCCTTCGTCATCCTGTTCCTCATCCAGTTTTGAACATTGGTGATGGGAATTGTCAACAGGACTTCAAACAATGCCTTGTACAATAATATTATTTTCTATGTTTCCATATAAGATCTCTTTTTCTCATTAACTTTTTTTCTAAACAGTCCAGAGAAGTTTTTGTCTATGCCAGGCTGGAAAAAAAAAAAAAAAAAATAATTGGTCAATATTTACAAAATGTTAGTGTAGATTCTGTGTGGAAATTACCTAGAATGAAATTGGGCTTGCTGTTGGTTTTGTTTGTTTTCAGGCTGTAAATTGTTTTTCAGAGTAAGGTAAAAGCTAAACTTGCTATTAGGTAAACCAGTGCATGTTTCAGTAACACAGTAACAGAACTTCTGAATCTGACAGTAGAGATTTAAGAAGCAAAATAAAGAGACATTGTACTCAGGTTGAGATGTTAACTCAGCATGTGTAGTGGAAATGTGGAACATCTTGTAAACATGATAAAAGATCTGAAAATCATTCCTAAACAGTCAAGCTGACCTGAATAAAACATTGTTCAGTTCTCTTTACTGTACTGTATTTTTCAGAATATGAATGCTATGCTTTGCATTGCATCTCATATTTTCCAGCCTGACTTCATCCAAACCTTTATTTGCATTAATGTTATCTTGAGCATAATAAAACTCTTGACATTGATACAGTTTATTTGACCATTTCAGTTTGAATGAAAATTTAAATGTTTCTTGAAAAGGCAGAAAAAAAATCTTAAAAGTAATCAGCAAAAGTACTGTTATGGAATTGACTCTTACAAGCAGGAGGTGTTTTTTTATATCCTAAATATCAAATACATCCACAGATGCTTGACAAAAAAGGCACTCTTTAATGCAAAAGCTGAGTGTGCTGAAACAAAGATAGAAAGCGTTCCATCAGCAGATGAAGATGATGAGCCAGCATGTTCCTCATGGAACTCAAAGCTCAAAAACAGTGAAATGTGTTCCTATTGAATGAGCTTAATTTGCACAGTAACTTAAACTTTAAATATAGTCAGGTCTGCTTCAACTACCAATAAAACCATTGGTTTTGTCTGTGAGGTGTGATGCAAGCTGTTGGCATGAAAGCTTCTTTAAAGTGGTCTGTTTCCAGCATATGTGGAAAAATTCAAAAATACTTGAGCCTCATTCTGTTTTGTGTGTGTGTGAAATGTATAAATACATTTTTATATATGTACATATACACATAAAGACATGTATAATCTCCATTTATTTTTTCATCTGTTGCTGAATTTCCATCTGTTCAGTCTCTGTAGCACCCCTGTGTATAGTACACCTTGCAGGCTACATCTGTGCCTAGCATTGCTTTGTGCTCTCTTTAACATCTAATATTAAACCTGGATGAATTTTTCCAGTCACCATTTTCTTTGTTAATGTAGAACATGGGTTATTCCCAAAATCAACCTGAAAGCTTTGTAACCAGAAAGAGCACTGAAAACCTGGATGAAGTACCTACTTGAACTACTATGCAGTATCTAATTCTTCAAGTAATTCAGAAAATAAGGTTTGCTCAGACAAGTCCCATGAAAGTAGAAGAGGGCTCAACACTTGGTTTTACTTGCTTTTCCAAGACTGGGGTGTACATTTAGTACTGAGACTTACTAGAGAGTGTAATTCCTGGAATGATACACAACTTTCTTGATATTATCCAAGCTACCTTGAAAAAACTTCATGAAATTGCATTAAATATACACTTAAATATACAGCTGCTCTTAAAACAAAAAATCCCCACCTTTACTAGCCAACCTGTTCCAGTGCCTTACTACCCTCTGTGTGAAGAATTTCCTCTGAGCATATAACCTACATTTCCTTTCTTTTATATTTAAACCATTCCCTTTGTCCTCCTGACACTGTATGCCCATGTAAAAAAAAAAAAAAAAAAAAAAAAAAAAAAAGTCATCCTCCATCTCTTTTTGTAAGCCCCCTTTAGGTACTGAAAGTCTGCAATGAGGTCGCCCCAGAGCCTTCTCTTCTCCAGGCTGAACACTCCCAGCCTGCTCTAACAGGTCCACGTCCTTCTTGTGTTGGGGGCCCAGACCTGCATACCCAAAGTGAGGGCCTCACGAGGGCAGAGTTAGAGGGAGACAATCACCTCCCTCAACCTGTTGGTCATGCCCATGTTGATGCAGCCCAGGGTACTTCTGGGCTGCAACCTTTTGGGTACAAGCAGATTTTTATCAAAAAGTAGAGAAAGACAAGTATTTTTGTTACCTCAAGCTATGGTCTCCTTTAAGTAAAAAGAACAGCTAAGGCAAGGGAATATTTGTTCTGAGAGTGATTTGCTGAATATCATGTCTCCTGACCTTTGATCAGATGAGCATTATTAGGGATTAATTGGATCAATGATGGCATATGACATACTTCAAGTATCTGCACAGAAAGACCTATGCTTATATCTGATTATAGCAGCTTAGTACCTGTAGATATAAAATGTCTTAGACCTTCTCAACCATCTGTTCAGTGAGACCTGATTGTTGTTTTGTACATGCTGAGGGTTTTTGAGGTGACTCCACATTTCAAAATAAATAAAAAGTGCTTTTAAGAAAATTAGCAGTTTAATATCTATAAGACATTTGAGAGTTCAGTTGTAAGATTCCTGACGTGGAACATTTAGCTCAGATCCATTTCCCAAACAAATGGTTCAGAATTTCTTCAGAAGCAACTAAACTGAAATTTTTAAGTATCTATATGTCTGCTCTGCTCTAGAGGCTCAGCTTAAAACCCTTTCTTCTCATGTTAAAGGCTGAGAGAGGTGGTATAAGAACATGGAAAAAGAATTGCAGTAGGTTGAGAAAGGAACTGATCAATGTTCTGGTGTGTTTCAAGAACTGAAAGAATTACTTTCATAACTTAGTATTTAGGATACAGTTGAGCTGCTGTTTTTCTGTGTGAATGAGAGTTTTACGCAGGCTTTTTTGTAAGTAGGCATTAACACCTGGAATACTTTATTGCCATACAGGGCCTGAAAAGTTAATTTCTTCAGAAAGTTCTAGTGTGTAACATAGCAAAATATGCTTTTGCTTTACTCTTGTTTGTACCACCATCGCCTGATCTTTCATTTTGTCTTGCTTCTTCTCTGCTCAACAATTTTTATTGCATATTCTTTTACCCCTTTTCACATATTCCTTACTTCAACTCCATCTTGTCTTTAAAAACAGAGGAATTGTCACATTCTAAGGATGCCTATCTTTCACATGCATGGTGATAAAACCATAAAATGGACATTGCCCAATAAATACCCGGTAGAGAGCTTTAATGTTATAAGGTATTTTGTTTCTTTTCATCGTGATGTTGTAACCTAGATAATGCAGGAAGCTGACTTAAATTTTGGGCAGCATATCTGTGAACTCAACATCACCTACATGGGTTTGGGCCAAAGTTGATATTACCTAAACAATAGCTGTTATGAATAGCAAAGCCTTGGACTTAAAAACATCAAAGAGTGGGCCATTATCTGCATTAAACTTCTACATCCATAAAACATGATGAAGTATACACATACAGTCTATTAAACCTCAGAAGTTCTTAATCTCCAAGATGCCGCTTTGCCAGAAGTCATGTGAAGTAAGAAACAGTATCAGTTAGGTTTTTATTATTGCATATGATCATAAATAGATATTTTTGAGGCAGTGCTTTTTCAATATTCTATAACCTCGCTGTGAAAATACATTTTTGTTTACATTCCAGCAACCAAGTGAGTGTTCTTTTTTGTTGTTGTTGTTTTTGTTTTTTTATTAAATTAGTCATAGAGTATATGCAAGATTACTTTTTTTTTTTTTTGAGGGAATACTCAAAATGATAGTCACATCACAAGCAAACCATACATTCTCTACTTCCATAAAATAATACTGTTTTCTGTTCTAGTTTTCATAATTTTGATTGTTTCTTAAACTCTTGACTGGAAAATGTAGTTGTAACAAAGGACTTTCCTTTGTTTTGTGTGTGCTCATAGTTAGTAATAAACATAAGACTACATACTTCTATAACTTTGTTTTTATACATTCCAGAGTATCTTATGTGTTTTCAGAAGTATTCTATGCATTTTTTATTGTTGTCATAACATAAATTAAATAGTTTCCATTGTTTTGTTTCTAGGGAGACATATCTAGAGGCATACATGTGTTCATTGAGACAATTGAACTTTTCTAAGATTGCCATTTAGAATATCTAGATTTTTTTATGGTCAAAACCACTGCTAGTCCACATATCTCGAATTTTTAAAAATTTAGTAGTGAGGTAGGTTAAGTGGTACATAAAACTAGAGGACTGAACAGCTTGCAGGAAACTGGTATGTAGGAATAAATAACGGTTCCCTCAAAATCCAGCAAAGCCTTACCTCTTTGTTACACGTGCACCCTTTACACTGTTTCTTGGACTACCTCTGACACAATTCACCTAAGAGTTCAAATCGCTGCAGGGCATAACTTTGTGTTCATAGATTATTTTTATAGGTGCTGTTTTACATAATAGTTCAGGACTCAAATATAATGGCAACAGAGAGGGTAAGTTTAGATCTAGTAAAAGGTAGATATTTCTAAGTATGCCTGATCATATATAACCAAAGCCTCAGATTTTCCTCATGTTCTTGAAAAAGGTGCCTTACCACTGAGACATTTTCAGCTTTATAACTCTTCAGAGAAAAGAGCATTATATCAGACAGCAGGCAGTCCAACTACTCTGTCCATATTGGTGATCTAGCACACAATTTAGTGCTTTGACTTCAACCTGGTTAATGCTGCCTTCTAATGTAATATCAGGTAAGTTTTAGGCCTGTTTCCTTACTCTTTGAAATAGCTGCCCTATTTAATACATGTGCTGGTATTTCTTCTTGAGGTCAGGGAAGAGATAAAGGCCCTAATTGCAAAGATATCTTTCCTTTCTATGGTTAATCTTCCGTTTGCTGGCTTCTTTTTTGTCTGTTCTGTAACCTTGGAATAGATTTCATTACTGTATACAGAGACTCCTCTTTTTTCAAAACCTGCTAATATTAAAACAGTTTACAGAACTGATGGCTTTCCTAGATTAATGATGTCAAACTAATGAGGAACATTTCTGTGTTCAAAATTGTATTTTATATGACTCTGGTTCTAGGGTGTGGAATACATCAATTCACATTCAAAATCTATAGCTCTCAACATTGAAGTTTCTTCAATCTGATTTCTTTTGATTTCTCTTAGTCTTCATTGTTAGACGTGTAACTTCATTATCATTCTTCTGTATACATTAGGCTGGATATTAGGATAAATTTCTTTCCTGAAAGTTGTGTGGCATTGGAACAGGCTGCCCAGGGAAGTGGTTGAGTCACCATCCAAGGAGGTCTTTAAAGAAACATGTAGATGTAGAACTTAGTAACATAGTCTAGTAGTGGACTTGTCAGTATGGGGTTAAGGGTTGGACCAGATGAGCTTAGAGGTCTTGATCCATTAGCTTTGTGTTGTCTATCATTTATTCTGCAGCCTTGGTTCGCTGCTGTGTCACTAATACTTCTCTCATTCTTCTATCTCAGCTTTCCGTGGCTTCCAGTTTCTCCAGTGTTCTCTGCTGTCCATCCCCTTCATTTTTTTCTTTGTCTGCTGATTTCTTCATTCATGATTTTATCTCCTCATCAAAAGATCTGTTGTGACAGTCCTCTGTGCTGATTCATCTCACTTTTTTTTTTATCCTTTCGCATTCAAAAATAAATCCATGGTCTCTGCAGAATGTACTCTGTGTTCATTAAGTTCTGTCACTCTTCTGCATAAAGAGCTCTGTTCTTACTGGTGTAACAGTCAGTTACCTATGGGCATCTTTCTGTGGAGTTAGGGTGATGACGCTTACATTTGGAATTCACCTTATATGGAATGGTAATGTTCTGTTTCTACATTTTGAAGGAGAATTAGGGAAAATTGAACAGGTGCAGAGAAGAGTAAGTATGGTGACTGGAGCAAGAAGTCACTGATACGAGGTAACTAAGTTATTTCTAATGCAATAGCCTGAAGATTTGAAAAATGATTGACTGTAAAAGCATAAGGAAGGTGAATGCCAAGAAAGGAAGGTTTCAACCAAAGGCTAATGTTGATAAACAAACAACAACAAAAAAAAATGCAGATGTAAACTAGTAGTGAATTAGGACACTACTTGGACATTAAGAAAGGTCATTAAATGATCATTAAAAATGGACATTAAGAAAGTTGTCTTAACCACTAGGGGAGCAGGACTCTGAAATAGCCTCTCCAAATGGCTAATGGGGGCAAAAAGAGTGGCCAGAAAATTGGTTTAATGTCTGCCAACACACTAACCAAAGTCTCAGAGAATGTGCTTCATTTAGTTCCATGTTCCTGATCTCATCTATATACAGGTTGTCTTTCATCTAATAAAGCCTATAGTTAACTATATTGTTATCTTCTTTTATGTTTCCGTTTGCAGTTCCTTAGTATTGTGTTTAACCCTCTTTAAAGCAGTATCTCTTGCACACAGCTGAAACCATAGGCTCCAGCTATGCTTCTAAATTAAACGTAAGGAAATGTACTTGAGTACTGAGAATTTATCACTTTTTCTACTGAATTTTCAGCAGGTCCCTGGCATGATTTTGATCTGGGAAAGGCAGTGGATGTCAAATGATTCCTTACTAGTTTTGGAAGTTACATGTGCCAGTAGCTGTCCCCAGTAGGCGATCTGAATGAAGCTACCTTGGTTTCAAAACAGTGCAATAACGTGAACAGGGCCATACTCTGACATTTGGCCTTGGTACAGCTCCATTCACTGATATAAATATAACTGGTAGTTCCAAGTCTCTGGTGACCTCTTTGTAATCATGTATTAGATATTGTATTCTCTCCTCCCTTAACCTGATAGATGGTGATCATATGCTTTCCTTGTAACATTCATGCTCCCTAAATTCTATTGCTTGGCTAAGTCTATAACTGCCTTTATGTTTACAGTTATTGTGTGTCACTGAGAACACCCCTTCATTTTTGGTTAGGATTTCCCAGCCAGCTACCTTTTGTCCTTTTTCATTTACTAGAAACAATTTTTTGCAAACTCCTCATAACTACCTTTGTTCAAGATCTGTCTCTCTTTGCTTTATTCTGCTACTCCTTCATTAACTAATTATTAACTCAAGCTAAAAATGATGAAATAGGATATGAAACTGCCTGTTGCTGATCACTATAGAGCATGTGTGATTTTCAAGTTGAATTTTTTTGTTTTTAGAAATTCTCATCTTCTAAGCAATGTGAGTCCTACGTATTGTTCTCTGGATACTGTTTCAGCTGCAGCCTTTTCTTTCCATTCCTGCTTTTTGTCCTGTTACAATTCCGTTGTTGGAACATTCTTCTCTGACCTTTGCAAATTCAATATTCCTTTACTCTCACCTAAATTTGGTTCTTACTTGAAAGTTAATGTATTGCCCTGTCTCTTTGACTGCTTAAGTTCTTTTTTAAGTTAAGTGTGTCTTGTAGTTCAAACAGAACTGTAAGATCTCTCTGTCAGACCCAGCTTTCATCTTGTTCTTGTGAATTTTACAGATTGAATTTAGTGGTTTGCCTACTATTCAAGCTTAAGCCATTTCTCTGCCTACATTCAAACCTAATCATAGCCCAGAGCTGCTGCATTCCTTAAGTAAAAATTTTAGGTCTTTGGTTGTTTGTCCTGAGTTCTAACCCTAATTCAAAAGGTGTTCTTGTCATCAGCAGTGACCCTGACATCCTCAGAATTTACTACAGGATATTTCTTTGCACACACCCTGTGTTCCACGTTCTAAAACAATGTGCTGGATCCAGTAGAAAATGCATCTCTTCAATCCTTGCAGTTCCTACCCAAATTGTATTCAGAATATAGCTTAGTATGCCTTATTAGAATATGAAGGAGCAGCAGCAGCAGTTATCACTATAAGAAATGAACCTATTTAAACCCCTGTTAACAATGAATTAAAGAATATCTCAAGTTGGAATTGACTCACAAGTATCTTCAAGTCCAACTCCTAGCTCTGCACAGGACCACCCAAAAACCAAGCCATATGTCTGAGAGAATTGTCCAAATGCTTCTTGAGCTCTGTCGGGCACCCATACCACAACTATAAGAATGGAACAAAGTACCACGTACTAGTAGTTCCACAGAAATAGTAAGAACTAAAGAGTCTCCAGCATGTTATTTTACTTATTTTATCAAGTTTTTCTTGCTGCAGTTTCAAAAGCTAAAACAAACAAACCCAACTCCCCTACCACCACCTTCACGTTGTTTCTCCTTGCAGGGCAACACAGCAGCACGCTTTCAACTAGACAAGTTCAAAATGTATTGTTTTAATTTCACTTGATCAAACTCTACATTTACTTTAGGATTTGGCTGATCATTATTTTTTTGGGCTTTTATAAACCATAATCTAGTTAACTGTGCACATTCATTGGTACATGTGGAAATAGGAACTGTTGCTAACTGGATCCTGTAATCAAATTCTAATTCCACCTTTAAAGTTTTGACTGTAATGTAGTAACTCATATTTAATTCAGAATGAACCGTAATTAATTTGCTGGTATTACTCTATCCTTTGCTTGTCTTGCAATGATCCAGATCTATCTCTATTCATTGTAAGCGCATCAAATCCAGAAATATAATGCCTCATCTCATTCTTGATATTGCTTGTCCACCAATTAATCTTTCTTTTTTCCCCTTACTATACTGAACGCTGATCCCAATCTTAATGTTAGCAGTAGCTCAGTCTCCCTCTCAGACCTAGGGTAAACTGATTTACTTCTGAAGAAAGAGTAACCATCCTAGCTTCTTGTGGGGCTGCTAGTGGTTTTAGCATTGCATTTGGAATTCCTGTTCTCAGCCTAGCATTATCACCACAGTGCATACTTGTCCTCGTACCAGATCAACAGTTAATTAAGCTCTTTAATAAAAATTATTAATTAAAACTCACCAATGGACATGAGTAGTTTGAACACTAATTTTCACTGTGAGAGTGGACACTTGTGCAAGAATTGTTACAGAGAAATACTGCTTAGTTCACTTAGCTGAAACCTAACCAGGATCAAAGTGGTTTGTTAATTCGCTAGTTACAGATAATGTGCTGGTAGTATGTGATCAATATCAGTGTTACAGCAAGTAAACCAAAATATTAGGTAACTGCAAAATGTTAATAAACACCTCAACTTTCTGAATGCTCTTTATAACTAATCCTCCACATTTTTAATTGCACTTATAGGCATGCATACACTTCATGTTACGTGTAATTGTAATGGCACTTACAGGCATGCATGCATATCAAATGTGCAGTTTTCCATTCATGCACATCCAGCCTCACAGGCAGTGTAAGCTACAAACACACACCATCTATTCTGGCAGTGCATGTTGTTCTACTTGCACACGCCTCTTGTTGGAGATGTGGGTACTCCAGCTCTGTGTGCTCTCACAACCCAATGATCCATAAGCTGGCAGGAAAGCCCCACCACAAAGCCACATGTGCATGAAGAGATGTCTTTACTACTTACACCCCATGTTGTCACTCCTGTAGATAGGTGCAGATTGGTCACAGTGCCTGGTGGGGAGGTTGCTCTGCCTGGCCTGGGCATAGGCGATTCCAGCAGGGTAACTTGTAGTGGTATCAAGTCGGGTTTTGACTACTGCTGTTTCCAGTCCAGACTCTCTCCCCACAACTGCAAATTTTCATGCTGCTTTTATACTTATTAAAGTGACTTAGTTTCAAAAGTCTTCTTGAGGATTATCTGTTACTGTTCCATTGAGCAAATGCTTGCGTTCCTCTTTAACATGTCCTGTTGGGAACTGACAATAGTCTTCCTTTTTAACGTGGTAGTTTGGTGTAAACGTCCTTCAGACAGTTTAGTGTATTTAATCTATGCATACATGTAGTATTCATACGTACAATTGTATCTTTGCTGGTGGTTTTGTCCAAACCGTTTGCTAAAGTTGGCCATTAAAACCTTATTATAAACTCTTCACTGCTGCTGGCACCAGTTGCAGGACCAAGCAACCTAGTTCTTCAGCCTATTTTACGTTTCTTCTTGAACTTTAAACTCAATACTAATCCTTTCCAAACAAAAGTGCAGTGTCCTATGACAGGTAAACAACTAACATTTCTGTCTGTTCACTGTTAGATACAGCACTCATCCTAAACTCATGAGCAGTAACTGAGGCTTTAAGTCCCTGTTAACAATATATACTAGTGATAATAAAACTTTGTGATACTTGATATATTTGTTTTTCAAAGCATAGATGTTTGTATCCATCTCAATCCCTTAATTGTTTTCCATCGTTTTGTCTGTTTGTTGATTTTCTCTTACTTCTGCTGCACAAACAGGGTTCATGTGGTTGCTTAGTTTTCTAGGTCTCCATCTAACCAATGAGAATTCTGTTGGAGCTTTTCAGTAAGCTGATACTTTTTGGTGGAGCTTTTATGTCAGTAGTATACAACTTCTGTCATGTCTAATGCTGGAGATTCATCTAACTCTACCATTTTGTGTGGCAGTTCCAGTCACTTCTCCCTATTTCTTTACAAAATATAGAGAAAATAGAATTTAGTACATTGAACATACTACTCATTCAGATTGATTTGTAAGTGACAAAAACTTAAGACATATGCTTTAAAGGTTGTACAAGAACTTTGAGTAAGGTAGACAGGCTCTTCAGTTTCAAGGAAAAATAAACCTAGCTAGACTATTGTATTTTCATACAGTATGTTGCATGGCAATGGAAACAATTTTACAACCTTTCAACTTCAAAAGAAACCAGACCCACAGCCCATTTTTCAAAGCAGAGATTTAGGGAAATGTGCATAATAGATGAACAATCAATAATGTGATTACAATCTCAGTCATCAGTACTCTTGATCAGTTGACTTGACTGAGGTGACAGCTGAGTTATAGGGCTTCTTTAACTAATTAGTGTAAATGTAGCAAGTATACCTTTCCTATAACAATTTTCTTGAGAACACTTTCATTCTGCCCTAAGTGTACTGTAATTTAGGATAGTTTTCTCTCTCATTTGCTGTGGGGCTGGTACTGCAGAGTACACATGATGAGGTATAAACTAGAGTGAACCTACTGTCTCAAGTCCTTAATCCACACCAGTGGTCAGAAGTCCTTAGCAAAAAGTTTGTGTCATTCTAGAAATTCTGTGATTCTGTGATTATAGAATGTAAAGATGAATGAAAATGATATTGTATGTACCATGTCTGTGTATGTTAGGACAATACATATGAATGCTGGCTCCTGCAATAGTAGGTCTCCAACCAGAATTTCTATATTTCTGTTTTGACCAGTGTGTTTGTAGAACTGTGCTCTGTGTATTCAGATACCATTATTAAGGACTTTCCACAATGTAATTTGTTTTTATTCCAGTATGCTTACTCATAAATTTTGATGATTTCAGTATCATATGCTGTATGTAGCACTGTAGCACCATCTTGTGTGAGCTGCAGATGTGCTTCCAATACATGCATTCAGCAATCTTCATGTGTATCTACTACAATTTCATTTAAAACTATTTAAATTTTAACAATACGTTCTAAAAAATTATTACAGTGCAATTTGAAAAAATTCACTTTCTCATCTGCAGAATATCACATCTATCATAATACAGTATAAGATATATCCACCTGAGTTTATGTAAAACTGATATGAGGAAACAAGAACATGAAACCTCTCCTCCTTATAATACATATGGCAGTTTTCATGATGCCACAAGATGCCTCTTTGTTAGAATGTTCCATATAAGGTATGGAATGCTGCAATCTGAAGGCAATAAATATGCATTTTATGTGGTTTATACCACCAGGATATAGAATTAATGCACAGAGATTAGAATATTGGTGAGAAATAAAATTAAACTATAGTAGGGAAATAGCTGCTATGGAGAATTAAGTTGGAAATGTTGTAAAACACCTGATGGTAATGCTTAAATTTAAAATTCATTAATTTAAAATATGATTTAAAATGCTTTTAAATGATAGATAGCATGTATCAGTTGGGGCAAGTATTTGGAAGTTGTCGTTCATAATCAGTTGTAGCACTTTGAGGTTTCTGCATGTTTGGAAAGATAAACGTGCAAGGGAGCAACAGGTGGGAAGCAAAATGTGTAAAACAATCCTGTTCATATGATAGAGCAAGCAATAACTGGAGATATGATTGTGGTGCATCAAATACTCTCCTACACGTCAAAGCACATTTCACACGTGCTTCTTTTGTTCCATATTTTTGTGCTTTCTGTCTAGGTTCCCTTCATTTTTCTTCATACTTCTGTTGAGCCAATCTCAGTATACTCAATAGTTTGTATAAGAGGAATGATAGTCTTAATTCAAGTTTAGTCCTGGAGGTAACTACTACTTCCATCATTGCTATGAGTCCAACATATTAAAGTGATGGTGACAGTTCTTCCGCTAAATGTAATTAAAAGAGGCTCTTGCTGTCAACTTCCCTTATTGCCACTCTGTCTTTTTTTTTTTTTTTTTTTTGTGCTATCCATTATCTTAGTTTTCTAAGTGTATTAACATTATGCAGTAATAAGTAAATAGTGACTCTAATTCTCCTTGAGTGATTGTCCATTTGGACATTTAGACAATGGGAAACACTTGTAGTTAATATGTAATATAAGAATTTGTGGCCTTCATTGTAACTCGGCACTTATAGCCATACCTGCTGCCTGATTGTGGCATAAGGTTAAACCACAACTCATCTTCCTTTATACATGCAAATGAATCATGATTTTTAGCACCTCTTTAGGTGCTAGGGCATGAGAAGATACTGATCCCTCATCTTGTGTTTTTTCCCTATGATTTCCTCCATCATAATATAATATCTGGTTTCAAACCATACTTTCCATGTGAACACATCATATCATCCTGACTCCATTATGCTTGAATTCTTGGTGGAAGATTATGAATTCCTGAATACTTCGCCTTTACTTTCTCTTCTTCGACTGAGAAAGTAAAAAGGATGTTTAGAAAAGCTGCCTTTTTTGGTAGAAGTAACTGGTGGAGGTAGGGACCTAATAAACACAGGCATTCTTGTCTGGTTTTATTTTCACACCAAAAGAAATAGTGATGTGTGACTTCAAATTATGAATATAGACAGAGAGAGAAAGGTTGTGTGATGAAGAAAGACAGCATTTGACTTCATTTCAATCAACATTCTCCTAGCCCATGGCCAAAAAAAATTTGTATTAGTCTTTAGTGATTGTTACAAATTGTTGTCGTGACAGGAAAGAAACTAGTCAATGGAATGAACATATATATTGACACATTGCAAAAAATAGCTATGCTTTTTATGCATGTATTAGTCATTGTCATTGTTCTCTCTGTTATTTTTTGAGAGAAGTTTGTACTTGGGCTGGGGAGGGCACAAAAAGATTTTTCTTCTGTCATTTGAATTGATAAAAGCAACTAAAAGAAAAATTCTGTGGGTATCATTTGTTGAGGACAAACTGACAAAAAAAGTTGTAGTGGTGCTTCTCTCTACATCCTTTCTTGATCTGAACTTGAAATATGTAAACCAAGAGAATCTTGAGTTTCTGCTTTTGCAGCAGAATTCTGGCAGCAAACATGACTTGGAGATGCAGTCAATGCTGGAAACCTTCAACCTTTGTTTGAACATATGTGCAGCCACCATGACCATATAGCCAATACCTCCTGAATTATCTGAATTAGCTACATAACAGTCTTAATTATTTCCTCTTAACTAGTCTTCCATTGCACCTCATAGGTGTTTTTTTTTTCACTTTTGGATGTGTTCATGCAAGAGATTTAACATTTTACTAAATCAAAGTTAAACAACATGCAAGATACGCTGAAATCCTAGACACTGTAAGCCCAGTGAGAAGAAAAAGAAGAGAGAAGGAATGTGCTATGAATATTTTGCATTTTACTATTTTATATCTCAAGTACTGATTAAAAAACAATAATAATAAAGCAAAATTGCTGCTGTAAGTTTCACATGTTGTGTCAGGAAACTCACAGGGAACAAAGTCCAAAACCAAAACCCAAACGTTGTTCTGTTGAGCAACCTTTCAGTGTACTGGCACTTTCTTCAGCTCAGCACACCACTTTTGTTCCTACTGTCTTCATGGAACATTATGAATCATACAAAGAAAACTGCTGATCTTTATTTTGGACAGAGTGCTACTTTATGAACTCGGTTATGTTGATAGGCTAGATTTCAAATGTCCTGTACTAAGAATGTAGTGGAAAGCAAGGGCTTTTTCATCTGCAGTTGATACACTCAGATAAATTTGTCTGATATCTTTGTTACTGTTTTCTACTGTTACTTAAGAATATTTTATTCAAGGACTTAATGTATGTGCAATTTAGTAATTTTTCTTTAATTTCTTTCACTTCAGGTAGCTCTTCAAGCAATTCCGTAGAAGTGACAGCACTTTATTCATTTGAAGGACAACAGCCAGGTGACCTGACTTTCAAAGCCGGAGAGAAAATCAAGGTCACAACCAAAACAAGTTCACAGTTTGATTGGTGGGAAGGAAGAACAGGAGATAAAACTGGCATCTTTCCAGCCAATTATGTTACCTTGAGTAATGACTAAACTTGTATAGAATAAAATGTTGACGCTAAATATATTTAGACTAAAAAATATATTTAAACTTCTCAGAATTTATCAAAAGGCGATTTTTAATCAAGACAAATTCAACACAAAATTCAACTGCATGTAATGGCCTTAGCTTTCCCTTAAACTTATGTCTTAAATAACCATTAGGTGATGGTCAATTTATGATTAAATTTTACTTTTGGGTCAAGTTACTATATGAAAAGTACTCTACTTTGCATCTAGTTTCAATTCTGTCATGCTATATACATGTATTTTTTAAATGAGGGAAAACTTAGAAGTAATTTAAAACTAGACATGCTGAAAAATACTAGCTTCTTTTAAATTATGATTTATGGTCTCTTAATAAAAATACTGTCAAATTTGCATCAAACTATTTGAGTTGGAGTTCTTTACTAAACACACGGTTATTTATTCAGGTATGGCAGAAGAAATTACCTTCACTTTAAAAGTTTTAAAAGTCACTTTAGTCATTGCAGTTTTTCTTAGTAACTACTTTAGGTCTGGTCCCCAGTACAGATCAGTGCAGCTGATAACAGTGATCTGCTATTATGATCTACCAATCTATCAGGTGCTATTTAGCTTAAAGGCATTCCACCTGAAGGGCAAGGCTAAGCCTAGTATAGCAGTAGACTTATCATTAGAAAATCATTCAGTTTCAACCATTGACAAAAATTTCTGGACTTCTTTCAGACTGAGTCACACATTTTTGACAAAGAAAACCAAAAACGAGACAGAAGCAAGACCAAAATTAAGTGTGTTTACTACATTACAATGAAAGTATTCCCTACACTTTGCCTGACAGATGAGGTAAATGTGTATGATCCATCTTTACACAAACACCACCACTGAATACCTGTATGCTTTACGGTATTTTTGTAAGAAGGTATTTTCCAACCAGCTGAAAAATGATATGTAAGCGTAACTGTAGTGAAAGTCTTAGTATATATTTTCTGAAGGATTATTGTAGCATCTACCAATCTCAGGTAAACCAAAAAACTAATTCTGTGTTTGTCTATTTTCACAGACTGCATATATTGCTTACTAAGCAAAGAAACACTGAGCCATCCAGTATCAAGACTGATTGAATAGAATTAATAATATCATAGACCGAGAAACTAGATATTCCCCATACTTGCAAAGAATCGCTCTTGCATTTATTATACCCTGTTGCTGCACTTCAGTTATGCAGTACAAGCTGAAGCATCCACTAGCAGAATTGTGCTATAGTACTTCATTAGTCATTTCCGGAATGCTGGCTGCTTTTTCAGCCAGTATACTTGCCTTTGTATAGGGTTGTTAAAGCTGCTTAACTCATCTCAAGTGCTTGCTCCCATGAAACTGACAGAATTTATAGACTTGCCCAGTAAAATCTTTTTATTGTTTATGTAAATTCAGTTTCTTGGATTGCTTTAGCCTAGGGAAAAATGAGGGTTGTCTAATCTAACTGTTCATGACAGTCTGTAGACTCTGCAGTATAGTACTGATTAATCCTAAATCCAAGGTGAAAGTGAAATTTTAAATGGAAATTGTTATCTCATACCCGGAAAAATTCTTTCGTCCTCTAAATATAATATAGGAAAGAAAATTCAGTGGGTTAATCTAATGCAAGAAATGACATTAATTTTCAAAAACAAGACTTCTTGAAGTGGTACAAGACTACACTGCCTGATTCTATATGCCTTTGACACAAGCCAGATCAACCTACGTCAGTGGACTAAGACTTAATTCCAAAAGTGTTTTTAGTTACAGGCTTTATGGGAAAAGGCAGTGTGCACAATTTTGTAAACTAAGAGATCTGTAAAGGGCAGGTAGCTATATAGCAGGTTTTCTTCAGGACGTCTACAAAAAAATATTAAATTTAAGAAAGGGATATATAGAGGGATGCAGAGAAACTTGTATTTGGTAATAAAGGTTTTCCATGAAAGAAGGCTCATGTATGAGTTCCTTTGCTACAGAAAGCCTGACCCAGATCCAGAAGAAAGAAAACATAGTGGAGGAGATGGTGCCTCTACCACAGAGTATTAGAAGTGTTTGTAGACCACTTATGAGGTGCCTGGTATCTGGTCTTTTAGTGAGGGGTTGGAAGGATAGATGTCTGTGGCTCCAAATCAGTAAGTATATTGTACTAGAAGAGGAAAAAATTGTTGTGGAGCCATGGGGTTTTCTCAAGGAGATACTTAAGAAAAGGTACAGAGATTACAGGCAACATACTTCTCTTGTGGTGTTGGGCAGGCCCAACTCAACATCTTGCTTATTTAATTAGTTCTCTTCAGCTTATAAAGCAACGATTCTTATTGCTCAAGCAGTTAATCACACAACAGTAATTTCTCTATATATAACACAGATACCTTCCATGTTTATTTTAGGTCTGTGTTCTATGTATGGCAGCCTGATTTCATGTCACTCTTGGTCTTGTGTCTCAGCACCTTTAGGAGTTTTTCTCTGGATATTATTGTTAGTCACTAGGTCACTAGTCTGGTGGGACAGTATTACAGGTGTGCTACAAAGAATCTTCCTTCTGAATTGCCTAGCTGCTGTATTTTCACTAATGCATGTACAAATATTTCTGGCAGCTTTTCAAGAAAGTTTTCACCTGCTGTGGCCTTTATTAAAATATCAAATGATTTATCTGCTAGGAGCATTTGAATTCATCTTCCTTCTATCTGTGGCCTAAGGTTTACCCTTTCAGAGACTGAGATGCTTGCATAAATGTCACAGCTTGAAGGACAAAAAGAATGAAAACTCACTGTTATTTTCTCACCCTCAGCATGAGTTTGGGTTTGCTTGGTTTCCAGAGTACTCAAAGATGTTTCTCATAATACTTCAGAAGTATAAACATTTTTTTTGAATTAAATCTGAGACTATGAAAGCCTTACCATCTATATCCATTTGTGAGGTTTTACTGCTCACAACTGGAGAAAGATAAAGAGAAGTCAATCACTCCTCTTTTAATAGTTTCCATAGTTCCACTAAGCAGTATTTCACCCTACCCATATTTTCAAACCTAACTTTGAATTAGTTCCTAAGCTCCCTCTATCACTACTGGAAGGCTCTTCCAGAGCCCTAGGCACATTAAGATGATGTGGCTTCTCCATTGTTCTGAGTTTTTTCACTGTGTGCATACAAGTTTTTCTCTTGAGACCTTTTACAGTCCAATACGAATTCCAAGCAAATTTCATTTTATTTTACCCAATAAAAGCATGCTAAAGAACATATATTGGTGGTAACAAGACTATGCTGAGTCTATCCAGCAAGAGTTCAACTCACAGGAAGATCCTAGCGAATACAATCTCTTCATCAGCTTTAGCCTTAAGACCCCTTTTCTTTCTCCTTTTTTTTTTTTTTTTTTTTTTTTTTATGTGGTTGCAATTCATACAAAAAGCTAGTTTCTTCAAATCCATCCTTTCCAGGAAATAAAATTTCAAAAGGTTTGATACCTGTTTTAATATCAGTATTTAGCAAGATTTACATTAGCGGACTATGAAGTATGTTAGCTTTGCAAAGAGAATCTATTGAACTTCCCCCACACGCACTCAACCAAAAAATATTTGCAAAGTTTTATACAGTGTTTGTAATGGTGAAATAATAATATCTGACTGTTCCATGCATCCATAATGTTCAGTATTCAAAGTATTTAAGCAACTTGTCTGTCAATAAATGATGTAAAGACAAAAAGTATTTGTCTTTTAGTAATGGGACAGGATAATTTTAAATGTTATCTTTAAGCCATTAAGATTAGCATAGAAAACAAAGTACTCATTTCATCCTGATACAATCCAAAGACAAAAAATCAGGGGGAAACTGAAAAATACATTTATGGTTCCTTTTTTTATTATTATTTTTTTTTCTTGCAGGCTTTTAATCAGCTTGCTGTTAAGACAGAAACTGCAAGTAACTGTTATCAAGAGATCTTTTCTTCCATTTCTATTTTAATTAAGGCATCCCCTTTAATTGAGCATTTAAAATGGTGTCTTTGCTTTCATGAATTTAAAAATATGTTTTGTAAACCTTATTCATTTATTCCTAACACATCTCCGACAGCTTACATGATTTTGTCCATTTATGTTCATTTGCAATAATTTCAAGTGCATGACAAAAAACATAATTACAATATGTTCAAACCTTACTCTTTACAATACCCATTTGCAAAAATCTGTTAATTTACTGGTAATTAAATTTTAACTTGTCTTTTAAAAAGTAACTTAGGCAATAACTGCAAACTTTTGATCTGACATTTTCCTCCTTTCTTTTTTCCCTTTTATTTTCTGACCAAAAGATATTTTTGCTAGGTCTGAGTGTAAATTTCCACGGTAGTTGAAATCTCCAGTTCTTCAGCAATATATAAATACGTAATCCCACTCTCAGTTTTCACATCAGACCAAACATTCCAGTTTATTAAACGTTCCACAAAAACAGCTCAGACATGTCTTTCCTAATTAACTCTTCTGTTTCACTTTTTCTCTACATGTATATACACACGTGCATGTGCACTGGGTGAATACTTTGGATAAGGAACAGTTCAGTTCAATTGAATGTCTTCCTTAGTGATTTTCTGTTCTATTTTCCTTAATACAGTGGGAGTCAGATGGTAGGTATTCCTGCCATCAGAAATCCTGAGGAAGGTCCTCAGGACTGAGTATAAAATGATAGAAACATTAAGGTTGGAAAAGACCTTCAAGATCATCTGGTCCAACCATCCCCCTACCACCAATGTCATCCACTAAACCATGTCCCTAAGCACCAGGTCCAACCTTTCCCTTAAATACTCCTAGGGAAGCTGACTCCACCACCTCCCTGGGCAACCCCTTCCAATGCCTAACTCCTATTTCTGAGAAAAAATGTCTCCTAATTTCCAACCTGAACCTCCCCTGGCACAACTTGAGGCCATTCCCTCTAGTCCTGTCACTGGTTATCTGTGAGAAAAAGGCCAACCCCCAGCTCCCCACACCTTCCTTTCAAGTAGCCTGAACCTCCTCTTCTCCAGACTAAACAACCCCAGCTCTCTCAGCTGCTCCTCACAAGACTTGTGTTCCAGGCCCTTCACCAGCTTTGTAGCCCTTCTCTGGACATGCTCCAGAGCCTCAGTGTCCTCCTTGTAGTGAGGAGCCCAAAGCTGATCACAGTACTCAAGGTGCAGCCTCACCAGAGCTGAATACAGGGGCATGATCACTTCCCTTGTACTGCTGGCTACACTATTCCTGATACAAGTCAGGATGCCGTTGGCCTTCTTGGCCACCTGGGCACACTGCTGTCTGGTGTTCAGGCGAGCATCAACCAGCACCCCCAGATCCTTTTCCTTGGCACAGCTTTCCAGCCACTCTGCCCCAAGCCTGTAGCACTGCATGGAGTTGTTGTGGCCAAAGTGCAGGACCCAGCACTTAGCCATGTTGAACCTCATGCCATTGGCCTCTGACCATCAACCCATCCTGTCCAGGTCCCTCTGCAGGGCCTTCCTACCCTCCAGCAGATCGATACTTCCCCCCAACTTGGTGTCGACTGCAAACTTACTGAGGATGCACTCAATTCCCTCATCCATGTGATCAGTAAAGATATTAAAGAGCATGGGCCCCAACACCAACCCCTGCGGAACACCACTGGTGACCAGTCACCAGCTGGATTTCACTCTGTTTAACACCACTGTCTTGGCCCGGCCGTCTAGCCAATTTTTAACCCATCAGAGAGTGTAGGTGTCCAAGCCATGGGCTGCCTGCTTCTTCAGGAAAACACAGGCATCTCATTGATTAATAACTGAGTTTATCCTTTAAAAGCTCAATAATTTCCTGCAATAGTTCTAATTGTGCTTGTAAAACTTTTGAAACCAGATTTTTAGAAATTGTGTCAAGCTTCATGGTCTTAGAAACATACTGCATACATTTCTACCAATTCTATAAACTGCTTATGTCTATAAGATCATAAAGAGGAGAAAAAATGATCATACATATGTAGCCTCTGCAGTAGATCTGTAAAAGGGAGCTGAAGTACAGCTTCTTACATTGATTTATTGCAGGTATTGGACGCAAAGAACTTTTGAAATGTAGACCTTTCTTCTGTGTTTGCTAGATATAGACTCAACAGCCTGCCTATAAGCATCTATTTAAAAAAAAAAAAAAAAAAAAAGAAAAGAAAACTTGCTCAGAACATTTTGAAATCAATTTTGGTTGTTTCAAGAATCTACATTTATCTAACACTTCAGTCTAAAAGTTCATGTGAAACCATTTGTAAGTTTTTAATTGGTTCTTGCCCTTAATTGAATTAGAAATACTGCAAAGAAAACTTCTTGGTCTTTTCCCATGCCACAACTACTGTAAGAAAATACATATAAAGAAACAGCAAGCTGCAGTCTTTGGAAAAGGTTTCAGTTCATTTCATCCAAAGGATGAATACTTCCCTAAATGTGAGGAGTGTATGAACTAGTGCATATTAACTATAATACTGAATTCATATTCAAGAGCTTTTCTGTATATACAATCTGTCTTGTAATTCTTTACCTAGGAATAATTTTTACAGTAGAAATAAAAATTCCTCTAACTGCAGACTTCAGAGGAATTCTGCCATCTGCCTCACTAATCTGAGTCTTGTGATCTACCTGTATAGAAATTTACAGTTAAGTACTGTCTTTGCTTTTCTCTTCAATGATTTTTGAATCTTTCACCTGGCAAAATTCACCTTCCATCTAACCTTATAGAAAAGACTCCTTGCACACTTATGCATGTTCCTAGCTTTCTGATTGAGAAATAGTTTTATATAAAAGTCCATATGAAAGGTATAGAAAGAATGCCAGGCAAGTGCCTAGATGTGCTAAACGTAACTGTCTACTGCATGGAAGATTTACATACCCAAAGAACCAATTGTTTTATTGTTGAATGAAAGGAGGACATTGTCTGTAATTTTAATGTCTGAAGGTCAATTTAAGTATATATAAAATTATCAAATACAATACAATACCAAAATTGTAAATATATAAATATATACACCAAATACCAAATACAGTTAGTTCCATTCACAAAGGTCATAGTCGTAGTTAAAACAATCTTAGTTTTAGGTTGGATATTAGGAAAAACTCCTTTAGCGAAAGGGTTGTTAGGCATTGGAACAGGCTGCCCAGGGAAGTGGTTGAGTCACCATCCCTGGAGGTCTTTTAAAGACGTTTAGATGTAGAGCTTAGTGATATGATTTAGTGGAGGACTGGTTAATGTTAGGTTAGAGGTTGGACTATGTGATCTTGGAGGTCTCTTCCAACCCAGACAATTCTGTGATTCTGTGATTCTGTAATCTTACTGTTTATAAAATTTTTTATAAAATTTTGAAGAGTTGTTTCTCCTCACTTTTTCTTTTCCACCTGTTTATCCTTCTGCAGTTTTGTACTATTCCTGTGCTATTCATGGCTTTTTAACACCTGATTTGCTGAATACTAGAGGACTTATGTTTGACAATGTCCAGGACAATTAAGCCTAGACTTCATGTGGATTCTCTGTAAACATCAGTAACGCTATTGTATTAACGCAAGTGTTATTAGAATTCTGAGTTCCTGAATACGCTGTTTTCACAATATTTGAAGTGACTTCTGCTTCCATTCATTTTTATTTTATTTTCCAAATGCAAATGCTAGTCAAATAATTTTCTTGAATGGTTTTTAATAATTTCAGACTCTATTTTTTATGTAATTTAATTATGTAATTTATGTCTCACAATAAATGTAGATGATGCTATTGAGGGAAATATATAAAGTACCTGGATGCAAAGCTGTTCTCACAAATTGACAGTTGCAGCTCTTTGGGAGACATTTTTGATTAAGTATCAAATCACATAACTAGGTGCCATTCTGTAAGATTTTACTAAATGCAGAAATTTGGGCCACAATGAACAGCTGTGATGTCTGTTAAAATACTGGCTTTAATTTGAGGTATACATTCTGTGGTAGTCATTATTTTGTGGAAACTAGATCTGCCCATTACCTTTTAAAACCTGTCTCAGGCTATTACTTGCTCTCAGCCCTTTAGTGTGTCTCTTGTACTTTCATGTTCCCAATTTCCTTCTTTCATATTTGATGTCAAAATTAAGGCCACAGCTAAGCCAGAAATTCAAAACACCAGTTGCTTTTTCTAATTTGTTTCTTGTCAGCCATCAGATTCTTACAAATGTGAACCAGGACAAGTTGCTTTAAGATTTCACAGCCTAAATTGTATTTGATGTGTTTTGGATCACTTCTTTGGCATATCTGATTTCATGCTTTTCAGGCTAACCCCTTGTTTCCTTGTGGCAATGACGAAAATACTTGAACCTGTCCCAGCTGATTTGAAATAAGTGGGTTTCTTTTGGTAGCTTTGAACTAGTCTTTAAACGTTAAATGATGGTACACCTACTGAAAATCTACGTTACTCCACTGACTTTACTGGGAGCCAGGCTGCTGCTCAAATTGCAGTGTAATATGGAGATTATTGGTGTATTTATATGCTTCTGAGAACCATCCAATCAATATTTTCTCCATCTCCATCACACCCTCAAGCCTGTGTCTTAATTTAGCTTTCCATTAGCTCAAATAGGATGCCTATTTTGCGTCAGTCCATGCTAATTATTTTTTATGTTACCATCTCTGTCTTCTTCTGGTTAGTTGATTCTATCATTTGAAAAGCCATCCCATACTTCTCACAGGTTTGAAGCCAATTACAACTGAAACTCTGAAGCAGCCCTAACCTTTGCAGATTCCTCTGCAGGTTTTTGGCATCTTTACTTATAGATAAATAGATATATAGTTACATAGATAAATAGATAGGTATAGTAGTATGGTCATGAATATGACAGCTAAGGGAGGCAGACTCTCTTTATAGAGATTTCTAATTACAATTGCTCTTTAGGGAGTGTCAGAATAATTTTCTAAATAAAAAGTAGAATCCTAGAGCAATTTCCTTGTTTTGCCTTCTCATTGCAATGTAATCGTAATTGCAATGCTTGTAACGCTACCTTGCTTGTAATGTTACCTTAGCTTAAGTTAGAGTCCATCATAATGTCAAGAATTTTCATTTTACAACAAGGCTTTTTCTACCAATACAAAGAGGTCCCTTTCTGTGGAGAAGTGCTCATTGCCTCATTGCTGATAAATGTTACAAAGAAATGTGTAGAGGAAAGATATTCAGCACAAACCAACAGATCATGCATAGAGCATTTTTATTTTGGAAAATGAACATATATTTTTACCAACTATTTTCAGGTACCTGTAGGTTTAGAAGACTTTCCTAGTTAGATTTTTGTTTTTCAAAGCAGTCAGTCAAGAGACATAGGTTATACGAAATGCCTTCTAGAGTGCTTTCTGGAGTCTGTAGTAGAGCAGATTGACTTGTTCCTCAAAACTGTAATCCTTATGTCATTTTGCTGACAAGTCTTCAGGATAATCTCCATACATGAAAATTCTTGTCTTGCATTTCAGTAGTAAGCATGAATTTTTCTCCATGGCCTACTAAATTAAGCAAGGAGACACAATTTCAAATCCTATTAGCTAGAGCTTCCAAACTGGAATGTGAACTGAAACTGTGGATCATTGCCACTGTGAATGAAGAATGGAAAATCTAAGAAAGGGAAAGATATAATTAACAGCAACATCAGTTCGTATCTACTTCAGAAATATGAATTAACATGGGATATTAATCTTTGTTGCTGTTTTTGACAGATATAAGCTATCTGCTTAGTTCATCATTGCCTTTTTTGGTACTAAGACGAGTGCTGGATAAAAATATATATCTAACTGATGTCTTTCCCTATTCAGAGAATTGTGTCCAAACCCTTCGTTTAGATTAATACCCTTCAGGTTAGTCTTCTGATAGTTTAGAAATATTATTGGTAAACCTAAGAACTAGAAAATAGTGAGCTGAAAAGTGAACTACCTGAACTGAAGAAATAAAAATATCATGAAAAGAAGTTATATCTTAAAACTGTTCAAATCATAGGTTGTTAAATGGATCATCTTAGTCTAGGTCTCTGAATTTAACAATGTTTTGAAGATATCTAACAACAATGTGCATACTAAGCCTAAGGAACTCAGGTAGCCTGGAATATCTTTCTTTTACATGTTATAATATTAAAAAGTTATATTTATATTTCTCTCCTGAGGGTGATGTCAGAATAAAAAGCCAGAATGGTATTCACTTGCATTTTTAAAATGCCAGTTTTTTAAACATGAAGAGTCTTCTGTTAACAATTGGGCTCTAAAATCCAAATGAACAAAATGTTTAACATGAAACTCAGCAGTTTCACATTAATAGATCCTGGCTGACAGTATGAAACTTGGACATTATTGATTACAGTTCCAATGAGATGTACTAACTTTAATACAGTGTACTAGCAACATGTGCAGGCAAGCCAGATGCAAAACTGAAACATTATCTAAACAGAGTTGATTTCAAATGTTTCAAATGTAAATAACCCACTGGGTGGTCCTTGAGACTGTCAGCAGTCATTACTTTCTGCAGCATAAACAGGGCTGTCAACTAGGATTTCTGTCACAAAGATAAAAAGTCATTCTTCCCTAGTAAAGTCTAGGCTGTTGTTTTTAACTAAAGTCATGCACCTCCATGATAGATGAAGAGTTCCTTTCTGGATTTTACTAAAAGTATTTTCTAAGCTGCTGTGTAAAAACAGTAGATGTTACAACAATGTAGACTAGGAAATAAGTAAAGGTTAATAGAAATAGAGGAGTAAGTCTTAAAATTCTGATACATTTAAATAAATGCATAAATTACATAGATTTGCTGTGTTTATTTTTTGAAGTCTACTTCAGGTAGTAAAAGTTTAAGAATGAAAATAGGTAATGATAGATAAGAAACCTATACCCTTGGATGAAAAAAAAATCACTATATTTTTGAGCCTACTCTTTGAGTTAAAAATATGAACAGTATCAGTTTAAGTGATCTAAAGTATTAGTTGATCATAGGGATTTTTAGAACAGCTTTAAGTCCTGTAATCTGATTCAGATTTTTCAAAGGAATATTATTACAGTGCCCGCCTCTGCTTAGTTCAATGGCAGCTGAGTAATTAAAACATCTTTACAAATCTGGTGTGTTGTCTCTAATAACAAAATTGTTTATATAGCGCTATCTTCTGTATTAACAGTCACATCTTGTTTTTTATCCTCTGAAATATACAGGACCATTGACATTGGCTTCCATGGAAACATGGCTTTGAACAGTGGAACACAACAAAGTTTATTTCTGAAGTTGTTAAAGATTTCCAATTGACTTCCCAAAAGTAAATAAAATTTATAGGTTCTCTTCAAGAGCTCGTTCAGATTTCCTCCTGGAAATGGATTGTCAAGTGTGTATATCTCCCTTCTGCAACTGTCCTGTGCAGTGCTCAAAAACAAGAGAACTTCATGCTCTAGTAAACTGCAAAGACGTGTTCTTCCTATGCAGGTATTGTCCTTATGCCTAAAGAACTGAATATAGATTTGACATTCCATGAGAAAGTAATCCTTTTTAACCTGTATTTATGCTTGCTTACACAGTGCAATGAAAGACAATTAGAGTCTTATCAACTGAAAACATTAAAAATGTGGCTCATCCCTCCTGGTGCATTGACTCCTGAATTGATATTATGTTCCTTAGTAACTTTTGACTGAGGAAGAAAGGGAATTCTTCCTCTAGAGTGTGATCTTGAACCTTAAAATCTAAGGAAATGATATACATTTTAATGTAATAATGAAAATAGTGGAAAACATTTGTCAGGGCTCCAGGGTAAATCCGCTCTCTCATACTTTTGTCACTGGGAATATCGTCACAGTTCTTTTAATCTTAAACTGCTCCCATGGTTGCACTTCTTTGTTTCCAGATGGAAAGACATCTAACTAAGCTCTATTTGACACTGCAAAAAATATCCCTTCATCTGTGAACCTATGACCAGTGATGCACAATTAGCTTTCTTCAAAGTCTCTTATTCATTTAGAGATAAATGCAGAAAAAGTTAAAAAAAAAAAACAAAACAACAACAACAACAAAAAAAACTTTATTCATCTCTCTTTATTCTTTATTTATATGTTCTGTAAATTCTGTGTAGCATTGGGGTTTTTTTGCTTGTCAGATTGCCTACATACCTCTTTTCTTTTTCTTTCCCCACCCTTCTCTTTTAATATGTTCCCCATTTCATCTCAAACAACCACAAGATATCCACTTCACCTTTCTTTCCTCAAAATATTTTATATGATCCTTTTGACCCTTGTGTTTCTGTCTTGGAAAAATACCTGTGTAACATAGCTGGCATCCTGAAACAGCATTTTCTTATTTAAATTGAGCACTGGTACTTTTGTCTTAAGTTGTCTATAGCAGGTTATCTTATATTGTGCCACTGTTTTTTTCTTGCTACAGAATCTTCCAATTTGCATAACTGTGTAAAATAATTCTTTGAACAGCCCAGTACATTCTATTGCTGAAAGGAATTCAATGGCCAAGCCCAAATAAAATCAATACATTAGAGATGCCTATGACAGTACAGTGACATTTATTGCATATTTTTCTTTTTGTGTCACATTTAACTTTTGTTCTAATGTCAATATATTTTAAATGGATCTTTAGTTCAGCAGATCACATCAGCACACACTCTGAGGGCAAGGAAGCTGTAGGTATCCCATACAAGTTTCAGTAGGTACAAAAACAAACAAACAGCCTTTAGTGAAGTGAGATGAAACCTTCCCAAGTATCACTCAAATAATGGCCAAACTTAACTGAAAAGAATCTATTGCAAGGCTTCATACCAGAACAACAAGACCTTAAGGAAGTATTGCACACATTGCAGTGGACATTGGAGGACTGCAATGGTATCTATGTTTTGTGAAACAAGTGAATATATGTTAGTGAAATGCCTATAAAATTCCCCTATTTATGTGGGAAAGGTGCATATATTAATTAATGTTTATTCATATCTAGTTTTTCCAGCTTGTGATTTTCAGTTTAAGGCTATACAGTTATAAATTCAGCATACTACAAGCACTTATATTAACCATCCACAGGTTTTTTTCCTTACATCACATTTTTATTTGAGCTCTATCCCAAACTTACAGCTATGTGCATACAATGGGAAGACCTAAATAGCTAAAATGATGGAAACAAGGGGCTCATCCTTGCATTAATACCAAGAAGTGTTTAGGGGCCAGTATCTCACTTTCTGTGTCCTGAAAGGGGAATATGTCCATTTCTCGGTGTGTGTTCTTTTCTGATTCTTTGATTAAGATCTGTAATTTTTGTTTTTTACAAAAGTTTTCAACAGACCGAAATGTTCCATTAACTACTCCCTTTCACAAGAATTTCCCATTTTTAAAACTAATTAAAATAGAATGTGTTTAGATTTACTTTTCTTTTTTTTTTTTTTTCAAAAATGTGAAAAAAAGGTTGAAGGATAATTTCAATAAAAATGGGGGAAAATAATTTTTTCTTTACTCAGAGGGTGGTGAGGCACTGGCACAGGCTGCCCAGGGAAGCTGTGGATGCCCCATCCCCGGAGGTGTTCAAGGCCAGGTTGGATGGGGTTTTGAGCAACCTGGTCTAGTGGCAGGGGGTTGGAACTAGGTGATTTTTAAGGTCCCTTCCAACCCAAACCATTCAGCGATTCTATGATTCTACAATTCTTCAAGTGTATATCAAATGTTCCAGCTCCCTGAGACTGCTTCTACTGTTCCCAATTCAACGACATTTTATAGCTTAACTTCCCATCTGTGAATTAACTCTGTTATCCTAGTCATTCAGTAATTTTCTTACATATTGCTTTTAGATTTGCGTTTATGCATTTCATGGACATTCAGAGCAAAGAAACATAAATAGTGGTATAAAAAAGGATTGAAATCTCTGCAGCAGAATGTGTATGTCATGAAATCTGTAAACATGCTCTTTATAATTATAGACCTTTCACTTTTTTTTTTTGTTCACCTGGCATTATTGTTATTTCAGTACAGTTCAAAAGCCCAGCAATTGTTTATAGTCAAGAAAATTCTAACTTTCTCCTATGCACTATTGTGTTGACGTATCTGTCTTGCATATTAACACACTGAAGTAAGCTGAAACTGTGATTGCTAAGAAATAAGATTTTTTTTCAAATCCCGTTCCTCAGTATCTTTATTATAAATATTATTTGACTTTATTAAATTAGTGCCAGAAGGCTTTACTGCATAAGGAGGTAATAAAGTGGAATGACTGGACAAGCTAAGGGTATATTCTATGTAGCAGTTTTTATTAGTGCCTCTGTGTGTGTGTGCATCTATATGTAGTAAGTGTTGAGGAGGTAATGCTGGACTGAACCTCCTTCATTGGATTATATCAAGTCTTGCCATTTATATCATTATTATATTATTAGCTGATGTTTATTTTCATAACTGTTCTTTCACTAAATCTGTAATAAATAAATAAATACATAAATTATTAAATAAAATAAAGAGCCTGCTTTGAAGTTTAGGGTTATGTTGTGCTGGGAATAGTACTTAGAAATTGGCTGAAATACAACAGAAGAGGGAAGGGGCTGAGCATGGGAATTCTAAGGCTGAGAGAATCGAAAGCCATAGACATTGTGAAACTCAGGTCCTGTGACCTTTAATAACATAGCTTCTCTTCCCTTGCACTCCACAAGCATGATTTACTTGCATGAATAATATCTAAAGGATCAAAGCTCTAACTTGATGCTGTTGGACATCTTGGCATCATTTGGTTTTGTCTGCTGTAAGATCTAATTTTGCTTTGATTCTAAAGGGAAAAATTAGAAGACCAACATCCCTACATAGTCACTGGAGATGGGTAAGTGCTTCCAGGGAGGGCCACTTAGATAGCGTTAGTAAAATGGCTAAAGAAGACAAGGTAGATAATGTACTTGTGAAATATAACCATGCCATGGGGTTCTTGACAGAGACTTGGGTGCATGTTAAGATTAGTCAAAGAAAGATAAACTCATGGTGGAGTTCTTGCTAGTTTCATTTGGAATGTTAATAGCCCAAATTAAACAGTGTAGAGTACTCCAAATACCAGAGCAATGAAAAAGTTTACAGCAATGATATCAACATTTGGAATATCCATATTTTTTCAATCTGTTCATTTCCCATGACTTTCAAGATATTTGCACATTGCCAAATATAACACAGGGTGCAGATATGATTTAGGCCTGATTTTAATTTGAGCGCCTGGGTGTAATTCCTTCACTGATGTTACCCCACAAATCCAAAATAGAACCAAAACAATATTGCTTTCAATTATAAAACAGTGTATATGCCCATAACTGAAACAAACTTCCAGGTTACTGTACACAGCAAGAAAGCCAAAGACTGAATTGGTACAGAAGAATTGTCCCTTTAAGAACAGTGATTTGGTAAGATCAACACAGAAAGATGTAAACCCTGTTAAACTTGTATCTTCCATGGGCAAATGGTAAGTAAGTTGTTCTCAAAGATTGCCAACCTGTTCTTTTCATCTACCGAATTCAGGTTTTATATGCAGCATTCACATCGAAGATAATGGTACGAGATTAAGTGTAATCACTTCAAGTTCTAATGACACCTTTTTCATAAACAGAAGTGATAAAGAACCAGAAAGCCAAGGCTGAGAAAATGGCAAAGCATCAGGGAGAGACAAAAGTCTGGAAATTTGTGTCCAGTTCATGAATCTGCCATTTGTTAGATACAATCCCTTGTTTCAGCCAACCTTGTTACTCAGTCTTCTCCAAAAACAATGTTGGGAACATGCTGTTTTTCAAACACTTCAAGGACTAATACATGAAAGATATTGAGTATAGGCATATTTAAAATATAGAAATCTATTTCTACAACACTCTTGTGTTGACACTCTTCTACATTCACTGTGTTAGTAACTTGGCAGTAACGGTCAACTTAATACTTGAGTGCAGTGCTTTTACAGGTGGTTCTGTGCTAGTAACTTCTTTAGGGCACAGGGCAGTAACATGATGAGCTCCTTGTAGTCTCCATGCCGTTGACAAAAGTAGAAACAAATGAGTCTATTCTAAGTTGTTCTGTGCAATCAGGTTATGGAAGTAACTTTGACACTGAACTTCAAAACTTAAAGGACATCTACCAAAAGTGGTACAGGAGTACTGTTCTTACTGCTGCACTAACTGAGCAGCCCTAAGTTTCACAGGAAGTTAATTTCAAAGTTACAGAAGTTGTTATCTTACTATGCACCCACAGAATAATTGATATTCTATCCTAGAGAAGACTTGCCATCTTGGGTAAACCCCAGCTGTCCATCACTCCAAAAGCAACCCTTTGGCCCCTTTATATTTTCATAATTATATGAATGTTATAAAAAAGAAGTAAGAACATGGGAAAGGAAAAATAAGTTTAAAATAAGCATTGGAACTGTGGGAACATGGTAGGGGAATAGTAGTGAAGGCAATAGATCTCGTCCACAGCAGCACTGAGTGCTGTGTAAAATTGTGTCATGTACGTGATGATTTTGTTATGAAAGGCAACATCACCTGGCTTATGTGAAAGACAACAGGAGCTACAAAAATAGGTCTTTCTTAGAGACTCCAAAAATGACCATAATTTAGTGATTACTGAGTCCAAGGCCAACAGAAGGCCAAACCATGCAAATACACCTTATACTTCAGCAAGCTTGGGTGCTGACTGTTTGCTGGAGGCAAAAATTCTTATTGTTGTTACACAAAAGCATCCTATCTTTGAGCTTAGAGAGACCTATCCTGAAACATCTGTGGAAAGCAGATTATTACATGAATCAAGTATTACATGAATGTGAAATCTAGACTGGAGGTTCTAAGAAAACAAAACAACAACAACAACAACAACAACAAAAACAGCAACAACAAAAAAAAAAGCAGCTCACTTTTATTCCTTTTCCATTGTGGCCTTTAGAAGTCTTTTAGTGAATACTGAAATGCAAAAAAAAAAAAAATATATATATATATATATATAAAAAAAAAGGGAAACTAGAATAGTTCATACACTGAAAAGGTTTGATAAAATTGTTCTTGAAATCACTAGGAATCTTTTCATTAACTTTATATTGAATGCCTAAGGACATTTTTTCTTTTAAGAAATGAGCTGCCTCACTGAACTTATTTGAAGAGTTTGGGGTAAAGTAAAGGGCATTTAATTTACAGAGCTGTTGGCTAATGTGTTAACATCCATAGAGTTGAACATTCACAGCCCCAGGCAAATCACAGATGAAAAGATACCATCAATGTCAGCAAGAACAGTGGTGGACTCTGTTAGCTCAAGAGCATAGGTTGTACCCATATTAACCATCCACTTATCTTCTGCTGTTGGTGGCGTGGTGTTTTTTTGTTGTTGTTTGTTTCTTTGCTTCTTTGTTTGTTCTGTTGTTTGTTTGCGTAATTCTTTAAATGTTCTAAATTAAATCAATATCATTGGTACAGTGTGGGAAGCTGATAAAAGCTTCTTGAGATATTTTTGCAAGACATACAAGACACTACTTCCCAAAGTGCTAGTTTCCTCATGCACATTGAGCAGGAGGAGGCAAAGCCAAAGCTGTGTGGGACAATGGGAAATGGGTAAGGAATATGGCACTGCTGGAAGAAGTTCCTGTGATTCCAGACAAACAGAGAAGATAAATAGTATCTAAGTAGCTAACACAGTTTTACTGGTCTGCTTCAGTCTGGTCTGCTGCCAAGGAGCTGCTGTCTTACTGTCAGACGTCACTGGGACTTGTGAGGAAATGAGGAGCTGAACTTGGGAACTATTGTAGAATAGAGAGGAGAAAAAAAAAAAAAAGATTGTATCAGAAGATTTACACCAAAAATGTGTCCCAATATTTTGCAGTTTTGTGTCAGCCTCATTTTATTTTGGGAGTTGTCTTTCGGATCTAGGAGGAAAACAACAAAAGAACTGAAAAGTCTATTTTCTTCCATAAACGAAGGATAAACTGCAAGCCTGTTTTATGGAGTTTCTAGTGATATTAAATATTTTCTTTTTTTATTTCTCCTCATCACCTTCCCATAAAGCCAAAAGCATATACACTAAATTTGGTACAATACAGAGATTAACATTGCCTCCATGCAAGGACTACACAGAAATCCATGAAGACAAAATGATTAAAACTCGGAAGCCCTGTCAAGAAAAATGACAACTCACATGTGTTTGTTTGTAATTTTTGATAGCAAAACTTTCCCTCCCACAGATTATTAGTGGCTGCCTCAATTGCTGGTTAGGGTGAGCCTGCCATGATATCAGAATGAACAATAAATAGACAGCATTTGGGTGTGAGCAAACATGCAAGCAATGGGCTGTACAAATCTCAATGAATCAGTTCTCCTTTTGACTTTCACACATATATCCCTAATATGTGTGATTTCCAGACTTCATCTGAACTAAATAAAAAAAAATATTTCTTCATGTTTGCTGTCCTGGATTGGATTTTTTTCCCCTTGCTTTTGATACACCAGGTTTCTTCCTTGCACAATCAAAGAAAAATGGGCTTTAAGCTCAATACAAGATTCATCACATAGGCAAGAGACAGAAAGATACATTTATTGTCACTTTTCTTCTTAGATACTTCTGCAGCACAGGACAGCTATGATTACAGGAAACATACCCAGATAATTAGTTTTTTGTTTGCTTGCTTGTTTGTTTGTTTTAAGGAAAAGCACAAAGACTATCTCACAATCTCAGATGATTCTTAAGATACAGAAAATTGATACAAATATTTAAATACATGTGTTTAAATTTATGTGATGTCACAATGATGATGTTGGTGTAAGCTTCAGAGATTTTAATATGCTTTTAATTTTTTTTTATCACATCATTAGCTGAGTATCTGGGCTTTACAATGTGGAATAAAATTTACAAATGAAATAATATGCAGAAGGGATAAAGTCTTCATAAAAGAAATATATTTTGAGTATAGTTTGGCTTCCATTCAAAAATGCAGAATTCTGATGGCTCAGTTCATTTCAGTGGGAGCCTTGTTCTCAGACAGTCTAAACTTTGTGATCAGTGGCAGCCAGCAGAGCAATAGCTAACTCGTCTTTTGATAGATGGAGGTTCTCGTTAGCCAGTTGGATTAATAAACAGTTTTGAAATGATTTTTTTATTCCCTTTTACATTGACAATACTTGCCATCATTGAAAGTTTGAATTAGAAAAGAATGTTGCATCTTCATTTTTGTATTCATACATTACATTTAAAATAGAGTGTTTTGTTTTGGATTCCTTTCATTTTCTTTGAACAAATGTTTGTAATATTTCTTTACTTTTGAACATACCATGTTCAAAACATGAAATGTTTTAAGACGATTAATTAATTGTTAAGTTTTTGCTTTTTTGTCACAAAGGTAAATACGTATCAAAGAGAGAGGTTTACAAGACAATGAACTCTCTTGATCTTAAGATTATGTCCTGAGTGCTAACACCTGGCATCTGAAACAGGGAGAAGTAACTAAAGAAGTGTGTCTTGTTGACACTGGAATCAAAAAAGCAAGGTTGATAGCAGAGTGAAGGTTGCTAGACACTGACAGCGTCAGCTGAAAACACACAATCTCATTCTTTATAGGTGAAAGATGCATAGATATATAATATTTCTCATTAGAAATATATTTAATGTGTGCTTAAGTCACAGTGGAATTCAACAAATATTTTATTTTATAGGGTACTTCAGTTTCTTTGATGAACCAGGACCTAAGCAAAGTAGTTTTTTAAAGAAAAAAAGACTCTTTCCTAGTCTTGATATTTTTTCATCTCTAATGGCAATATGGGAAAAATACACACACAAAAAATACTTAAAAGAGAAACAGGGAGAAGAGAAAAATGGCAAAATTTAGAACAAGAAATCACTGCCTGTTTTCAATTTCTCCCTTTAGCTTTTAAAAGGTAGGCACCGTAGATTTTGAAAACAAGAAGGATGAAAACAATTCAGAAGAGTTGATAAGGTTTGCAAGCAAAAAGCAAATAAATTACCAAAAACAGCTGACTTATACTGGTTCTTCAGAATGACATCTTGATAAATTTAAGGGACCAGATGGACAAGAATGTTGAACTGGAAAAAATACTGAAGATAAGACCAAGGAAGTCATCAGCCTTTATTTTAAGTCCCTTAAGACTTATTTATTTATGTATTTTCCTGCCACTGTGGTATAAACCTAAAGAAAGTACTGACTACCCTCACATTAATTTTTATAAATTAAGTTTTTTTTACAGGTAGAACATTTTCAACTTGATCATACGCAGTGTTTATGGAAATACTTGCTAGGAGGAGAGACAACTTTATCAGGTTACTTTTCATAGAGTTTTTTTTTTTTTTTTCTGCAGATCTCCTAGGAACTGCTAGGTGTTCAGCATTGCTGAAAGATTTGGGGTGAAATCATGGCCAATGGGAATTTTGCCATGAACTTCAAAAGAGTAAGATTTCATCCTAGATCTTATTTATCTAGCAAGAAGGAGCTTGTTTTTCTATTCTTTTGTGTGTGTGTGTGTGCACAGACTGTCAGCATTACATGAGACAAACCATCCTCATTTCCAGAGGGCCTTTCAAAAGCCGGGTGACTGCCAAAATTGCAAATCCAATTTGTTCACAGATTGACCAGTGTGTGATCATTCCAATTATACTTGGCACATGTCAAGTGGAAGAATCAAACCTCCCTGTTTTTGGATCACTTATAAACACTTCAAAAAATAAACTCCTGATATAATTAGCTGTTGAAATGCTTGGCAGGCTGCCCTCAAAAGAATCCCCACCAGAAGAAAACACCCTCCCTTGATTATTCCTGAGCATGTTCTTCAATAAACCACTCAGACCTTGTCCCCTGCACCTGTGTTGATTAGTGCAAGCCTCCCCACTGTCTGTGGATACCCCAAAAGACTAGTTTTCCTACAAGTGAGGTTCAGGAGCTGTGTTGCTTGAGACCTGGACAATGTGACAAGGTCATTCCCCTTCCTGATTTTACCCTACACAAGCTGTTGCTTAATCCCAGCTGCAATCTGAATATATGCAGCAGCACTTGTTGAAACCCTAATCCTTCAGTAACTCTGTTACTGGTAGATGTTGAGTTTTTTGGACATCAGTAAAAGGGCATGGCCCTACCTGTCTGAAATCCTGCATAGGAGCTACCTTTTGTAGCAAATGTCTGCCTTTTAAAAAAATCCTTCTTTTCTGCCTTTTGCATAATCCAACCAAAAGGAAAAGGAAGGAACAAGGCACTCATTTTTGCTGCTATCTTGAAACACAAAAGCTCTCACTCTTATTTCTTTATGGTTTTCATTTTCCTTCCCATTGTCATGATAATAGCTTCAAAACAATCAGAAGCTCAGAAACAGGAAAAAAAAATGCTACTGAAAGAAGGAAAGCAGAATAGCAGGTAAATATACAATGAAACCCAAGCTTATTTAGCAAAAACACATTTCTAAGAACAGTTTGGCAAGAAAGAAAATGTGCATTTGGACTTTTTAAAGTCACTTTTTACTTTATAGTCAGAACACCGGGGACCTTCTACTGGTTAAGCTTTAAAATACATTACTTCTGGAACCAATTCATAGTCTTCTTGTGCTCCAACTTCCACTCTATGCTGTTAACTCCCACCCTATTTCTATAAATTCAAGTCTTAAGATCATTCAGATCTTGAACCCTCTTTGTGCTTGTTATGTTTCTTAATGTTCTGCCTTTTTAAGCAAAGTTCATAAATACCCATTTTATGTGCTAAGGTCACCAATAAAAATATTAAATCAGACTTATCTTATGACAAATATCTGTCAAAAAAAATCTGCCAAAACAACAACAACAACAACAACAAAATCATCTCTATAGATACCTGCTCAAAGCAACACATCACTTTTTCTCTATTAGGTATTTCCTTCCTGATCATCACTTTCTATTTTCTTCATCTTCTCTATCTCAGTTTAGCTCTCATGTAGGAAATGATCAAAGGTTACATCAAGTGTTTTAGACAAGTCTAGATAGATTGCTTTTGGTTCATTACCCTTTCCCAGGAATAGCTTATCAAAAAAAGCGGCCAGATAAGCCTTGCATAATCCATATTTGGTAAATATCGTTGCACTTCTTCCACATGTTTACTTGTGTTTTTCTTCAAAATGGTTCTAAAATCATGAATACTGACAAATGAATTGGTTGATGCCAGGTTTGTGTTTTTCTTTCATTAAATATAGTTAGTAAGTTTATTATTCTCTAGTCAAAAGCTACCACAATCAGTGTGATGGATGTATTTATAAGTTTCTACTAGACTTCAAGCTCCATGAACCAGTTCTCTAACTGTTCTGGGATCATCTGATCACTCCAGATGAACAGTGGTAAGCTAATTAACACTGTCAGCTGTCTTGTACACAATAATGTTCACATCCATAAATCAGCTCTCCCTATTTTATATCTATACAGTCTTTCCATTGAAGACTGGTAAACCACTTTATTTTAGAAGTATCTCAACAAGGGAAAATCAAATTTTGAATTTAAGTTCATGTACTCCATGTAAATTATGAGATCACTACCCAAAGACTGCTCTTCTGAGAGAAAAATAATTACAAGTGTAAGTATATATAAACCCTACCACAAGTTTTATGAAAATAGCTTTCAGTAATCTTTATACCTAGTAAAATAATGAGATCCCTCTCACACCTTTCCACATAAGGAAAAGAACTACTTCCCAAACAACAGGCTAAAAACTAATTCTTAACATCCTCTAGAAGACTGAAGGTTTTTTATATCTCTACTTTTTTAAGGCAGCGTAGCAATCCCCACTTGTATGAATGGTGTTGAGACACACTGCCTTTCCTGTACAAACCTGCATTTCTGGATATCTGTAAATCAGCCCCTCAGATCATTCCAAGCAGAAACTTGGCTTCCAGACTCTCAACACAAACGAAAAGGTTTTTCTTTTCTTCCTGCATTTGACAAAACTAGATTTGATAGCGTGTAAGCCACGCCACTGGAATGCAGTAAATAAACAAACATTTAAAAGATATATTAGCAGACTCGGATAGTTTGTTTACCTAGTTTCAACTCAAGTGGCCGCAGTTTAAGGCATAGTTCAGTTATTTAGCTGTACTGTGACTTCCAGCGTCCTGTCCCCTCACTGAAGGAAGGAGTGTGAGCAAAGAGCTTCATAACATGTAGGAGTAGGCAGGAACAGCAGAAACAGAGAAGCACCAAAACATCAGGGCTATGTATCAGAGATTGTAGTACATGCTTGAATCCCACATATTCCTGGTGAAGCTTTGCCAATGGTTCCTGAGTGCAGTGGGTACCGTAGGCACTGCTTATACTTACACAGAGTGTGAAGTACTGGGCAAGGAGACCTAAATCTCCCCATCCCAGAAGGTAAGCCACTGCTGTTCCATTTTCATACCATTTCCATATGTGGGGAGAAATACAGAACATGGAGAAAGAAGGTAATGGACCAATATTCCAGAAATTCCCAATTATTCCCTCCTTTCAGGGGTCTAAGGCATCAACACTGCATTTCAGGCCATAAACTTCTCTGAGTGCTATTGCTCAGTAACAGGGAGTGTCTTCCCTCAGAGTCCTTCCTGGGGTCAGCGCTATGAATATCCCTTCCAGCAGAGCAAGCTGGGGCAGGCAGCAGCCACAGATGGCATTTGGCTTGGAGAATGTTGAGTTATGTGAACATCAGCTTTCGCAATCTGATTCATAGCCTGAATGAACGCTGCAAGTTTGCAGATTGGTATGCAAACACATTCAATGGTAGATTGCAGCCTTACTAGCACTCTTATTTAATCTGGAGAGATTCAAATTACAATGAACATAAAAGGCCTTAGGAATCCCCATTCCACTTAAATTTCAACCCTTCCTCCCCATTCTCTGTTCCTTTCCAGAAGGGTTTGGGAGTCCAAGTTTTAGAAAGGTAGTAAAAGAAAAACAAATAGTTGTGTATCTGTTGGACTGCCACAGCCTCATTAAATTGATTACTTCAATTCCCTGTGGAAGGAAAATGTTGTCTTCTACTAACTACAAAGTTAATCAAGAGTCTTGAAGAAAAAGTCATGTTGTAGAAGAGGGAAAAAATACCCAACCCTTATGCTCTCTTCTCCTCTAACTTCAACACTAAGGTAGAGTCATTCAGCTTTGCTTGGACTTGTGAGGCATCTGTTTCCCTTCCATGGCCACACAAGGAAATGGACGTCTCTAGAGGATCACACTGGTAGCCTCACAGCATCTCAAGGCATCAGTTGAACTTCTTAGTTCAGTTGATGGCCTAAAATAGATTACACACAGCTTAAAGGTGTGGAAAAGACTCAAAAGTCTGCTTAGTGAAGGTGTAGGTAAATAAAGACTTCAACTACTTAAAAATTATAGAAGAAATCTAGTAGACAAGGCCACCACTCTGATCTAAACAACACAGACATTATTCAGAAGGTCAGCACAGGGCAATAAGCAGTTTTTCCTCACTGGACCACCCCTAAAGTATCTTTCTGAGCTTTAATGACCACCAGTGCAGCAGCCTCTTAAAGCAAGTTTCCCAGTTGTGCTGCTTCTGTTGACAACAGTACAAATGATACATGTGGAGAAAGTCCCATAACTGCACTTCAAGCTGCAAAGCAAGCCAGAAAGCTCCCATGGTTTGGTGTAACTATGCTAAAAGCTAAAAAAGTCTAAATGTAGATGGAAACACATTTTGCTGTGCCTATGTTAGGCAGAATGAACAAAAGTTAGTGGTTGTATCTGGAAATACTTGGGTTTGCTCTCTTGTGTTATAGGCAATAGAAAAGCTTGTTCCTACTAAGCTTTCTCTTCCAATTATGTTAAACTTTTATCTTTCTTTTCTTTCACTCTTCTGGGACTAACAACCTTATTACCTATTCTCTTCTAAAATCTCTAACTCTTTACTTCTTTCTCTCTTTACTTTCTTTCTTTCTATTTTGGAATATAAGAATTATGTCTATGTGCATAATTCATAACTTGGTTCAGTAGCTGACCTCTGAAATATGGGATGATGAAAGTTTATGGCAAGCCTAAAGTGATTATTAATTCAGAGGTGTAAATGTTGGCATAATTTTTAAAAACTGCTTTTGCTCAAACTAAGCATGAATCCAACCCAAAGTGATTTAATTTGTTTCAAATTATCCAGGTTTTATTATGATTGCATTTTTAGTTGGAGTCAAATCTGAATTAATCAAAGAGCACCAACCTGGTATTCTAGATGCCCTCTTACCCGAGCAACGCTATAAAGATAATATTTTGCTTTAAAAATGCATATTTGTGCTGCCATCTGAGACAGATGTCATGAGACCAATGCTGTTAGCTGATTGGGCAGCCAAGGGCAGAAGTGATAGCTGGCTTGTCCTTGTGTTGGAGCAACAGAAGCAGCTTCTTCTGCTACAAGACATTTTCCATCTGATTTGAAGCTGAAGACCTTACCTAGGACTCAAGTGGGTTGAACACAGTGTATAAGGAATTAGATCACTCACTTCCATGCTCTGGGAATTACCTTAATGGTTAGAGGCATATTACAGGACCTAGGAGGAAATAGAGAGTCTGTACCAGAAAGACTAAAAATCTAATATTTGGCAGTGCTGTTATAGCTCTGGGGTCTCTGCGTCAAATAGATCCATGGGTGTAATTAGGCTTCCCTGTATTTTAGCTGTTCTCTCTGATCTGAAACCAAACATTTTTCCTTGATAAACAAATTGAAAAGACTTTGTCATGACTATTAACATACCCTGAACAGTATGAATTGCAGGCATGATTTTCAAAACCATTCTTTGTTACTCTAACTATGACTTTGGAAATCAAAAATGTTCTGTACCACCATTATTGATTTCAGTGAAACCACTTAAAAAACCTTTATTTTTGTTCAGGCTACTGGCATTATGCCCTAGATCTGAAGTTAAAATTATGTTCATATTATTTTCCCAGACAGAGACCAGTCTCAGCATTTTTGAATCAATAATTTTCCTATCCTTTCCACATATAAAATGGTTCTGTTTTCTCTTTGGTTTCTCCATAAGTCTTAAGATACTGTCAGAATACAACACGATTTATATTCATTGTGCTTCGTGTATGTTTCCCAAAGGTGCCAAAACAATAAACCCTGGATAATAGATATAAGCTATTGCTGATTACTCAACCAAGAAATATATGACAACCGTGATAGCATGGTTTGTTCTTAGCAATTATTTGTATTCTCTGAGAGATGGAAACTATTCCAGAGCTTGGGAGCACAAAGCCTCTAATCCTACCATTAGGAAGAGAAGAAAGTCACTGCACAGCCAGGCTACAGAGATTGCTCATCTCTTTGTCATTGTACAGGGGCAAAGGCAATTATTTCTGTTGAGCCAGTGCACAGGTTTCTCTCTGAAGGAACGTCAGGCTGGGTGCACTTAATTTCTCCAGGGAGAAACATAATTTATCCTATTCATAAGCAAGTAAGGTTAGCAATTAACTTAAGACGAGCCTGTATAAAGTAGATGGTAGAAGGCAAAAGAGCTGGAACCTCAAGCATCTGCCAAACAACAAGACAAGGGCACATGGATCAGGGCAGGCAGCCTCATGCCCTCTCCATCTCCATCAAAGGTCAATCAGGCACAAGCTGCTTCACCAATGAAGGTAGAAGACAAGAGCTGTGTGGAGCAGAAGCATGATGCACTTTCAGTGGGGCTGTGGGTGGAGCAGCAGCTGCTCAGGAAGGTGTGCACAATGACCTGGACCTATGGTATAAGTGCTACTTAGGCAAGCAGCTGAGGAAAGAGACCACTGAAAGGTGGAGAAACACTATGAAGATGTGTGATATGAAATTTAAAATGAAACACTGTTATTCTATCAGCAAAATATTTTTAGTACAAATGGCTCTCATATTATAAGCACTTGCAGTAACTGCTCTCCAGAGACCAGCAGAGAAACTGTGGACCTGGAAATCTCACGGAATGAAAGGCACTCAGTTCTCTCCCAGCAGCATAGTGTTACAGGCAACATTCAGAAAACATGTCTGAGTTTAAAAATAAAGCAAATAAACAAGTAAGAGCATTGCCCTCCACCACTCCCCAGCACAGATATCTTCCTGAGAAATGAACTGTCTGGAGAACTTGTTCTTGAGATTGCCAAACCTGCAACATAGGACAAAATTCAAAATTCATGCCTTTTTTTTTTTTTTTTTTCCACCTCACCTGAGCTCCCTCAATAGAATAAAGGCTGCACCCCAAACATTCAAATCATGTTCTGGAGAAGACTATTCCACAGCTGAGAACCACTGAAATGCTCTCAAACTTATCACTAAATTTGGGAAAAGGGTTAGACAGGCTCTACTGCTTAGATTGAAAGGTCTTTTCATGATTCTTCTCATCCTTTTTTCTATCTAAATAGTAAACTTCCTAGCAGGAACAGGTTCTTTCATTATTACTGGGATTGTAGGTGCTGGCAATACAATTACTCTGACAGTGCAAGGTCCCACCATGTCATCACAGATCAAGCTGCTATTTATTCACAGAATAGCCAAGGTTGGAAGGCTGTGAAGCATTCCCTACGAAGCAGGATCACCTACAGCACCTTTTGCAGGATGGCGTCCAGTCTGGTTTTGAGTATCTCCAGAGAAGGAGACTCTACAACCTCTCTGGACAACATGTGCCACTGCTCTGTCACCTTCACAGTAAAGTGCCCTCTCAGATGTAACTTTTTGTGCTTCTCTTTTTGCTCATTGCACAACCCACCTTCATCTTCCTCCTTTCCCAATAGGAGATAGGACCTACCTCTGAGCATAGGCACATTTGCATTTACAGCACAGCTGACTTCTTTACAAATTAATCCTAATTTTGGAAGAACCCTGTTATGAGAACTAAATCTCTGGAGTATTTTTTGTGCAGAGTTTGACCAAAGACTCTCTGTTTTTTGTTTGTTTGTTTGTTTGTTTGTTTTTACATTCATTTTTGTAATCTCATGTGGGTGGGTAGAGGGGAAGATAAGAGGAAATTTTTGTAGAGGTGTTTTAGCTTGAACATACCTTGTGAAGAACACACCATTGAAAACTTGGTCCTCAAGCTCAGCAGCTGCATCCCAAATGCCTGATGTCTAGAAGTACCAAAGGCAGGAAAGCAGTGGTGCCAGGTCACAGCAGATCAGCCACCACATACTTTCTCAGAGTTGTGGCAGGGGACTTGAAGGGTGAATTGAGTTAAAAGCAAGGGTCAGATCAGGTGCCACCACTGACATGTGCCCAGGGGCTGCCCATGCCCACTTGCAGTTTGCAGTCAGCAGAGCTGCTGGACCAAAACAGATGGAGGTCTTGTTCTGCTCCGCACTGCACTAGGCTGGCTCTGGTTTACTGACACCAAGGTAAATAAGAGCAGCATTAGATAAAAATGTTTAATATAGACATACAGCAAAATCACTGGTGGTGCTGAGGTTAAATCCAAGGGTTAGTGGTCTTTATTATGTCCACAAAAAGAGATTGCTACTCTTAAAAAAAAACTTTTTTTTTTTTTTTTTTTTTTTTTTTTTAATAAGCACTTTATAAGCTTAATATAGATTGAATTCTCATTAATCCTTACAACATTGTACCACCAGTGGCTATATAGCAATGTTTTCCTAGTTTCTAACATCTAGTTCATATTGCAGAATAGCAATTATTATTCCTACAGGAATAACTGTAAATAGAATTTCCATGTAAAAGTAAGGCATTTGGGATAGTGGCTATCTGTAGGCATGCACTATAAGCAAATATTTGAACATGAAATCTTAGCCCAGCAGCATGCACATGCAGCCCCAAATTCTTCTGCTGTGTTAGCTTTAGAAGAAGATAATTTGTCAGCCACAGAACTAATGTTTTATGAGAGGTGGTTTATTTTTAAACTGAAAAATAAATAAATAAATAAATAAATTCAGTGCAACTTTTGTCATAATATCCTAATGTTATCATGGCACTTTTTACAAAATAAACCACAAATGCTGCATAGCATGCAGTTTCATGGGAGAAAAATGGTGTAAGCAGTTACAGAATTTTTTTTCTATTCCAGTCATAAACTGCATTATCTCAGTAACTCAGAATGTTTCATTTCAAATATAAAGTAATGCCTCAGAATTTATTTACGTCCACAGACCATGACCTATTACATTTCTCAGTCACTGCAAATATGAAAATGTCTATCTGCAGACTTCAATGTTTACCACCGCGGCGGAAAACCATGGTTGAGAGTTCAAACCTCGGATTGCTGGTTGGAGACACACGGAGATGCGTGGTTTCCAGAAAATGCACTACTTGAAAACAGTCCCTAGATGTCACTAAATACCACGGCTGATTTAAACACAAACCGAGACGTTTTATACCAGATTTGTATTCTCACTCTGGAGATGCGATGTATTCCTACTAGATGGAAACTTACAGTTTTCAAAAATATTATATACATACATATGTATATATATACATATACATTAGAACTTCCATAGCAGTGGTGAAATAATTGCGTATTGAAAATTATGGGAGTTGGAGTATAACAAGCTGCTCTAGTGCTGAAGTGGCAGGACAACTGGGTTTGCTCCTGAGCTGTCAGACCTCCCAGGTGGTTTGCGTCTCCTTCTGGAGGTGACATGGTGCTCGGTCCAGCAGCTTTTCATCAGAGAAGGAAAAATCCTGCTGCTTTATGGGGACAAAGTTAAGCCGGTGTTAAGTGCATCTGACAATCTCTCTTTTCCTGTATGAAATTACTTTCCCACTGCAGCCTGTTCACACCTCGTATACTGGTCTTTCTTTTTCTTCTCAGAGGTGCCCTGAACCATAAGAGCCCCCCAGCTATTATGGGGTGGTGTAAGTGGGGCATGGCCTGTTTTTACCATGCAAAGCCAGTTCAGGTGAGTTTTACACTCTCTTCAAGGCTGTGGTCAGCTGATACTCATCACCATTACAATGCAGCATTTTTTTCACCTTCTTTATTTCTGAAACAACACTTCAAATATAACTCAATATAGGAAACATCTCAGTAACCAAAGTACTCTTTGTCGATTGTAACTGTTAGTCTTATTATGTGATCGATAAAGCTTTCTACACTGTCTCCACATCACTGAACTACACATGTTGGGACCACTCTTTGGCACTGAAGTCACTCAGCATGGAGCAGCCCGTGCCTGTACTTTCTGCTCTCTCCGAAACACTCTAAGTGCATGCAAGCTGCCTGCTGCCAGCAGCCTGTCAGTCATTCCTGAAAATTATTTGGAATATTTCTGGTTGATCTTGGCCAAAATTATGTTAGACCATTCTAAAATATTATCAGCATAGGTAATTGCATTGCTGTTTATGAGAATGTAACTTGGTCGTGTTACTCGTGTGGCTGTGCAAATGTTGTTTCCTTGTATTCTCTAAAAAAAGAAATACATAAAAAAAGGGGAGGAAAGTTTGAATTATTTAAAATGCCAATTAAAGTTTTAAAGCCTTTCATTGTTTGGCATTTTAAGGACTTTGCTTAAACATGCATGTTCATTATTCATATGTTTTCCACATGTGTTCTCAACATTTCCTTTATTCAACAGCTAATCCTTGGTCTTTTGTGGTAACACTTTTATTTATGTCTTTATTTATTTATTTAAAAAAAAAAAAAAACATGCTATGCTATCCTAGCTTAATTACATTCTCTGTGGAACTGTATCTGTATATTTTCTGCAGAGATTTCCTTGTCGTACCAAGAATTTTGCTTAAAAGGCTGCCTTTGACAAACAGCAGGCCTATGGGGAAGGTTTTCAAAGGTAGGTATGGCGGGTGGTATTTTTGATCATCTGCCTTTACTTTGTGTTACAGTAAACTGTGCGATGCAGTGGTATAATCCACACTTAGTGATGTCTACCATTTCCCTGAACTCCCAAAAGGGAGCGATTGTAGCATGAAAGGTATTAGTCAAGTGGCACTTTTTCCTTCCAGAAATGAAAACTATTTGCAAACATTAAAAATCCTCCCAAGTGGAAAAAAGACTCCACTAAAGATGGAATAGAGAAGTTCTGTTTAAAATGGAAAGTGAAAAGAGATTACATCTAAAGTAAGAAAGAAAAGCAACAAAAAAGTCTCACGTGGTTTGTGGTTGCAGAAGAGAGGCTGTAAAACAGAAACCTGCTCCACCAGCAAACCCAGGCAGGTGTTGCTGTTGCTGCTACAAATAGCACTAGACAAATAGCTCTGCCTTGCAGCAGGAAAAACACCCGATTCTGAGGATTTATTCTCATGGACAGGACATCTGGCAACTTTCTGTATGGTACATTAAATCATACCCAAAGTCATACTCTCTTGACTACTTAAGTGTTCTGTTCAGTGTACTGGGATGGCACAAGTTTAGCTCTATTTTAGCCTTTCTTCTTCATCTCAGTTACCTCTGATTGTGCTTATTTGGCACTGCTGAAGCAAATCCTTTGGGTTGGCTCTGCTAAGTCTGGGTCTAGATGGACAAAATTAGAGCCATTTAATATAGTTCTTGTATTATTTTGGTATTAAATTGAAAAAAGACAACACAACAAAATACTGGAAGCAGGCATCAGGTGTACCAGAGGAAATCAATGCTGCTCACATAGCTGTGGATTTACTGTAAACATCAGCACTATAAGACGGTACAAAAAATGTGACCCAATTCGATGGCTCTCATGCTGTCTGTCATTCATTGGCACACTTTATTGTTATTAACACCATTTGTGATTGTTACAGTGATTATGCCTAAGAACCAAGTCACAAGACTCAGCTGGTCTGTGCGCTCCATAAATACAGGACAAAATCCAGTCTGAACCAATAAGCTCTGGGGCTACTCGGAGGGAAAGAGAAAAGCAGGTGAGCAGACAAGGGGACACCACTCAGCACTTTACTTCTCAGCACTGCAGCTGCTGTTAACACTGACAATGCACTGCTGACACTGGTTTGTTCCTGGAAGAACAGTCACGAGGCATCTGAGGCGCAACATCTGAGGACAAGTGTGAGGGTGTTTCTAAAAGGTCTTGCTGAGGTGTGATGGAGACGTCACAGGAGAAAATAAGTTAGTGTTTGCTTTAACAGTACAAAAATCAGGTGTGATCCCCAACACCCTCTTGGTTTGCAAACAACAAATCTCAGAGGACCTTATTCCTAGTCAGCTCCCTTAGTACCAGTAACAAGACATTATCATCGAGGTGTTTTAGGAATCTCCTGGACACATTTGTATCAGCTGTGTGGTATTCCCTGCTCATGTCTGGCAAAGTTGAAATCACCCATAAGGATAAAGACACTTGATCTAGAGGTATCTCTTAGTTTCTTATAGAATAATTTATGGGTGGCATCGTCCTGGCTGGGTGGTCTATTGTAGAACTCCACAATGACATCTACTTTATTTGCTTTTCCCATAATCTTCACCCAGAGGCTCTCAACTGTGTCATCATTGATTCCAAAATCCTGGAGAGTGATCTGAAAAGACCACCAGGCATTTGCAGTAGTCACCCTGGCATGTGTAGTTCTCTAGTTCTCTGACAACAGCCAGTCCACTTGAGTATGGGTGGAGACTTCTTCTCATCCCCAGAAACACTGAGCCCTTTACTTACTAAACAATCTATCTTTTTAAAAAAATATATTAAAAAATAAATTATTAAAAACTACTAATTATTAAAAAAAATGATCTTTGTTCTTTCATTCTGTCTTATTTGTTGTTATGTTGCATATAACTCAAGATGCAAAAACAAATCATGATGTGTCCAAAATTGTTTTTTTTCTAGCAGGTAATACATAAATATAAATGTATCTCACATTTTTAAAGTGTTACAATGAAAAAATAAACAAGGATGCAATATAGTTATGGCATAGAATATGCACTGAATATAATTATGAATATGCATATGAAATATAAATATGCAAATGATTATTGTATAGATAATTAATGAAGGTACGTATAAATGTAAGAAGAAAAATAGAGATTAAAAAAAGACAAAGATTATTTTAATAAAGTGTTATTGGGTCTTACCTCACTTGTGTAACTTTATGGATTTACAGCATCTTTAGATAATTGTATGAACATTGTTGTAAAGTCAGCACAGGACCTTCTTTTTATTGTCTTATAAAGTAATATAAAATTGTCTTAGTCTGTGTAATGTAAGTGGATATGATAATATGATTGTAAATCACTCCAAAGAAGTGTAAATCGTATTGGTTGGCTATTTAAATATCAACTTGTTTTTCTGACTTGTTGCTCATGAAAAGACCCAGATGATTTCTGCCTCTTAAAGAGTTCCCATGACACTTCACTTCCTATTAACATAACTAACCAAAGCTACGATGGCACAAGATGCTTGCAGTGGTTGCACACACTAGCTGAAGTACTGCTCATATTGTTACCTTATTTTAGCACTAATATTGCTTCCTTTGTTACCTCAAGGTGAATACTCCACTTAAGTGTACTAAGAGCAAGATGGAATGCTGTGTCTACAACTTTTTCTGATGTCTGTATGAAAAATCACCAAGGACAAGTAGCTACTGTTATACCTGACTAATATTTAAGAGATATTTTTTGAAATTTCAGCTGAATAAAGTCAAAATCATAATTCTTCATTCTTACACATTTTTGTCACTGTCTCCTTCCTGCACCTGACCAACATTTTCAATGAGAGTTTTCCAAAGAGTGATTTTCCAAATCACTCTTTCTCCTGCTACTAGGTAATGAGGTATCTGACCTTAGAGACCAATAACACATCCTAGGAAGTGTCTGTATGAAACCTGAAGGCAAATTTCAGGTCCTGAACTGACACAGAATTTGCCAGCTCCACAAATATAGGTGTAGCAATATGTTACTATGCAGCAGTTCTGCAAAACCAGAGCAGAGGTTTCAGCAGCAAACAGACCCGAGACAGTCTTGCCATTGTAGGAAAAGCATGCTCCTGCTTGGACAGGAGGTTAGTCTCCAAAAAGATTCAATGAGCATCCAGGCCTCATCTGTAATGCTGGGTTGAAAGTTTAACTGTTGCACTTGGAGATAGTCTGTCCTTGGATATGATCCAGAGAAAAGTGGTAAAAATGATGAAAAGTGTGGAAACCTATAAACCTATGCCATATGAAAATAAATAAAGTAAAATAAAATATAAAATAAAATAAAATAAAATAAAATAAAATAAAATAAAATAAAATAAAATAAAATAATTGACTGTTTGGAATGAAAAGAAACAAACAAACAAAAAAAATAAATCCATACTGATAAAGCCTTATTAGAGCCTTATTAAAGCCTTAGTTACTTTAAATGATAGTTCAAAACTTAGAATTCTATAGTTCCCTCATTTCAAAAACAAATAAGCATACACACAAACAAAAAATCTACACACCTTATCTGTTACAACTATTATCTTTCCAGCTATTATCTTTCATCTTTTTCTACAAACAGGCATTTTCAGTACTGTAACTTCCATGGGTGTGTGGCAGTGAATTTAATGCTAGACTCCAAGTCCTCAAATGAAAACTGACTTTCTATGGGCAAGCTCAGCCATTACACTTTATGCCTACTGATGCGGTGGGATCAAAGGCAAAGCAATGTGCTACCTTTACACCTGATTGCTAGAGCAACAAATCAGATTTGCCTTTCAGTCCCAAATTTACCACGCAAAGTGCACCAACATAAAAATTTCATTAAGCAGCTTTATTTTTTCCATATAACAAACTTCAAAGGAAACAAGAACTTGGAAGAAAATGTGTATGATATAAGAAAAAAAATATTCAACTCCAAAGAAATGATACCACGGAAAACTAGTAGGTTCCTTTGCATGAGTATTGAATGCTTGCTGCTGAAAATCATTCCACAGCACTGAAAATCAGGCCATCGTTATCTAACCAAGATGAGCCATTTTCCACATATCATTTATCAGCACTAATGTGTAATAGCCTTAGCAAAGAGTAAAAAGTGTGGAGTTTGGCCTTAAATATTCTGTTGCAATAATTTCTTCTTCTTTTTATGGAGAAGCTATGTTTTCTTCATGATATTAAAGTCGACAGGAGTCTAATTCCTAATGGGATTGAATGATGGCAGAGATTAATTTGAAAGGAGATCATCTTGGAGCATTGCCAAGAATGACAGAATTTTTTTTAGATGCTAACACCTTTAGTTTCACATCAGCACATTACACATAGTGAGGCATCCCAAGAACTGCTCAGCTCCATCAAACCCTCCAGATGAGCACAGCTCAGTCTTTATGACTTTATAGGCATAATATTTACACTGATATGTGCAATCTCTTTAAAAGGAAGACTGATTTCAGTAAATAATTAGATTTCATCATATTCCAGATTGACAAAGTGCTCAAAATCTGAAATCCTTATTTATTCCATAGTGTGTTTCATAGTGTAACGGCTATGTCAAAAATTTTGTGCTCTAGAGGTTTTATTTTGGTTCACTTTCCATCTGAAAGTGAAGCAAAATAAACTTTCACACTTCCATATGAAAATATGCCATGCAGGCAAGTTCTACTCACTTGTTCTTCAGTGATATATAAAGTAAATTACAATTTATAAAATTTTCCTTTTTTGGTTTAAAGGATATATATATATATATATTATTTATTTATTTTTTCATTGAAATAGTATGCAATTGTTGGTTCTTCAGTGTAATTTCCAGTGCATTTGTTCCACATGATTTCATGTATATTGAATAATGCAGTCTGTCTTGTAACCAGTAAAAAGAAGAAAACAAAACTAAGATTAAAAAAAAATAATAATAAAATAAAAAAGACAAAAAGCAAGGTTAAGCAAGCAAACAAACAAAGGAAAACAGACAATATTTTCCAAAGTTTCGTCTTAAAAAGGATACTAGCTAATGAATATTGGTCCATATAATAACCTAAATCCTGTCTTGTCAGGACTGGCTTCTAGAAACAAATTAGCCATTTCATATTTTCTAGTTAGGGACTAGAAAATTCTAGTTAGCCATTTCATATTTTTATAGTTTCAAAATAAGACAGACAGACAGACAGACAGACAGAAAGAAAGAAAGAAAGTTTCATTTGCATTTTCACACTTCACTGCTATTGCCTATACCTATTGCAAATCCATAGAATAACCATCTAAGGTTCATAACCATTGAACTTCCATCCAATTGAACTTCCATTTGAGGTTGGACTCGATGATCTAGAGATCTCTTCCAACCTAGAAATTCTGTGATTCTGTGTGAAATGTGGCTTTTAAACTTCTGATTTCCCCCTGCTAAAATGTTCACTTGATACAAAAACACAACTAAATATGAAGTATGACAAGGGCGGAAAAACCTGTGGCCTTGAGGCCTGAAAACAACTCATGACTTAATTTTACAAGACATGTGACTGCATGCTTCTTTCATATTATTACTTGTTAAACAATTGCGGCTAATGTTTGGTCTACAAATGAATTTGAAAGGCCTAGTCAGCATTTGGCAAGGGCAAGTTTCCCCACCCTTAATATACAATATTCAAGTGATACTTTTTTTTACTATTCAGAAGTCTTGTTACCAAAAACTGTAAAAGGGAGCTTGTGTACTGCACAGGGAGTATCCATGTGCAATGGGAGTATCTTCTATCTGGAAGTATCTTCCACATGGGAGCATCTTCTATCTAATCACAAGATAAAAGAGAAGAAGCAGAATCCTAGAACAAGAGATGAGTTAGTCATATATGGTTGCAAAATGCCTAGAGATACTATTGATCTTGCACTGGCCAGTGCAAGAGCTCTCTACAATGAAATCACCGTACCTTGTTTGCATTTAAAGTTGGCACTTTGGATATCAATTTCTTTTACATATATAAAATAGAAGGCTTATGTTACATATAATATATACAGAGTGTAGTATTTACATTTTACTTCATTTAGTGTTCCTGGTGAAACAAATCACCTCTATTGTAATTATATGGCTTTCCAAGAATTTTGACCAAGGGTGAATTTTGTTAATTCAGCTTATTTTAAACATTACAAACAGTACTTTATGCATTCTAGTAATATGGAGGAATTTGCATTACCTCATCCATGAGATGATGTTGATACTTAGATTACTTTTGGCCATTAAGAAATCTGATGTTCAGTCAGTAGCTTTTCCCTAAACATTGTTCTGACATGTGCAATACATTTTCTGCCATGCAATTCATGCATCCAGTACAAGATAAGGAATCAGTTTTTTACAAATTGGTTCCGGTCTGGTGAAAGTTTCAGTCTCAGTCAGTCAGGTAAGCTTGATTTTTAGTCAAACGTTATCCTTTCAGATCGTTGCCAGACCCAAAGTTTCAAAAGTCAAGTGTTCCACCAAAAATAATATGATCAATTTAACTAGGAGACTTTTATCAAACAAAAGGTTATGAATTTGTTCTCTTTCTTCTATTTTTAGAGTGTATTTTGTTCTTATTTTATTGTTTTTCTCTTAGGACATGCTTTAAATATTTCTGTTTTTTAATGAATGTTGATTTTCTTCATAATCCTGTGACTTCTGGAGTTGAGGTTTAAGAAAGCTATCAAATATCAGGAAACTTAAGATAAAATTACAAAAGTTGTTACCACTTCAACTGCATGTACAAAGAGGAAGACAAGCCTGTCATGGGTGACTGACTTCCAATCTTTCTAAAACTGTATTCCAAATTGACACCATATTGCCTTTCAAACTTATCCACAGGAATTATTTCATATGGTCAGTCACCTGTAAGAACCATATTTGTTATGGGGTAATTAGTGGACTATCAATCAGATTGGCTTCTATCCTGAGATTGGCTAGAAGAAAGAGTAACTCAGAATTTTTCCTTTATGGATACTTTTATTTTATTCCACTTGCAAACTTCATGGTTTTAGATTTTCATATGGGCTTCTGAGGAATTCCTCATATCCTTCTAAGGATTTCCATTGAGGAAATCTGCTCTTCTTGTTAATACAACTTTCTGAAACTCTGAGAGGATTTCCACCTGAAGCTTTATATACTTCAGATTGTGAGTGCACCATAACATGAACGAGCTTTCAAGTTTTGCTCCACCTAAGAGGCAAGGTGGAATGGCTTCCTCTCCTCCAACCCAGGCAGTGATGGAGGGACAAACGATTTTTTGCATGAAGGAAGCAGTAGCCTCCCAAGTATTCAGACATTTGTTATGTTCATAACAAAGGAACTATGGGGGTCATCTCACAGGGGTAGATGAGACTAGTTCTGTCATATTCTTCCTGAGATACCATGATAAGAAATATGTGAAGAATTCATGATGGAAAGTGACACAATGGATGTTTCTGTTTCGTTCTTTTCTAATAATGCCTAATATGAAGCGTGCCTTTGCAATCAGCTTAGAAGTGAAATCTCAGGGAAGATAACCACAACGTTTCCAAAACTTTATTTTCTGAGCAGTAGGAGCCCATTCAGAATCCACCACAATGCATGTGTAGTTAATGATATTTTTCCACGTGTGAACTCCTTTGCATTTACTGACATTTAATTTCATCCGTCATTTTGTCATTTAATATTGTGAGCTTCTTCAGTAGAGTTCTGCATTCAGCTTTAATTTTGGATCCCCTGAATAGTTTTGTATCTACCACAAAAATTCACCTCCCTATCAATGCCTATATTCCAGGCTAATTCTGAATGTGTTGAATGGTATAAAATTCAACAGTGATCCTCAGAGGTTTCTCCTCAGAGTAGTGACCCTGAGCTTTTTTTTTTTTTTGATTCTTATACTCTGTGCTCTGAAAATTTCCTGCTGGCTCCCATTTCAGACATTTGTAGATGTTTCTGCTCCATAGTTATCTTCTGTACTATTGTACAAGAGCCTCTTTTACAATGCTGCTTCTGAAATTCTTCCTGGTTCAATTCTGCCACTTCTCAAATAGCTTCATAAAAGTAGTGTTAAGAAAAACTATTTGCTCTCTGATTGAGAAGTTGTATATCATATTTTTACAACTAGACATTTAAAAATCAGGATAATAAATTCACCGTGATACTGTTGATAGATTTGTGTGTGTGTGTGTGTGTTGAAGCAGTAGGAAAGGCTGTTTTGGACTAAAATATATAAAAACTTCAGATAAATAAAAGATTAACTTCTCTATATGAAACTCTGTAGAATACAGATAAATGAAGTAATAAGAATGAACTGAACCTGGAACACATTTTTATTCCTCCAACTTATCTGATAAAGGGAAAATACTAAAGATCAAAAGATCAATATGATTAGTTTCAAGCATACTGCAGTGTATTTCTGATAAGCCTCTCAAATAAATTACTACTTTTTCACTCCTTTTCAACCAAACTTTGCCTCCCACTTGGTGCCATTAGCCATGCTGATCCAATACTGCTTAGCTTACTTTCAGGAGTACTCTAAGCAACCATTTCAAATGATGTCCCAGTGGATTATCTGAACAATTTCCCATTGAAGGCAGTGAGTAACCACTGAGTGCTGAGGTAATATAATTTTAATAAATCAGTTCCATCTAAAATGTCAGATAATGGCCAAACTAGATAATGGAAAATGGAATTCAGCCATATCCCTTTGTGAAATGCCAGTTTAAAGTGAAATAAAAGCCATTCATCTGTCCCACTCCCGGAATCATATTAGTTGAACCAAAGAAGAAATTTGTCAATGCTGAAATTAGGGTGAAGGCATAGATTCAAGGAAGGACGTGAGTAACAGAAAGTTGTGTGGTGTGATACCTGAGCCCTGAAGGGAATATGGATTGCCTCTTTTCCACACATAGAGTATGGGCACTGCTCAGTAGTCTGAAAGATGTTGGCCACCTTATTTAGATATTGCTTTAATGGTTTAAATCATAATGATTGAATAAAATATTCAGTCTCTCCCCTTCCTTTTTCACTATGAGCAGAGGTCAAATAAGTCACATCAAACCCAACTCTCTGACCTTCAAAGGGAATTCCATAAGTATATGGTTGTGGTATTGAAAACGGGTGAAGAAGCTTTCTACTCTTCCTCATGACAACTGTTATCACTCTCCAGTGAAGGGCACAAACTGCACAAAGAGGACAGAGTTATCAGAGGACTCCCCAACCTAGGGCTGTGTTAGGACACATCTTGGAGAGTGCTGGGTGCTGATGTGAGCCACCTCAGGTGTTGGAAAACATTAGCTGTACCCTCTCCAAGGCAAACAGCTGGGTCATAAACTTCAACTGGACATGAGGTTGTGGCAGGAAAGTTTGGGAACCACTTCATGACACTAAGAGGACACACCTGCTCTCCCCTTCATCCAGTGTGCTAAAATGTTGGCTAAGGGCCCAGATCTTTCAGTGAGTGGCCTCTCAAAGAAATTATATTGGACAATATCTGCTTTGGGGGAAGGGGCAAAGAGAGCTGCAGATCTGCTGAGATGAGACAATTCAGAACACTTGCAGAAATTAAAAAAGGTAATGAGTCCTCTGGGTGCTGTGTGGTCATCTTAGGTGTCTTTAGGTGTAGGGGTTTTGAAGTAGAGGTAAAGAATGTGGAAGGAAAATAGATTTTTGGTTCACAGGCTATAATTTAGGTATCTGAAAGCTGTGTAAGTGCTAGTTTGGCTCTCAACCCAAGCTATGCTGTGAATAACAATCAGGTTTGAAAGCTTAACACAGGACTTCAAGGCCTGAGATGATACAAAATGATCTCTGTGGAAGCTGGAAGCCAGAGCAACATTTCAAGGCAAGAGACAGTGTTAAAAGTGCAGAGAATGAGTACTTTGGTGGTACACAGATGAGTAAGTATGAAGTATAAGAAAGAGACTGTAGTGTTCAAGCTGAGAGATCTATTTTGGCAGTAAGGATAAATGGAAAGAAACAGTTTTCAAGTTGAGGCTGGAAAAAAAAAAAAAAAAAAAAAAAAAAAAGACCAATATTTGACATAGTCCTTTCTCTGGTGGGGAAAAAGAGACATCAGGCTTATAACAGTGATAACATCATTGTTACCTAATATGGTCTCTCCTCTGTGAACATAGATGTTTGGAAAGAACAGACCCATCATTTCCTAAGAGACATTAAAAACCTACTTAGGTTAAAAAAAAAAAATGTTTAGATTAAAAAAGTAAGATGATGTGTAACATTAAAATGAACATGCATTCAGACATCTTCTCATGTATAAAACAGGGAAAGGTTCAGTCTTGCAAGCTGATCTTGCCTGGAAAACACAATGATTCAGATAATGCCATGGCTAATAATACAAAGTGGTCAAGGGAGCAGTGAGGGGACCTGTCATTAGGATAAACTTTACCCTCTGCCCTCAACACATTTTTAAGCACACAAAAGCCTCATTTTGCCAACTCAATATATGGTTACAGACCTTTGTGCCATCGATTGAACTGGGATGTAACGTGTGCAGCATTAGCTGTAGGAACTTAGGGGATTCAATAAGTGCCATCATTATTGGCTTAAAGTCAAATATGAAGACGTGTTAGCTTGGAAGAGTAAACCAGACATTCACATACACAGGATGTGCATGCACATGCACATTCACATGCACAGGATGAAACTGCTCCCTCTGAAATTGCTCTGTGGGAAAGGCCACAGCGGAACAAGGGAGCTTTCTGTAGCAGGAGGTATTGGTGGGTGGAAGGTTCCTATAGAGCATCCCAAATCCCACTCAGCTTCTTTTTCTTTGCACTGCGGTGCAGAGGCTAATGCTGTGTCAGATCCTGTAGCTTGAGTCAAAAAGGTGCATAGCTGGAGACAGAGTCTTGAAATCAGTATAAAAAAGGTTGTAGAGAGAGATGAATGAAAGCAGAATTTAACTTTACATCAGAGCTTTATGCACATTCCTCTTTAACACTTTTGTATTATTAGCAAACTAATTGTCGTTAGCCAAGAAAACAGGAAGTTCAGAAAATGAGAAACACTAATCACAATAATTGATTTTAATGCATCTAAAAATAAAAGACATAGTACTGCACTCAGATATAACATCTGAGAAACTGATTCATTGCACTTAATATAAAGGTTAAATTCTGAATTAATTCTCAAGGAGAAATGGAGCTAGGGAGGGACATAGCCAAAAGCAGGCAGGATGATTGTAGCTTCAGGATGGCTGGGAGAGCTAGACTTCTGTAGCACTGAAATTCTGCAATTAGTTGTGTTGTGTGTGTTCCTGACATATTTGTTTGACATTTCTACTACTTGTGTGTTCCTCCAAATCAGACACTAATTCAAGCTGCCCTCAGTCTTTCCACTTTTCCTTTCTGACAAAGGACAGACTAAAAGGGGTGTTAATTTTATTGCATCCCTAACTGCCAAGTGTCTTGACATTCAATTACTTACAAATGTTGACTAAAGGATTCTTAGAAACCTTTTCATTTCAAGTCACTAATGGAACAATGAAAAGGTCTTATTAATCCAATGTTATCTGATTTTCTTCTGCTGCTTAAGTCTTACATATCAGCGTGTTCTCATTCAGTACAATCAAGAATTATCTTCTGAAAACAAAATAAAACAAACAAACAAACAAAAACATGAAAATGTTTAAGATGTCAAGTTAATCATTATGACACAGTCTTTAGGTATATGATTATTTCCTTCTTTTTCCCTCTTTCAGTAGAATTGTGTCCTACATTTGGAATATAAAGAAAAAACAAAACAAAACAACACAACAGATTTATAGAAAAAACTAGGTTGGAATAGACTTCTGGAGGACATCTGCTCAAGGCAGACTTTAACTTCAAAGTTAAATTGGGTTGCTCAGGGTCTTGAGTATTGAAAGGTTCTGGAAATCAGTGGATCACTTTTCTTCTCTCAAAATCTTCAGTACTGAAGGGAATCCTTGAAGTACTGAAATCAGATTTGAGAAAATTTGTAGGGGTATTCCAAAAGAATGCTGGACTGCCAGTGTAGCTAAACCATAGAATACATTACTTTGGATTCTATTAGTAAATAATTTAAAATTAGCTTAGGGATATGGTTTAGTGGGGACTGTTAGTGTTAGGTCAGAGGTTGAACTCGATGATCTTGAGGTCTCTTCCAACCTAGAAATTCTGTGATTCTGTGATTCTGTAAAACTGTAAATCAGAACAGTCAGTATGGCTTTGCAGAACGTAAATCCAATGAAAAAGTCTTGTTTTTTTTTGGTGCAGTAGGTTGTTAAAGAGAAGACAACTCATTTTTGCAATCTGATTTTATTCTTACATCATAATATTTTAACCAAAAAGCTTGCATTATGTGGAATTAACAGCACAGACATCACATAAATAAAAAAACATGCTCAGCGACAGACCGCAGAAAATAAATAGTGGATGGAGAGGCTAGCCAGACAGTTGCTAACAGAGTATCAGTTCCCTATCTAAAGATGTTTATATGACTGAGGTGATATAAAATCATTGCCGGTGTGTTTGCAAATGACACAAAAATTGGCAAGGTAGTAAATAATAAGAATAAATTTCTGTTATATAAGGGTAAGAACTGTACAGTCAAATATTTCAAATTCCACAAAACGAATTTCAATTCAGTTATATGCAAGGTAATATCAAGAATATCTACAGCTTGGAAGACTGTTTTAGAAAGTATTGTTTCAGAGAATGATTGGATGTCATCTCAGATAACTGATCAGGGAGAGAAGCAATCTTGCCTCACACACACTAAAGCTATTCCTAAAATATTTCTTCCTGTTTTTTTTGTTTTTGTTTTTGTTTTTGTTTTTTTTTTTTTGTGCTCTATGAATGATGTGAAAATAATGGAGGGAGTTCAAAGGAAGACTTAAAAATAATTCAGGGGCTCAAAACTTATGTGGAAGAAAACATGTTACCTTCATCAGAAAAAAAAAAATAAATAAAAAAAAAAATCTGAATTGTAACTTAATAGGCAGAAGCATTGGAACAAAATCAGATTCTGGGGGAAAGAGCTTTTTGATCTGAAAAGCAGAAGCAAGGTAAAATTATTTTTTGGCAGCTGAAATTAAACAAATTCATCCCCAGTGTTCCTACATGAGAAAGTCATTAAGCACTGCAACACGTTGGCTGGAGGGATGGTAAGACTCTGGGGAGTTTGCAGAGGACCACAGCTATCTCCCTCCCCATGGATGAGCAACAGCCCGGAAGGCTCAGCTTTGCAGGAATTTCTGATAAATAAGTTTGGAGGGATATAGGAGACTTTTTTGTTTGCTTCTGCAGCTAGGTTCATGTATCCATGAGTTTCTTGGGTCTGCTCAACATCTGAAGATCATGGCCAGCTCCCTAACAGTGCAGGGACTACAAAAACCCATGAGGGTTTCCTTCCTTTTTTTTTTAATTTTTATTTATTTATTTATTTATTTTATTTCTCAGTGGCTATGAGAATAGAAATATGCTTGCTTAAGTCTTAAGTCACAGAGGTGAATATAAATATTTGCCTGAAATTCGGTGTCCCATAATAATTAATAGCTCACATTGGATAATACAATAGTGCATTCTGTCTTAAACTGCATGAAAACAGAGTCTAAAAGATGATGTCTCCTTAAGCATAGTATTTCCTTGTTCCTTCAGGAAGATATGATGTTTCCTCAACACCACCATTCCACATCCAGCTGTGGCCCTGCACAGAGTATTCCACTGTGTGCACCAGTGCAAGTACCTCTCTCATTACATTGGGATTTGGTACCGTGTACTGCCACAGAGCAGCAACTCATACCTCCACATCCTGTCCCAATGCCAAATGGGATCAACATCTGATGTTTCAGGAAGGTTTATTTTTTAAAGAAAAACAAACAAACAAAAAACAACAAACAAACAAACAAACAAAACAAAACAAAACACAACAAACAAAACAAAACAAAATCTAACAAAGCAGCTGACAGGTTATGCTGAAGAAATGGCAAAGAGGTTCACTGTGGGAGATGTCCTTCCCATGATCCAGAAACAGAAGAGCCTTATCTCAGCCGTCTTAGGGACTCATGGCGAATAGAAAAAAAAAAAGAAAGATTTCTCTATGCTATAAGGTCAGAGGAGAGGTCTGGGATCTGCACTCTTACTTCAGTGCCCAAACTGGGACTTCAGGGCTAGGCAAAGAAGGTACAATGGCGGGGAATGGTGCTTTGAAACGGTTCTGTGTTTGATCAGAGTAAAAATGACTTGTCCTTCTTGCTGAGGAAGCTCTAACTCTTGCACAGGGCAGGGAATAAGTAGAGCAAACTCACTGCAAGTTGCTTCCTCGGTGTGGGAGCAGGAGACATAAATGTCATGGTCCTAGACAGCCTTTTGGGCTCCCTTCTCCCTTCCTTCTCTCTCCTCCGTGAACTGAAGACACCATGTGTGCACTTTCCAAACACCAAAGTGACTCACTTTACTATTTCACTTTGTTTTCTTTTCCATAAGGAACAACCAAAGTACTGCTGCCTCTGTTTTCCTTCTGGAATCATAGGGTTTCTCACAAGTCTTTCCTCACCCTAAATGCCTTCTGGCCTCTGTCCTTGTGTTTTGAGATCATGGCACAAAGGCAGGGCTGTCTTTCATAAATACACCAACTGAAAAAAGCAATCCTAAAGTCTTCAAAACAGCTTTGAACCTACCCTAAGGATTCCTGGAATATGTTGCAGTTATACTTGCCTTTTGTTTTTATGCTAGATTAAAAATGAGATCCTTTCTCTCCCTTACCGAACGCTGAAATTAGAGGAAAATACCTGTAAGTCTACAGATGTTAAACAGACGGTGAAGTTATATAAGAAGTTGTAATTTAGGAGGGTTGCATTTTTTGAGAGAAAGATTAGATGTCCTATAGTTTGTTCTCTGAAATGAGTGAAATATAATTGTCATGTTCTTAAAGAGACAAAAAGAAAAAAAAAATCCCTTCTTTTGCATAGCCAATCCTTTTGCTTGAGCATTATCCGTTAGCTGATAAATGTGAAAGAAATTGAGAAAGATGCGATGGAAACATCCAGAGTACAATCTTGGTGAACTAAAGCTGATGTTGACATTTAATTCAGTAGCATTTTTCAAACCATTCCAATTAACAACCAAATCCTATGTTACCACATATGTGTCAGTTATGGATGTCCAAGTAGAAACACCGTGTTTTGCTGTTTTTAAGCCTTACTCTGTCTTTGCAAAAGAAATTAAAAAAAAAAAAAAAAAAAAAAAAAAAAAAAAAGTAAACTTGAACAATTGTGGCTGGATACTGCAAAATGGAGATGGCACAGATTAGTGTATTACATAAAAAATTGTAGCCTCTATGTGTGAGTTTAGCACATACATCAAATTCCATAGAGAGAAAAGCTGCTTGTGTTTTTTTTTTACCCTTATCTCTGGTAACATATAACTTTGGGTCATGCTCCAAGTTCCTACTACTTAAAACCCCAAATCATATGATAGTGGTACATAAAGTAGTGCAGAGTTAAAAGTTACTGCAGATAAAATCCTAATATTAATGAAGTTCTGGTCACTTTAGACAACTTGATAAAAATACATCAAAATTCCATATAGAAATTCAAATTTCTTGACTATTCTGTTACATGTTGTTATTTGTGAAGCTCATGAAGTACCATCAGCTGTTTTTCCCTTAGTTGTTACAAGAACTTTCTTCAACATCTAAGAAAAGTAAATTATAGTAAATTATAGTCTGAAGTGAATTCCAGTAATCATAGTATAATGATTTTTCTGTTAAAATCTGCTCTCTTTCCCCTTGGCTTCACCCCATTTCCTGTTGCTATAAAAGGAATATCAGATCTTCTGAAGATGTATTTAAATGGGATTTGGATAACTCATATCCAAAAGTTTGACTAGGCTATGTTGATGATTTTTTTTTTTTTTTTTTTGACCCCATGATCCAGAGCACTTTAGGGAAGTATTTTGGGAAACATTTCAAACCAAGCAGCTGTTCATATTTGCTATGTAGAAAAAAGAAAGCCCTTTGCTTTCTCTAACCATTCCTACTGGCTAAAACTTTGCTAGTGAGAGTAGTCTGAGAGAACACAGGTATATATATTTTTTAAACTTCAGTTTTATACATAGCAGGTTTAACTGATCCACAGATCAAGTTTGATTTATTCTAAGCATCCATGGAAAGAGATGAATGACTTCCACCTCAGTATCACAAGTTTAAATAAGTCATAAATCATTTTTTGTTGGGGTTTAGATACACAATAGGTCAAACTGTCTTAATGTTTGTGTCAGTCTGTCATAAAAGCACTTACAAAAATCTGGAACCTTTACATACATTTTCCCCATCCAAAATCTATATTTACTCAATAACCTTTTGTTCTTCTATTTGTTGCTTGCCCTTGTGAGACAAAACATACGCAACATCTATTTTTAGCTCAGCCTTTGATAGAGCACAGTTTAAATTTGAAATGTTTAAATCAAGTCATGATGTCTGTAGAAAGCCTTAAATGCAAAGTGAATCTAAGGGATTTTTAGAACCAAGCACTGAATGAATAATTTGAACTTTTATAGTATTTGGCAGTGTAAAGCCATTTGGATGGAGTCCATTGTCCACAGAAAGGCAAATATACTTTTTCCAGAGTTTTGTCACCTTATAATTTTTATGAGATTTACTGGGTTAGGTAGCTGTGTAATAAAAATAAATGCCTGAAATTAGTAGCATTTATTTTGCTGTAAAGCTGTTTCAACTGTATGCAACTTTACCTTCAAAATATTTCTGTATTAACTGTTGGTTAAGAGTTTGTTAGCTATTATTTTTTTACAAATATTTTCTTTTTCACATTGTTAATATAATAAGTACAAATGCTTATTGCTTTGCTCCAAGGCTACAATATTTAGCCCAGCCCACAAAACCTTTTTCTGACTTCAACTTCATTTCTGTTTGATGCAGAATAATGAATTTGACCTTTAGGCAGAATTTTAGGATCAGGTAATTGAAAGACAGTACAATAACTTCTAACAAAACATGCCTTTTTGATTAAAAAAAAAAAAAAAAAAGATTGCAATTGTTATGGTCTATGTATGTATGGTCTATCTATATGGCCTATATATATATATATGGATTTAATTTTGTAAACAGTATATGGCAGACCAGCTCCTAGAACACTTTAGGAGTTCAAGATTCAAGTTAGGAAATGTCTGTCAGCCTAGCATGCATGGAGAAGGAAAGCGGAAACCTGGTTTTTGATGGGTAATAATCTTCCTCTTACTTTTCTCTGAAAGAAATCTTGGGTTAAATATATTATAGCTGCTGATGTCTCAGGCAAATGGAAAATATATCTTGAGGTATCTATACCTCCCGAGACAATGATATATTTTTTTTTTATATAATGTTTCTTTGATCTTTCTTGTTTTGATGGAGATCAGCTACAAGCAAAGTGGCTAAGAGGAATGCCTGTCCCTCATGCCACTGAAGACTTGAATAATGGGTCAAACTTTATAAATAAAGCTTCTCACTTACGGTGTAAAGAGAAGACGAAGATGAACAATGAAGAGATTTGTTGATTGAATAAAGTTCCACAAGGGGAACTTAGAAACCAGATTTTGTTTCTAAAAACAACCTGCATAGAGCTGACAGCTCCTGGGGCAAGGAACCAGTTTTCCCTCATTTTCTGTCCAATATGGCTCACCCTGTACCTATGACTACAGATTGATATATGGTCAGCATAAGTGTGTGCAAGCCTTGTATGAGCAGACCATCTCCTGTACATCATATGCGTTAAGAGATCAGTTATGTGCAGTTCATCCCAATGACTCCATATTTTTGTGGTGTCATTCTTCCCTGATAGCCAGGCATGTGCCATGTTGCGTCTCATGGCATCACAGCAACCCCCATCTTGTAGGACAAAAAATGTGAAGATCCTGGGATTTCAATAATGCTTTGATATCTTAATTTCTGTCAATGCAAAGATCATCTTCGGTCTTACAGACCATTTCCCAACAAACAGAAAAAAATAGAATTTGGTAATAACATATTTCTAATTTAAGAAATTTTAAATATTTATTGTGAATACAATTTTTACATTTAATAAAGAAGTGGTAGAATAAACATTGTTTACACTGTCTCTCAAAATAGATTTTTACAAGATTCATTTCTACATTAAAACTGGTACCAGAATCTGTTTTGAAGACTTATTTTACTGCACACATAGAGTTTAGCCAGGATACAATCTATCTACATCATGAAGACCTTTCTAACATACAGTCTTAAAATTTGAAACAACGACAAATAATACAGATAACATATATCTGAAAAGAAACTAATAAATTAAATTAAATTATTTTGTTTGCTTGTATCTGTCATTTATATGTACGTAGGATAAGAAAAACAAAACAAAACAAAATCACTTTCTCTATTATGTCATTTCATAATATTGTTTCATATGTTGTACTATAATATATCCTGTTCTAGTTTTGGAATAACAGTTAGTTCTGTATAGTACCTTAATTATTTTTCAGAGAACATTGCATATTTCAATTCAATAAAATCAATCATTTTGGTCCCATGCAAGGTCACAAAAGATTAAAAAAAAAAAAAAAATCAGGATAACTCAGACAGATTGTATTAAATCTGGCCCTTAGTTATTTATCTAACACTGTTAAGACAATAGCAGTGTCATGGTGTGGCCTGTGTAAGACAATGAGTAAACCAAACACCAGGTATTGATGGGTGCTTCTCAGAGGTACAGCCAGTATTTGTTTGCTCATGGTGGAACTCCAAATGTGTTAGATGCTGTCCAAAAAAGAAACGCATAACTTCTATTCCTGGAAGGTTTCTTAAGTTCACTAAAGTGGAGCTGAGGAAAGGAGGGGGAAGAAGCAGAACAACAGAGTTGGAGTGGTCGACATTTTGAGTAAGCAGATGAAAACCGATGATGGCCTGAAATTCAGATAATCCTTCAGAAGGAAAGAGGTTTAGAAACCTGCATACCATAAACCTGCCTCAGGTAAAGTCAGAAGGGCAAAGTCAGAAAAGTCAGAAGGTTCAAATTTGAACCTTGCATTTGCTGGCTTTGATTTTTTAAGGCAGACCTTTAAAAAACAACACATGAGGATGACGTTCTCAAAAGGAAGTGTAAGTTCCTATGGATGCACCCCTGCCAGTTCTCACCTCATTGTACAGAAAGCCTGGGATGGAAAGACAAAAAGCATCCCATCAGAGGTGCTTACAGTTACATGGGAGAAAGTTGTACCCTTTTTAGAGAAATTATAGGAAAAAATACATAAATTTATTTTGTTTCCAGTTCAATCAATAAATATATCCATTTTACACAACTTGTTGACTTCATGCTAAGTGATACATCCAGAAAATCTGCATGTTTCCAATCCTGTGAAGTACAGGATGTCTGAGTTCATCTTTGAATGAGTGCCCAACCCCATACGTGACTTTGAGGTATAACAGAAAAAAAGAGATGAGTCAATTTTTTTTTTTTCAAACCAGTTTCCTTGCTGGGAAAATGTTCCTCCAGGTCACCCAGTCAGTGAGTACTTATTTACTCAGTAATTACTATGACTAACATTTACAATCATGTCATTAATAACAGTGATTGACAAAGAATTTCCTCAAAACTCTTTAATCTCCAGACAACCATGATATATGTGTAACAGAGTACATTACAAATTTAGAGCCAAACACACACATTTGAAGTGGGGCTGGGTAGGGAGAGGTGGAAAAACTCATGAAGAACAATTCCTTTTTTTTTTTTTTTTTTTTTTCCCTGCAGTCAGTGTATGGGGCTCACTCATTCTTACTTTGAATACTTGCTTACTTGTTTCATTGCTTGCTGAGTGTCCTTTTTATGTCTTAATAGATGAAACAGTAAGCAACTCCTAATTTGGAAATCTTGGGCAATTCTCTAAGCTAGAATTTGCTGAATGTACATCCATTATTTTGTCTGCACTGAATAAATTAGATCATAGTTCTGATTGCTTTTGATTGAGGATCATTTTAATTTTCCATATTGTCTGAATGCATCCACTCCACATCTACCCTACAGGAGTTGTGAAGGGGAAAGGGAGACCTTGGCAGAATAAATTCAATTGCTCCAATGCTCCTTTTTATTGAAGCTATTTTGTATTTCAAGACTCTCTGGTGTTTGAGCCTTGTAACAGCTGTAGGAGTTTATACGTATTAGTACCAATACAGTTGGTGGTCTTCTTTTTAATAAAATGGTTTCCAGTTATAAAATGAACTTGTGTCCAAGGAAAGAATTTTCCTACTTAATTTGGAAAATAATAGTCAGAACCAAACACATTCATTTTTCTTTTCAAATATTGGAGTTTTTTGTTTATTTTATCATTTAGATTTTTTATTTTTTTTATTTTGTATACCATATATAGGTATGTCTTATATTATACTACGTTATGTAATTCTGATATTAATTAAATATTGACTGAAATATTATTGTCTAATGACTGAGAAATTTTATTCCAAGAAGACATAAGACATCCAAATTCTAAAAAAAAAAAAAGTAAGTAACTTAAGTAACTTTTTCTGCCCATCATTAATCAGTTCTTACTGCTGTCTGCAGCTGCTAGATCTAATACTTATTTGCAGAGAGAGAAGAAATAAAATTATAAATATATATATGAATAAATAAATATATACATGTATATACATATGAACTCCAGAGGCCTTCAGAAGCGCCAGCCTCTTTCTTGATTGTCTATACAGAGAATTTGTGGACTTTTTTGTTTGTTTGTTTTCTTTTTTTTGTGTGTGTGTGTGTGTGTGTGTGTGTGTGTGTGTATGTATGTGTGTGTGTATTTTTGTTTACATTTAGAGGTGAATTGTTTGATTAGGCATTTACAGTTTAAGTGAAAACTGAATTAAACAGTCAAATTCTGGCCAGTGACTACAGTACAGACCTTGAAAACATTCTCTGAATGTGCACAGGTTCTAAAGAGGAAGGCAAAAATAGCTTTAGGGATAAATCCTAGGACTGTGCCAACTTTGTGACTTTGAGGGTCTGGCTCCTGCTGATTGAATATGTGGATTTGACAATAATGCAGAAATTAGCCATATATTTGCATCTTGCTGCCTGCCTGGATTTCCTTCAGCTTTACTTTTAGCAAAGCCAGACCTCCATCAGTGGAAACACACTGGAGACGCTCTTGACAAAGAGCAATATTTGAGCACACTGCAGATGTTGCTGCAGTCCAACAGGAGAAGCCACCTACTGCAGCTCTGGCAGGGGGGACTGAGTGCCCCCTCCCATAGACCTGAGGTATGGTCAGAGTGGCACAAGTGGCCCACAAATGCACATATAGTGTGTCTGCCTTGAGGAATGATTATTCAAACTGCACCTGTGCTTGAGGCTACAGGTGACAGGTTGATGCAAGTGTATGGAAAGAAGTAGAGAAGAGAGGTGGAGAAGAGAGGTAAGATGGGGGGGGCAAGAAATGGCTGGAGGGATATATCTGGAGGTGGGGAGTGGTACCCAGATCTTCTAGTCGCATTTGGTGATCAGTCAATTGCACGATGATGTTCCCTGGAAAATAAAAATGAAGAATGAAGCTCAGCTGGAACCAGTGGCAATGCGCTGGGGAGCCACTAGATGTAGATACAGTGTTAGACTGTCACCGGTCCAGGGAAACGTGCTAGCTGTCTTCAAGGGAAAATTACCTTCCCGTGCCAAGAGAGGGGGCAGGTGCTTCTGAAAAGGGATTTAAAACCTTTTAAGTATTATACCGACCTTAGGATTCATGACAATGACAACAAGCAACGCGATGGCTAAGGGTCTTCTAATAACGTCTTCTTTATCTTGTCTTTGCTCTGCTGCATTACGTCCAAATTATGTTCCTAATATCACTGCCACCCCGTGTCCAGCCCTCCAAAGCCCCTCTGCTCCATGCAGCATGATCACAGAGATTTATTTGTCAGCTAAGCAGGGCAGTGTGCAGGGCTGTTAATGCTGCAGGAGGCATTAGTATGCTCTTGGGGAGAGCAAAATATTGAGAAATAAACGGTAGATAAATAATAGCTCTGTCCTAGGTAATGAGGCTCTTTTTCTGAATGCAGATGAGGAATTCATCAAAACGAGAAGGCTAATGTAAACTCCTAAATGTTTAAATCATCTAAATGGTGCATGAGAAAGGCTGTCTGGTTGTACTCTGTCTCAGGCAGTAGGTCGGAGCATCAGTTCATATGAATCTGCCTGAGCTACTATAGGGTACACCAACAAGTCTGTTTGCACGGGGCTGCCATGGTCAAGGAAAACGTCCCATAGAAAAAGCACTCTGCTTGAAGCAGGCTGGTAAAAAAGAGTGAAAGGTCTCGTTACAGCCTGGTGCACTCTGTCAGGGGAGGCACAAGCTATTCATATTCTCCATTTATTTTCCAGCATGGTACAAAGTCAGTGTAGCAGGGTTACCCTGCAGCACTCTCCTAGAGTCTGAAGAGCAGCACAAAAGAATGTCCAGAGGGTGATCAAATATAAAGTCATTGGCCAGCTGGTAATGTCTTAAAGATAAGAGAGGGAACAAAGAAGCCAGGCTGCCTGCAGGCTGCAGTGTGTTTGGGAGAAATTGAGCATTTGGAGAGTCTCAGAATGAAGAAAAATGGTAATTTTCAAAGAAAGACAAATGTCAGATCCAACAGATAACAATGAAGCATCAGACCAAAATACAATTAAAGTAGAACCTTATAAATAACTATTGAAGGACATTTTTCAGTTTCCTTGCTCCTGCTAACAGCTCGTGTCTCAGGTAGTCTTTCCTATCACACAAATATCACTGTGTTTCAGGCTATACCCACACTGCCAGCTAGACCAAGGCCAGGAGGCAGGTTTGAGCACTGGCCCACAGATTACGCACAGTGTTTAACTGTTCACACCCTCCAGGCATGGTTTTGGTGTGTGCCAGACAAAACTCTCCCAGGTCCTGCCTGGGCTAGTTCTGGGCAGGCAGCATGGATGTGACTGCATCAGGCTGGCTCCTGCTGCTCCCTCCTCCAGCCTGTGCTGGGGCTTTGCTCCCACAAATGTCTCCACGCTGCAGGTTCTGCACAACTTATCTCCAGACTCCTACTACGGAGAAGAAAGAATTAGTTGACAAAACACTCACATTTTTCAGGCATCTTTAGCTGAAAAAATTATTCCCACAGAATAATTCTGATGGCAGAGGGGCACTAGATGAGATGCTGAGATGCAGGTCCAGTACTATGTGTAGTGCCCATGTTGCCTCTCAGTCTCTGGGCTGAAGACTGTTTTCCAAACCAGTTTTAACCAGTTTTACTGTGCAGTACAGGCAGAGCCTTAAATCCCAATGAAGGGATTTATTGGTGCTCTGTAAATGCCCCATTGGAAATAAAACAATGCACACGAATAAATTGAGCTCTGTGCCATGGGCTTCAAAACAAAGGAAAAGAGTTAGGATTTCAGTAAAGTAGGTAAATCTCTCTTCCTTGGGATGGTGGGGATGGTCTGTCCAACACCAAGACACGTTCGAGCAGCTGTCTGGCTGCAACACATTCATGGAGTGGAAACCCTTCCTCTAGCCTTGGTTGAAGCTCTGTATGACACAGGTTGAAGGGCAATGTCTGGCTGAGATGAATGAGTGGCAAAAGCCAGCTGGCATTTCCTCAGTAAGTGATTTTGGCAGGAATGGCTTTTTCACTCAACAAAACTCTTTGCAAGAGAGTAATAAGGTTTTGCTTATCTTGTAAGAGTGCTGAGATGCGTTGTTTTCATCTAATGTTTTGATGTGCCATTACCAAAATAGGTGCTAAAATGTTTATATACTAAAATTTCAACCACTGATAAATCAATGCAAAATAAATTAAGAAATATTATCACAACATCTTCACACACAAACAAAAAAAATACACAAAGAGAATAATAACTGTGATTAATGATAATTTAAGAGAAATCAGAGAACATAATTCATTTTGAAATGTCTGGAATTTTAGCACTTAACTCCTAACTACAGGGTCATTTTTTGACCAGCTTTTCTCAGACCTGCTTAAGGAGTCATCCATCCACACGCTCGGTGTTCACTGTTGTTTTCAGAGATTATAATCACGTTCATGCAGAGACTCATCTTGCCTGTTTGTAAAACACTTGCACAACTTTGAATGCTACTAAAGTCAGAAATGGCATAGCCATCAACACCAAGATAGCGCAGAAGATATGAAAGAAAAAGAATCAGTCTTCAAACTGCATGTGAGTGAAAATATATTTCCAAAAAGGAATGAGATAGATAATATAATCTAAGATCCACATAATGGTATAACTGAGTGTGTCTCAGTAAGCTCCAGGCCAGCTGTGCAACAACATATTGTGCCTGTGCCTCTACCTGTGTGGCTGCAGCATGTGGGCATTGCCCTGAGCCAGCTTTCCTCTGCATGCTGTGGGTCCATCGCAGCAAGGAGGTCTGGCCCTACACACTCACCTTGGGGTGCTCAAGGGGCTGGCATTACTCAGAGCCCCTGCCACCATGCTTTTCTTGCTCATGATGCCAGGGCTAAGCAGTTTAAAGTTAAAACACTGCCTGCGGGTTGCTCCCTGAATAAGAAATAAAAATATAAAAAGGCTTTCTCTGTTGTAATTCACTTACTGCAGTGAGTTTTGACCTGTATGTGAAATGCAGGAGGTGGGTAAGGGAAGGACATTCACAGACACAAAACCTATGTTTGTGACATTTGTGAAGCTGTCTATGCCTTTCCCAAAATGTTTCAGGGGGCCAAAAGTGAGAAAGGTTAAAAACACCAGTAACAGGGTACATGTGTGTGGTTCAGTGCTGTGTCAAGCAAGGGTACCAAAGAACTAAAAAGCACTAAAGCTTTATTAATGTCATACTGCACTTGGACTGATGCATCCTGTATCTCACAGGGGCTGGAAGCCAACTGGGGTACCTTGGTACCAGGGGCCAGGGAAGAGAAAAATGCAGTTTGCTTGAGACCAGAGAAGTACCAGTGACACAGCCAGGCTCTCAAATGGCATTTGGATGACCCATGCACTCTCTGCTTGTATATAAAATGTGGAGGAAGAGGTCAGCAAAGCACCTGGCGGAGGTGACAGATAGATTGACACCTGCTCTAGAAATTAAATAGAAATCACAGATACTAACTAGAAAGAGATGCCAATAATTTGATGAAGATCTACTCAGTGCTCTGAACCCCTTCACAGATGTCATCCCTGGTGAGACCTTTTAAATCTGATGGTAAACAGGTAGGACAATTCAATTTGTTATTTTCTTTTGCTAACAAAATCCAGCACATGCAGATACCTCAGTAAGTGCTGGGAAAAAGTCCCTACACTTGTCAGTCATGTGAGATATACCAATGTCTTATCCAATACTCACAGCAGAAAACATCTAAATGTCATTAAAGCTTTCCTTATTGTCCAGGGATAAGTGTTTAATAGAGCAGGTCATGAGGACAGAAAGAGCTTGTAGAAATTGTCAGGCAAACAGCCAGGGATCTAATACTAAAGACAAATTTCAACTTGTGGTGTAAGGCATGCAGAACAGTAGAAATTTACTCATTTTGCTGAGACAAATAAGACAGATACAAGGGATAAAAGTAATGACTTCAGCAGAAGATACAGAGCAGAAGTCCAGAAGTGACTTGGTTTGGGCAACCAAGTCTGGGCAGAGGTGTCTGCAGTCCCCAGTTCCTGGCTCTGGCCCAGCAGCCAGAGTTGAAATGAGTTTTCTGAGGTGAGGGCATGGTGTAAACCTTCCACAACTACACAGCAGGACCAGCTGCTGCAAGGAAGAGTGGGAAGTGCTGTTATTTTTTCCTGTGCCAGAGCTCGTGCAGGGTACCTTGAGCAAATGGGAAGTGCAAGGTATGCTGCAGAGAGACAGACAAGCTGCTGGCACCCACCTAAACGCTGCAAAGTGCCTTTTCACCAGGTGCCCTGGACACCACTCACACATTGTCACCTCATCATGTTTCAGAAAAACAATTCCCAGCTTGCTTTCTCCTCTGCCATGCCACAGCCTTCTAACCCCAAGAGTTCCACTTCCACACACAGTGTCATATGAACGTGCATTCACACCTCTGAGCTCAGCAAGCTGACAGGAACAATCTGTCTTTGTTTTTTTTTTTTTTGTTTTGTTTGTTTGTTTTTTTTTTTCTGTTTTGGAAATTTCACAGTGCTCTTCAGAGACTGGCTTTTTGAAAAGCATGAAGAATACAAGGGCTGGCAACCTACCACTGCTAAATGCAATTGACCTCTTCCACTTGCTCCAGTTCCAAAACACACACATGTTAGTTAGTATTTTATTTTTTTGGCATACCATATAACAGATATGCTATATAGACAAAAAATACAGGCATTCAGCTTTTCCTGGAGATATTTCACATGTGGTGAGGCTGCCACAAATCAATTGTTTAAAACAAACCCAACAAACTAATGCCAAGGTGGAAGAACAATGATGTAATCCAGACCTCCTCATGCCCCCAGAATGCTTGGACCTTCCCTCACAACCTTCACTGCTGCCTTCCTTCCATCTCCCCTTACGCCTACCTATCCTTGTTTTTCTTCATGCTACCATTTTTTTCTCCCTTTCCTGCATGATTTCTCAATGCTCTCCTTCATGGTGTCTCTCTTTCCAATACTCACTGCTCAGCACATGGAAAAGAGATGAGTGGAAAAACCCTAAAAGCAGAAAAAGCGACTGTGGACTGAAAGTTACGGGAACCTGTTGAAGCTACCAAGTCTTGCAAGCTGCCTCCATGAGTCATTCTTGGTCACTTAATGGGAACCTTGGAGCAAGCAGATGCTGGGCTTTCTAGGATCCTGTTCGTAGGTGAGAGTCCTTGTGTGTGTTCAAGATGCTGTTTTACCAAGTCATACAAGTCATACTGAACAATGTGAACAAACTGATTCTGGGGAGTGGGGACTGGCATTCTGAGAACCAATACTGCTAGTCACCAAGGTGGTAGGAACCACCAGGAATCACCACCACTGCAAAAAACACCACCAGAACAAATTGTTTACATTGCTCAAAAGAGAAAGAGAGAACACACTGGTGGATATAAAGAGAAAACAAACACTGTCGTTCTACTGCCAAAAACTGTCTGGCATGTATCATTTAATAAGTATATTTTCCTTTGGATTAATGTGGCCATGAGTTCCCTAAAATATTCCTGCATAAAATGAAAGCATAACATGCAACACAGCTTGTTGCAGATGTATTAAAGATATTTTCTACATTCCCCTTCTGTAGACAGTGTTTGTTTAACCTATCCTTACAATAATTAACTGTTGCTGTTGTTATTCTTTTTAGCACCAATTAAAAGTTCTTCCGTTCTTCCTTGCCTGTATATTTTTAACCAACTCAGTGCTTAAAACAAGTTTGTAACCTGCAGGCTCAAGCCTTGCAGAGACTTGTACACATGAATAATTTATAAACTGAGGAATGGTGGCTATTAACATAAGTAAAACTACTAGGAAGAGAAAAGTAGAAGATACTTAAATTCTTTGAGGGAATTGATTTCAATTTGTTTTTCATATTTAGACTCCTCTATTAGCAAGCTATCTTGTCCGTTTTTATGTATTTTATACAGGTAGGAAACACAGATTTTTTAAAAAAGTCTCAAAACTCTATAAATCTTCAAAGTTAGACTGAACTTTCATGGAGGCTGTAACACTGCAGACAGCATCATAAACCAAAGGGTTCCTGCACCTCCCTCATTACCTTGATGTTCAGTAGCTGCTCTGCGACTTGGAGGAGGTAGATGGAATGACTCAAATACCATTAACATTTACAAGATGGTTCTGTGAATCCTTAAAAGTAGGCACTGATTTCATTGGGGCTCAGCTGTCATCCTTTGCACTTGCTGTGGCATTTGTAGTGTAAAAAACAAATCCCTGAAAAAATAGTTACTTAGAGTTTCTTTAAACAGAGAAGAAGCATTGAAAATTATAAAGGGCAATGAAACTGATATCAGCTGTCACATTCACAAAGTGTCTTACATTCATCTTGCTCTTAAAAACTGTAGTAAAAAAAAAAATCTAATAAGAGCAAAGCTCTTCCTGCTTACAAAGGAAGGAATGAAATATACAACTTGGCTTACTTGTCCCATCAGGGTGTTCAGCCTGATGATGAGTTTTGGTCATTTTACTCCAGAAAACATACACAAATTTCACTGGATTCAAGTTGTACAGGTAGTGGTGAGGTGACATAGACTAAGGACTCTTTTACTTGCTGCATAGCAGTAGAGAAGCATAGAAAAAAAAAAAAGCTGAACATTGCCCTCAGAAGTTAAAAAATTTGCCAGTTGCGGTTGTGACCTGCAACATTTTAAGAGAAATTAGAACTAAAAGAATTTTGAAACCTCGTGGTTTTTTCTTGAGTCATCTACCTTCCACTTACTACTGTGAGGTGCCTGTACACAGGAGAGCAAGACTTGTAACTGGCTGCACTATGAACATCTCTTCCCCTCTCTTGGAGTTGACAATTCATTAGCAGCTGGTAATTCCTGTTATTTTCACACAGGTGGTGGACTACCTCCATTGACTGGATCATTGTCTGTCAGCTCCACCTTACAACAGACTTGTGAGCCCTCTGAAATTTTTATGGTCTCCTCCTCTTAAAATGGCAATCCCATAATTAACCCATACACAAGCAACAAACAAGGGATTCAAGGAACAAAAAACAAGTTTGGGACCTAGATCAATGTCTTAGATACAAATTAAGAAATGTCATGTATTCATTGATGCATTCTTGAACTTCAACCCCAAAACTCATAGAATCATACAATGATTTGGAAACTAACTTACTTAGTTTCAGATGGGGAAGAATATTCCTCACTCTTCAATACAGAAGATGTAACATTGGTAAACTCTACTCAGCTCTGTCCATGCACAGTTGAGGATTTTGCATCTTCACCTGTGTTGTGTGGAAGAAGCAGTCTATGTGTTACTTATTTGAAACTAACAGACCCAAATTATTTATTTTCACTGTTGTCTCAGGATATATTTGTAAACATTGCAGAAAACAGGAATGCAGCCTTACTTTTGTCTGTACCTTATTGAGGTGTCCTGGCCACTAAACCATTGTGATGGCTTTCCTGTTGTTCACTGTCTTAGTTTTCTGTCTGTGCAGTGGTCCCCGTTCAGCAAGACAAGAGAAGAGAGGACAGATCTCCTCTCTGGAACAGCCAGCAGGGATTACCATGATGCTCAAAGGTGTTAAGGGTGCTTTACATTGGCACCAGGCTCTTGTGGCCATTTGTGGCCACTTAAGGACATTTTTCTTTTGTAGTATCAGCGCGGCATAATTAATCGTAAAGGCACTGCTTAATCACATTTCAGAATAAATCTTTTTCCTTTAGCTCACGTGGCTTTAATGGTCATTATTCTTTGTAGGCTAATAGTAGTTGTGCCTACATTGTACGCAGTCTGTAGTCAGGTCTCAGGTTTTGGTAGAGATCCACAAAATCTCTTTTCAGTATAATTAGGTGATTTTCAAAATAAAATCTAGTCTTGCAGTATTTTTGAGTCAAGCAAACTATTATTATTTTGAATTTTGATCATACCAACACTTATAAAATGCTTTTGGAGGCTGGATCCCACAGGGATGAAAGTGCTTATAATGAAACCCTGATTCAGGCTCCCAATCATTTATGGTACTCCAGTCCCATAAGAAGTGTCCCTAGATGGCTTTTTACTTACTGCATGAGTTTGCAGAAATTTTAGTGTGTGCTGTAAATGCATCCTCAACACCCAGTTCAACTAGTAGAGAACATGTTGCTGGAGCCAGACAGGACTGATGGTGCAGGGAAAGTAGAGTTTGCAGCCCCTGACTTACAGGTCCCTGGGGTCTTGCTATCCTCTTGTTCTGTGCTTTTCTAGTGCAAACCTGACCTTTGGAAGCTTCCCTCTCCTTCTGTGCTAGGCTCTCTTCTATTTCAAACAGCACCGCTACACTGCAAGAAGCAGGTGGGGCAGCCTTGTAAACATGAACCATCGGAGCATAGGTACCTTGAATAAACAAACTACAAAGAGATAAATTAATCCAGACTGACTTCTTGCATCTCTTGATGAACATATTATGTCCTGGCAGTCTGCACATATCACAGCTCCGGAGGGATTAGTGTAGTGTTTACCTGCTCATTCCCAGGCTGGGCAAACTCTTGATCTTGCTCATGTGTTTTTGACAGTTGCCATAGCACAATGAAAACCTTCCTTTCTCTGTCATCATTTGTAACCTTTGAGAACTAACCAGCCAGGCTTTCTTACGGCACCAGAAATGCAGCTTTTTAAAAATTAACTTCCAGGGCAAAAAGGTTTGATTACAAACACAATTTGGTCACTTTCTGACTGTGTCAGATAATTGTCTGTCAGCAGGCTTCAGCTTTCCTGCTCCCAGAGCATAGGGAGCTAGCTGGCTCTTGGGGAGCTCCATGAAAGGAGAAGAAACAGGAGGAGGTGGCAGCCATGTGTGTGTGCCCAGACAGGAGAAACCAGGAAATGCTTCCTTCTTGTGTGGGAATCTAAATTCACTACTATTTTGTGTGTGATACTTAATACTTGCCTTCTGGCAATGACTAATGCTCCATTGTGCCCTGGGCACTTTGTATAAGATGATATTTAAAACCACAATAAAAGAAAGGTGCTGCCAAGAACACCCAGTGGAAGTACACAGAACAAAGTCAGGAAAGTTTCCTGGGACTTCACAACTGGAATAGGGGTACACCTACTGCACTAACCAATGCATCATCACAAGCAAGTCACATCAAGGTCCTCAGTTTTAAATACACATGTCCATAGTAGTGATGTTTATATCATCCTTTCCTTCTTCATTTTATCTTAATTATGTCAATTTTCCTTCATATACTTGAATAGGCATATATTAAATGGGATTTATATGGTTTAGATAGCACAACTAACGTCAGCTGATGTGGTGGTTCAGCAGAAGTCATGTACTGTGGTTGAATGCCTTCCAGTAATTCACACCACCTGCAGCAATATATGGATAGCAAATTTGATGAGTGAGAGGAGGTGCAGTCTAGAGAGCCCTCTGGGACCATGTGGTGCTCCTTCTGTCACTGTGAGATGTGACCTCTGTTTAGAATGCATGCCAGAAAATTGGAATTGTTGAATGAAACAGATCTTTGCTACCATTTTCACAGTCTGAAGTGATAATTGTAAATAATGTAAAAAAAAAAAAAAAAAAAAAAAGTAAATAAAAAATGTCCATGTCCATGTGCTATTTTCAGTAAATGGTGCTGTCATTAAAATAACAGCAACACTGAAAGAGGAAACAGAAATTCACCAGCAGTAGTAGCTCATGCTTTAAATGGTTCCACTTACCTGGATCTTGTTTTGGCTTCACACTGTTGGTGTTGCTTTATTTCTCAAACACTACCATCAGCACTTAAAGTTATCAGTCTCAAAGGACTATTGAGATAAACTCAGCCTGCCCAAAATGGCAACATTAACAGTGTTGATGGAGCTTCAAATAGAATTAGCAACTCCTTCCTAGCACTAAATAAAGTAACAAAAAGAAACTTCATATCATGTCTGGTCATTCCCCATGCAAACAAACCAATTCCCCATGCAGGCCCTGAAAGGTTTGATAAATAGGAAACAGAAAGATATGTCCCTGTTCTGTCACAGCTAACAGTCATGATATGGCTTAATATCTGCCCTTATCCCTCACTCCCCCTTTAAAAATTCTGCCATTCATTTTCTTAATTTAGGAGGGAAAAAAGGAGGGGAGACAGAGATAAGAATTGCTTCTGTTCCTAGTCTTTAAATTCCCTCTGGTTATAGCATTGCTGCTACCTCTCTGCCTTTCCACAACTGAGTTAAAATCCTAAATGAGAAGGAAGCCAGATGATTCTGGTTATTCTGTGATTTATCCAGAGGTAAAAGCTGAGCCTGAGAGCAATCTGGGTCTTGTTGGGTGCCATTGCTCAGTTGGAGGGTACAGTCTCTGGCCCAGTTTATGTTTTGGGTTATACTTTTGCTCAAAGTCTTTTATATTTGATTGTCACTTTGGAAATTGTGAGATACAACACAGGAATGAGAGATTCATTATATTCATAAAGGTAAGAGGAGAAGCAGGATTTCCCCTTTTCCTCTGGATTCCTAGAGAGCTCTACATTTCTTGAAGGAGTTGCCTGTCCTAGTCTCTGTTAATCATTGTATTCATGGCAACATGCAGTCTACCTCACCTGGAACAATGCTGTCCATAGATATACTGTAAATACCTTACCAAGTAGCAAGTATCCAAACTGTCCAAGCCACCTTCTTATGAGCTGTCTTATCATTGTCTGTGCCCCTGATACCAAAAGAAATTAGTAAGTTATTTAAACAGCACAACAATGTTGCAAAAGCTGACAACACTATCTGACTAGCTGACTTATCACTATATAAAACTGGATTCATATTCTTGTAGATGGTTCAAAAATACTGCCCTGGCTTAAAACTGGAACTGATCATATCATGTATTTTCTATACTACTTGATTGAATTAGTTTTTCTTGCTTGTAAGACATTCACAACAAAGGACTTCTGTTTTCTCTCAGTCTGACTTTTGTCTAGGTGCCAAATAACTTACAGAAACTAACCTGTTCGTGAACTGTTGATTTAGACTGGCAAACTAAGCCGCGTGGCCTAGTTCCAAGCTGCTGGTTGGAAACTTCTTATACAAGTCTTCTGTGACAAATAATAAATAACACACTGATATTCATGTGCATATGCTCAGACAATGACCTATATCTCATTTCATGACTGCAGAGTGAACCTGCCACTTGGCCCTTCCTATGCTAGATAGGCTGTGCCAGCAGGGCCATTGTGAAAGTACTAGCTGTACTTTTACTTGATTTTATAGCTGACTTCTACAGCTCACTCTAAAATAAACTACCAGTACACAACCTGTATGCCTTTTCCAAGTTTGTCTTTTGCTAGCATAACTTTTTTTTTTAACTGAGATCTTATCCTCTAGGAGACCTCAATGAACAAAATTTCTACTATAGACAAGGTTAGAAAACTCATTTACTGACACACCTTTTTGCCTGGTCTGGTTTTAATGAAGTAACATGTCAAAACAATAAATATTAAAAGGCAGTACAAGGATTAATAGGAGAGAAGAGATATTTTCATAAGCAATCGTTAGCAAGCATTCATAGAGAAAGGACTCTTCTTGAATTTTGTGTCTCAATTACTATGAATTTTAACTTCTGAACTAACACCAGAAGATTTGTAGAGGCTCCTTGAGGCACCTGTTACTTGTCAGAAGAACAAATAAAAAGGAAGGAATGCAAGTAAAGACATAGTAATGGTTAGTGAAACAGCAGAAATAGAAAACTGGGAGAAAGAATGATTCTTGTAAAAGTCATCAGATAGAGTGTTAAGAAGTTTCCACATAGGAGACTATAAGATACCAGTGAGAAAAAAATAAGAAAATTATGTACAAGAAGTCCAAGTACTCCAGACAACAAAATCTGGGAATTAAAAGTAGATAAAGATCCTTAAAATCAAGGACTGATATTAACAATATAGAAAGATAAATCCTATAAAAAACAATATTATTAAAGAATGCTTTCAGCTTCTAAATGCCTATCAGGGATCTAATTCAGCTATAAAAGTGAGGCCTAGATATCTGGTCTAAGAAACTTGCTCATCGGTTTGTCAATTGAAGGACAAATTCCTGAACAGGAAAGATATAGTCTTAGATATAGTTAGAATATGCAACTATTGTAAAACGATCTCCACGTAAGGTAGCCTTGTTTCACGGGATGTTAAATTAACTGGAAGGATCCACAAACAAAGCCTGTATCAAAGATTTTCCAGTTTCAGAAGGGGAATCTTTAAGAAACATGAAGTCCTAAAGAGTGAAGTCACTGGCACAAAAATTGCATGACCTGGATGTTAGAGAGATTTAAAAAAAAAAAAAAAAAAAAAAAAAAAAAAAAGGAAGGGTCCTAAACTTGTTTACGTAAGTGGTCACCTAAAAATTATGTTAGAAGTAAATTAAAAAAATATTAACACGTGGAAAAACGAGCTTTATCAGAATTCAAGGTTACTTAGGGATAAATACGAAAGCTGAATTGGTAGCTCTATTTAACTGTTCTGCAGTGTTCATCACTACATTACATGAAGTCTACAGATACCTTATAATTTCATTGTGATCTTTAATTCATTTAATACATTTTCTGCTTTTTTCCTGGACGACAGAAAATTTGACTGGGTGATTAAATACATTGTAGACTCACTTTCACCTTTCAAAACTTATTCAAATTGTTAGAGATGTTTCTTAGTTCTCTAGCTTCCCTTCTCTTTCATCCAATAAACATTGGACAGAGCTCACATTCATTGCTAGGTGTGATGGTAGAGCATACTGGTGTTTACAGCTTGTCTCAGCTGTCCTTAACAAGCTATGATGGCATTCTCCCTCAACCAAAATAGGAAGAGAGAAAACAGATAAAAAGATGTAAGAACCCAATGCAGCAACAAACTCAGGTGCAACTAAGTGGAACCTTACATATTCCCTTTAAGACTTTTTCTTTTCTTTGATCTGTTGCTGACCTCTTTACTATGTAATAAGGATCCCACTGTCTTTAAATATTACAGGTTTCTGTTGCTCTTTCAACACTGCCCTGAAATTACAGAACAGAAGGAACACAGTAGCAATTTATGCAGACTGTGGAAGTGCAGGGTATAGTTTCCATTTTCTTTCATTTTCACTTATTGTTCAATAATTCATGTATATTCAAGATTTCAAATTACTTTCAAGTTCTATGACTAATTGGGTGTGGAGCTCTAATTTACTCACATGAAAGTTTCATAACTTCCTTTCCCGTAAATTTGGAGAAGGTATCTCAAAACCTCAATTCCTTATCATTTTGACAGGGATCGGTGGTTGAACGGAAATTTTACCTGAATTTAGCACGTAAGTTCTGTCCATCTGTAAAAGTAAAGAGATTGCATTGCCATTTCACTTATCATTAGATTCCACTTACAAGAAGTGCTTCATATACATTTGGATAGGCTCCCAGTGCAAAGAAAGGCAAAATATAGGATGTGAAACTTCAGTTATTAAAATACAATATTCATTACAATGGATATAGTCATAGGAAATGCTAATGTTCTGAGAGATACATGTTGGTCTTGATTTATAGTTATTGTCATGTACTGATATTTAGACAGAAGTTTTAGGTAGACAAGGAGTGATATAAAAAAGCCCTCATAAGGTTCAATGAAAAAAAAAAAAAAATAAATAATGGGATATATTAATATTTTATTTTCTGTCATTAGGGCTGCAAGGTTGAAAATCCAGCCCTTAGATTTTATCAGAAAGCCTTACCACTTTTGGCTTGTACCATCTAAATATGTGTATCCTTTCCAAAGTTTATTTTCCCTCCTTTTCTCCAGCTACTCCCATACTTACATCCTCCTGCTCCACTGCCTAGAGGGCCTGCTCCCCTAGAGGGCCTCGAGTGGCCCTCCCCTTCCCAGAAAGACACCCTTTTGCTGTCACCATTTCACTGACTTGTGCATAATCACAGTAACATCAACTCTGCTCTCTAGTTGGAACAGACACCTTGCAACTTTTACAGAAACGCTGTGGTTGCCAGAGTTTATGGTATTCATGTGCACAAATCCCAAAATGCATGCAACCTTTCCACACCCTGCACCAGCTGATGCAAAACCTCCCTGATTTCTTCAGCCTCTCACAGCTCTTACCCATGAAGACAGAGAAACACCCTGAAAGGCAGCAACACATGTGATGTCTTATCTTGTGTAGCTTTACGACAACCAGCTACAAGTCAGCATGTGAATTTCTCCACAGTTGCTGCAATGAAAGACAAACCCTGGGACCCAGCATATGTAGCCCAGTTCCCAGAAGGGATTGCCTAAGGAAGTGAGGGAATCACCAGTGTTGTTTTTGTAAGAACAGGCTGGGTAAATAACTAACAGGATTGACAGAGGCAGAGATAAATAACCCTGCCTTTGGGCACAGGGAGGGATTTGAAGACACAGTACACTCCCTTTCTGCTCTGCTTTCTATCATTAGTCTAGGTACACTGATGTTGGGCACCTTTCCTGAGGCTTCCTGCCATGCCCACACTAATTTGGATGATGGACCCACAGAGATGTGCTGGAACAGGAATCAGGATGTGCAAGGCATGTTTTATTTTTTGGTATTGCCTTACTGTTTGATCTTGAGCTTCTCACATTGCCCATGATAGCCAAGACTGTGCATTTGCAAATAGAGATCACAGTAATTTATCTGTTGCAGAGTTTTAAGATATGCAAAAAATATTTTTTTAATGTTAAAAGATTAATCACATGAAATACTAACAAATAATTTCTAACTAATGTGAAGAATTACTACAGCAAAATGTGAAGAACGGTCATAGAAATGTAAGCTTACACTGCTTAAGAACTGTCTGGGCTTGACATTTTTTGTATTTTCTAATGGAGACTAACATTTTGTCCCATAAATTTTACTTTTGTTGGAGTAATCTGCAAAACACCTTCCTGAAATTGCTGGAAGACTCACAAGCAGTAGTGAACAAACACCGTTTCCATTAAGTCACCTCAACTTGCAGTTAGCACCTCTGAAAAGCAAACTCAGAAAGCCTAAGTGGGAATCAGTTAATGAGTTAGAATGAGAGAATTTCCATTTTGGGGGCTGAGCTTGGGGGCCCATTCTTGTGCCATTTGCTGTTGTCATTCCCAAGTAAGCCCACAGTAACTGTGACACCTCCTCTTTTAGTAGCTATTTCATTTAGTCTTCACTCATAGAATCATAGAACATCACAAGTTGGAAGGGACCCACAAGGAGCATAGAGTCCAACTCCTGGGTCCCCAAAAGCACCACCCAAATGAGTCCTACATCCAAGTTGTTTATGAAAACACTAAAGAGGACTGGTCCTAAAAAGGAGCCCTGGGGAACCCCACTAGTGACAGGTTGCCATCCCAATGTAACCCCATTTACAAGAACCCTCTAGGCCCAACCCATCAGCCAATTGTTCACCTATCTTATTATGCTTTTATCTAACTGTATTCTGGTTATTTTGTCCAGAAGGATACTGTGACAGACAGTACTGAAAGCTTTACTGAAATACAGAAATATTACATCCTTTGGTCAACTAGATGGGTGATCATGTCATAAAAAGAAATGAGGTTTGTTAAACATGATCTTCCCCTTGTGAACCCATGTTGGCTGAAGTATCTCCTGAGCATCAAGACTGTGTAGAACAAGGAATCTTGATAGTGCAGTACCATTGAAAAGTGACTGACTTTTCCACATTGACTTCTCAAGATAAGGACTAAAATGTCATTGAAGGTAATATACTTCCCAGTGGACAGAAAATATCTTACTCCACAAGAGAAAATTTTTGATGACCTGGGAGAATTAAAAAGGAAAAGATACAACAACAACAACAACAACACAACAACAAAACAGACATATAAATCACTTTTGGATGAAAATCCAGCTATTGGCAGCCTTGGCAAAAAGCAGGACTAGCAATCAGTAAGCAGAAATGTAAATTCAATAAACATGTCTGTGTGTACAAGCTGATAAAGAAGAACTGCTGTAACCTGGCTGTAAACAACAAGATTGTGCTTCAGGCTGAGTTAAGGGCAGAAGCAACTTATTTGCATTACTTTCTTACTGTATAACCACACATAACCCTTCCATGTTCAAAAAAAAATTACAGCTTAACAGGCTGAAATATGTAGCAGTCACTAAAACTGCACAAGGCGAAAATATGGTTATAAGGATTTGTGGAAAACTCGACTTACCCAAAGTAATTTCCTTTATGCATCCTCTGCTACATGTATTAACTCATACAGATGCTCCCCTCCTCCTAGCATGGACCTGGCATACCACTGCCCACTGGCCCATTGCTAGCTTCTGAAGCCCTCTGTCCCCTCTCCTTCCTCTGTATTGGAAAGGATCCCACTCAAACAATGTGCAGATATAGTGAAAATAAGAGTGTTTCCAAGTGGAAAATGAAAAATGTGTAAACATCTGCCACAGCAGAAGCTCCGAAACCCATGAGGTCTTCACCGATTTCCATCCATTCATGTCAGCTGCAGACCTGTCCCAGGCTGTCAGCTAGCAAGTTTCCACTAGAGTAGGATTAAGAAGTATATTTATATTGTAGTGTCATGTTTTAAAGTGGAAACTTGGGTTGATTATTTTTTCAGAGCCAAATTTTGTATGTAAGTACTCTAGACTCAACATATTTTCACAGCAGGGTTGAACAGAGGACACTAGCTTTTACTGTGTCACTTTTAATATCTCTAAGATATATTAAGTGTGAATGAAAATAATGACAAGCAGTGTGAACACCATTCACTCTAAAAGCCAGTATTTAAAGTAAGTACATTTTGCTGTTGGTCAGCAGTTCCAACACCCACTACTTGCAAGGCTAAAAGTCAGATATGGAGTTTACCTGTTTTATCAGCTACATTTGAGGTACATATCTCCAATCACATAAGAATTAATGTTGTAAAAAAACTTGCAGTAAAAGCAAAGGGTATGCTTGGAGCAGAGATCTGACATATGCTCCATGTATATTCAGATGGTATGGAAATCTAAAAGCATTAAGATATTATCAAACTTTTAAACAGTTACAATACAGAATGGAAGGTGTACAAATAAAATATTCAACAACTACACAAAGTGCTATCTGTGTACAAATCTCCTTGTCAGGAAGAGAGAAACTCAGAAGTCAATGTATTGAGCAGCTGTGAGCAGCAGCCTCCAAGTATAGAGCCTTCACAGGTCCTGGCGTTTTCTGTCACAGACATTTTAGTGGGTTCAGATTGTTCTTGGTACCGCTCGACCTGATGAATAGAGATGCCCAGATAAAGCACAGTCTGTCTGCTGTGACAGAGCTTGGCTTGCACATGTGAGAGGTATGGAGCTGCACCCATAGTACTGACCTGTCCATCTTTCTTATAAGGTGGAAGAAAAAGGGAAAGGTGACCATACCAAAGTTTCCTCCACCACTGAGATTTTTTTTTTCAATGAAAATTGTTTTGAAAAAAATAATATAACATAGCAACTAGAAATCACAGAGATTTTAGAGTTTGGCAAATGATCTGTTTCCTCTTAAAAAAAAAAAAAAAAAAAAAAAAAGAGAGAGACAGAGAGAGAGAGAATGGAAGATACACACTGACCCTGAGGGGGTGTAGAGGGACCTGAAACTGTTTGGGTTACCTTGAGATTTACCTCTTGGTAAGACCAAGATGGCTGGAGATCTTTCTTCTCCTTATGCTTCCTTTATTCTGTTAAAATTGGAAGATTCTTTGGTGTGACAAAATGAACTGTTTTCTTTTATTGTTCACTGTTATTTCTGCATTTCCAAAACCCAATGTCAAGGTCTGGTGGACCCATAATCAGAGTGGATAAGGAAGGTGCTGGAAGCCTCATGTGCTTAAGCACTTGTCTGTCAAGATTTTTGTTGCATATTAATCTTCAGCCTTGTTATTTTAATGTTGAAGGACAGAGACTGTTTGAAAATTTAGCAGTGGAAAATTTATTAATTGCATCTTGAAATCTCTCAAGGAATGAAGCACACAAACACAAAAAGACAATATTCATACAGTTGCACCGAATAAGCTATTTCTTGTCTGTTAAAGGAAGGAGTAAAAAGCAAAGCTGGGGACTAATGATTATTAAACAACTACTTTTCACCTTACCATCCATCCTTTCGTGGTTTTGAAAAAGCACAGACATTTTCAGTCCAAATTTCTTTACATACATCTTCTGAGATGCAAAAAGCAATGAAAATACAATTCCAAAATTTGAATTTTGCATTGTGTTAAATAACTGGATCTGTTTTCAAGGCCCTGGTTTTATCTTCTTTTATTGTTGTTGTTTCTCTATAAATCCTGGTGCTTATTCAAGCATAACCACTGAACTCTGTTTTCATTTTGGTGTTTATAATATGCTAATCCAGTGACCATCTGCAGATGCAAGGCTTCCATGGTTCCTTTTATATCTCTCCTTTCTTTAGTCCCTCATTCTAACAAGTAAAGCCTAGAAATTTTTCCTTTTGAAATAGAAATAAATATATCAATTTAATTTGATTTGTCAAAATTATGGACTAGAAACAGACACCAGAAAATGTGTGATTTTCAGGTAATTTCTCTTCCCTGGAAAAAATCTGTCTCTTTTAAAACATTTGTTTGAAGCAAAAGCCTGATGGTGCAGATCATATTGTACATAGTATACTGGGCTGAGAGTTAATTTCTTAACTAACAAGATGCAACAAACACACCTGTCAGAAATCAATTTGTTGGTGATGCCTGGATATTCTGTAGCCTTGATGCAGCAACACATCACACTACAGGCAAATATTCCTATTTAAACGAGGAAATTCGTAATGGAGTGTATAATTATTAAATACGCATAGGAACAAAGAAATATCCTGACATTTTTTTTCAAATGTTTGTGTGTAGGCATAATCCTACTGTTGATGTTTCTTTACCCATGTACTAATAGCCTAAGAGATTTTTTTTTTTTTTATTTGCAAGAGCTGTTGGAGAACATCCAATTCACCTGTATCTCCTAAAAGCATTAGAGCGATGGCTGATCCTGGGATGGTTCTCAGACTGAAGCAAGCATGTTTATCCTTGGTAATGGCTTTCTCAGTAATTGCAGGAGGAGTTCTATTAAAAAATAAAAAAATAAAAATGGCCAAATAGAACAAATTTTCATCTGGGTATAAATCTAGTTCAAGATCTTCTTTTGGAGCATGATTACTTAATCAAAGGTGTCAACCTACTTTCCACAACTGAAGGAAACTTTTATCTATACACAAAATGAAGATTTTTCAGCATTCTCTCATCTTACTGTATTGTGACTCAGCTGAGGAGAGTTTTTAGTGTTTCCCTTTCCCTCTGGAAGCTGACTCCCCAGCAGGACTTAATCTCCTTCTTCTACTTTTCATTACCAGGGGTTTGATTCTGTGCATCCTGTTCTTTCCTTTAGCTATCAAAGAACAAAGCTTTTTTGATAGCAGTTTTCAGGGAAAGGATGTAAGATTCTCAGAGTGACCCACAGTGTGAGTGTACCTAAGGATAATCACATGAAAGAGAAGAGAGAGTTTGATACCTGCAACTGCTTTCCTTGATGCAGTCCTGATGTGCACAGTCACAGACTGTGATCCTACCCCCTTCTTTCAGATCATCATGGGTTTTATGATTCTCTATCTGGAGGAACTGCCAGGAGTGCCATGATGTGCCCCTTTGACAGCCATGGGAGGTAGATGTAGAGAAGATCCAGCCTCAGGCAGCGATCTGCAGCTACTGTCAGGTACAAATTTCTCCAATTTAAAATATCACAGGAAAGATCCCATACTGTGTGAGTGCACATATCACCAGCATATCTCAAAGGACAGGTAAAGTAACCCTTCTTCGGTGGACAATTTTATTCAACTTTCTTCATCAAAGACTAAAGATATAGCATGAATACATGTGAAGGTAGCATCAACGTAACAAGCTGAACATAGACTTGCTATAGTGAGATGAATGTAGCTGTTTGGTTATGTTCAGTCATCATTCTCAAACCTTTCTAACCTTCTCTTCACATCTCTAGTAGCTACCATACAATATCATATTTACTTTCCTGTGCTCCCCACTACTCTCAGCTTTCCAGGTTGCTTTGTAATTTGTTTTAATCTTCCTGTAGGTGAGTCATCCATCATGCTGGTATCTTCTGCCAGAAATGATTTTTGGGTCCTAGTGCATTTTATTGAACTGTGTTCTTCTAGACAGTTACTGATGACCCTAGTAAAACACAGACATGGTTTACAACCAGTGGGAAGTTTTATGTGACAGAGAAATAACTTCAGGCTCCATGACAGTTTTGGAGGACTCTAATGAATACAGTTTAAGAACCAAACAACTTAGGAAAAAAAATGTAATACAAATATTGTGAGTGTCTTCAATGTCACTTGTACTCATGGGGTATCTTTGGGAATGATGCCAGCCAAAGGTGGCATATACACCTATCACAGATGCGAGCGGAGTGCCAAGTGACTCCAGCTGGGGCTAGCTCAAGAGCTATAGCTCCTGTTAAATACCTTCTGAATAAAGGGATGTCTTGGATCAGCCCAAACATCACTAGTAGATTCTGTGCAAGACTGACATTGGAGAAAACTGTTGGAGTGACACAAGTAACAGTGTTTTTCTAGTTTTGCCTTTTTGCTGTAAAAGTCTTCTCTTCCAGTGACCATTTAAGTGCACTGTTCTCACAGGGAAGAAGTGGCATCAAGGCACAGATCCTGTTTGGGCTTTACTCAGAACCAGGCCGAATTCCCACAGAAAGACTGCCTGGGCCAGAGCCACACATGTGAAAATGTGACCTCAACATCCTTCAACTGATTCGTGAGTGGTTGTTAAGTGTCAGAAAGCTGCATAAAGACCACTGCTCCCCATGGGCCTGTATTAATGCAGTCTGCTCTCTGGAGATGAGTTCTTAGCTTGGGGTGGGTTGGGCAATGAATGACTTTAACTAAGCAGTGGTATTTACTTCTGATGGGGAGAGATGGTAAGGCACAATGCAGTGCTTTAGATGTGGGGTCATGGTCCTACTGACTGCAGGAGTTATGGGAGAAATTCACTCCTAGACTCACTGTGAACAATGGCACACGATAGTAGATTTTCTGTGTAGACTTCAAATTCTTGGATACTGCAGAAAACTGCAGTTAATCTAAAGAGACCATAATACGGGATTCAGCCCACTTTCTCTTTTGAATCCATAGCAGTGATCAAACGCTTGCTAAAAGATTCCCATTACTGTGAACCAACCCTGAAAGGATAAAAGACATAAAAATTCCAGAGGTGTCTGGATGCAAGAAGAAGAAATACCCACAGACTTGAGGTATCACAGGGCATGTCTTATTTGCCCCTTTTCTCTAAAGCTAAGTTCCTTTTAAAGTCTTATTTTACATTTGAGTGAGTTATGAATGCATTTTTTATTAATTTTATCCATTGCCTAATTTAACACGCTAATTGAAAATGACACTCGTTGTACTTACAAATAATCTAGTTAATGTGGTAAAAAAGCCAAGTCCATAGCTCACATGAATCAATGGAATGAGACTGATCCTCCCTGTGCTGGAAAGCTTGCTGTATAGTGCATGAACACTGCTGTTCTCCACCTCTCATACTGGTGGGCAAACAGTTAACAGCCACCTCAGATGTACCTGGAGCAGGAGCTGCATTTGAAAGTCTTCAAACAATAGTAAATTACATTATGCTATCATGCTTTAAGCTGTAAAGAGCTTCTGTTTTTCTTTTTCTTTTTCTTTTTTTTTTTTTTTTTTTTGAATGTCAAAATATAAAGAGCAATCAGATCGTCTTTGTATAGAGGAGTGGGTTATAAATAGAGCTGTGCTGAAGTGTTGACTCATACAGCTTTTAAATATTTTTTATTTACCATCAGAAGATAATCTATAGAATAGACATTATTGTGACAAGACTTTCTTCAGTGTCATAACTAGCAAAGCTATTTCAAAGATTGCACACTTGGAACTCTATCAACGCAGGATGATCTTGTCTCTGTTTCAGGAGCTTACAGAGAAAAAAAAAAAAAAAAAAAAAAAAAAAGAAAAGAAACAACAGGGCAAAGCTTTTGGGAAGTACTGGTATATCAATAAGGTGCAGTTATTATGATATACAGCGCACAGTGTGCTACAATGAACAGGCTGTCTTGCTGTTTATCTCATTTAGGGCCTCTCTACAATAATTGTTTCTTGGTAAATGGCATCTCCATAATCTTTATTATAACTGTTATCATATACAATTTTTTCCCATCTTCCCCACTTAGCTGTTCTAGCCAATTCCACTTTAGGTATGTGCATGTAATGCAATGTAACAGTGCTGTAAGAAGTTTTTTAACTATGTAAATCCCCATATTTTACCATGTCCTTCAGCTGGCTAGCTTTGGAGCTGTTTCTGTCTTAAACAATGGCTCATTCCAGAACCAACCTTCTTTTTTTCTTTTCCAGTAATGTTTTGTCTCTGCTTTTTGGGTACTTCATGCACGTTTTCATTCCTGCCCTTGAGTAGCTTGTCATTCTAAGCATGCAGGAGCAGAGGAGCAGCTATCTCTTACTCTTTTTCTCTGATTCCTCCTCTATTGTTTTCCTGAACGAACATATAAGAAACTTTCAAAAGATGATGCTAAGAAGTGAAATTCCTAAAGTCATGCATTGTCAAAGAGTTGTTTTTAATAACACACTGCAGTATCCCTCTTCCTGCCCCCATTAACCTTCCCCTCTTCCTTAGGCAATGCATTACCTGTTTGTTGGTTTTGTTTTCTTTTCTTTCAGTGAGTGATAATCACCTTCTTATCTAACATCCCCCATGCTATTCCAGAGGCTCACACTACCCAGCTACTCTCAGCTGTCCAAAATGATTTACATTTCTAATTAAATACAGAGAAACAAGGATTTAGCTCTGAAGGTTGCTGCTTCTGTTTTATATCCAAAGAAGGGCTTGTGTGCCTGAAAGCTTATCTACATCTTTAAAATACAGAAGTTGTTCTACTAGAAGATTACCCCTTATCCACCAACCTCGTCATGCTTAATGTTTACAGTGGTAACAGGATGCAGAGGACAGAGATGAGAGCCAGAAGGAAGGTTCAGAGAAAGGAAAAGGTATGTGAGGTCTGTGATGGGATGGGGTACTGCAGTGGCAGTGCTTTTACTCACACTTTGCTTGATTATCTGGTTAGAATTAGCTCTGATAAAATTACTCATCTAGTCTGTGAGGGATCATAAAATGTCAAAAGTGAAAAATAACAATCAAGCAGCTCAGTCTAGGATTCTTCTCCTCACAGGTTTTTATCTGATGTTAACAAAGCTTTCAAACTCCAAGTTTATGAGCTTTCCCCAGCAGAAAAATGTATATTTTTATAATGTTGACATCAGAATTCCTTCTTTAAGTGACTCAAGTCCCATGTCTGAAGTTTGAGGGAGATAAAGAAAACGTTCCTTTGTAAATGCCTATTAGGCATGCTTGACGGACTTCTGTTTTCTTTACCCCAAGAAAATGTCCATATTCCATGGAAGAACAAGATAAACTTTTCAAGGTGAAGATTATTTATGAATAGGCAAAAAACAATGATTTTAGGCAGAGATCCTTTGAACAAAAAAAAAAAAAAAAAAAAGTGTTTCAGCCAATGTGTTCATGTGAAAAATGTTGTACAATTTCCCTTTAAGAAACTGAATATCTGCAGTATCCATTAACTATATTTTGCACAAACATTATGCATAAATATTATGCAGAAACAACACGAATCAGGTTTACATTTGATGCATAAAATGGTGGGCTGAATGACCATAGATAAGTATGGATAAAAAAAGACTGCAAAAACAAAACCACATGCACACACTTAGACACAAGCTTTAAAAGCTTATTCTGACAAATTAGCTACAAAAACAGCCACTTGAAGATGACTACTTTTTATATTTTTATACTTTAAAAATATTTGCATGGGACTACTGTCCCGTGATGACATGATGTGTCCTGTAATGTTCCAAGAAAATAGAGTGGAAGATACATGAGTGTTCAATGATAGAATTAGCAAATCTTTATCCATTAAACATACAGCCTTCCAGGTCCAGTAAAATTTCAACAGCATCAGAGAGTGGCCATAGTCAAAGGGGAAGCAAAGCAACAAAGATGTTTGGGACCCTGCAAATTGAAATGTCTCCAGTTAAGAACAGAGGGATTATAAATTTTAAGGCAAGATTTCAGATGATGGATGCAACAGAAAATGAGTGTTTACTTCTCTCCTTAGAGCTAATGGAAAACTGATATGAGCATATAAATAATAATTTGTTTCCCGAAACAGAGTGAATCAGGCAGTGCTGGTTTTTATATTAAACCTCCACCCCTGCGCAGCACTTTGTATTCAGCAGGAACTCCGTGATGTGTGAGCAGAGCAGAACTGGGTAATTAAGTGGCTCCTTCCTTTGCCAGAAAAGAAATAGCTCACTGTTCATATTTAAAACTTCCTATTGCCTCCTTCCAGAAACTGTGATATCTTCTTAAACACCCTAGTACAGGTGAAATTAAAGGACTGGAGATTAAAATAATCTTTAGCTCCATATTTATTTCCAGTGTTTGATGCGCTATATCCTGGGGCTGCTTACTTGGTTGTCAAAGAAAGGAAAAAGAGACTCTGTGTGCCTACTCCTCTGCTTCCTCTATTCCCTTCCTTTGGAAATCACTATTGCATCTCATATTTTTTTCCTATAACCAGTTTGAATGGCTTCTTCCTAGTTTTCAAGGTCAGTTGTTGGCTAGGGTTCAAATATACCAACAGCAATATTTTTGCTAGTGCAGTTTCCCAGAGCTTCGTTTCCTGCTACCCAACTCCTTCAACAGCAAGGTCCCTTCCCTCCCATGATTCCACCCTCCTCATCTCTCTTTTCCAGTCTCACAAAATCCATTATCCATACTCAACAAAGTCCTCAGCTCCCCAGACACTGTCAAGGCAAAAGGCAGCTCATGCTGTGCCTGGGTGTGGGGGCAGCATGGTCCAGTTGGTTGTCTGATCCATACATGAAGATTTCTCACCCTCTGTTATAATTCAGTGGTCAAACAGCAGTAAGAAAGTGTCATTTTCATTGGTTTATTTTCCTTTAGAAGCTAACCTAGAGGCAGATTTGAAGAGCCTACAGTGAGAACACAGGAAAATAATCTGTGCAAGAACTATTCACAGTATTGAAATTAAAATGCCTGCCATTAGTTTCTGGGATTAATAACCCAGATAATAAATGGGAGAGGTACCATCCTGCAGAGTGACTGGGTATAAATACTTACGTGGGATTTCAGAAAGAAAAGCTGGTTTGATATATTTTGTAAAAGATAAGAATAGCATCATGCTGCCAGACCAAAAAAAAATAAAAAAAAAAATTAAAGCTGACACTGAATATACATAAAAAGAAGATATAACAAAAACCTGAGAAATATTATGACATAAAAAGGATAGTTTTACCATAATTACATAAATTATATACAGGATGACTTTTATTTTGTTATCTGTCTTGGAGTAAGAAAGCCATTTGACTCAAACTGTTGGATCATTCTGCAGTCTTCAGATGTCCTATTCACTATCACAGATTTGTTATGTGTGATATATATTTCTTCACTCAGAAAGTGAAAAAATGCTCAGAAAGATGAGGTATCCTTTTTCTTGATTACGAGTTCTATGCAAACTTAAAAGGCCCCAGTCAAAACAGTCCATGAACACTGAATTTTGAGTTTCAGAAAAATAAAAATAAAAAAATATCAAGTTGGTGACTCTTATTTTATTTCTTAGTAAAAATAATTTCATACTAAAGTAATTTTTGTATCCTCATACTTAAATGGAAATGTATTCATGATTAAAAAAAATAAGAATAATAAAATTGAAAAGTAAAGGTCTACAGTACATTGGAAAAAATACAACAAAAATCACATTTTCAATTAGTACATAGATCTTTTAAAAACTTTTAAGTCTAGATAATTCGAATTTCCTTGATTTTTGAAATGAAAACAGTTTTAAAAACAGCTTTTAAGACCTTCTACATCTTTCTCAATATTTTGACATAAACTGTACTTTCCCATTCTCTTTATTTCTTTCTACAGCGAATACAGAGAGTTCTGCCTAACTTTTTAGGCAGAACTCTCTGTATTTGCCCTAAGCAAACTAAATACTCTCTGTATTTGCCCTAAGCAAACTAAAGCCTAGAACAACTGAATGTACAACATTTGTACATAAATAGATAGATCTTTTTGACATGTATGTATCCAAAGCAGCTTCCAAAAATATAATAACAACTTCTGTTGGCAAGCATCATGAGAAATACCTGAAGACAGATATGAACATATTTTTATCCCTGTCTATTATTTTGGAATATGAAAATCAGGAAGAATTGCATGTCGTATGTTTGTTTCTGCATGATTCACATTTCCAGATTAAGGATTTGAAAGCCTTACTCAGTCTCCAATTCCCGTTGTCTAAGTATTACACAATCCCAATGCAGTTCCTACCCTGAAAAATTCAAAGGCAAGAAGACTTATGATATAAGATGGTGAGAGCACATAATCCTGTGAACGTCTCTTTCATTTCCCGAATGAAATATCAGGTTTCACAGGTAAGTAAATTATTACTATGTTTTAATCCATCAAAACAACGTGAGTTTGAAAGCTTTGGTAGTGTGAACAGGTTGCTAGAGCAGGGCTTTTGCAGGGCAGGACACCTTGCTCTGCCCTCAGTGCAACAACGCTTCCCCCAAGAGCTGGCAACTTAATCAGAGTGAAGCTCTGACTGATAAGCTTGGGGGTTATCCAGGGGCATATCCTACCCATGGGTGCACAGTGGACATAGAGGACGAGGGATGCTTGCTCTGTTCAGATTTCTGTCCATAATTCATGGTACTCATTTTGGCTGTAGCAGCACAAGTGTGAGTGGTGGGCAATGAATCCCAGAGCAGAAGTATGTTGCTGGTAGCCTCTGGCAGAAAATCGAAGAGGAGCAGGGAGGGGCAACTGGTTAGATCAGCAGTGGCTTGTGAATTTGATGCTGAAAAGACAGCAAATATACGTAGGCTAGGTGCTGCATTATGCTTGATGATCCTGGGACCTTTCTTTTACATCAATCCAGATCTGTTATGTCACTCAGAGTAAACTTCTTTCTTTTACCTTTCATTTCACATTGTAAATTCTTCAGTACACTTCCTCTTTCTCATTGGGTATCTGCACAGAGCCAAAGACAACAGGTCTTGGATATCCTCCTGTCCTGTCTCAGCCATCACCACCTTGGCCTGCAGGTACCAGACGGGCTGGGCAGCCACACAATACCTCCATTGCCTTTACTTCTTCTCCCACCACACCATGAAGATTAAACACTTGTGACCTGCTGAGGTAGCAAAGGATTCATACATGAAAGAAGTTTAATAGGCATAAAACCACAAAAGTGCAAATCAGACAAAAAGCAACCGGTAGAATTACAAATTCATTTTGGAACCCAGAACACACACATACAAACAATAGTCACATTAACACACATGCTTCTTCAACCTTTTCTGAGGTTTCTCTTCAACGATGTGTGCCATGTACAGTCATTTACTAACATTTGTTGAAAATCTGTAGGGAAACATAAAATGAAAAGTCACTTGGACTGGTATGCACCAATGAGAAAACAAGTTTTTGAATTTCAAATAGAGCTTGTAGGAATACAGAGAGCTCTCATAAACAATTCCCATATTAGAGGGCATCTTCCAGGAAAGCAATTAACATTCCACCTCCTGTATTGCCTCCACTGGAGAATCTGGATGCTGACAACTGTTGACATCTGCTCACTTACTTCATTTCCCTCTTGCACATTCAGCTCCCAAAGATGAGTGCTGTTTTCTTAACTCCAACCCTTTTATTAGTGATAATAACAATGCTTCAGCGAGAGCAATTACAAAGCCGCCTCTTGAGAGACTTGGCAGTCATTTCCCCTCGTGCTAAATATGTCAGGATCTGTCACCAACAATTTGACCAAAAATAGTCTAAAAACTTTCCCACAGTGATATATTGTTCTGTCTATACCAATTAGCAGACAACAGGATAGTGATAATGCTGAACATTACTGGTTTTTTGCTGTAGGCCACCTAAATAAAGCTACCACTGTCCCTACCCACAAGACACATCACAAGAGCAGCTCATTTTCCTGTCTATGCTGTATTACACATTTCTAATTTACAGTGTAGGAAAACATCTGCACTGAGGAGAAAAGAGCAAAGGGGGAAACTTCCAAAATGCTACAGTCACTGGCAAACAGTTCCACCTCTATGGGGAACTCTTACCCAACTGATCTCAAAATCATTTTTGTTAAACTAAGGAAAGAGAGGAGAGGATCATGCATCATTGCATTGTGTGTCACTGGGTAGGTGTCAGCCACATGGGCTGTGGGGCTCCTCTGTGAGGAGAGGCTGGGGATGCCCCACGTCAGACACAGATGGTTCCAGACAGCTCCAACAGCCCCACCACAGGGCATGGCTGGGCCCACCAGCCAAGATGGTGGTGACTCTGGGAAACATATTTAAGGAAGCATAAAAATCATATGAGAGAGAGGAGTGAGAAAATGTGAGAGAAGCAGCCCTGCAGACCCCCATGTCAGTGCAGAAGGAGGGCAGGAGGTGCTCCAGCCCATGGAGAGCTCCCGCAGGAGCAGGACTCAGGCCAGAGCTGCAGCCCATGGAGAGGAGCCTACGCAGGAGCAGAGGGTCTGGGGGGAGCTGCCACCCATGGGGGACCCGTGTTGGAGCAGTTTGCTCCTGGGGGATGGACCCCATGGTACGGAGCCATGTGGGAGCAGCCCTTGAAGAGCTGCTGCCTGTGGGCAGCCCCCACAGGCTCAGTTCTGGAAGGACGGCATCCCGTGGGAGGGACCTCACGGGGAGCAGGGGCAGAGAGTGACCATGAAGGAGCGGCAGAGACAAAGCAGCAGGGACTGACCACAGCCCCCATTGGCCATTCCCCTGTGCCACTTGAGGGGTGGAGGTGGAAGAACTGAGACTGAAGTTGAAGTCGGGAAGAAGGGTGGGAGGAAATTGTTTTTAATTTTGTTTTTCTCTCTATCCTACTCAGTGGTTAACTGGCAATAAACTAATCTTCCCCACACTGAATAAGTTTTGCCCATGATGGTAACTGGTGAGTGATCTCACTGTCCTTAACTCAACCAACAAGTTTTTTTAATTGTATTTTTCCCCCCTATCTTGCTGAGGAGGGGGAGTGAGAGAGTGACAGGGTGGGCACCTGAAAGCTAGCCCAGGTCAGCCCACCAAAATCATTTTATTTCTGAACATGTGCATTAGTAGAACATACATTTTCCTGGTCAATGGACAGTTCTGAATAAAATGCAAGGCCTGGTGTTGAATAACAATTTACTGGAAAGATCTCTCCAAATAAACAAATCCAATGAACACAGTAAAGTACAATTTTTGTTAGCTGAATAAACTTGTACATACCAGTTACATTTTTCCTTTGTTTGATTCTTAAAAAGAGTTACTCTTTCAAAATTTATTTCACTAAGAAAAAGGATTTAATTCTCAAATCCTAGGCTATATTGCAGATTTATAGGGATATTCGACCAAGACACAGCTATTATTTTAAGAGAAAATTCATCTTCTACAGTATTTAGCATTCTTGTACTTGTAGCAGGTTCTTTCCTTATCCTTCTCTCCCTCCTTCCCTAAACACAGCTTCTTCCCTTAAAACATCACTAATCATTTTAATTAAGTTGCCAAGGTTTTTCCTCTTCTTTTCTCTAAACTCTGCTGTGTGAATCAGCTCACACAGGATCAGATTAAGCTGCAGAATGTTTTAGTAAACAGAATTTATTCTTGACCTTCAGCTCCCCATCCACTGTTACAAAGCAATTCTTCATTCCCTTAAGGCAGCATCTGAGCAAAAAGCTTCTGTATAAAAGACTTTCAGCTCCTGCATACTCCAAGGAATAAGCTGTCAAAACAATGCACTGAAGAGGTTACATCCCATAATACTCATGTCTGTTCACACCACAGCAAAGTTTAGATTCTACACACAGCTCACATGTCAATTCTGAATGTTTTTTTTGTGTGTGTGTGTTGTTGTTGTTTATTTGTTTTGGTTTTGTTTTGTTGTTTTTTGTTTTTCTTTTAAAAAGCAGAATTTAGCTATTTTAATTCATTACTTGATAACACTTTAGGATATAATTTTAGCTACTAGGAAAATGAATTGGTATAAGCACCCATAAATTCAATAAGAGGTTCAGAGACTGCTGTGACATCCGTTATCATCCTCAGCAGATCAAGCACTTCTCTACACTGAACTCTGACTCCTTTGCACCTCAAAGATCAATAGGTCTGTTTGATCCATGTTTACCAGCAAGAGTTTGGCCTTGTCCCCCTCTTACTACCACAAGGATGTACACTGTCTTTTATGTGCTATCATAACAGGGACAAAAAAACAACCAACCAACCAAACAAACAAAAAAGCCAGGCCAGCTAATAACATTTATAAGCTAGCATAGTGTAGGGACATTCTGCCCTGATTTTGTGTGTATCTGTGGTTTTCCTACAAGACGGGATGGGAAGTTATCCTTTGCTTGATTAACTTCTGAAAACCAAATGGAACCAACCCTAACTCATCAGAGACACTAGCAAGTTAATCTGTTATGTTCATATACAGACCAAAGTACTTTAGCATTGCCCTCACTGGAGCCCTTTCCCAAATACATACTGTGGTTATCAATACATGGCAAATTATGCATGTGGTCTTTGTGGCTCAGAGGATGGCAAGTTCAGCACCATGCACATGTGCTGCCTTAGCTAGTCAGCCTCAGTGCTGGAACTAAGACACATTTAGCTTGCTGTAATAGATGAAGCCCATGGGTCTAAATCTCTCCTTCCTAAAACTCAATATATGAGATTATATTATGACACAATGAAAGTTCAGATCCTTCCAAACCACTGGAACAACTCCAGTGTCTCACTTCCACATAACAGTTCAACCATGTGCACGGGGAAGTTGTATGCTGAAAACATGTTAGCCCAAGCCACTAAAATATTCTGCAGTGGTTCTACTTTGTCTTGTAGGGTTAGTCAACTTCCAACAACAATGGGAGAAATCACTCTCAGGCTGTAAAAAATAAAAATAAAAATAAAAATAAGCGTCACTCTAAGGCTGTAAAAAATTAATCCCTTTTGCAGACCACAATTTAGGCTCTAAACTTGAATGAATTGATTCATATTGATACATACAAAGGGAACTGAGAAAGAGGAGGCCTCTCCTTTTAATATTCCTCACAACATTTATTACTTATAATATTCCTTATAACACTGGGGAATCCAGAGTGGAGGAGACATCAAATGAAAGGATGTTTCATGTAGTAACGTGAGATGCCTTGTCCCACTGAACACTGGGCCCAGAACCACTGGTTGTACTCCAGCTGGTCTACAGGACCTGCTGAAACAGACCTAGACCTGTAACTCCCCCATGCCAGCACAGCCCATCTCTCCACACCCCAGCATCCTCACTGAAGGTGGTAAATCTGTTTCCTGTAATGCCAATCTTCTTCTTTTACAGCTCTTCAAAAAAAAAAAAAATATATATATATATATATATATATTAATCCTGAAGCTTTTATTTATTTATACTAAAGAAAGATGATCTCATTGAGCTGTAGAGTTCCTGAGGGCATGTAATGATATACTGATGACTGCAACCTGTGAAAGTGCCTCTACTTGTTTAACTTCAACCACATGAACTGTCCTGCTGAAGTCAACAGGACTACACTGTGAGTAAATTTAAGTTCATCTGTTATTTCAGGGAGAGGTAACACATTTGGAGCATGCACACTCATTTAGATGAGAGAAAAATTAATATTTTCCTGACAAAGTATCTTGTGTGCCCAGGTACAATAAAACCATTGTTTTTGTAATGAGTATTTTCAGCTGATCTTTAAAACTGATTGTTCAAGATAACATAAAAGTTCAAAATGAGCAAGTTATATAACACTAGGGAAAGAAGCAGAAAACAAGCATGGCCCTTCTACCATGACTCATTTTGGAGTCACCACCACCCAAAGGGGTGGACTTGGGGACATTTTCCATACTCAGAGAAGTGCAGAAATTATAATTGTTCCTTCAGCCTCTTTAATAATAACAATAATAACAATAATAACAATAATAACAATAATAATAATAATAAAATTTAGAATGGGCTAGTTTAATTCAGTGGGTGCAAACTGATTAAAAATAGGAACCCTGAGGTGTGAGCACTTCCAAATTTCCTAAAGCAAATATCTTTTTTCTCCCTGTGTATTGGTATCACATCCAGATATGGAAATTAATACAACACCTTCTTTGAATGCAGCAAAAATGGCAACAAAAATACATTGGCTCCTCAAGCCAGACATCACTGTATATTGCAAAGATTTTGTTCTCTGTATAAGCTCTGAGAAAGCTGAGAAAGCTTACTTGAGTAAGCTACAGTGGTACTTTTTGTTGTCATGTACTGTTGCCAAGATCTTCTGGATGTCATGTAAATATAGTTTGAGTTATCCATTCCAGCTTTTCATTTAAATAGTGTAGAAATTGAGTACTGTAGGCATTTTTTACAGTGGCACCTGTAAAATGACAACATCTCTGCTATATATTGTTATTGCTCCATTTACCATCCTCAGAATGATTTCCAGTTTTATACAATCATTCAAGTTTTATGACCCTGGTGTCATTGTAAAACACACTGGTGTTTTCTCATATGCATTATTTCTAGAAAAGGAAATAACCAGCAGTTAGGTGGTCCGTTTCCTGTGTTGCTCCTTTCTTATAAATTGTTTCTTAACTTCTACAGCAAAAAAAATCTGATAAGTACTTAGTTACAGCCCAGAAAATAGTGTTGGTCTAGTTAAGGGTACTACACATTTGGAAGTGTTACCAATAGACAACAGTCAATAAACATACATGACACTTCTGCAGCAGAAATTTCATGCTGTACTAATACATATTTCATTAAAGCTCACAGATGATAAAATTTCACATCTTAAGTGCCAAATTATTGCTGGAATTCTATATTAATGTCAAATCCCTACCATCCTATATTCCACAGCATAAAGACCTTGCCTTCTGCAATCTGTATGTGCATCCCATAAGACTTTCTCTAAAATCTCCATTTAATTTATTATATATATTTCTCACCTATAGTTACATTGTTGTTTTGTCCCATCCCCCCCCCCCTTCCCCCCATATATATATATAAAATTATTTTTGCTCATCTGATTAAAAATAGTGCTGCTTGGAAGAATTTCTGAAACTTTAATTAAAATAAATCTATAAATAAAATAAAATAAGTCTGGAAAAAGCTATATGGTCAGCAAGGGATGAGTCAGTGAAAGAAAAGCACAATGCAGGCAATCTGGAAATTAAAGAAAATGACTTATCCCAGCATCCATGCCAGGTTCCTATGTGTGCTCTCTAAGCATCCATTACTGGCCCCTGCCACCAGCAGGACACTGGGCTACTTGGATATATTTTTCCAGTCAAGTACTGTCCTTCATATAGTTTTATTATTTATTATTTATATATATATATAATATGTATATAATTTATTATTTATATTTTATATAATTTCCAACTGCTGCTTCTCCTACATCCCATCCTTCTCCTGTATTCATTAAATGAAGCCTCCTACTTTCATGCAAATGATCACTTATGTGTAACTTATACCACCATTATACCATTGTATATGACACCTATGAATTTGGCTGAGAAAGAAGCCTGGTTTTCATCCTACTTAATTATGAGATATATCAAACATCAATTTTAAACAACCTGTAGGAAAAATAGGGAAAGCTCTTTAAATATCTGACATCATGATATGATTCATGCATCTGCTCCCTATTTAAAGATGTATTTTGCATTTTTATGTAAGAAAAGAATAAATGGATTCTCAGTGGTCATATCTAGTTAGGCTTTAGCTAAAGTAAAGTGAGAAATTAACTACCCAAAGAATGTCATTAACAATGCTGCTCAGATAAACCACGATTACCAAACTGACAGCTCCTGGCATTCTTCTTTACTTTCTTGTGGTGTACATTCATTCAAAATGTCTAGAAAGATATTAATTACCTCGGCCTTTTACAACGCAAATCTAAATTCAAAGAACTGTGGAGAGTTGCAAATTGAATGGTATGCGAAGAAAAGGGCACCATGCTGACAGCACTTTAGGATCATTAACACATCATTACGACACCCAGCTAAACAAATGGCCAGACATAAAGGATCACATATCTTGTTGAGAAATATAATTTCTCTTATATAGAGAAATCATGAAGACAGGAAATAATAGCTCTAGGAAGCAAGATGTAATAATGCATTTTGTATCACACAGTACGTATTGTAATCAGTATGATATGGACTTCTGAAAGAGTTTTAGCAGTATCTAGGATCAAACTAGCCTGAAGAGAAAATGTGCTTGAGCTTAAGGTAAAAGGTAAAGTTATCATTGACTGTACAAACATTCAGCATATTCAGGCAGTTATAATCTATCCTGTATTAAACAGTAGAGCCCTATTAGGAATATGAGCAAACCTAAAAGGATGAAACATTGCTGTACAAGGGGAAGTTGCAATAGTTATTGCTCAGTAATGTCAGCCACAATATTTTGCTTTGGTTCTGACGCATTTGTCTTGTGCTACTGGCACTTGCTGTTATGAATATCCCAAATTTCTCAGCTAGGTTACTGGTAAGAAGTGCTAGATTTAGGCTGTACTGTACTGCACTCCCAAATCTCAAACCTTTAATAGTTATCAGTGATCCGTAAGAGTGTATATATATATATTATATAAAAATATAATTCTCCTGTGTTTGAAAACATGAGCACCAAATCATGGCAATCTATCCCTTTCTGGGTAGATTATGAAATCAGTTGAGGTGTTTCAGCCCTAAAATATGATTAATATTAATATTAATATCCATATCAATATCAATATTAATATTAACATTTATATTAATATTAATTCTCTTTCGTGTGCACAAAACTAAGTAGTGACACAATTAAAAGCAACAGCCCCTGGACTCTCACTTCCTCCAACTACCAATATATATATATTTTTAATGTATTTGAAGCAAACGTGGATGAGAACACTGTACCACTATAACTGCCATGTGGATAATACCACAAGCAAGAAAATTGCTGGTCACTCAGTAGTTGAAAGAGGGATTGCCGATAGAGCCATCATAGTGTTAGCAGCACCAGTTTGTGAGGTTGAGTAGTGTTGCTGCTCTTGAACCCATCTCATGATGAAACTGAATATGAAAGTGAAAGAAAGCCCTTTCTTTCAAGGGCAAAGAGAAAGAAATTAAGTCTTGGTGCTGGAGACATAACAGACAGAAGAGATAGTCCTGTACTCACTGTCAGCACAACATACCTAAAATTATGTATAACCTAAATATACACCGAGATTGTGATTCTTCAAAGCCTGCCATAGGTCTAGGCAGAGGAACACAAACTTGTCTTACATTTGCTGTCAGTCCCTCTCAATGAAAAAGAAGGAATACCTCAAGCCCTTTTTCATGTTCACAAAATTGTTGACTGTGGATCAATTAGTCCTAAAGAAAAGTTATGAAGGAGCAGCCTTCGACTGCCCCTTCCTTTCTGAGACATACACTGAATAAAGAAAACAAAATAGAAAATTTTCTTTGAAAAATTTTAATTTGGCCATTCAGGTTTTTGTCGTTGTAGTTTGTTTGTTTCTTTCTTTCTTCCTTTGTTTTTCCAATGACCTTGGCTTCTTGTTATTCCTACAAAAAGAGCATGATCCTTATAAATTCTCAAACATGGTTTTATTTTCTCTGAGGAGTTCTGTATGTCACTGACCACTCAGCAAAGTGTCAGATAACTTGCAGAAACACAAAGACTGAAGATTATTTAGCAGCACCTCCCTCTTATGAGGAGGTGGCCCAGAGTGATATATTTGTGCAGATTCTCAGGTGGACACTTTGTTCAAAAAGCTCTTTGTCTCATTTAGCATAGTGAATTTTGGAAATGAGTGAATATGTGCAAAGCTCACAGGATACATCCACACAGACTGGCACCTTAGCTCAGACTCCATACCTCAGTAACATGCTTACACAAATTCCAGAGAAGAGCTAGTCTATGTCTGCCCAAAGCAAGTATAGACAAAGGGAACGAGGTGCCCACTGATCCCATCAGTTCAGACATGCACAGCACAGGGAACAAAATTGTGCAAATGGAGACACCCTTACTGTGCTATTCACACTCTAAATTCATACTTTGGTTTTCCATAGATAGCCTTTTCCATGCAGGCCTAACCTTTAGATGGAGGAAAAAAAAAAAACACTCAAGGACTTCTACGTTGGTCAGCCATGGCTGGAAACACAGGGTGGAGAAGGATGTAACCAGTAGATTTGAAAGCCCTCAGCTAAACATTACTATTTTAATACTGACATAGTCCATGGGCTGCAAGACTGTGTAAGAATTCAAATTGTCACTTCCGTTTTAAACTCTGGATAACCCAGGACAAATATATATATATATCCTCAACCATCATAATGCTGTTGTTATGGTTATGTGCTGAATCTTACAGTCCCTGAATATATATATGTGTGTGTGTGTATATATATATATATACGTACACACATATTTTTTTTCAGCAATTCATAGCAGGAGTGTACTAACCATACCTGTGCCACACCCTGGGTGAACTTGGCAGCATTATTAGTTGAGGACATACAACAAAATTGCCAAAAGTCCTGGCCAAAGGGCAAAGTGTGGTTACATTACAGGAGAGTAGTGTGGGAGCAGGGTGTGACTCTGAGAGACTTCCTGGCACAACACCAGGGCTGCACCCAGCATTACCTTCTGCAGATTTCTGCACGCATTCTTCCTAAGCAGGCATATTCACACAAAAAGTTGCAGATATTTTCATACAAGCCCATCACCTGGACAGCTGTGTAGCAGTAAAAGAGGTATTCCAAAACACATGTACTAATCATTTGTTTCAGACTATCCCACTCTGTCTGAAGGCTCACTGGAATACCATGGAGATATAAACGAAGACTATGGTATGTTTTTTCCCCTTAGTTTACATGCCAAGTTTTGTAGATCTAAGATCAAACACACATCCCCTGTTCAGAAAGAGCTAGTTTGCACATCTGGCTTGACGACACAATATACCTGAAGTGGGTTTTGCACAAGTCCATCAGATATTACTTCTACTGGTTGCATTCCAGCAGAGCACACCATATGGATAAATAATTCATTGTTCAAAAGAACATTCAGCACCTTCTGCTAACCGCAGCTATTTTGATAACAGTTAAGTGATAAGCTAACTAAAGCCAATTGCAATATTTTAACTTTATAAAATAAAAATAAAAAAATGTGGCAGCAGACTTTTACACTTACTCCCTCTTTTACACTTAGTCCTTTCCAACCCACATCCTTGGGAGAACTCTTTGTACTTGACAAAAATGCATTGTTTCTTCTGGCTCTCAAGGAAGCTGGGATTGGACCCTAATTAATGCAAAGCATTGAGAGAACCTGTATCTGTATCCTTGGTGACCACAGAGCAAATGGCCCCCATGTGCTCTACAAACTGCACTAGAGGCCAAGGATGACCAACTTAAATATCCTCTGCTTGATGGCTGGACTTGATGATCCTATAGGTCTTTTCTGACTTAAGTTAACTCTATAATTCTTAAACTTCCCATGCCATGTTTTTATACCATATCTGTTCCCCGGAATGAACAATCTGATAGAACTGAGTAAAGAAACCATCTTGAGGATGAACTCCATTGCAGCTGCATTGAATGAGATGTTCCTGGCAGCATCTATCAAGTAGAGTTGGAACAGACCTGCAGTGGTGTCTGGGAAAGATCTAAGATGCTGTCCCTTCCACACAGCACACACACACAAACACATGTTTGGACAAAAGAGGAGAAGCTTTGTCAGGAAGCCTGAAATTAGAGGCTGAAATTCATTTTTTTACTACCATCTTGGGGGAAGCCAGGCTAAGAACCTGCTGCTCCAGGGGACATAAGGGTAAGGTTAGTGGATAGAACATATACAGACCTGCCATCCACACTGAACACGGTTCCATTGTCCGCTGGGATGTATTGTGTTCAAGTCTAGTTTTATCAAAAATCTTTTTTTCCAGTCAGGAAATCTGATATTGCTCTGCAATGCATATCAATGTGCAATAAAAAGAAATGATCAGGTGGAGATTTGGCTGAAAAACCCATATCTGAACTGCATTAAAATTGATGTAGATGCAACAAAGGATTAGCACTGTTAACTGAGTTGTTTGGGCATGTGAGAGCCCTTCTTAGCACTAGCAAGATGATACTGCTTTTTTCAGACTCCGTGTTACTATTTAAAAAACGAAAAAGCCATTTTCGTAGCTGTCTTAGGTATTTGCAATATTCTGCTTATATTTTTCGATATAATTTTTGTCTGTTCCTTGAGGGTTCCTATTTCAGATGCCACAACCAGGACACATCTGCATGTTTTTGTTCCGAGAGACACAATGAAGGATGAGACTCTCCCTGCAAAGAAGGATCCAGGTCAAGGACTCCAAATGTCCTGGCCGGTTGGCACTGAGCACAAGCTGCTCCGTGACATGGCAGCGATAACGGCCGGCTGTTCTCCACGGGGGAGCTGGATGAACATCTGCTCTCCTCCTGGAAAGAGCTGAGAGACATGGAAACGGGACAGTGAGCCAGAGTCCCAGCTGGGAAGCCATAAGCCATAGGAGAGCACAGAAGGGAAGGCAAATGCCTCTCATCAGGCCCCAATTAGCACAAGTGTGATGGGGGAGGCTGCCAGCCCTGCGGGCTCTTAAAGGCTTGGCAAAGGACAGTGGAGAGGCAGTGGCAGGGGGAAGAGAGGGAAAGCATCAACAGAGAGGGTGAGATGAGGCAAAGAAGGGAGTGGGCAAGATGGACAGTGTGGTTTATGTGCTCTGACGGAGATAAAATCACCGGTGGCAGTAAAAGCATTTCAGCCTTCCCTGACACAAAGCTGTTGTCCAATGACTTTGCCAATAATCTAATAGTCCTCACCTCTGTCTGCAGCCACACAGTGCAAACCCAGGGATGAACAGTGTTATTGGCAAAGAAAGCGAAACCCCACTGCTGTTGTGCTAGTGACTGCAGCCCCCATTTCCATGAGCCCTTCCATCATTTCTCAAGTTGAGCTACAAAGAACTATGCACTGTGTAAACTGTGGTCTCAGTCCAGGTTTCCAATGTGTGCCGTGTACACCATGGCTCTCAGTTAGACAGGACAGAAATATTTCATGTATAGGATTTGGGTTTAAAGTGAAAGAGAAGGAAAATTCACATTTGTGTTGGAGAAAATGCATTCTTCAGTGCAGAGGTCAGAGGTGCAGAGGTGGTTTTAGTGGTGTTCAAGCCCAGTTTGGAAGGTAAGGTGAGACTGATGTGATTCAGTGCCTTCATGTTCTGCCCTTCTCAAAGAGGTGATTTTCATTAATGCTGTATTTATACACGCTGACTACAAATAACGAGATCCAAACTAGATAAAAGCACTTGATAGCAGAAGGATTTGGAACTGTCACCACTTCAGATTATGTGTAAAATGATTTAAGTGTTCATTAAAAACATTGCCTATTATCTTACTTCTTTGTCTGGGAAAGGAAAGATTTTGTATCTTTTTATTCTTTACATACTCTGTGCAGCAGTATGGAATTGAAAGTTGATCTTGCCAGCAGACGTCCTTGCCAATCACCCCTTTTCAATTCCCCAAATCCTTTAAAACATGTTAGGACAACTAGGTGAATGATGTCTAATCTCAGCCTTTTCAAAGAATATCATGGAAGCATGAAAGAAAGAAAGTAGACGTTAAAGCTCAGAGAGGTACCCTAACTCTTTGATATCCATTTACATATTCAGTGTTAGAAATGTTTAGATAATATTTTCAAAATAAAGACATCTCTCAAATAAGACAACAGTAAACCAAAGTGTGCATTCTTTGTCTACAATATTAAAGCTTCTAAAAAGGTTACATTGAGATTAAATTATTCTTTAATAATTCATTTAGTTTAAATTATTTTAGAATATAAAATAATTACAATTAGTTAAGTGATAAATTAAGCTCTTTACAATATTGGTCTCCTTCCAAGTGCCTTTGTAAAGGTTCAATGGGCATTGATATTTTTGGATAGCCTAACAGGATGCAAGTTATTTTTATTTCTGGAGCGATTGTATCTCCAAGCAAAGAAACTTGCGTGGTGCTACACGTCCTTATCTCTGACTGAAGACAGTGGGGAATGGAGCTGATGATAACATAAGAGCATGAAACGATGCTTTGCAAAGTCCTCATTTTTGGATGAAAAGCTGTAAGGAGAACACCCTGTAATTTTTCACCATCTTTCTCGTCATCCCTGCCATGCTTGTATATTTTATCTTGGCTGAAGCAGCAGGCCCAAGAAGGAAGGAAAAGAAGAAAACCCTGGAATGTTTTGGTCTTGCAGATGACTTTGTGTTCTCAGCAAGTCTGTGCAAGTGTCAAATGATTCACAAATGGTTCACCAAATGCTGGCTCTGCCACAATGAGATCAGAGGGCAGTTCCAAGCACCACAAGGAAGCACACGAAGCCAGAGCCAGGGCTGGATTTGCAGGGTTCTTCCTTCCTCCTGTACTCTGCAGGTGCCTGGCCCTGCAGCCCTGCTGACACGTACCCTGGGCAGCAGTAATGTTCCCCTTCCTGAGAGCTGGCATCCTCTGAGAAAATGTGTGCAACTGTTGGATTTGCTGTTCTGTCCTCAGAGGGGTAAAGCTCATGAAAAGAAATGGTGCTAACCTGACTACTGCACCCTACATCAGGAGCTCTACCAGGAGATGCAAGAGGAAACTCAAATGTTGCATGATCAAGTGTGTCAGCACCCATCTACATACCACCTCCCAACATAGGAAAGTGTTTTAGTTCAATGTGGGTGGGATGCTCATTGCTACAGGACTGGGAGGATCAAATTTGTTCTGTAAGTGGGGGTCACTGGGAGAATTCTACACAAGGTGCACAAAGCTGCACATTACAAAATCACAGAATCAGAGTCGTTTAGGTTGGCAGGAACTCTGGAGGCCACCTGGTCCAACCCCTGCTCAAGCAGGGCTACCCAGAGCAGGTTGCCTAGGCCCATGTCCAGGTGGCTTTTGGAGATCTCCAAGGAGAGATCTCCACAGCATCTCTGGGCAGCCTGTGCCAGTGCTGCATCACCTGCACAGCACAGAAGTGCTGCCTGGTGTTCAGATAGCACCTCCTGTGTTGATTCTATGAAAACTGCCAGTTCATTTATTACTGAGTACTAGTCTTAAATCAAAGGATTATGATTTTTTTCTATAACATGCTACATCAGATGAGTTTGTTTATTAATCCTTACTTTCTTCACGTTCCTAAGAAGTTGGACATAGATTCTGAACAAGTGGTTGGATTAATTAAACTTTTTTCTTGTTCTGTGAGAGGAAAAAAAAAAAAAACAAAAACAAACAAAAACACAACAGTTTAATCATTGCAGTACTTTAATGTGGTTTTCCTTTAATGGGTGAGTTTTTTGAGAGGGTTAGAAAATGTACTTATGGAGGCTATTTTTGAAGAAGAAGAAATTTTGTAATTTGCAGTTACACTTTTAACTTTTAATAACAAGAAATGAGTTCTATTTGGCCTACATTATGGATCTCCTTCTTAACTTTAGTTGATACTAAAATAATTGAGATTTTATATTCAAAACCAAAGAACAATAAACAGAGGTTATTTTTCTCTCCAGTGAAGGCTGGCTTTCATCGGAGACAAATAATTACTTTAGACTGTGAAAACGGTATATCACATTTCTTTGAAAGCCAGTTGATTTTAATATTGCTATCATTTCTTTATTTTATGCTGAAAGACATTTTAGGTATTTTGCAAACCAATTTAGTATACAAAGCAGAAACCTATAATTAAATTTAGAAAAATATAGGGAAAAAAAATAATAAAGGATCGTGGTAAAAATGAAAATGAAATAGGAGATGTTCGAGAACATCTCAAGTTATCAGGTATTATTTTTTTTTTTTTTTTGACTTATCCTTATTTTTCTGCAAAATCTGAATGGTCTTTATATAATCTTCCCTCGCAATACTATTTTTATTTCTAGGCCATGACCTGCTCTGATCTCACAGCTGCCCCTGCTTTGAGCAAGAGCTTGGACTAGAGACCTCCTGACGTCACTTCCATACTTAATTTCCCTGCAATCCTATGATCTGTGCAAATTCCACTCTTTCTCCATTTTTGAGCCTCAGCATGCTTGTAGGCTACATCTCTGACATTGAATTGCTCAGTTCGTGGGGTTGTCCTCAGCTCCCAAGGCAAGAAGGTCTGTGCACCAACGAGTGCAAGGCAGACCTTCTGCACCCCTACTGCAGATACAGACAGACAGTCTATGCCTGTGCCACATCCTCCATCTGTGTGAGCAGAAGAGGGGTCATTTAGTCCAAAATATCTGAAAAGTGAGGGTTGTACTGTAGTTCTCCAGGGTGAACTACCCCTGCTTGACAGCAGACCGCCAAGGGTGCAACGTGCAGGGCACCAGAGCCAGAGGGCAGAAGGAACCAGACCTGGTGCAGCCCTGGCTGTGCACCCTCCAGTCAACCTCTGGGAGTGAAATCTCATTAGCAGAACCCAGGAGAAATGCCAGTCCTGAAGAAGAGCAGCTGTAGGCTCCTGAGGTGAAGCCAACATGAGAAGCCAACAGGGGATGAGGCTTGAGCCAGCAGGTCACAACACATCCCTTGTTCTACCTCTCCACTACCTTCAGCCTCTTTAATATTAGCTCATCATTCTGTGAGGCATATGCCTACCCATAGCCCTTCCTCCTCCACAGCAGCCTTCACAGAAATCACTCCATATCTGAGGCTTGATGCAGTGAAATTTCACTCAGTTTTAGATTAAGAGATCCAACAGACTTTGTGCCCTCTCTAACATGCAGCTCAGAATCTATTAAGACTCCAAAAGCCTTGGGCATCTACTTTAGAAAAGTAGAAATCTTTTCCCTTTTTGTTTTTCTCTACAAATATGTATCTTAGAAACTCTTAAACATATGGACTTTTTTATAGAAAGAATGCCATAAGTAAGGCTCCTGTGCCAACAGTGCTTGCAAAGATAGAAAATGATAAGAAATAGGTAGAAGTCTATTTCCTGGCAGGTAAATTCCTGGTTGGATACTGAATGGTCACATGGGATAAACAATTAAAATCTCTAATGCTTCCAGTTCCTTTCTGTGTATTGAATCTTCTGACCCGGGGAAGAAGATAAGGTTCACATGTGAATCCTCACAGCTCAGCAGTCCCCAAGCTTGCAGGACCTGCACTTTCCATGAACTTTGATCGTTGCTACTCATGTTTACTGGGAAGCACAGGAGTGTTACAGGAGGAAGTAGCAGTCAGGTGTTTGCCTAACATTCCCAGAGAAGCGCTTTCCTTTTGTTCCTGCCAGAAATCTGAAGTAGATGCATCCCAGCTTAAGCCAGGGTTGAACATCTTGATACCACATGAGTTAATGTTTGCGGGTTAGGGGTGGATCTGTTTACTAAATAAATTTGGACCACTGGTTCCCACAAAACCCCTGCTGTATGAATAACTGTGTGAGCCTGTCCAGAGCAGTCGCTTCGACACCAGCATGATAAGAGCTGACTGAATCTGTAATTTTGTTTAATGTGGCTGTTGCAACATAAACCTAACGAGGCTTGAATACTGGGGCTTATGTTTATTTGTTTTGTATAGCTTTGGAATTAATATAATTATACAGAATGGCTAAGCCATTTTGCTTTCATTATCCAAGTTGTTATTTAATCTTCAATCAGATTAGAAGAAATCTGTTATCGCTTTCAAGATAAACTCCTGTAAATCAAGACTCTGTAGTCAGGTCATTTCAAGAGTGTTGGGAATTCTCTTCTGTTATTATTCAGAGCTCAGTTGATGCTAGATTGTATTTAGAAGGACTCTGAAATGCAAAGGGAAGGGCATTCATAAGCTTTGTTGCACGTGGTCTGATTTCACAATGTAAAAAACTGTCAGAGAACCCAATTACGTCTGTGGTCTCAGATTGATTGTCTGCTCATAAGACTAAAACAGACATGATTTGACCAAATCTACACTGTTAATCTCTCCTGTTAGCCAAACAAGATACCTGGGAATCGTAAATAGTCTGCACTAACTCCCATAGTTAGGCAAAGGAAACAGAGCCTATATATCCCCTCTGTAGAGGGGATATATAGATATATATAGGGGATATCAGACTGCAGACTCCCTTTTAAGCTTGGAAGATATTTGGCTATTATGTCTGAACTGAACAAAAACCCTTAGAAAATGAAAGGACAAACCACCACACCTTCACAGACACCATGACTGATGGCCATTCTATGCAAAGGTTTGTTCTTGGCAAGGGAACTCTTGATAAATTACTCATTTTTCCCATCTAAGCTCCAGAAGGAGCTATTAAGTCAGAGAACTCAAGGAGCCCAGAAAAGTTGCAGGAACACAAGCACATTTATCAGCTCTCCTAGATTTGCATACTTCTTGTGCATACTCCACTAAAAAGCAATCACCCTCTGGCGCCGTTAGATAGCCTGTACTTTAGCAGTCTCCTTTAGCTATCACAAGTCCATTAAAAACTGAACTGCCTACCCATATGTTAAGGGAAAGACTTTAAGCTCTTGAAAAACATAGAAAATTGCCAGGCATCTTAGCAATGGCTCCTTCAGTGGAAAGGTAACATACAGACCTTCCTTGGTCAGTAACTCTGCTAGAGACATCATGCAAGATCTCTTCCAGATCTAAATTAATATATAGAAAGTACAGATAAAAAATTGTCTTCAGTCAAGTCTTCAGAGATTACATAAGGAAAGGGGATAAAGTTTCCAATCACTGATAAGAAAGACTGAGAGTTTGCTAGCTACATCTACCAATTAAGTATTGCAAAGACACGTAAAATTATTATCCAAATTATTATTAAAATCGTAGTAAGAAGATGACAGGCTTCACATGTTACATATGCTCAAATGCTACAAGTTCTTCCTCTGCAGGTAATATCAGTAGTGTTTTGGTGTTTGTCTGATAGATGCATTTATTTAAATGTTAGGAGCTGTGCCCCTGTGAGATAGACATATTTATTCAGTTACCTGTAAAAGCAGCTCGATGTTTGGCTGTGGCTTTTTGTGTGTGTTCCTGTCTTCCTTGCAACCAGACAGACCTTGTGAAGCTGTCCATCCCAAAGCACTGCTGGAGCTTATTAGATACTGAAAACGTAGAGTGTGTCTGCTGCCTTCTCAGCGATCAGTACAGTCATTTATGGGTCTCTTCCCCTGGAACCGGGAAGAGGACCTATGCTCAGCTGTGGTGGGAAATGCTGCAGCGCCAAGGCTCCTGTGACCATCCTGTTAAGGAAAATGTGTCAAAACATAGGCCTTAATATAAATATTTTGGGCTTAATGAATCAACTCTTACTATAAATCTTTTCATATATTGTACAGAAAATGAATGACAAAAATAGGACAAGGCATGGGATTTCCAGCAGTCAGTGTCTGAGTGAGGGAACACCCACATAAGCTGGTAGGACATGTTCAGATGTCCTGTAAAGCTTAGACTGAAATGGAGATTGTAGAATTCCTGTGTGTCATTAGGATTTTCAAACATGAATATTATCCTGTTGATTTCTAAATTTGAGCTTTTATCATGGAAAATGAGGCTAGGAGAGATTATAACAGCCTGCAAGGTAGAAGAGCTGAGGTTATCAGATGTTGCATTGTGATTTGAACCCACATCTCCAGAGACAACTTGCTGAAACCATTATTGAGAGATCCTTCTTAAATCCTTCCACTTTGCATGAGTAATTAAAAATTCACTGGGGATCTCCCTCTTCCTAGAGGGATTCTCCCTCTTCCTCACAAGCTGAGGTTTTAGAATTAATATCTTCTACCTACTATCTTTAGTAAATTTCAATTAGGCAAGCAGAACAATTTTCAACAGCAGAATTTGAACAATAATGAGCTAGAGTAGCCATGTTACAGCTACTGTGTTGGGAAGCAGAAAATCTCATTTCACACCTTGGCTCCACATCTGGGAGGAGAAAATGGCCTTTCGAGCTGAATACCCCAACTAGCAGGATGTAGATGATATATAAGAGAAACCTGCCAATCCTCTGTCAGATATCCAGTAAACCAATGACCTTTCATATTCTTCCTAATATGGTACGTGCACTCGTAGAGAGCCCAACTATTAGAAAAAGCAGAGGAGTCCATAGGATGCAAGCATACTCTGAGTCTCAAATTCTTGACCACAGCAAGAGATGTATGACGGTGTTAGTGTCATTAGTAGATGTCATGCCTTAGCACTGTAACAACAGAAATTTTGTACTGGTTATTTTAGACATCTACATAGCAAGGAAACAGCAGGGAGAGTTTTGGTGATCCCAGTGACACATACATGCTGGAAGTTCCCCAGAACATCAGGAGCTGTACAGTGTTAAAACCTATTTTAGCCTTAGATAATATGAAAGGGATTTTCCATGAGTATGAGATCAGTCTAACACTACTTCCCTACAGGAAAACTGTACAGGTAAATATGTTGATGAGTGAGAGATATTGCAGCAATACTGCCTATAACTTAATTACTTAAAGAAAAGCACGGACCCATCCCTGTGTGGGGTCAAGTGGGAGTTGTTTAGGAGCTCAATTGGTTTGTAAAGGGTTTTGCAACCACTGAGGGATGCAGTTTCATAACTGCAAGCTATGACAGTGGTTACAGAAGAGTGTGGGAACATTTATCCAGCTGACACAGGACAGAAACAACGGTAGGAGACTTTTGCTGAGTGCCAAGTTTATTTTAACAGGTGTAGCATGCATTCATAAAAGCTTCCCTCTGCAACATGGTAGCTGTATTTCATTGTGGAAATTCTAGCTTTTCCCCATCCTTGTATACAGTACTCAGTGATTTTGATTCCTCAAACAACACGTTAAATAAGTCAGTCTCTTTAAATCAATATATTCAATCTCAGCATTTTAACACACACTTCCTACATTAGGTACCAAACTTGGGGTTGGATTTTTTATTTTCACATGTGTTACTCATGCCAGAGGTGTCTGAAAGGTGTCTGCTGGTCTAGGTTCAGTTGCACTGCAGGGCCAAAAGGACATGAGAGAGGAAGGGAGCCTGTTATGGCTTGTGTCTTCCCCATTAACACTGTCTGGTGTAGTATATGCTGCATTTGTCCTTCCTTTTGTCTTTTGCTCTCATTCTGCTATTCCATGCTATTCCATGACTTTTTTTTTTTTTTTTTTTTAATGCTCTCTGTTTTTAATAAGTTTTCCCATACATTTAAATGAATTGATGTGCTATTAATTGCATAGTCCTATTTAGATTTGTAATGGTTCTTCAACCTAGCAAACACTATACGTAGGGTTTCCAAAATAATTCTATTTAAATGCAGAGACCACTAGTAAGAATAGTGAACAAGCTGGACTGATTTTAGGAGGACACTGTTTTCTGTCTAAGGTGCTAAATTGTTTAATGAACTAACCAACTAGGAATTACAGGAGTGTGAAAAGGTGCTAAGTGAGCTGGCACTGGTGGGAGAGGCTAAAACCCAGAACACACGAGTGATGTAGGACTGTCTCTACCAAAATCTTTTGCTGTCCTGGAACACAGCTGTTTACAGGCATCTCCAAAGCTGGAGCATCCCATTTCTTTCGGATCTCGAGCTCTCTCTTCTTGTGACCTGTATTCTCCTTGCTTTTTTAACGCCCATTGCCGTTCTGTTACTGCCAGCTTCATTTTTGCCCTTTGACCACTACAAAGGGTCAAAGGACCGTCACTGTCACCGGGAACTGGGTGGTAGCAATAGACAGAAATGACCTAAGCATTGCACACACTACAGTTTTTACCCGCAGTCACATTGCTGCAGCTTGGATTTACTGGCTTTCTAATCACCCACAGCAGGAAAATGTGCCCTGCACACCTTTCTTATGCATACAAGCAAGGAATTGGTTTGTGTTACCCCTAACAAAAGGAAAAATTCAACTGCTTTGTATTTAGCAATAACTTTAATTGCCAGCTGACTTAGTGTTTTGTAAAACTTCCACTGAGTGGGGAAACTCTTGCTGCCAGATAAGGGTTAGGGTGTGCAGGATTTGCTTCTCTTGCCTTTGCTTAATGCATCACTGCCAAAGAGAGACAGGATGGCAGCTGACAGGTTGAGGGAAGGGGGATGCTGCTTACTTCCATTTTAGTGTCTCTATGCCTCTGCTGGGCCGGGAGCAAAGCTCATTTGCTTGAAGACATTCTAATGCACAACATCTTGCTCCACTTTGCAGAAATTAGGAATACAATGGCTCTCTCTTCTTTGAATATTGTGAGAGTGTATCCATAAATATATCAGCTAACTTCAAGATATTTAAATATAAATATTTCAAATAATCTTATCTAAATATCTCAAATAAATGCAAATGAATTAACAGTCTGAGAATTGTTGTAAGTTCTTAAAGCTCAGAGATATAAGGTACAAGAAATTGGAAAAAGAAGAAAAAAACACCAAGATGTACGGAGGAGTGTGAAATTATGTTGTTTCATTATATAGTTTTTGAACTCCAAATGAAGGAAAGAAAATAAGACAAAATTTGTCAATATGAGGATAGGAATGAAACTTTAATCTCATTAATAAGTTCGTCACATCTATTGGCTTCCTGCTACGGTTCTTTGTCAGAAGAAATAGCCTTCTCCATAAGTGCAGCCTTCCATGAAGCATTTAAATATGTAACAATATTAAACACACTCTTGCACATTTTTGCATGAGCTGCTTTAATAGTGAAGGGCTCCTTAGTAATCAGCTGTGCTTATATCATCATTACTGCTTATTATCATTACTGTTGAGAACATTAATTTTTAGGCATGCTGATATGGGAGGCAGCTCTACCTGCTCATTCTACATATCCACAAGAGTTGCTTTCAAAGTGATGTCAAAGTACATGTGTTGCAGTCATGCTTATGGCAGGCGTCTCTTCTGGGATTGTTGCCGGGAATAGGAAGAAGTTTGTGTTATGAGATTTCCTGAGTTCAGACCTAAGCATCTAAGGGCAATGAGGATGTAAAATGAATGTATAGAGGATGCAAAACCACGTGCAGAGGCATGTTGGAGAGGGAATATTTCTGTTTACTGCTACTTCGAGCAGGTCTTCACTGAAGTGTTAGCCTGGATTCCTACCCCGGGGCAACCCTTTCCTTCTCACAGTGGGAACATCTCACCAAGCCTGCTGGCCTTGTGCAGGGGATTGGGCTAAAATGTGGCCAATGCTTTCAGCATGACTGGTGACTCATTGCTTTGCATTGAGGGCACAGATGAAACCACTCCATTCGTTACACTCAAAAAGTAGCATACATTCCCTGCACTGTGTTAGGGAAGTTGGACCATGACTTAGGTGGTCCCTTGACTGACAGTCATAATATGGTTCCAATATTGCACAGAAACTATGGTTATATCCCCAGAAAAGCCAGACATGCCCAGAGGAGTGCTGCTCCACTGAAAACACAGCTGCTCAGGTCACAGTTTAGTACCTCATACTGGTTTATGCCTGAAAGAGGATAATGTCAGTGCCAGATTCATGGCTCAACTCTTTGGTGATGACACAGCCCCTGGACACAGCCATCAGAACAGGGGTCTGTTGGGACAGCATTTTTTTTTTTTTTTTGGTGTAAGCACAAAAGCTATCACTTTCCCACCCCAGTGCAAAGCACCTCCCTGTACCAGAGGTGCCCAGACCCCTGCTATCTCCTTCTACTGGGTGGCAGGGGCATCCATACCCAACTCTTGACCTACACTTCCTTGACATAGATGGTGCCTAGTAATTTATTCTGTATTCCATCTATCCCTTTGCATTTGCCACAACTTGGTGACTGTAAATATTGAATTCAAGTCTATCACCACATGTTCTGTTATTATAATCACAAAGGATTAATAGACAATGTAGAACCATAGAAGCATCAAGGCTAGAAAAGACCTCCAAGACCACCTGGTCCAACCATCCCCCTACTACCAATGTCACCCACTAAACCATGTCCCTAAGCACCAGGTCCAACCTTTCCTTAAACACCCCCAGGGATGGTGACTCCACCACCTCCCTGGGCAACCTGTTCCAATGCCTGACTGCTCTTTCTGAGAAGAAATTAAAAATAAAAATAATAATAATAATAAAAGTGTGAATGAAAAACCTTGCAGACGTAACCCGGCTTACATTTTCTGTATTAGAAAAATAAATAAATATAAAAAAATAATAATAAGCTCTTTGGAAGCTCTGTCCGACTCAGTTACAAGCGACCACAGGGCAGACTTATCGCTCACCAGGCTCCACGAGGCAGAGCCGAGCTCCCAGCCCGCCCCAGGTGTCTGCCTCCACGTTCGCATATTTAAATCACAGCAAGCAGCTGCCCTGCCCGCTGGGAGCTGCCGGCACGGGGCGGGCAGGGAGGGGGGGGGAACTCTGCCCTGTACTTCTGAAGGGCAAAGCAGCGCCGGATCCTGTCGCCGCTGTGTCGCCGTGTCGCCCTATCGCCGACACCCCCCCGACAGCAGCACGCACGTCGTCCCCGGCCTCGTGGGGTCCCCCCACCGCCCCCGTCGGAGCCCTGCCCCGGTGCCACCGCCGGGGCCGTGCCGAGCGCCGCTCCCCGGCGCGGCGGGGCCGGGATTGGCTGCGGGGGCCGGGGGGGGCCGGGCACGGCCGCGGGTGGGTGCGCGGAGGAGGCTGCGTGGGGCAGCACAGAGAGAGCCCACGGCGGCGGCCGGAGGGAGCTGCAGTCGGGGACTTCTGTCCACGGAGGGTCCTGAGCCTAAGGGTGGGTTGTTTTTTTTTTTGGGGGGGGGGTGTTATTAATTTTTTAATTTTTTTATACTTTATTTTATTTTTATTTTTATTTTTTATTTTATTTTTTTTATTTGGTGTTTTTTAATATTTTGTTGTTGCTGGTGGTGGTGGTTTTAAATTTATTTATTTATTTATTTATTTATTTATTTTGGTGCCTTGCCCACGCAGGACGGGGAGCGGGGGGCCTCGCGGCTGCTATGCCCGCCGAACCGCTCAGCCGGGCCGTGAAGATGCACGCCATCCCCGACCTGCACTCCTCGCTCACCGTGCGGCTCCTCAGCAAGGGGCCCGAGTACCTGCGCAGGCAGATGGGGGCAGGCACCCCCGGCAGGAGAAGCGCGGTGGAGAGGCTGGCAGCCGACAAGGCCAAGTACGTGAAAAGTCAGCAGGTGATCGGCACCAAGCAGGAGCCCGTCACGGTGTTCAGCTCGGCCTCGGAGAGCAGCAGCGAGGCGTGCTCGGTGGAGAGCAAGATCAACAGGGACTTGGGCAGAGGGAAGGGCACGAAGCCGCTGGAGCGGGCAAAGGCGACGTGCTCCTGCCGTGCCCCCCTGCAGCACGGCCCCCCCATAGCCAGGCGCAGCACCCCCAGGAGGCAGATGCGGCCAGACTCACTGGTGATCTACCGGCAGAAATGTGAGCTGGGGAGAGGCCAGAGCCAGGACGGCTCACGAGGGAGTTTGGTGAGGAGGCTCTTCCAAGGGCCTGGAAAGGAGAAGCAGCTGGCCTCCCCTGAGATGCCCAGAGTCATTATGGAGGACACCGCAAGCACCGAGAGCAAAGAGCTGCCCATGGCAAAGCACAGTGACCACGAGCCGAGCAGCCATGGGGCTGAGCAGACTGCTGCTGAGAGCACCCAAACCCCGGGGCTGTGCAAAACAGAGCTTGAGAGACCCTCAACATTGACTGTAGCTGCTGAGGAGGTCAAGGAGGTGAAGAGGAGAGGTCTCCATCGCTCCCAGTCAGACATCAGCTCTCGCTACTCCAAGTCTTTCGCTGAGTTTGATACATTTTTTAAGTACTGTGGCCTGGAGCAGGAGGTCATCGAGGATCTGGGAAGAGAGAACTTCTCGGTGGTGTCTGACAACATCTCCTTCAAGATTCGCAGCATCAGTGTGGCAACATCCGAGAGCGACTTCACAAGGCACAGCGGGGACGAGGGGCTGCTGGAGGACGAACTCACCGAGCAGGTCCCGAGCAGCACCTCTGTGATCGAGCGCAACGCTCGGATAATCAAGTGGCTGTACACGTGTAAGAAAGCCAAGGAGACTAACAAGGCGATGCAAGAGCTGGCATGAAGGCTTCTTTCAGCATGCATTGCAGCCTGGCAAACTCAAGGTGTGTGCAAAGCCTCGCCCTGTTGATTTATACATTTCTCTTTCCTCTTCAGCGAGCACTAGGCTTTTCATAATTTATTTTAGTCTTTTTATGAACGGTGGTGGGAACTTGTATTTTGTAGACTACTTGTCATAATATAGCATTTTTGCAAAGCAGAAATCTGGGGCATTGCAAAGAACAAAATGCAAACAAACAAGTACAGCTCGCCAGACTGAGATCAGACCCCCTACGAGAAATCAAAGCGTCAGTGTCTATGAGGGCTGTCTGTCTTTTGCAGACTCCTGCTTTGTAAATAGTTTGTTTTCTGCATTTCTGCTATATTAAGTGCTGAAAAAAAAAAATTAGAAAAGTATTAAACCCTTAATTACAGCAGCTTATATAACAGACTGAACTCAAACTATTAATAATGAGGAGTACACTGTATTTTTACCGTAATGCTACAGCTTCCCCCTCTTTACTTTCCCTCACACTCTCCTTGTTCCCTTTTTTTGCTTACACATAGGCAGCCCTACTCTCAGGCAAGCAAAGCAGAGCCAGTACTACTGCTATCAGTCTTCTTGCTGTGCAGATTGTAAAAGTTTGCTCCAGGTGATCCCCTAGCATATGTTATCTGTCCTGTTTGATCATAGTGGATTTGGCTCTTCTGAAGTGGGTTTTGCTGTGCGGCTTGGTACCGGTGGCTAGAAATGAGTTGTGTGGTTTTCTTTGTATAGAGGGATACATTGCTTTGTAAAACTACAGATAAGTAATACAAATATGTGGCGTCAAGGTTTGGGAAACAATTACTTCACACGGTGAAATAGAATAAATTTAGCCCTAGCGAAATCTGATATCCTGGTTTTAGTCAAAGCTGTGTTTATTTTGCATCTGATCTCAAAGAGCTGTGTTCCTGGGGACTTTGGTACTGATGTTCTACTAGACATTTTTTTCTCCTTCCAATACATGAAGCCCTTAAGACAAGTACCACAGTATGGTCTTTAAAAATTGCATGAACAGTTCTCAATGTGAAGGATTACATGTATGTTTTCTGACAGTTTGTAATTGGTGCATGAGAAGAGCATCGCTTAGTGCAGGTACAGCTCTTGAGAGTGAGTGTAGGCCTTATGAACGGGGAGCAATGAAATGCTTGAGCCTCTTTCTCATGTGGATGTGGGGCTGTCACTCCAGATTCCTTTAATCTATGAAATGCAGAAATCCATTAATTTACTTAAAATAGTTTTAATTATGTGAGAAGTGGATAATTTTTAAAATTTGTATTCTTCTTGAAAGGATATTTTTGTCCTGCAAGTAGAGCAAGGAAGGAGAGACATTTTTGTACCAACATTTCAAGCTGCTTTAGATAAGAGCAATTGTCAGGTCTCCGCCTGACAAGTTAAAGAAGCGTTGTTATGTGACAGATCTTTTCCAAATTACGTCAGAGAGAAGAAAGGACTCTTCTGATCATTCTTCTTTGCTCATACCTCTGTGATAAAAGGCAAGGGAGATACACAAAACAGTGCATGTGGCCATTTGTGACCCTTGCTGTCACAGCTGGCCTCACAAAACACTGAGGACGGATGGTACAACTCACTCTCTTCCACTGCAAGCAGGAGCCATGTAACAAAACCAACTAAATTTCCATGAAGGGAAGCAAAATAAAAACCTGTCTGCTCTTGCGTGGCCTTGTGAGCAGTAGGTTCCAGGTCCAGAACAGCAGTCGTCACCACAGGATGCCAGAGCCTGCTCAGGAGGGAACAGTTGGGCCTTTCCCCATCCATTTGCATGGTGCTGAGGATGTCCAGCACTGCAGCTGAGACAGGAGATGTTGGTGACCACCCCAAGGAGCATGCAGTCTTCAGAGGCTGAGGACAAGAGGGTGCTTCGCCAGGGCAAAAGCCAGGGCAGGAAGGGGAAAGGTGTTATTCAGGGGCTGAGCTGGTGCAACTTCACAAAGGCTTGGTCAATGTCTATTTATTTATTTTTTTTAACACCTAAGACAAAATAACCATTCAGAAAGAGTGCTAGCCTAACAGTGTGGTAAAAAGACCTCCGTGAAGTTCAAGGGACAAATATGATCATTCTGCAGTAATTTTAATTTCTAGAAACCACATGTTCTAGGAATGATTTTCCTTTAGCTGTTCTGTACCCCTAGCAATGGTGCTTACTGCCATTTAAATTGAAATCAGAGTAGAGCATGAGGGAATGCTTTACGCTGGCAGCGATTTTTTTTGGAACCAAAATTCTGGCAGTCTTAGAAACATTAATCCACACGGTTCATATTATAAACCTAATTTTAAACATAATACTAGAGCTGACTCTCAGCTGATACACCTCAGTAGTAGGTCTATGATTGTTTCCAGGTTAATTTGTGGACACTTTCTGAAAAAGAAAATACCAGTTAGGCCACAGAACCAGAAAGAGTTCAGTGAGGTCAGCTAAAAATACCAGGGCACAACACCTAGAATAAGGGATAGGAGTCACCAAGTTACCATATGTTAAATATTATAGTTACCAGGCAAAATTTAAGCTATCTTCATGTGATCTCAGGTTGAGTCTTCTAGTTACGGTGTTTACATTAACGTATACCCAAATGTTCATCTTCTCATTCAGTTCTACATTTTCTCTGACAATGCAGCATCAAGTTAGATACGCACATTTTTTACAATATCCACATATTTGGCTTTGTGGCTCTGAGACACATTCTTGAAGGCACTTCATTTTACAGAGAGGCTTGAAAAGTATTACAACTTCTTTGGAGAACGAAGCAAAAGCCTGTTTTTCTAAGATCTAGCATTTATTACGTCTAAACTACCTTTAGAGAACTGCATAGCTTGTATGGGTTGGTGAGCACCTCATTCATATTTTATGTTCTCTGTTTAATTTTTCATGAGCTCTCTGGAGCCTGGTGGGACACTGCGTAAGTAAAACAACTACCTGAAGGATCAAGTTCCCTGACACATCTCATCAGAGTGATGAGCACAGAGTCTAAATGTGGGCTGTGGGCTTCAAAACACAGATTTCCTCAGTGAGATGAGCATTGCTGTTTCACAGTAGGATGTTACCTGAATTCACCTCTGCAGTTCAATTCTGCTGGCTCCTCTCACTGTCAGCTCTGCTTGACTCCAAGAAAGGGGTTCACAGATCATCCTCCTTCCTGGCTTGAATCAGGATTATGCAGCCTTGTGTTTCAGCACCATTCTTACTTGAATGTTCATTATTCACATGGAGATCTCATGGTAGGGGAATTTATTATGTTGGCAATAACTGCAAGCATCTGAATAAAAGCCTTGTAGTATCACCTAATGCTGTTTGATATGATAAATGATAAATGACACTTTTTTTTTTTCTCTTTCATCAGAATCCTTGACTTGGAAGTTGAACAAAACCAGACACTGGAAGAAACTCTTCCCTCATCTGGCTCATGGCTACTTTGTCCAAGTTTAGCATTTTCTTCTGGCCTCCTTCCCTCGCCCCTGTCCCTCTTGACAGCCTCACTCTTGTCAAAAGCACAAAGGGTGTCCGAGAGCATGACGACAAGCTGAAATCATGAACTGTGCCACGGCAAGGAAGCAGGAAATGAAAGCTCCTGGCAAAGCAGAGCATGCTGTTGGCAGAAATATCCAGCATCAGGTCACCGCCCCAGGATGTCGCTCTGGGATGTGGCAAAGGTCCGTGTTGCACACCTGTCTCTCCCCAGCAATGAGTTTGTCACCAGGGATGGGAGGAGAAAGTGGGGATGAAGTGGCAATGAGCCCTGGGTCAGGCCTCGCCCTGCAGGCCAGCTGGCTCCTCCCAGCCACTCAGAGGTCCCATCCCACCAGGTCTGTTTGACCAGGGCTCATCCTGACATCGGGAGACGTTGTTTGCCTGGCTGGTGAGGACTGTGGCAGCTTTATCTGGTGTGCTTGGCAAACATGCTGTAAGCTAAATCCCTGCCAAGCCTCTCTTTAAGGCTGTTCATTGAACACTGGAGTACCTTTTGTCCATCTAGCTTGCTCTGTCGCACACCCTCCTCAGCCAATGGGGAGGAATAGCTTCTAAAACACTGCCTGAGTTTTTTTCAGAAGCGCAGTTCTAAGAAACAGGTAGTCAAAAATTAGAGAGGGTTTGGCGTTATTGTTGCAGTGCTGCAGAACTGTACAATTCACATTTATATGGGCTCCTCTACTGTGCTTACAACATATTTCTGCCTCTACTAGAGAGGGTTTCGTTCCAGTGCTTGGCAGCTGGTGGCTCAATACCTTGTGTTTTATGCACCATGAGTGAGCAGTGGGCTTACAGGATCACAGTAGGAGACTGTATCCTAGGCTATGCAAGGCCACGCTTCCCTAGTGTGGGTCTGGAGTAGAGTTGTACTCAGGATGTGCAGGCCAGCATCCCTGCACTGTGACATCTCGCAAGAGGATGTGCTGGGGCATAGGTGCAACCATGCCAGGTAGATGTCCTCATGGGAAAAGATCAAGTGTAGACAGCACCGCATTGAATATCATCAATGGAATGCTTCACTTGAACTGGCCAAGTGAAATGTATTTCAAAAGCTGATAAAAAGTACTTTGGATCATCAGTGTAGGGAATGGTGCCTTCTGCAACAACTCAGGAACCTTGCTGTCTATGCCCCAGATACTTAATGCAATCTTTCGCTACTTAATAAAGAATGTCTGAGACCAAAGCTTTTTTTTTTTTTTTTTTTTTGTGGTTTGTAATATCCACAAAAAAAAAAAAAAAAAAAAAAAAGAAACCAGTGTAGGCCCGTTGCCCTCTCAGTCACACCAAGGCCTATCTGACAGCTGTGCAGCGAGGACTCCAGCAGGGCGTCCTGCAGAGGCTAGATGTGTGTTGCCACAGGCATGGTGTCCTTCTTGCCACGCCAGACTTCACAGACCTGGCTGTGAGGAGTCCAGAAAATGGAGCTTTCATTCTCTGCATTCCTCTCCGCTTGCACACCAACAGCTCTCAAGGTGCCTCTTCTGGCCCAAAACAGCTGCCAGCGTGGCTGGGTGGAAGCAGAGCCCAAATGAGCACTTGAACTGCATTTTTAAAGTGTTTGTTGCTCTCGGTAAATAAACCTGTAGGAGAGGAAAGGGCAAGAGTGAACAGCAATACTCCTAGAAAACATCCGACGTGGGAGGCCCGGTTTCCCGTTTGAACTTACACAAACGTGGCACGCTGACAGAGTCGCCCCTGAAGCACTCATCAAGTGCTGCAGTTGACAGCAGTTAAATTCACAACAAGATGGCCGGGTTGCATTTACATATGTTTTAAATGTGCTTGTCAGTCACTGGATAGTTAGTTCTCAATTACAGCAACAGTTTGAGAATGCAAGGCATTTGTCTTCGTTTTCTAGTGTCACATACTAAGGTCTGCGTGTCTGAAGTTGTCTAGATAGGCAGATAACACTTCCCGATACAATAATTTTTGAGCCTGGTTTAAACTTAGGTGAAAACCAAATAGTTTGCATGAGTGAGCTTCTGCAAATGTAGAAAGAAGCTATCACACAGGGATATCCTTGTTAAATAATGAAATTTCTGTGTGCTTCTGTTACATTATTATTTAAGGATGATTCTCAAAAAAAAAAACAAAAAACAAAAAAAAAACTACAAGCCAAGATGCTGCTAATATGATTTATGCACTGAAAGTGCAATTTATAAAGGGACACAGACTAGGTTTATTACTCATGAACGTAACCTGCTGTATCTGTTCTTTTCATGTTCACTTTGCAAAGTATTTAGATGCTTTTGTCAGAGGTTGATACCTGCTTGCCTTTGAAAATATGAATTGACTGTAGATGGTTTAGAGCCCAGGAAAAATCTTTTGCATTACAAGTTGGTGCCCCACCACAATACAAAAGAATTATTTTGTTTGGTATCCAAGGAAGATTTTTAGTTTCATTTTCAAACTTCTGTTCGTTTTCACTTTTTCAGATGAGCGGCTCTCAACTTTGAAGTTAAGATTATAATGCTAGGAAAAAAAATAGAAGATGCATTGGTAGTGTGCTTTCAACGATAGAAATGTTCAATTGGCTTGAAGGTACTGAACATCAGTCTTTATCAAAATCAATGAATGTTTCCTGGCAGAGATTAGTGAAACCAGAACTGTCCCCATTCTGAATATTTTTTTAATTCCCCATTTTTATCTTTATGGACAGTTTAATGTGGTTGTGATGACTTTCCACATTTATATGTGGCAAAATTTCCCTTGCTTTGTTCAAGCTTTGATAGGAACCCTGAGCCCTCTGAGGTATCATTTATTCCAGAGAAGATGTGGACCTATCTAAGATCTTCCCTTGGTAAGCTATGGATTCCCTCTATTTAAAAATATCTTCTGGATAAGCTAATAACCTATTTTTCCCAGTATGCCAAGAAAGGCAGTAGATGACAATCATTCTTTCTCCATACCTCTTGTGAATGAATGATTTGGTGCTTATTCCAAAGATTAGTACTTCATTCAGCTCCTCTTACTGTTACATGGGATGGCTTTTTCTTCCATTTGTTGGGTGTTTCACTCATATCCATCAAAATGAGAAAAAATTGCTACTGTTAGTCACTACCTGTCTTTTCCCAAAAGAAGTCCTCTAGATGTTTTTACTACTTCGCTATAAAAGACAAGATTTGGAAGGGCTGTTTTTTTCAACTTTAGTGATAAAGCGAGGTAAAGCAGGCCACTGAGGTAAATCAGAAGTTTGGAAATGGGTTTCTATTCTTTTGGGAAACCTAAAACTGGGGCTGAGGGCAAAGACAAATCATAAATTGAATGATTTTGTCAAATGGAGTGCAAGTGTGCAGTGCTAACTGCTATTTACACCCAAGTGTTTCAACGTGCTCCAACCATGTGACAGGACAATATCCACAGCCGTAACATAACATGTGAAAGGTACAAAGTCTGATTTTTATGGCCTAAACGTTAATATTTGCAATAAAGACATCAGGTAGAGACTGGAATCCTTGCAATATATTGTAAATATTACTGTACAGAGATCTATATGTAACAAATACAGATTGTTCTATTATACATGTATTACTTTTCAAAGGGAGATAGCCCTCGTGTTTTGTGAATTTGGAGAAACATTACAACAATGGGCATTAAGCAGAAACTTCCCTGGGAGGAGGTTGACCTGTCATTGCCTTATATGAAGTTTCTCACATCTTCTTTTGAATCTTGTGAAATAGAGTACTGGTCAGACTTGGTATGCAAGTTCCTACATTTCTGTATTTATAGCCATATAAATGTACTGTGTACTATTGAGTGCATACAAATAAAAATACCACGCTGAGAGTTAGTTTTGTTGTTTTGTTTTGTTTTGTTTTCTTAAAAAATATCTTTTTATTGTTCTGTTTCCATTAGCATACCATTATTTTAAAGCTAGTATCCCACTACCCAATTACTTGCTCTGAGTGAGGCTACAGATGTGTTGGCCATACCAAGATCCCTGTATGAGAACCAAGGGTTCTTGGTAAGTTTGAAATACATGAAGCCAGGGTTGTTTCACAGTAATTTGATATTTTCATTCTAGAATATGGCTAAAAGATGCACTGTGTGTTTCTGAAGGGCAGTATTTTTTTTCCAGACTTTGATATTATATTTGATTTTCCTCACTGTCAAAAACTACTATGTGCTGCAGGCAATACCACATCCATCACAAACAAGCATGGCCAGTGCCCAAGCAGTGAGCCTGAAGTTCTGCTTAGAAAAAAAACGTAACTCCAGAACCTTAACAGGTTTTCCTTTGACTGCATTCCATAGGAAGAATTCAATATATGTGATGTTAATTCCCTGTGCATGCATTCTGTGAAGAAAGCAGGAGAAATAATGATTGTATACAGTAAGCTTTTACCAGAGACCAGTATACTCCAGCTGTGTAATTATCATTTTGGCATGGCCTAACCTGCTCAGGTGGAAGTGTTTCAATGACAAGTGTTTGAATGCAACTTGAGGTAGAGCTGACTGATGCTCACTGTGTAGATTAAGCTCTTCCACAAAAAAAAAAAAAAAGCAACATTTATCATCATTGACATAGAGCCGTCCCAGCATAAACCCTGTCTGACCTGTGTCAGTACAGGATAAAAAGCAAGTCTAGAAAAGGGAGACAATTTGTGCCTCCCCCTTTCTGTGTGGGTTAACCTCCCTTAGCAAGCCTTTGCCAGTATTGCTGCCTTTGGGAGGAAGGAGTCATCATAGCCCGTGAATATCATAGAAATCACAGAATGGTTTGGGTTGAAAGAGGCTTTAAGGATCACCCAGTTCCAACCTCTCTGCCATGGGCAGGGACACCTCCCACTAGACCAGGTTGCTCAAAGCCCCATCCTGCCTGGCCTTGAACACCTCCAGGGATGGGGCATCCACAGCTTCTCTGGGCATCCTGTTCCCATGCCTAGCCACCATTACAATAAAGAATTTCTTCCTTATATATCTAATACCTTATATCTAATTTAAATCTACTTTCTTTTAATTTAAAACCGTTATTCCTTGTCCTATCACTACAGTCTGATAGAGTCTCTCCTCATCTTTCCTGTAGGTCCCCTTCAAGTAGTGGAAGGCTGCTATAAGGTATCCATGGAGCTTTCTTTTTGCTAAGCTAAATAATGCCAACTCTCAGCTTGTCTTCATAAGAGAGGTGCTCCAGCCCTCTGATCATCTTTGTGGCCATCATCTGGACCCACTTTTAACATGTCCATGTTTTGTTTTGTTTTTTTTTGCGCAGGGGACTCAAAACCAAACACAGTGCGCCAAGTGGGGTCTCATGAGAGCAGAGCAGAGGGAGGAGCAGAGCAGAGCACCTCCCTCCACCTGCTGGCCACACTTTTTTGATGCAGCCCAGAATTCTTTTTCTGGTCTTCAAGTGTAAATTGCCAGCTCATGTTGAACTTTTCATCCACCAGTACCAGTATCCTTGGGCTACAGCTGAGCTTAAGAACATTGTTATTAAATGAAGACCCCTCCTACAGTCCTTTATTATATAGGGCATTTGTACCCCATTTTGTGGTATCCAGTGGATTTCTTTGAGAAATAAGGATTTGCAAGCTCCTGTTCTTGGAGTGTCTGGTGTGCGTAACCTCTTAAACTCCACAGTTTACTGATTCACTGCTTCTCTTTTGATTCATCTCTCAGTAGTAAATAGGTGTTAGAAAGAAGCTCTGCAAAGACTTAGAGACTGGAAAAAAGCCTCTTCAGGTGTATTGTAGATGGTGCATTCTGAACACACAACGGTAACAGTATCTGCAAGAGCATTTGACAAAGAACTGTGTGTCATTGGCATCCAAACAAGCAAATATAGTGCTTAGCATTACCCTTAAAGAGATGCCTCTGAATACTGGAGGGGTTTAGTTATATTTACCCTAGATTTATCCTGATGGAGTAAAGGGTAATAGATCAATTGACCTAAGTGGAACATTGCAAAATGGGATTAGAAATGACCACTCTTCTCATCTGCAGGTAATGATGTAAGAGGCGGTTAAGTCCAGGGAGGTCTTCATGACTAAACAGTTTCAAAGACAACACAACTTCTGGATCAAAATAAGTCACATATATCTATATCCAGAAATCAGTTTAACTCCTCAAAGAATATAAAATCCTGTGAAATTAGTTTGCACATTTGTAGGGGTGTTGGATTGCCTCAGTGATTAATATGTTTTTAAAAAAATCTAAGAGCTTTGGTTGTTTGTATTTCATAGTTTGCCAACCAACAGTCCCATGGGTGTAACAGTTTTATATTCTTTTTCATTGGCTACAGCAAGAGGCAGAGGGTGGTAATCACTGACAGCTAGCCACGAAAACACATTATTATTCATCAGATGATGATCAGCATGAAACAGTGCTGAACCAACCAGAGCCAAGATGTAACCCCTCATACAAAGATACAGGCACAACTGAGCAAACTAATGGGAATGCTGTCCTTACTCCTTCCTGTCAACCCAACCTCTTGCATCACTGTTTTTCTCCATGGTGAGTAGGAGCCTTTGCAACTTCCACAGTTACTCACCAGTTCGAATTGCTCATCTTGTGCCCTCTATGACGGTCCCTTTCTATGTTTACTTTTCCACTTCTCTCATTCATGTGCTGATTATGTTACCCAAGGTACTATTCTATCTATCCTCGTTCTTGTAGTCTTTTTTTTTTTTTCTGAGTAATATTTCCAGTTATAACCTTCTGTTCAATCTTTGTTTGCCCCTACCCCAAGGAACAGGAAACTAAATGTGCAAACAGATGAGAAGTGAATAAGGTGCATAGTTAAGCAGCAGCTTACTGTGTTAGAGGCCAAGTCTGCCGTCCATTTTCATGTACACAGCCCTTCCTGCATAACTTAGCGTATCTTTTTTTCATTATTTTCCCTCTTTTCATCGTTGACATCTGTTTGTAACATCACCCTTGGCTTGTCTTTAGCTCACTTAAATAAGTTTCTCAGAGCTGTTGTGTGACATTTTATTTGTCTGCAAAGAGCTCTGAGTGCAGCTACTGCAAAAGCAAATGGCAAATTACAAATCTTTTCAAGGTAAAATGTGGTCTAAACCTTCTAGGAACTTCAGTGTGGCCAAATAATAATAATAATAATAACAATAACAATAACAACAATAATAATAATAATAATAATAATTAAAAAAAAATCAGTCCAGTTCTAGTGAACAGGCGGGCTTTGCAAGAGTAGAACTGAAAGCATAAATGAACCTGAAATGGTTCTGTTTGGGAACCAGCTGAAAGGTATCTCCTGAACTTTCTGGAAAGACACAGCTTGCCTCTCATCAAAACAAATGCTAACCAACGACTCTTGATTTTAATCAACATTCTTTTATGTATTTATCAGGGAAAAAAATCACCTCTAATCTTTTGATGAAAACCTTTTTCATGGTTCTCTAAACAAAGTTATGATCCAGATAAAAACATTCAAACATTTTCAACTGTTCAGATATTGATTCTGGACAAGAAAAAGAAGGATGCCAGTTGTTGTCCACTTTACATTTTGCTTCAAGCCTGGTCTTCATCCAAGCTCATGGTTCAGTGGAGGACGCATGAGTGTTTCAAAGGACTTACATCACGTGGTGCGTCTGGCCATGGGCAAGTGCTGTGTTTTGTAGTAGGTGTACATTGTATGTAGCACGATAAGATCCTGGCCATGACAGCAAAACAAAAACATTGCTCACTACAAATATCCTCATTATTAAGAATCCCATGATGTTCATTTCCTGCAGCTTTCTCTTGTGCTTCTTTTTGTTGTGGCTGAACTCAAAGACAGCTGGGGATGATCTGTTGGTGGATGAATAATCAGGATTACAATTTTGCCACTACAACGAAGTATGAAACATTAAGTGAAGTAAACAAATTCTATCAGAGGAGGAAGTAAATACGTGCAGTTCTGAGTGAAATCAAATGGAGAGAAAGATGACAAACAGGAAACACAAAACACTCAACCAAGTGGATGTTGTCCATAGGGAGAAGTATTCAGCATAGCACCAAATCCATCACAGGTAAGAGAAAAGACAGCATAGGTGAAGAAAGTGAAAACGAAATCAGTTCAATAAGAATTCTCAGTTAAAAATGCAAGGATGAGGTGAACCAGAAAGCTCCCGGACTGTGGAAAGAATAAGATGTAGTTGTGGTGATGGGATTTTCAATTGTGTGGGGGGATACAAGAAAAATGCATCATGGATAAAGTGAGAGATCACCTGGACTATTTGAATTCATTATGGATAGTAAGGATGGGTCTGTTATTGTGCATGAGGCTGCTGAGCTTCTGAGGTAAAACAGAGCTGATGTGAGAAACCATTTTAACGAAGTCTTTAGGACTAGACATTGCTTTTATATGATGTTTTTCTTCTCAGGCTCAAAGGTTGCCAGTGTGATTCACTAATTAATTAATGGTGGTACCTTCAGGTAGAAAGAGCCACATGCTACTATGGCCAAGAGGAGGGCTGCAAAGGTATTCGGTAATAGCCTGAGCTCCTTGAAATGGTGTAACATTTCAAAAGCACTCACGACCTTGCGGAGTCATAACTCTCTTTATCAGAAGTATCTCAGAGCCACTTTTACAAACAGATGCTGGTACTGAGGGTTCAACCACATGATGAGGCCTCAGCAGTGTAACGTGCCAGCTCTTGTCCTTGAGCTGCCGTGGCTGTCCAGGTGTTCCCATCGAGGAGTGATGCAGCCTAGCCTGTAGGCAGTTTACAGCTAAGGCGTGCTGCTTTGTTACTGGGGCAGGCTAACACAAACAATATCCAGCAGCACAACACATCTCACCTGTCTTTAACCCCCCTAGCCGAGGCTACTCACCCCAGTGTCAGTGACACATCCCATCTATCTAAAGATTAGGAATACTATTAGGAATGAATCATTTCTGGAGCTACCTATGTTTCATTGCTGATTGCATCAGGGGGCTAGATGACTACATTAGACTAGACTACTATCCTTTGGCAAGTTAAAGTTAAACAAGAGGAATCCTACCTTCAGACGACATTCATAATTTAACAGGTCATCATGAATTCAGTATCTGAACCCATAATGCTACTGACATTTTTAGGGAGGGGTTGTGATTTTTTATTTTATTTTCAGTCTTTTATTGAGATATAACTTTTTGGTCAGAGTGGCTACTATTTCTGAAAATCCCCAAAAATGTGTGGCTGGAAGTAGCCTGAGTATGGCAAACCCAAAATATTTCAAATGCAAAATTTCCCAGAAGAAATACTGTGGAAACAGGATATTAATTGGCAGAAAATCCCCATGTGGGAAAAAAAAGTTGGGTTGCTAGATTGAGCTTAGGAAATATGGGATAACAGTTATATCTTGATATGGAGAGGAAGTGTAAAATGTATATGTACTTCCTTAGGAATAGACAGATTAGTTAAAGATAAACTCAGCATTTGATGCACTGATTAACTTACGGAGAGTGTGGCTGTCTAGTACAACTTCTTCGCTGCTGCTTTCAGTCTGTTTTCTTAAGGTCATTTTAAACTCTCAACCTGCAGTTTAAGATGGTGCTAACTGAGCCGTGGTGACATTTGGTATATCCCTTTGATACAGCACAACACAGGAGACAAATCTGAAAGATCAAGTGGTTTGCTACTATCTCAGAAAAGACCTGGGCCTTAAGCCAAAAAACAAAGCTATTGTTGGAAAGGCAAGGAAAGTCAAGGCAAGGATTGATTACAACTGCCTTTGTATATTTCAGAATGAAAGAGGAAAGAGCCGTTTGTGAAAACAATAGTAAAGGTGTTGAAAATTGGCAGGGAAAGGATGTGTGAGTCATTAGTGTACACAAATGTAGATATCAAAATGGTAAGGCTGATAAAAAATCTTCCAACAGAAATAAAAAATGCGAGTTTTACTGAGTTCGTGTTTTTCACAAAAGTACTGAATAAATTTTCCCACCAAATTTTTTGACTCTTTCCCCTAAGTTACAAATCTGTGCAATCAATATATATTTGCCAGGAGGAACAACTGCAGGTCAAAACGAAACATCACAGTACATAGTGGAGGAAGCAGTACACCCAGAGTACATCCAGCCCAAAGAGAAATACATTTAGAACTGTTTATGAATTTAGAATGACAACAACAACAAAAACAAATCCCATTTAAAAGTTGAACATAATTTGTTATAACTTTTTCAAGTGAATTTCAAAGAACAATAAATATTTTGAAGGGGTATCCAATATGTAACTTTTTTTTTTTTTTTTTTTTTTTTTTTTTACAGGTAAGGACCAGAACTGTTGTGACAAGGGTTTAGAGAGCTCTCGTTTTCTCATTAATGTAAAAGACTGTTCTACTGAGTGTAGGCACATTACCCCATCAGTCTTAAAACCTCAACATATGAATGCACATTCTATAGTCTGTTAATATTGAAGTGTAATATCTGTTAACATTCCAGTCAGAGAAATAACTTATAAGCCATTGGAGTGCTATATAAAGATTCATTTATTTGTCTCCAGGAAAATTTTATGCTGCTACTTTCAGAGGTAATGCATTGAAAAGGAAGCTTTCATATTAACTCTAAAATTGGATAATATCTTAATATGTGAATGTACAACTACTGCAGCTATTAATGTGTAACGAAGTGAAAGACACTTTGGAACAAAAGTCTTAATCTGTTTGCAGTTTTCACAATTGTACTATAGTAAAAAGAAAAAAAAAAAAAAAAGACAGGTCTTGTGATTTACATGTACCATGATAAAACATGTTAGACATGGCTTGCATCAAACAGGAAAGTAAAGGCAATTTCACCTGTAGATATCTTTTTTTTTCTAACAGATATATGTCCTCTCCATAACTATTGTTTTATCGCTGCTTTTATGTCTGTTATGAAGCACTCTTAAATCATCCAGGAACTTTTTAACTTCCAATCAGGCTATTAAGAAACACTATCTTTATTTCCAGGTGGAAAACTGAGGAGAAAGAAATGAAAACTACATCAAAATGGAGAAATCACCTGTAGATATTAAAGGGTAAATATTTGTATCCACAAGATAAATATAGGGAAAAATAGGGGAAGAAAGAAAGACAGAAACAAAAAGAAAAAAACAACACTGGGAAGAAGGGAGAGAAGGGAGGGAGGCAATATCAGGCTGAAATAAAAGTGGCTAGGAAATAAAAATCCATAGAATACTTTAAAACAAAGCCCATGATTTGTTGGTAGCTCAAGGGGTGTCATATACCCCGCTATCCTCTCTGGTAAATGATACTCTTCTGTTAACATTTCCTAAAGTCTTACTTACATGATTTTCATAAACTGTTTAGGAATCAGTTATTTTATGCTTTGCTCCTGAATTTGTCCTCCCCCAGCATTCTTTTCCCTTGGATTATTTCATTGGGTTTATTATGAAAATAAAGCTGTTAGCAACGTTATGCAATGCTCCCCATGGAAATGCTAGGCGCACCTGAAAGTCATGCACTGTATTTGCCTGAGGTATTAGCTGCTCCTCCCATAAAGGGGCAGAGATTGCATCTGTTTGCAGATGAAATCTATATTATTGATTTCTAGCCACCAAGGTTCATGCTGTTTGTTGAAACCCCAAGGCAATGTATGAATTGCAGCACCAGAGAGACACTAGACAATTTTGCTTGCTTCTGCTCCTTGCACTAGCATATATATCTTTTATTTTGACTTTCTGCTTTAGAGATATGTCTACATTGCATTTCATATAAATATGTTTTGTATCCTGAGATTTCTCCTGCTTTTCTCAATGTGCTAGTGCTCCTTGCTGTAGCAGTCGGTCAAAGGTGATCAAAGGAGCTGAGAGGAGATAATTTTAAAAGCGAATTGCTGATCAAAGGAGTGGAGAAAAACATTTTGACATATGTGACATTATGTCATGTGAGGATTTGTACAGAGAGAATAATGGTCTATTTTATTACAGAAATAAAGGCTTGTAATAATAACAGGCTATTAAAAATCACTTTAATCCCTTGTATTATAGTCTAATAAGAATTAACTAGTGGCTTTCTGAGAGCATTTCAGCTCTTTTCCTCTGCTCTTCAGACCTAAGGACTCTTCTCTCTTTATTATAAATTCAATTCTTTCTCTGAAGTCTTTTGAACTGGTTAGTTTTGTAGTCTTCTTTTGTTGGCTTTAGAAAACACACGTACTTTCTGAGGAAGAAAAATCAACTAAACTGGCAAAGATTAAAAGCTGTGAATGACAAAACGTGTAACTGCAACAACTTTCGATACTTTTGTGAATCAACCAGGCAGCCATCTACTTTGTACCAGGCTTTGTGCTGTGGCTAACATGTCAATAAAACTCAAATTATACCCAAAGCCATAGGTTGCTGCTCTCTGCACCATACATGCCTTGAAATCACATGTGCCCAGACTGTGCCCAGAAGTGCCCACACTGCTTGATGTTGCACAAACATGAAATAAAAATATATTTGCATTGAAAGCAGTTTGCGTTCTATGAGATATAAAGTAATGACAGATAACTATAGTAAAGTGAACAAGCACCAAGTTAAAACAAAGCCAACACTTTCAAAATACTGCTAGATACCTTAATCTGCAACTTAATTTCTCAACCATAGCCCTCATTAAAGGCATGAACTGTTGTGAAAGTTCTTCCAGTTCCGGAAAAAAAAAAAAAAAAAGGGTCATATTTTAATGCCTCAATACAAGTGTGGGACAAAGATATTTGAAAGTTAACAGGGATTCATACTACATGTGGTTGAGAAAGGCCAAATTCAGAGGCATCCGGTGGTCCATTTTTTGCAGAAATGCAGGATAAAACTCCTCCTTGCAGTCTGTCTCCTGTTGCTGGTAGTTCAAAATTCTGAGAATTTTGGTTTGGGTTCCTGATCATAAATACCATATGTGAATCTATAGACATGCATTCAATATTTAATATTCTGGGCAGGCTTCCACTATTCTTTCAATGCTTCTGTATTAGCAGTGCTGGAGGGAAAGTGCATTATGTCACCAAATGGTTATATGGATTTGAACCTAGCTTTAAAATAAATCAATAAGAGTGCAGTTCACAATGACAAATATTTCCAGTCTCTTTTTGATAAGATTCATTCTTTGAAGAGATCCAAGCATGTAAGAGAACTATGAAATTCATCAACATTTCTCCTCTTTTCTTTTATTAATTCTCATTTATTTATTCTTTTTGGCAGACCCATTTGCTTCCCTCATCCAATTTCTGATCTATCAACCAATAAAAAGTTAATGCAATCTAAAAACACTACAAACAACCTGAAAAAAAACACAACCACATGCAAACTCTCTTCCCTTCTGAAGAACTGGAATACCTGTCCCTTTTTGCAGAGCAATGTGGGTTTGTGAAAGAATAGACAGACAGATGCAGACCAATAAAAAACATTAAAACATGAATCACTTTCTAAATCATTAAATGATGATTTTATCATATCTCTATCCATTCCATTGTATGCATGGCTCACTAGGAGCAATTTCTCTTCAGAATTCCTCAGTGACTTTCCTAGGAGAGTTTCATCACTGTAAGAGAAAAGCAGACAGTCCAATTACAGTATCATGGATTTCCCCTAATTAACACTGTCTAGTTAGAAATTAAAATGAATATGAGCAACACAAACATTTCTGGGGATTGCAGACATTAATGATTTAATAATCACTTTGATATGTATAGCCACTTCCACATGTGTTTACATAACAGAAGCACCAAAGCCTGCTGATGTGGAAGATGATCAGAGGAATGTTCCTAATTAGGCAGTGAGCCAAAGAGAAAGGTCACACTGATGAACTCTTCACAGTATTGACGTTCTTAAATTGCAAATAATCACAGGATTGCTAATTATTTATATGGGACACATCACACTGGCAAGACAGTCAACACTTGTATATCAGAAAATAAAATATTCATCTTAGGAAAAGAAAATTTTCACCATGGATATTGAATGGATATGAATGGATTTTTATATTTTGTACAACATCAGAAAGCTAGAAATGCTGAAATGTTTCGTTTCAATGGTTTTGAAATAATTGACAATTTTGAGAGCTTTCTTCTAAAATGTAGCAGCATAATCTATGTCCACTGCTAACCCCACTCTATCACTTCAGCCAAAGGAGAAGACCACAATTTGATCTTTTTCCAGAAGGAATAAAAACAAATGCAAAAACTGCTTTCTGAAAGGAACAAGAATGACCATGACTAGGTGGCCTAATATTGGATTTGGCACTGTAGGGATCCCCTCAGTGTCCCATAAACCCAAGTGAATTCTACACACTCATCAACTGGGATGCTGGAAATAAAATGTTCAAAGGTCTTTTCTAGAGTTACACAAGCTATAGACCTAGCTAACAGTGCTCTTCTGAGGATGACTGATTTTGCTGCAGCTGAGCTACCACAATCGTAAGAACACTCAGCAATACAAATTTAAGGGTGCCGAACCTTAGTTTTTGCTTAGGGCAGAAAATGTGAAATGGGAATACAGCCTTTTAATTCCCCATTTACTTGGTTGACAACTTCCCCAGTCCATGGTAGGTGCTATCAAAATTCCCTGGTATAATAGGAGATGTATCTAAATGTCTTTGATAATTTTGGTGGCTTGTTTGTTTGTTTTTGAGAATTTAGGATATTCCAAAACACACACACACACACACACACACACACACACTGCCAGTATCTCAAAATGATGCTTTGAAAATTCTCTTTACTCCTTGGCACTTTTCTTAACCAGTTAAGGGCCTCATATGTATACTGACTGTAAACAAGAAAAAACAAGTGTACAACTCTAGGTGCAAAGCCATAGAGTGCTTGCTTACTATGTTAGATGTAATCCTGTTTTCCTTTGTATTTTTAACTAAGAGGCGATAAATCCTGATCTAACTACAACAGTCACTATATTTTGTATCCTTCGGGTGCAGAAAATTCTTCCAAAGACCTGAAACATGATGGTCCATCACATTATCAGTGACAATTCAGGATGCTCAGAGCTTTCTGGCCTGTTCTTTCAATGCAGCTCCTCTGTTTCTGCCGATGCTGGGGGCCAGGGGCTGCCAGCAGGCATATGGCACAGTGAGCGAGCTGTGGCTGTGTGTACCTGCAGTACACAGTGACTGTTACCGCAAACCTTTTAGTATGAAACAGTTGAGAAAATGTCCATTGGCAGGGGGCCTGGAGTACACAGTGACTGTTACCGCAAACCTTTTGGTATGAAACAGTTGAGAAAATGTCCATTGGCAGAGGGCAAACACAACTAGGAAATGTTTCCTTCAGCAAGATGATAGAGCTCTTGCTCAATCCTCTTACTATTCAGTAAAGTAGCCCTTCAGAGAAGGGATATTTTTACTCCATTCCTGTGAGAAACTGCAAATATACAAATTCACCACACCCCACAGCAAGCCTGGAGTCTGTATTATTTTGCTGGATCCATTTTTAGCTACCACAAAGGAAAACATGATTTCATAATGCCTTCACTTATTCACTCTCTCTTAGCAGCCACGGCTCGTGAAGCAATTTAGGTCACCCAGATAGCTGCACTCAATCTCTCCATCAGCAGAGCTTGTGTTCAGGAAGAGCTCACCATTAATCATGCCATGTATTATTCAGGTATGTGCGTGTTACAGTGCAATCAGTGCAATCCACAAACATGTGCAAGCTAGTCATGGCTAACTAACAGGAGGCACGTAAAATAATTAAGAAATAAAATATGAGGCATTCAAAAGGAAATCAATGATATTTTGGAGTGTTTTGCATAATCTGGAAGAAATGACTGAGCCTTGAACAACATAGGGAGTACAAAACTATTCACTAGTTGCACTGTTAAATCATCTTTCATACCTTAGATAGAAAAGGATAAGCATGTGTAAAAATTATGAGCATGGTTATACACCTGTACTGATCTTTTAGCTGAGCTCCATGGGCTGCACTGGACCCACAGGGACCCCATATTGCCAGGCCTGCAGATATCCCAGATCAGATGCACGTTACATTGGGTCCCCAGGCAGAAAAAAAAACACACTTGCCCCAAAGATATAAGCAGGGAGTAAAAGCTTTTTCCTCCACACAATTCAAAGCCTGAGAACTGGGGAGAACATCTTACATTACCGCTCCTGTAGCATGCCCTCTACAGAAAGCACATCACTTGTTGTGCTAGCACTCAGAGGGAGTTAAGAATGACTTCAGCCAGGGCACAGAGGACATTCCCAAAACATAAATGACTCAGTAGGGCATGTAGGTTTGTGTCTGAGTGCCTTGATGAGAAGTGTGGCAAACAAGTGAGAACTAGTGCCCCCTGTAACATCCTCATCACAGTGGTATTGCTTCACCAAGGGTCTGGCAGTGAGTGCAATTCAGGAACTTAGGTTAGGCAAACTACACAACTAGAAATTTATTTCCACATAGGCAGGTGTTTTTTGATGTGAGCTTATATCAGGCAAAGACTCAAAAGTTAGACTCTATGTTATGGCACTAGATGAGGAAATCAAGTGTCTTCAGTTACAGAGAGAGGACAGAAAAGTTGAGAACATTTGACAGTTGGGAAAAGTAGCTTGAAAGTGGTTGGAAAAGAACAGTAAGGAGGAAGGACTGAGTCTCAAGCTCATGCAGAAATACCAGTGTTAACAGGTGTAACATGGTAACTTCTATCTTGGAGTATGAAGGAAGTTCTGGTTGTAATCTCCAATGGACTATTCAATGCCCATCTCCTGCAGCACTCAGTTTGGAAAGCCTTTATGGTGTCCTCAGAGAGTTCTCTTCAATTGGTACATGCATTCTGCACTGGGCAGGGATCCGGATGCAAGGCTGGGTCCTCTTCCTCAGACAATCACAACATCCATTGTGAGTTTATTTCTGGAAACTGGCCTTTTGCATCTCATAGTTCAGCAGCCCTCCACTTTTCCACCACCAAGCGTTCATGCAGAGCACACACAATTCTACATAACAAAGATTGAATTGATCCAACAAGTGAAAGCCTCGGAATTTCAAATGTGCTCTCAGTGTATTAGTATTGGTCCCTGACATGAGCACTGCAAAGCTCCTGGGATGTCAGATTTGTCTGTTCTTTTACCTAAAGGTCTTCAAAACACCTGTGCCATGTCTCACCCTTTCCCAGCCTAGCAAGTTCCTGTTACATAGAGCAGTTTGTGAAGCAAGCACCTGGGGCATGGGGCCAGTGCCAAAACAACCTTACTGGGGTGCCAGAGTGGCTTTCAGAAAAAGCTTCATGCCATACATGGGCAGCATGAATTATGCGATATCATTTTGTTCTGCTGTGCTGGATCCTTGAACCAAAATCCCATACAGGGAGTAAGGAATGTGGAGAAACCCACCTTGCCTTCACCATGCTCCCTGTCTGTGACAAGTGCCTGTAAGGTTTGCCTTATTTCTGGGACTTCCCTGAGGAGATCTGGCTGCCTTCACCCACTGAGGATTATGCAGTTCAGAAACAAGAGCTGATGAGGGGAAGTGTTATTCTGAACCTCATGCTTGCACAAGTCGAAAAACTACTTAGGAATGCGAAGGCCAGGTGCAGCTTTGGCTATGTGGCCATGAGATGGTGGGGTTCTGGATACTGAGAGGAGGAAGTGAGACAAAAAGGATCACAACCTATAGATACTGCTGGAGCATGCAGAGATGGGGCTAGGAAAGTCAAAGCTCACCTAGAGCTAAATCTGGTGGGGGATATACAAGGCAACAAGAAGGTCTTTTACAAGTCTTCTCAGCAGCAGAGGGAAGACTAGGAAACACGTGGGCCTTCTGCTGAATGGGACAGGGCAGCTGGTGACAAAGGTCAAGATAGTCAACAGTATGAGGTACCGAATCTCTTCTTCACTTTGGTCTTTACTGGTATTAGCTTTCAGCTATTCCAGGTCCCTGAGAAAGACTAGGATAGGCTTTCCCTTGCTGGAGGAGGATCATTTAGGAAACATGTAAACACACCAGACAGACACAAGTCAGTGGGCTCTGATGGGATGCACCCACAAGGAAGCTGGCCAATGTTGCTATAAGGCCATTATCAATTGTTATCTTAGACAATATTTCATTATCTTTCAAATGTCATGGCAATTGGGAAAGGTTCCTGAGGAAGAGAGCAAAAATGTCACTGTCTTCAAGAAGTGAGAAGGAGGATCTAGGGAACTACAGTCCAGTCAACCTCACCTTGATCACAGGAAAGGTGATGGAGCAAATAATCCTGGAAAATATTTCCAAACATATGAAAAACATGGAAATGGCTGGGAGTAATCCATATGGATTTGCAAAGAGGAAATTGTGCTTGACCTGATAGCCTTCTACAATGAAAGAAATGTCATGGTGGTTGAGGAGGTAACAGTGGGTGTTTATCTTGACTTTAGCAGGACTTTACACACCATCTTACACGTCATTAATGACCCAGGTCTTGGGACAGAGTGAACATTCAGAAATACTGAAGGAGGAAAGGTTGATAGCAGTGTTGCCAACAGACTCAGGGAGGTGATCCTTCCCCTTTGCTCATCACTGGTGGCACCACATCTGAGCAGTGTGTCATGTTCTAGCCTCCTCAATACGAGAAATGGACACACCAAAGAGAGTCCAATGAAGGGCCATGAAGATGATGAAGAGAGCATGTGCCCTAGAAGGAGAGGCTGAGAAGGCTGAGACCATTCAGGCTGGAGAAGGGAAAGTTCAGAGGGATCTTATCAATGTACATAAACAGCTGATGAGAGGGTAAAAAGAAGTGGGAGGTCAGGCTACGCACCTCCAGAAGTTCCTTCCAACTCATCTATTCTATGATCCAGAAGGAGAAAGCAAGAGCAATTTTTAGTCTGGAAAATAAGAAATTAGAATTCCAGTTTTCATGGTAATGTCTAGCCAATTAGTTCATCCATTGATTTTAGCATAATGCTCAGAAGAACATGTTTGGCCCATCATTCTCAGAAAAGTATTGACTGTCACTTCAGCTTTCTCAGGCCTTTCCACTGCTATAATGGAAATGACACCGCTGAAGTGGATGTGACTATAAAATAACTGGTGGTGTGCTGCTCTGCATGGAGGAAAAGAAAGCAGTATTTTAAAGAATAATGCCACTGAATAGCTGTGATAATAAATTTGAAAATACTTCTTATAAGAAGCATGTCTGAAAAGTATGCCAAAGAGGGGCTAAAAATGCTCACTTAAATACATCTTGTCTCACCCTGTGGTATTTATCACCTTTGTCATCTAGTGCATCATTATACACTCTGAAGGTCAAACTTCAAAGTCCTGCTTTAGGTTCTTTCATGTGCTCAGAAATGTCTGGTCTCTACACCCTCTGTAGAATTCCCTCCTGCAGAAGTTTTATCAAGCAATATGAAATTTATATTTGGCCTGTATTTATTCTTTTCTAAAGCTGAGGGAGATATGAAAGTCATCTAATTTTGATTAGTACTTTAAATGGGTCATTATCATATCTGAAACATCTGAATGAGGTTCTTGGAGCTGGCACATCTCAGAGGGTGGCATATTCAGATGCTTTACATGACATGGTTACAATGAAAGAGAGAGCTCTATAATTTTTCCCAAGCTGGAGTAATGCAGAAGGCTGCATACTAGATGAGAACTCCCAGGGGATACCCTACTGAGCGAGAAAGTGCCTATCATGTCCACACATTGCAAAGACATTTATGTTTCTTTGCTAAATATGCAGAGTGTCAACAAAAGGTAAGTAAATAAGAGGACAGAGGCTTGGACTTGTGCCTCACATCAGAGGCTAAGACAGAGTTCTGCTGATCTCCTTCACAGCCACCAAGAAGGAGAAACAGTCACCTCAGTTTGTTGTGGAGGCACAATTGAAGTCATAGCCACCCCCTTCCAAAAATGACTTCTTATTACCAGTAACATACAGCAGTGAATAAACCCTAAAGGAAGCAGCCCTTTTTGTATTCTTCCTGCACATTGCATGTCATTTTCTTCTGCTCCTTTTGGTCTTTTCATGATGTTTGGTCTTTCTCACCTTCCTGCTCACTGTAGAGAGTTAATTTTCTGTGCCAGCTTTTGCTGAGGGTTGGACTGCTTTTCAAAGTCCTCTTTCAAACACCAAGCAGTAAGGAAGCAGCATCAAGGCTGATGTTTATGCCTTTCTAACATAGCCTGTGATGTTCCTTTGGGAAGCTAGATCCTGGCACTCTACTCTTTTTTTTTTTTTTTTTTCTTTTTTTTTTCTTTTTTTTTTTTTTTCCCATGTTGGATCCATAGCTATGCAGCCAAGAAGGGTTAAAAATGAATGGGGAGACTTGGTATCAGTGTAGAAAACCTTCTGCTGCTTGACTTCTGCCAGCTCATTTTGTTAAATGAACAGTGCATTATCCACCCATGGTCTTACAATATTCTGCAAAGAACAAGTAATTTTTAGGCACAAGAACTTATCTCATGTTTAGTTACTGGGTGGCAACCTCCAATTTAAAGTGTTGCCCCTGATAACACAGGCCAGCAAGGCTGCATACAGACAAGAGTAAATAGTCTGCTTAGTACAGTCCCCTGCAGCTCCCTGATAAAAGGAAACGAGAGCAGAGCTGCACCTTGACCAGCTGGAAGCTCGCAATGTGTTTGCAGGAGCTCAGGTTGCAGCCTGCATAAAAGCTTTTCTTGTGTGGTGCTTAGATCGAGCACCAGTGGTTCACTGGTGCATGTGAAATTAAAGCTAGTGACAGGTTAAAAAAAAAAAAAAAAAAAAAAAAAAAAAAAAAAAAGGAAAAAAGAGAGAGAAAACTCGTGGGACAGAGCAAGGAACAAGGGCACTGTTGATGTTATCACTCAGCTGGCAAACAGCAGGACTGGGAGAGGGGGAGGGCTGCTTGTCCTGGTTAATTCAGTGCGCTGCAGATTCAAAGGGGCTCTGCTTTCCTTTTAACTCCAGTTCCCAGAACAGTGAAACAAGGAAGAAAAACAAATGGAAGAGAATTGGAGATGAGCAAGGCAAAATACAGAAATGGCAGAGTGTCCTAAGTGAGCGAGGAGAGGAAGCCATAAAGCATGTTTTTACTCAAAACAGATGGTTCGTTTTTTGTCTTGGGCAGCAATTACCTGTTTCTTTCAAAACAAGTTTAGTGGCATTCATGTTATGGGTGGTATCACTTTCAGCTTTCTCCACATTTACCAGATTTAGAATATACAAGGATAAATAGTAATTAAGATTTCAAACCTGAACCCAGCAAAGCACTTAAACACAGCTTTAAGTCGAGGCACATCATCAGTCCCACCAAAGTCAACAAGTTGTTGATTTAATTAAAATTGTCAGGTACTTGAATGTTCTGCTAGACCGAGATCTCCCAGACACTTTTATTTACTGATTCCCCAAGGTGCCTAACAAGTCACACACTGTGTCCTCCTCCCAGGCAGGGCCCACCCGCTGATCCGTGTTCAGGCTCTGTGAGACATCACGCACATATATCCGTACACGTCACTACGGGAGCACGTCCTCACCTGGGGGTTATTGCTCTCTCACGTCATGCCCATGAGAGCTCCCTTCTACCTATCACAGCTGAAATGAGACAGGATTGACTGAAACAGTTTAAATACAGAAGGGGCTTCGCTAAACCAGCTCACTTTGACTGATTGAGGTCACAGAGTCAGCACTGAGCCAACAAATTTAGGAGGATGGCAGCAGCTTCTGTCTTGGCAAGGGTGCTGGAGGTGGCAGCATCTCCATCCCATGGGTCTGAGCCAGCAGGGGATGAGCCCCAGGGAGGGGCATGTGAGCTGCCAAACTGAAAACATCTGTGGAAATCTTTAATGTTTGTTTGATCTGAAGGTCATGGGAACAAAACACAGATCATTCTTTCTCATGGGTAGAGAGCGCCTTCACTCTGCCTCATAATTTGTTTTGTGTCACAAATTGGCAGTAGCTCCTAAAGGACAGAAAGGGGATGTGGGTGCCCCTTCTGCAGGTGTACGAGCAAGAAAAAGTCTCCTGTCAGAAGTCTCCCCTTTGGAGTTGAGCCACAAAATAGAGCCATTATTTCTGTTTCTCTGAGATATTTTAATGCACACATATAATGAAGAAAAAAAAAAAAAAAAAAAAAAAAGGAACATTTCCCAACCACAAGAAAATTACTGTAGGTGTGGACAGAAACTGTAAGTCCCATTAATTCACGAGGCTGCCTGTGTATAACTAAGCTGTACAGTCCCCTTAAGCTATGAGTGTCCTGAGCTTCAAAGCACATATGAGATACACACCTACAAAAACACATGGATTTCTGAAGCCTCAGGTTAAATATGTAATACATGGTTTATTGATTTGGCGTATTATGCTCAGTCTAGTAATTCTGTACCGTGCTATGCAATTAAAAATGTCAAGCTGATAGAGGAAATCTAAACTATCTTCCCCAAAACAATACTCACACTGTGACTCAGAACTGGCTTTGGGCAGGGGCAAAGTAGGCAAGAAGATTGCTGGGGAGGCAAATCAGACATAGCTAAGCCATGTATATAACACAGACTTGAAAAATCCTTAAATATGGGCTGAATTTTAGATATTTTGTTTAGTGTGAATGAATCCAATCTTACAGTAGATGTCATAATTAAGTGACAGATGTCATAATTACTTGTCTCCAGTGACTATACATGGGGCTGGCTTCTGGCACTCTGGGCAAATCTCTCAGCCCTCTGCTGAGCTCAGGCACCCCAAGTTGCACTGGCTATGTCTATCTCATGGAAGGTGCAAAAAATGGCTGTTGAGCGTGTGAGAATGCAGTAAGCCATATTTGTGACTTTTTTCAAGTAAACAATCAAACAAACAAACAAAAACTGTGGTTTACTATGAAACTGTTGAGAAAATCTGGATCATTTATTTATTTGGCTGTTAAACTTGATTAATACGTCGAGCAGAAGCAAAAACAGTGGTAGTGTTTAAAAAGTACTGTTGTTCTTCTCTGTCATTTTCCAAATTACTTTCTTCCTTTCCGATTGTATTACTCATTAGACTGTATTTCAAAGACCACTAATCAACCTAAGTGCCTGTGGCTTGCCCGGAGAGATGCAGTGTAGGAAGCACACAGTGTAGGAAGCACACAGTGTACAAATCCATTTCAATGATGAGATGAGGTGGGGCATTCCAGGTGTGAGCATGTCCATAGCTCCTCAACAAAAAAACGCATGCGTTTCTTTACATGCTTATTTCAGAGCACTTGCACAAGGCTTTTTGGCAGACAGAAAAGGCAATCCTGGAACTGTATTTCATCCCTCATGGCTGTTACTTCTCAAACCAGGTGCTGCCAGGATTAGAGGTGGGACTGAAGAAAGCACAAGGGGGAGTACAAACCTATCTTTGCCCACCAGCCCTGTGGTCTCCAACCTCACCGTTGCTGTTGTACCATCATTTGTCCAGCAGTCCAGTTCCTACAGCAGCAGGTACTATAAAGGTAGAGATGTTTCAGGGATGTACAGAAATATGAATCAAGACAGCTTCTTTAGCTTTTTTTCTGGCAAGTCATATCAGGATCCAAACCATTGTGGAGCAGACACACACGGAAGGAGGGGTGACCTTCAGCCAGATGCCGCTCAGTCTGTTGCTTGCAGAAACAAATGCAAGGAGCGTTTGCTTGATGTTAGCTGTTTGCTTACCCAAGAGCAGTCAAGAGCTGTTTGGACTGTCCTGTCTGACTGAAGTAGCCATGTGCTCTGCAGGGCAAGATACATTAATCTTCAGCACTTCTAGGGTGCTCAACATTTTACTGGCGCTTCACAAATACAAGCTGAAATGCCGTCATAACATTGATATGTGAAGCAGTGAGCTGAAAGCAAGGTAAGATAGCCAACGCTGCTTTCCCCTTTATACAAATTGATAACACAGACTGACGCAGAAAAAACAGTATCAAAACAAGACTCCCTGATCATAAATCTTGACAGTGGTCTGAATGTAGCATAATGGTGCTTTTTCTCTGGTAAAAGTCCCTTGGGAATAACAACAGAAACATGAATGTGTATGGGTAAAACAACCTTGAAAAACAGAAGCCCAGTGGGTGCAGAGGAATATATCTCCCAAAATGCTTGCAGGATCATATCAGCCATTGAACAGCAACAAATGAAAGAGAATAGAGGCAAAGAGAGGTTCAGTCCTGCAAAGATATATGATGCACACTGGGGCTCTGCAAAGCTCCACAAAGGTGACAGCTAGGCTATTCAGAGGCAATTGTCACAGGGCAGGAGCTAGGGTAGCCTCCTGAAGACCACAAAGGGTAAAGGGACACATGAATGAGAAAGACTGAAAGATGAAAGTATACACCCTTCTGGAGGGTGCTCTGGACCCTCAGGACCTGGGGGTCACACCGGTAATATTTGCTGATAAGTGTATTGGCAAAATGTCTCAGTATTAAACCAAAGAGTTAAACCCATAAAGTTGAATACTGACAACTATCTCAGGTGAGAAAGTTTCTGGTTTTGTGATCCAATCCATAGTAGTAATGCCCACAAACAACTTGTCAGATGCAAAAGCAGAAAGAACTAATTTAAATTTAGTGTTATATTATTAATAAAAATAGTTATTTAATCATCATCTGAAAATAAATATTTATTATAGGCTTATTCTTTTCCTAATTTTAAGGGTCTACAATTTGTAATCCTTTACTGTAAAACTATTTGACTAAGGTAACTCCAATAGCTCTGAAGAAACCCCAAAAGTTACAGAATGAGGTAGAGGGGGAACATTATTATAGAGCACAGTTAAAATCATTCTCCCCGTGTCTATGATACTGAACCCTGCAGCAAGAACAGAATACTTTATTGTCGCTAAGTGTACAAAAAGTCACGCTGCTCAGTAAAACAGGCTGCCTATCCATCACACAGATTAGAAGGGATGCATCACATCTGCATTTTGCTAGGATGGAGGTTTAATCTGACTCCTCTAAGAATGTCTAAATAAGCTTCTTTTTACTTGTTTGTTTACACTGCAAATGGAATATTCTTGTGTCAACTCAATTAATCCTTCTGTAAGTAAGTGTAGGATTCATCAAGTAGTCACTATGATCTGGTAGTGATTAAGTCCTGTGCCAGGCTCCTCATGAAATTAATCCCCAGTTCCTCAGGAGTTTCCAGATAGGATTTTGCTTCTGTTTTCTCTCATAGCAATGCTGGGCTGATAGGAAGTGAACAGGCAACAGTTCTTTATCTAAATCACATTACTGCTGCACCAGCATGCAAGGGAATAGTATTTGCTCAAATCAGACAAGCAGGCCAATTAAACCAGTAGATATTCCTACTTGGCAAAAGCTGTTACCAAAATTATTTCTTTAAGTCACAAGACTATGTGTTAAGTGAGATAAGTCCATCTAGGCAGTGTGTCTGCTTGTCCTGTTCAGGTATCCTGTATCAGTATGTTGCTGTGAAACCATGGGACATGTGTCCTTTTTAGCTCATTTTTCTCTTTGCTACTTCCTTCACATATTAGACCACTTCACTTTACTCGCTGGAGCATGCACTAGCTCTCTCATAATTCTTGTGAAGGAAATAGTATTGTCAGATAGCATGAATGGTATCACAATTTTTAATGCTGTACTTACAAACCCAATCCTCAAGTGATTGTGGAAATCTCAGCTCATTTAAAAAATAAATTTTAGCTTAATCAGCCCTCGCTGTTGTGAATGAAGGCTTGAAAATGAAAAATTCAAAAACCAGGAAATAAACAAAGATAATTCAGTCTGTGCTAGCTTGTGCTATTTTAAAAAAGTATAAATCAAACCCAACACCTCCATAATAAAAATGCATGCATTAATTTTTCATTTTCAAAGAAACTTCTTGAAATGCAAAAGTGACTGTGTGTAAAAACATGAAATACTGTTTTGTTTTAATTGCAAACTAGTAAGAGTGTCACATATATTCTTACACTGGTATTACTACTCTTGATTAAGAGGTGAGGTGTGGCACTGGGAAAACAAATATACACTAAAATGTTTAATGTTCTGTTTTTTCCCTTCTTACACTTCAAAAAATCAGTTTAATTTCTGCATATACATAGATTTTTTTTTTCTCAAAATATTAATTCAACAATCTTTTTTTTTTTTTTTTTTTAATCCTGCAATTAATATCATTTCCATTTTTGAAAAAAAAAAAAAAAATTATTGTTCTTCATGGATACTCAGTTTCAGGGGACACAAGGAGCTCTTTCTAGCCTTCTGTACAGAGAAGTTCGAATGAGAAAAGAGCTGCCACAAGAAAAAACAGGAGGGGTACATCTGTCCATATGCAGCTGTTTAGGCAGTTGTTCTCTGCTATACCCTTTTGCCGGTATAACTGGTAGAGATCCAGCCTTCAGTTTTAGATCTTTTTTTTTTTTTTTTTTTTTTTCATATAGAGAGGTGTGACCACAGAAATGATCTACCTCTTACCAGAATTTGATACAAATCTTTTCCTCTACAGTATATTTTTCTCCAGACTTGACTCTGCAAAATTTAACTTTTATTTTTTCTTTGTTTCTTCCAGCCCTCTCACCCAGCACTTTTCACACATTTTAACATCGCCCAGTAGTAGCTGTCATCACAGTTCATTGGGCCCATCATGAGTCTTTAATTTACCTTGGCCAAACTGGCTGCTTTGTGACTCACTTTGTAGCCTTAGGAGCTCACATTTGCTGGTACCTGGAGCACATGGAAAAGGAGGCTTGTGCTCAGTGTTAAACCTTTGAGTAACTTAGCTGGTTACTTGTGTTTAACGAGCCTGAGATATGTATTGACAGTTGCCTTCCATAGCTGGTACCTTGACAAAAATGCACCTCAGGGCTGTTTTTAAACCTGCCTATATTTGGAAGGACACCAAAGGTGAGTGCAGTTATTAAATTCATTCTACATGGGCATCACACCAAGATGTTTTGTTTTCTTACAACCATGGGTGACAAGTCAGCTCCAACAGCAGGTGACAACAGAAGACCATCAGGGAATGAAAACCGTATAACAAGGTTCAAAAAAAAAAGACAAGTGTAAAAAGGCATATGGTTGTCTGGGGAGGACCTTTCACACTCTCCTAAAATCCTGTAAAAGTTGAACATAAATAATACGAATTCAACATCGTTGACATTCTGAGACAGAAAGTCACGTTAGTGATGCTAATCTCTTTTAAGGAGTTCCTGTTCTTTTTCCTCACTGTTCCTTTAGTTTCACATAAAGACGTCCAGCCTAAGCAGGACACAATTACCTTTAATGGGTGTCTTAGCAGCAGCTTTGTAAAAAGTGCTTAGATAATTTAACACAGAGGTCAGCTTTAATAATGAATCAGTATGTCTGCAGAACAGTGAAATATTTGTGGTGAAAACCTGTTGTGGTTTGTAGTGGAAACTCTAACAGAAATCCTGTTATGTCCTGCTCGGCTGCACATATGTTGTCCCTGCAGCAGGCCAATATATCTGCTGATCTCACTGAAACCAAAACATGGATCCTTATCCCTGATAAGGGATGCTCATCCCCAAAATAGGCAGACTGTCTCCAGGTAAGTTTTTTCCAAGCAATTATCAGGACTGGCTTAAAATAACATGAAAAAAAAAAAAAAAAAAAAAAAAAAAGGAAAAAAAAAAAAAAAAAGAAACCTTTTCCACAGAATTTCTTCCTCTTAAGAACTGCAGGTAGCCTCTCACCTCTTACCACTCTTCCACAGTGATTTGTTCTGAGAGAGTCTCTTCTGCATGCTTACTTCTCCAGCTCAGAGATGTCACCTGGACAGAATGTGAAACTTTTCTGCTTTTGCCCATGACTTCTGGCTGACCCAGTATGCAGAAGTCATGGAGAGGCTCTTGGGGGAGGAAGGTTTCTCTTCAGTACTCATTTAAAAGTCTGTTTCTTTGGGTGGGAGAGTGATTTTAGTGCATGGACTTCACAGACAATGAGTGTTTCTGCTGTATGTTTGACGTGCTCAGAATGTCTAGCTCAATAAGAAGAATCAGTGCCTGGTGCTGTAGTTTTGGTACTTCAGCCAATTAGGTACATACTGCACTGAAGCCTACAGATATTTCTGTCAAGAAAATCCACAGTCCTTTCCCTGACACCCAGCACTCTCTCACAGGTCAGAGGCAAAATCACCTGAGAGCTGCCTCCATGGGGAGAGATCACAGAATCACAGAATTACAGGGATTGCAAGGGACCTCAAGAGATCATTGGGTCCAACCCCCCTGCCAAAGCAGGTTACCTAGAGCAGGTTGCCCAGGTAGGCATCCAGATGGGCCTTGAATATCTCCAGAGAAGGAGGCTCCACAACCTCCCTGGGCAGCCTATGCCAGTGCTCGGTCACCTTCACCATGTAGAAGTTCTTTCTCATATTGGTGTGGAACTTCCTGTGCTCAATTTTGTGGCCATTGCCCCTTGTCCTGTTCCCACAGACCACTGAAAAGAGGTTGGCCATATACGCTGCAGACCTCATCTAGTTTAACACTAGTTTAACATGCTGGGAGGTGAGCAGGAGCCCTCCAGAGGGTATGTCTCATTCTTCCAGCCCAGTCCACCAAATGTGGATAGAGAAAAAAAGAGGTTTTACTCAGGCGCTGTCCTGAATAGCTTCATGAGGTACCATGTCATTTTCAGCCAGCAAAACAAACCTGACTAACTACAAGGTCTGTATAAAAATAATTATAATTAAAAGAAGGAAAAAAAAAAAAAAAAGAAAGAAAAATAAATAAATAAATAAAGGCAGACAAATGTCCTGGATTCTGGAGAGTTGATTAAATCACATGCCCTGTAATCTCTTATTATTATTCTAATCACTTCTGATATGCACTTTGAAACACTCACCTGGCTTTCATCCTTACCTCTGTCTGTTGTTTGTGTCTGAAGAACAAGTGACATTTATTCTGGGCTAAAAGACAGCTTTGTTCCAGACCAGATGTCTCATTCACTTCACATATGTCAGCCCTGCAGGTGCTACAGCAAACTCAAGAAACAGCAAGTTCTGTAGCAATTTTCAAATAACAATGTAGTGTCAAGATATTACTTAGACAAAATAACAAAACACTTTCTGTGCTTCCGTCATAGCACTTTTTCTTCCCAGACACTGTGCTTGCTTTTACATTGCTATAACTGAGAATAGCTCCACTGACTTCAGAAGATGGTTTCATGTCTGTGCCTCTAAGTGAAATTTTAAACTGGTACATAGTTATTCTGCATTTCTGAGAGATTTGGCTGGTTTAACACTTTTTTTTTTTTTTTTTTCTTCAGGGACTTGGCTTCAGATTTTTCTGCCCCTGTTACAGTGAAATCAAATAAAAGCTTTCAGTGAGTAATTTATGATTCTCAGCATTTGGGAGACAAATTTTCTTCCAGGGTTTCACGTGACCATTATATCATCTAAATATAAACAGCAAAAAGTGTTCTTCCATGGTTAATCCAGCTGTTACATCACATAGCATACCATGTCTAGGCATACTGCTCACATAAAAGATTATTCTCCTTCATAACGTGTTTGACTGTGTCTTGAGCACTGTGGCAGGGTCCACTACAGGACAGAAATAGGTGAACTGGGGTGAGTTCAGCCCATGATGGCTGGGAAAGGGAGTGCTTGCTCTGGGAGGGGAAACTGAGGTAGCTGAGCATGTTTAGCCTGCATGAGAGGTGGAAAAGGAAATCTTGTTGCTGTCTGCAGCTATCTAATGCCAGGTTATAGAGAAAAGGAACTCAAACTTCTCAAAAGTGCACAGTGGTTGCACAGTAGACATCAAGCACAAGTTGCTGAAAGGAAAATTCTTCATAGAAAATTATTTTTAGTAGGGAAAAAAAATTACCATTGCAGTGGTCAGTCATTGGAACAGGTTGCCCAAAGAGGCTGTGAAACCTCTGCTCTTGTTGTTATCCACAATTCAGATGGACTAGGCCCTATGCTATGTGAGTCACAGCTGGTCTTGTTTTGAGTGGGATGTTGGACTAGATCTTGAAAAGTCCCAGATGTCCTCAGTTATTCCATGATTCTATAAAGTTCACAACTTATAAAGATCTAAGTTTTTCATGCCTGTATCACGCCATGGCTTCACGTGTAATTTTTATTGCTCCAAACCAGGTGCTAATATTTTGGAAAGTTCCTGTGGTGGTTTTACCGTGCTGGGCAGCTAAACCCCACAACCGCTCTCTCACTCCCCCTCCTTCAGATGAGGAGGGGGAGAAGTAAAGCAAAGAACAACTCACAGGTTGAGATAAGGATAATTTAATTAAAGGGAAATAATTATAATAATTAAATAAAGACTACCATGAACTAAACAATTTAACTAAGGGGAAATAAAAAGGGAAAGGGGAAAAGGGAGGGGAAAAGGAAAAAAAATAAAAAGAAGGGAGGAAAACAAACAAACAAAATAAATGAAGGCTATATGGAAGTGCAGAGGAAAGAAATTACTCTCTACTTCCCACAAATGAGCGATGATTGACCACGTCCTTGAAGCAAGGCCTCAACGCACGCAGCCGGTGTTCGAGAGGAGGACCGACGTCTTCTCAACGAGAGCCCACCCCTCCCCTCTTCTTCCTGTTTCCACCTTTTATTGCTGAGTGTGACACCACATGGTATGGAATATCCCTTTGATTGGTTTAGGTCAGCTGCCCTAGTGATGTTTCTCTCCTCACTTTTTGCCCACCCCCTAGGA